>NC_087473.1:10632885-11351174 GCF_036321535.1 Camelus dromedarius
CAGGACCCACCTGTCCTTGGCACAGACAAAACAGGGGAGATAAAAGAGTATGTGTTAAGAATTTTCCCTGTTGAATCTTGCAAATCCCTGATATTGGCACTCATTGGTGCCATCCCTTCAGCAAAGTAGAATTCCTAGAGGATAAAAATTCTCCTAGATAACTGCTGTTCTAGTGACTTCCATGTGACATTTCCCATATAGATTTCATTCCACTGATCAGGGAACCAATGTCAGTTGCTGAAAAAGATTGTTTCAATTATGTGTTCTGGAACTGGGGAGATAACCAGAGGTTGGGCTTGGGGACTAGAAGGGGTAATCAACTGATCAACTTGGTTGGTCCATGAGGTACCAAGATATGCAGTTAGACACGATTCTAGGTGTGCCTTTGAGGGTGTTCTGGATGAGATGAACATTTAGAATCTTTAGACTGAGTAAAGTACATACTCGTGCCCAATGCACGGGGCCTCATCCAACTCACTGAAGGGCAGAATAGAAAAACAATGACAAACAGCAGTGTAAGGGAAAATGTGTTCCTTCTGCTTACCTTTGGCCTGAGATGCCAGTCTTCTCCTGCCTTTAAACTCAGACTTGGGCTCAGACTAGAACTTCCACCTTTGTTCTGCTTTGAATTTCCCTAAACCATCACACTCAGATGGGATCTTGTCCTCCAGCTTGCTGACTACAGGTCTTAGAATTTCTCAGGCACCATATTCATGTAAGAAAATTTCTTAGAATGAATTTACACTGATATATTGATCTTTGATAGATCAGTACTTAGGTAGGTAGGTAGATAGTCAGACAAATAAATATATAAATAAAGGGATAGATACCTATAGAGATATGACATAGTTATTATTAAACATTGATATATGTATTCTATTTGTTGTTGTTTTCTGGAGAAACGAGACTAAGGAGAGGGGTGTACCATGCTGACTATGAGATAAGACTTGAGCCAAAACTCCACTGATCTCCTGACCTCCATATTTCCCTACTCTGACTTCTAGTTCACAGTGAACTTTTCACTCTCTTGGAATTACTGTCAGTTCACAGCCTGTGTCCAGAACTCCCCAAAAGTTCTGATTAAATTCTTTCCCAAGTGAATGCTCACAGTGGTAAGTTCCTCCTATGGGGTAGGATGGGAGGAACATTAATAACGTTCATTTTTGGCAGCGTACCAGGGTCCTTCCTCAAGGGGACCCTAAGCTGTCTTTTTATTCAACAGTTTCAGTTTCTATAAACTCGTTCAATTATAGGAATTGATTTTGAACAGGGATTCTGACTCTTTGCTCAATGATTCTAGACAGACATTTATTCATTTGACCTGGATAAAAATCACATATGAATTTGGTACTCTTCCCATCTGTTTCATGTGTAGGAACACCTTGATCAGCCAGTCTATGCCACAGGTCTCTGTGATTCAGTCTATTCTGATTGCTGCTGTTTGACCCTAATGTTTACAGAAAGCCAGTCACATCTTGCCTTTGGTGATTATGTGCTACCTCTTGGCCTCTGCCATCAAGAAATCCAATTACCCTCCATAGTGTTTAGATTCTCCAGTTCAGTGATTGCATCTCCAGGGTGGTTTCTGTTCTACAGAGACCAAAAATCACAGAGCTCTTCAAGGATTCTGGGACTCACCCTCACACATTCATTCCTCACAACTATGGTAAAGGGAACATTCACTGGACCCCACGTTGTGAGTGAGCAGTTCTCACAATGTAAATTGACTCTAAGGCCAGTCTCACTATCTCTTTGTATTCCTCTCTCTACATCATGCCCAGGCCATTCTGGCATTGATTGTGTTTCTAGGCCACCTTTCCAGCCATGCTTCAGACAAACTGCTAGTGTTCTTTCTTAAATTCCACACAGAAGCTACATTAAATTCACAGTCTGCTTAGTGGAATCATATCAATAAATACTATGTAATCCAAGTTTAAGCCCTTCCTTCACTAACTGACTGGGAACCAATGTCAGTGCTCACTTTGTCTATTCCAATTATGCACCCCTTATGCATTTTAACATCCATTCCCCGTATTTTATCACTTACAATGGGAAATATCGTACATTTCCATTGGAGTGTAGCCCACATCCTCATGGATCAGATTTTTATAACACTTCTTTTATTATAATAAAATCATTTTACAATGTTGTATCTAATTCGAGTGTAGAGCACAATTTTTCAGTTATATATGAACATGTATCTATTCATTGTCACCTTTTTTTCTTTGTGAGCTAGCATAAGATCTTGTATATATTTCCCTGTGCTATACAGTATAGTTTTGTTTATCTATTCTACAATTTTTAAATCCCAGTCTATCTCTTCCCACCCCCCACCCCTTGGCAACCACAAGTTTATACTCTATGTCTGTGAGTCTATTTCTGTTTTGCATTTATGCTTCATTTTTTTGTTTGTTTGTTTTGTTTTTGTTTGTTTGTTTTGTTTTTGTTTTAGTTTTTGTTTTTTTAGATTACACATACGAGCGATCTCATATGGTATTTTTCTGTCTCTTTCTTGCTTACTTCAGTTAGAATGACATTCTCCAGGAGCATCCATGTTGCTGCAAATGGCATTATGTTGTCGGGTTTTATGTCTGAGTAGTATTCTATTGTATATATATACCACCTCTTCTTTATCCAGTCATCTGTTGATGGACATTTATTCTGTTTCCGTGTCTTGGCTATTGTAAATAATATTGCTATGGACATTGGGGTGCAGGTGCCATCCTGGTGTAGGGTTCCTTCTGGATGTATGCCCAGGAGCAGGATTCCTGGGTCATAAGGTAAGTCTATTCCTAGTCTTTTGAGGAATCTCCATACTGTTTTCCACAGTGGCTGCACCAAACTGCATTCCCACTAACAGGGAACGAGGGTCCCCTTTTCTCCACAGCCTCTCCAGCATCTGTCATTTGTGGACTTTGGATGATGGCCATTCTGACTAGTGTGAGGTGATACCTCATTGTAGATTTGATTTGCAATTCTCTGATAATTAGTGATATTGAGCATTTGTTCATGTGCCTATTGATCATTTGTATGTCATCCTTGGAGAATTGCTTGTTAAGTCCTTTTGTCCATTTTTGGATTGGGTTGTTTGGTTGTATCTTATTAAGTCATATGAGCTGCTTATATATTCTGCAGATCAGGCCTTTGTTGGTTGCATTTGCAAAAACATTTTTCCCATTTAGTAGGTTGACTTTTTGTTTTACTTATGGCTTCCTTTGCTGTGCAGAAGCTTGTAAGTTTCACTAGGTCCCATTTGCTTATTCTTGCTTTTATTTCTTCTAGGAGAAAATTTTTCAGATGTATGTCAGATAGTGGTTTGCCTATATTTTCCTCTAGGAGGTTAATTGTATCTTGCCTTATGTTTAAGTCTTTGATCTATTCTGAGTTGCTTTCTGTGTATGGTGTAAGGGAGTGTTCTAGCTTCATTGTTTTACATGCTGCTGTCCAGTTTACCCAAAACCATTTGCTGAAGAGACTGTCTTTATTCCATTGTATATTCTTGCATCCTTTGTCAAAGATTAGGTGACCAGAAGTTTGTGGGTTCATTTCTGGGCTCTCTATTCTGTTCCAACGGTCTATAGGTCTGCTTTTGTACCAATACCATGCTGTCTTGATGACTGTAGCTCTATAGTATTTTCTGAAGTCTGGGAGAGTTATTCCTCCAGCCTCTTTCTTTCTCTTCAGTAATGCTTTGGAAATTCTAGGTTTTTTGTGTTTCCATATAAATTTTATTGTGATTTCTTCTAGTTTTATGAAGTATGTCCTGGGTAATTTGATAGAGATTGCATGAAATCTGTAGATTGCCTTGGGCAGTGTGACCATTTTAACAATATATTTCTTCCAATCCAAGAGCATGGGGTATCTTTCCATTTTTTTAAGTCTTATTTAATTTCCTTCAACAATGGTTTACAGTTTTCCCTGTATAATTCTTTCACCTCCTTGGTTAGATTTATTCCCAGATATTTTATTACTTTGGGTGCTATTATAAGGGGGATTGTTTCTTTTCTTTCTTTTTCTGTTGATTCATCATTAGTGTAATGAAAGGCCACCGATCTTTGAACGTTAATCTTGTAATCTGCTCCCTTGCTGAATTCTTCGATCAGCTCTAGTAGTTTTTGTGTGGACCTTTATGGGTTTTCTATATACAGTAACATGTCGTTGGCATATAGTGACAATTTTACCTCTTCTTTTCCAATTTGGATCCCTTTTGTTTCTCTGTCTTACATGATTGCTGTGGCTGGGACTTCCAAGACTGTGTTGAATAGGAGTGGTGATAGTGGGCATCCTTGTCTTGTCCCAGATTTTAGTGGGAATCTTTTGAGTTTTTCACCTTTGAGTACTTTGTTGGCTGTAGGTTTGTCATATGTAGGTTTTATTATGTTATGTTCCCTCTATACCAACTTTGGTGAGAGTTTTTATCATGAATGGGTGTTGAATTTTATCAAATGCTTTTTCTGTACCTATTGAGGAGATCATGTGTTTTTTGTCCTTTCTCTTGTTGATAGGAGTTATTGCATTATTACATTGATTGATTTCCATATGTTGAACCACCCTTGTGTCCCTGGGATGAACCCCACTTCGTCATGCTGTATAAACTTTTTTATGTGTTGTTGGATTCTATTTGCTAATATTTTGGTGAGAATTTTGGCGTCTATTTTCATCAGTGATATTGGCATATAATTCCTTTTTTTGGTAGTGTCTTTGCCTGGTTTTGGTATGAGGGTGACAGTGGCTTCATAGAATGCGTTTGGGAGTATTCCCTCCTTTTTGATCTTCTGGAAAAGTTTGAGAAGGATTGGTATGAGTTCTTCTTTGCATGTTTGGTAGAATTCCCTGGTGAAGCCATCTGGCCCTGGACATTTATTTGTAGGGAGTTTTTTTTTTTTGTTTTTTTTTTTTTTACTGCTAATTCAATTTCATTTCTAGTGATCTGTTTGTTCAAGGGGTCAGTTTCTTCTTGATTCAGTTTTGGTGGACAGTGTGTTTCCAGAAACTTGTCCATCTCCTCTAGGTTATCCAGTTTGGTTCCATATACTTTTTTGTAATACTCTTGTATGATATTCTGTATTTCTCTTTTATTTGTTGTAATAGCTCCATTATCCTTTCTTATTCTGCTAATTTGTGATCTCTCTTTTTTCTTCTTTGTGTGTTTGGCCAGAGTTTGTCGATTTTGTTTCCTTTTTCAAAAAAACACCTTTGGGTTTGGTTGATTTTTTTCTATGGTCTTTTTAATCTGTATTTTATTTATTTCCTCCCTAATCTTTATAATTTCCTTCCTTCTGCTGCCTTTTGGGGATTTTTGTTCTTCTTTTCCTTGTTCACTCAGCTGGTGGGTTAAGTTGTTTCTTTCAGATTGTTCTTCTTTTTTGAGGAAGGCCTGTATTTCTATAAACTTCCCTCTTAGCACTGCCTTTGCTGTGTCCCACAAATTTTGTGTGATTGTGCTTTCATTTTCATTTGTCTCAAGGTATTTTTTAATTTCAGTTTTGATTTCCTCATAGACACATTTTTTTAATAACATATTGTTTATTCTCCATTTCTTCCTTTTGTTCTCCTTTGTTTCTCTGTTGTTGATTTCTAGTTTCATGCCATGGTGGTCAGTAAAGGTGCTTGAGATAATTTCTATCTTCTTAAAATTGCTGAGGTTTCCTTTGTGCCCAAGTACACGATCAATCCTGGAAAGTGTCCCATGTGCACTTGGAAAGAATGTGTATCCTATTTTGGTGGTGGTTTAATGCTCTGAAAATATACACCAAATCTAATTTTTCTATTGTATTATTTAAATTCTCTTTTGCCTTATTTATTTTCTGCCTGGAAGATCTGTGTAGTGATGTTAATGTGGTGTTAAAATCTCCAACTATGATAGTATTCTCATCAATATCCCCCTTTATCTCTGTTAGTAATTGTTTTATGTACTTAGGTGCTCCTATATTGGGTGCATATGTATTAATGAGTGTAATATCCTCAACTTGTATCACTGCTTTAATCATTATAAAATGTCCTTCTTTATCTTTATGGCCTTTGTTTTAAAGTCTGTTTTGTCTGAAATCAGTACTGCAACACCTGCTTTTTTGGCTATTCCATTTGCATGGAATATCCTTTTCCATCCTTTCACTGTCAATCTATATGTGTCCTCCTCCCTAAACTGAGTCTCTTGTATGCAGCATATTGAAGGTTCTTGCTTTATTATGCAGTCTGCCACTCTATGTCTTTTGACTGGAGCATTTAGTGCATTAACATTGACAGTAATTAATGATAGATGTGTGTTCATTGCCATTTTGTACTTATCTTTGCAGTTGAGTTGGTATTTCCTCCTTGCTCCTTTCTTCTTCCTTTTATGGTTTGGTAACTTTCCTTTGTGTTTCCATGGATCTTATTTATTTTTTTGACTCCCTTGTCTGTTTTGGCTTGTGGTTACCCTTTTTTGTAAGTCTATTAGCCCATTACTATTACTGTTTTTGTGAAACTGATAGTAACATGATCTCAAATCCATCCTCCTGAGAACAAAAATTTAAAAAAGAAAGAAAAAAGATTTCTATGTTCTCTTGACTGTCTCTTCCACTCCCAATGATATGTATGTCTTCTTTTATAATTTCGTGTTTATTTTGTTTGTAATTCATGAGTTATCACCTTTCCAGTTGTGAGATTCTCATTTCTGTAGCACCCTGCTGCTTTTCTATTTAGAGTAGGCCTTACAATATTTCTCTTAGCATGCGTTTCATGTTGCTGAACTCTTGTAGCTTTTCCTTGTCTGTGAAATATTTTATGTCTCCTTCTATCCTAAAGGATAGCTTTGCTGGATAAATTATCTTAGGCTGCATCTTTTTTCATTCAGGACTTTGAATGTCTTGCCACTCCCTTCTGGCCTGTAGTGTTTGTGTAGAGAAATCAGCTGAGAGTCTTATGGGGGTTCCCTTGTAACTCACTATTTGCTTTTCCCTTGCTGCCTTTAGGGTCATTGCTTTATCCTTGGCTGTGGCCCTCTTGATTATGATATGTCTTGGTGTGAGTCTGTTTGGGTTCTTCCTGTTTGGGACCCTCTGAGCTTCCTGTTCTTGGATATCTAACTTCTTCTTTAATTTTGGGAAATGTTCAGTCATGATTTCTTCAAAAACTTTTCAATTCCTTTGATCATTCTTCCCCTTCTGGGACCACTATTATGCAAAGATTGACACGTATTATATTATCCCAAAGGTCCCTTATGCTATTTTCGTTTGTTTTTATTTGTTTATCTTGTAGCACTTCTGATTGTTTGCTTTCTATTGTCCTGTCTTCTAGGTCGCTAATTCGTTCCTCTGCATTATCTAGTCTGCTTTGCACAGCCTTTAGATCATTCCTCATCTAAGCCAGTGAGTTTACCATTTCTACTTGTCTCTTCTTTATAGCTTCCATTTCATTTTTGACATATTTTATATCTCTAAGCACTATCTCCTTTAATTCCTTCAGTACTTTGATCACTCCTTTTTTGATATCTTGATGTAGTAGGCTATCGTTGTCTATCTCATTGACTGTGCTTTCAGGGGATTTCTATTGTTCTTTTAATTGGGAATGACTTCTCTGCTTCTTCATCTTGCTAATACCTCTCTGGCATGGTGGTTTATGGAATATCAGTTTTCTATTGTTGTCCTTAAAGAGTTTATGTATCTAATGCCTATGTAGGAATAATCTTAGAAAAGTGAAAAAAGAGAGAAAGAGAAAGAATTTTCAAAGAAGGGAGAAAAGAATGTTTGAAAACATTGTGTAATGAATAGTAAAAGGGACAGTTGAAGCCGAAATTTTAAAAATAATAATAATAAAAATATTGAAAATAAATTTAGAGGGATTAAAACTGGGGATATATATAAATATTTAAGAAGTAAAACTTAAAAGGTTAATAGAAAAGGTAAAACAGATTTTTAAAAAAGGGGGGGTGTTCGGTATTCTCCTGGATACTGTGTGCTTTTAATGTGAAGTCCTTCGGTCTTCATCCTGTTTTGGAAGCTCAGCTTACTGTTTCCAGAGGGGCCCTCCATCGGCACCCTCATCTGTGCTGACCCCAGTGCCAGTCAGCAAGCAGATCACGCCTTCTCCCAACACTGGTCAGGTGCAGCTCTCCTTTGCTGTGGGTGGGTGGTTCACTGCCCCTCCGGATGGTGCTGTCAGATGTTGCAGACTGCTCAGGTAGGAAGGTGGGCCGCACCCCCTCCCAGCACCACAGTCAGGGTCTGTGTTCCTGCCCGAAAGGCAGGGGCTGCCTGCCCTCTCCCAGCACCGGTCACTCCACTGCTCTGTGCTGCTGCACGCTCCGCCTCGGGTCGGCGCTCTGCAGGCGGGCTCGGGGAAGGCCAAGGAACAGCCCTATCCCTGCTCCTGGCCAAAACCCAGCTCCTTGTTTGTCTTGGTGGAGCAAATTCTCTGAGGGACCAGGACAGGATTCTATCTACCTCAGGCTGGAGACAAGTCTCCGTCTGGCCCTTGAGTCTGCTAAGCCCTTATGTGAAGATGCAGGTTTTGCCCCCAAACCCTGCCAGGGTGCTAAGCACTGGAGATGGCAGCTGTGCCTGAGCCCCACCTCTCTTCACCCAAAGACTTTCTGAGGGTTTTCAGAGATGTGGGTATGGGCCCTTCCCCCAGGGCACATCAGCCACTTTGTTTCATGGAGAGGCCAGTTTGTTCTGCTCTGTGCACCCACAGCCACAGCACGCAGCACCGTGTAGTCACCCAGGGCTGCTTTAGTGCAGCCAACCCCATCCCCTGCCCACCTCGGGCAGCCTGGCTCTCCCCAGCTCCCGGCCCACATCTTGGGATGTGTGTCACAGGGACCCTCTGTGCCTGTTTCACTTATTTTTGTCAGTCAAGGGCTGCTCTGTACAGTTCCAAGCCTCAGAGGTCCCCCTCCATCCCTCTGGCCTCTCGGTTGAAGAGGGGAGACCCAACAAGCGAGTGCCAGTCCTCCTTTGCCGCTACCTCCCTACGGGAATTGTCCCACTCTGTTTTCCCTTTCTTCTCCTTTTTTCCTTTTCTCCTACGAGATTTTTGGCATCTCTATCTTTTGAAGAGGACGATGAACTTTCGGAGTTCTGCAGGCTCTCTGGTTGGCTGAGTGGGTCTGTGGAAATGAGCCTTGGTGCTTTTGTGGGAGAGGGTGAGCTACGAGCGTCCTTCTAGTCCACCATCGTGGACTCCTACTCATGGACCAGATTTTGTACCTGAAATCGTGAGGCCTGCTGGGCCTTGAGTTTTCTTGCACTCTAGAAGCAAGAGAGACAGTGGAGGTTGGTCCGGAGTAGAAACTTCAGTACCTTGCAATGCAAATACATCATGGAAGATGATTACACTTGCCTCAGGCAATGAGTCTTAATCCACTCAAATAGGGGTGGAAGGACTACTTTTATTGGCAAATAAGGGTCACCAGAATTTAGAGGTTCGTTGTCCTCACAGATCCCCTTTCCAATATTCAGGGTTTCATTCCTCTTCAATAATTATCCTCACTTTGACTGGAGATCCACTGTGAAATTGAGAAATCAACTTCCATTTTAATTTATCCACACTTGTTACTGACGTTCGTTTAGCTGCTCACATTTCCAAAAAAAAAAAAAAAATCTATAGAAAATCGAGAAAATATTGCTAGAAACAAATGTGTTTAATCAGAATGCTGGCAACCTGGGGAGATAGTAGGCTTAGTTTCCCCAAATACTGTCTCTGAAATTTTCGCTCCAACATGAACATTGCAAAGGGAATGAAGGACTGATCTCAGTTAATCATTGAGATAGGATGTCAAAGACTTCATCACTTCCTACTGTGTGCAGTATTGCCATGGAAGCATGTCAACTCCTTGTATATTTTCCTTAGATGCTATCTTTTTCACACTGTTTCTTCACAAGACTTACTGGATGGGAAACTACGAGAGAGATATGATCATCTTTTCCCAATTTTACTTCTTTGATTTAGGAAAGAACCAACATGTTAGGCAAGGTATTGTGTGATCCAAAAAACATCTAAGGGTGCCTAGAAAAGAAAAATGGGTCTTCTGTTAACAGCTCTTTACTGCAAAAACATCTTTCCTGCCAAAATCTGCTTACACTCTGAGTTTAAGTGTTTGGATTGTTTTCAGCAGCCTCTGATGTACAGCCACAGGAGACAAGGGTATTCTTCAGGAGAGACATAAACCTTTTGTGGTTATTTATAAAACACTTGAAGAGGAATTCAGAATTCTGTGCCCATTGTTTTACTTTACCCACTTCACCTACTTACCAACGAAGGTTGTAGGAAACCATAATAAAGTCACACAAAAATGCACCTCTCTGGCATAGGAATCATTTTGAATTAAAGGCAGTTGAGTAAAAGTAGACACAGGATGGGATCCTTGTCCAACCTCATCTTCCTGAACTCAAAACAAATTCCAGTTTGAAGGTTACTTCTCCTCCCCCACAAAACCTCCCCACACAGATGCATACACATGCACACCCATGCACTTCTCTCACCAGGAAGGAGAATATAATAATCTTAACCCTGGAGGTGAGGTGGCAATGACAGAGCATCTAGCTAAACCTTACTAACAAGCCCCTATCATCACAGTCAGTTTACCCACACATATATTTACCTTCTGACCATTTGTGGCCCTCAAAGTTCCTTTCATTTGTCTTCTCACTTTTCTTTGAGGTGATTGTCCTTTACCCAAATGGCATTAAAACTTCAAAACATGTCTGTATTTGGTGGGCCTTCCCTTCTCTGTCTGAATCCCTTCTACCCTACCCACATCGCATAGAGTTGTTTAGAACCAAGTAAATTGTCATGTCTTCTCTCCTGTTACTCTCTCTGTTGTCAGCATATTTTGCAGACTCGGACGTGGAACTGAACACGATAGAGAAAAACTGCAATCTACAAACTGGCACGTGCCACCTAATTGTGCAAAGATTAAGTCACGAGCCACTGTAGCCATTGACCTTTGTCACATCCTTAAAGAAGGTCAGGGTGGAGATCAGGAGTAAGACACTCTGTGCTCTGAGAAAACCTGGCAGAACAGGACTGCAGTTAATTAGATATTTTCAGAAGACTCTTTCATGAGCCCAAATTTTTGCATTTCCTTATATATAAAGAAGTACTAAAATCATGAACTGTGACATCTGCTCCTCATGACTAACAACAAGCCTCTGCCTAAATGTGTGCTTGACTGCATGTAACCCTCTCTTCACTGAAATCATGCATATTTCTGACCTTTCCACCTGCCCCTTCAGAGCAGGTTCACTGAGCTGTCTAAAATACTGTCTGCTGGGCTACAGTCCTGATTTTGTCCCCACATAAAACTTAAATCACAACTCTCACATTGTGTGATTTCATTTCAGTCAACAAAATTTTTCTTCCCCTACCATTTTGACAACATGAACAGAGAGTGGAAAGGATTAGACACTGCGCTTTCCCCAGGCCGGGAACCTGCAGCTGAGGTCTGGATGCCCTGGAAGGATCACAATAGAAAATCATTTTTACTAAATTCAGCTTCATGAATTTGTCTCTGTAGGGTTTGATTAAGTCGACAGAAGCATTTAGGAATGTTTCCTACTCCTTTCTTTCCCAATTTTAGATTAGCAGGATAAAACATTAGAGTAAAGCTGATCTTTGGGTTTGTGTGGCCTTGGACACTCTTATTGAACACTTACTCTCAAAGTAGCCATGCTTTTCACTTGTCTCTCTTCTGTCTCCTTTTCCTTAAAGGGGACAACCATAAGTCAGGTCATAGGCATAGGTTTGATAAGCTTATTGTTTGAGAGTCACAGAACGGTGAGTTTATAGATTTCTCTGCACCAGTGTCCTTCTGGACACACTTTGCTCTGAGTGGGCCACCAATTACCAAAAACAAGTGAACAAACAAACCAGAAATGAATGGGTTCTCATTCCATTCCATTTTGTAAATTTAGAACATGGTTTGGATCCAGTGAAAAATGTAGTCTACGTGGCGTTGTTGCTGAATACCAGCTTTAGTACAACAAAGCCAAGTTGAGTGTTTGAAGCTGGGATTTGGGAGAATTAGAAGACAACAGCTTGACTGCTTTGCCAGGCAAAATGTGACACAGCAAGCTATCACCTTACAGACTGTCAGCCTGTCTTAGTGTAACATTCCTGGAGTCTGAAAGAAAAATGGGAAGAAGAGGGTGCTAAGAATCAGGGTGTGAGCAGGGAGTACCTTGTTTTAATCTTGATAAGATCTTGCTATTGTTCTAGGGGAATTCAGGTGGTTTGACAAATTTTTGTGAGATTTGCGTCATGACATTCTTTCAAGACCTCTAGGGATTAAGGACATTAGTCGTCTAAGAAAAGAATGCAGAGTGAGGGGAGCATATTAGTCATAATAGCAGTTTAGCTAGAAGAGCAGACCTGATTATCTTAGGAGTTATCATGGTGGTTCTCTACACAATCACATCAGCACTGTCAGTTCATCCCTTCCGTTTCTTTGGAAATGGGAAAGGGCATCGCTCTCCTCTGGCTGCTTCCTGCTGTTTTGAGGTGTTATCCAGGGATTCCTCCAATGGAAAGAATGAACATGATGACACTAATTCTTAAGGGTTTTTAGATTTCCAGTCAAGATGATAGAGTGGTAGAACCATGAGGTTGCCTCTCTCATGAGTACAACTAATTCATAACTGCATACTAAATATCTATTAAAAACTTAAAAAAAGACTGGAATCTGCCCAAAAGGATCTTTTGCAACGAGAAACATAAAGACGGAACCGTAGCAGGTTAGTAGGAGTGATGTGCTCATGAGATAATTGGGCCCCATACCTCCAAGATGGGTGACCAACAAGCTGGAGATTTGTTATACTGCAGAGATGCTCCCACAGAAATGAGAGATCTATGCCTCACATCAGGGTCACCAGCTTGGGTTCTGACATTGGAAAGAGAAGGCCAACCCTAGACATCAGATTTTCAAGGCCAATGAGGCTCGGTGCCTGGAGCTCAATGGGAATGGGTGAAATAGAGAATCCATTTGCTTGGGAAGTGCACACAGAATCTTGTGTGCATGAGGTGCAAGGTCAGCAGCAGTGATTTCATAGAAACCTGGGCCTGTTCAGCCTGCTAGATTTGGAGGGTCTTCTGGGGACAAGGGGCATGGCTGTGGCTCACTCCAGTGACATAAATGCTGGTGGTGGGCATTGTGGGATTGTTAATGTACCTGAGTTTTCCTGGGCTGGCAGCTTGATTGGATCATTAGCACCAAGTCTTAACCCAATCCAAGGGCCTGTAGGGAACACTTGTTCAAACAACATCCTGGGTGAGAACACTGCCACACCCATCAATAGACTTCTTGAGCCACAAATGCTTCTAGACACAGCCCTACCCAACAGAGGTTTCGGACCAATCTCCACCCGGTAGTGGACAGGCACTGATTTCTCTTGCTAGGATCCCTGCATAAGCCTCTATCCAGCCTCATCCACCTGGGGGCAGATACTAGAAACAAGAGAACAACAATCCCAAAGCCTGTGGAAGAAATGTACAGACACATAGAAAGGTAGATGATATGAGGCAGCAAAGGATTATCTCACACACCAAGGCAAAAGTTAAACTTCTAGAAGGAGTAATAAGTGAGGAGGGGTAGACAATTTATCTGAGAAACAATTGAAAGTAATGATGTTGAAGATGTTCAGAGAATTTGAGGAGTATAGATGCACAGAGTGAAGTTTTCATTCTTGGGGCCTTTTAGAGCAGTCTTAGTGGCTCTTTTACATTCCTCTTTCACATTGGAGAGGAATAAAATAAAGTAAAAGTCAAAAGAGTAAATAACGCTCCTAGCACAGGGTGAAGAAGAACTAAAATATCCTTGTGAAAACACATCATAGTTTCCGGGGAATCCAGGAAAGCATACTGGAGAGACAATTTGATACTCGCAGTGTGGCTTCAACAGCGTGGTCATTGGAGTCATCTACCACATGAATCTGACTTCTCATATCCTGGAGGAATGCTGTGATATTTCCACTTTCGTCTCAAATCCAAGTACACCATTCAGTGTGAATGACTGCATAGGTCTCCCCTGGGAGGCAGTCTGAATATCCAAAGCCTTTTGATTTCATAACAAGCAAGGAATGGGGGACATAGAAAAGATTTGTACCAGGGAGAAACACACAAGGTCATGCTGTTTTAGTTTCCACTGACATTGGTTGGCATTCCTTGGGCCTGTACCTGGCAGCTAGCCCTTGAGTTAAAAATCTGAAGTGCAAAATGCATAAGTAAAATGACTGAACATTCTAGTTCTCAGTAGAAATTCTTAATTAGGATCTCAAACCTGTGATCTTGTTGTCTTGTCAGAGGTGAAAGAATCCCATCCTGATATCATTTGCTCTGTGTCACAGGTTAACAGGTCTGAAATTAGAGGCATCTCACTTTTGAGGGAAACAGGAACACGAGTTTTCACAGATAATATCTTAACCAACTCAGGCATTGGTCTTTCCTTTATTTGGCAATCTTTGGGAGTGGTCATTTAGGGTCATGGGAGAACAACATTTATACCCACTCCATAGCCACATCTTGGGTTCATGAGGAAAGTTTATTATAAACCTAGAAATTTGCTTCCAGGTATTTCCACCAGAAGTCTTTCTGATTTCTGCCACATGTAGAATGGTTATACCCTTGAACATCACAACCATCAGTGACTAGATGATGGATAATATAATTTGAAAAATCTTTGATAACTAAATTAGCTTTTGAGAAGTCTTATCCTAAGCAAATGTTGTATTTGAACTTATGGGAATATCAAGTTGAGAGAAGGATGCAAAAAAAAAAAAAATTACTCTGTGTAAACTTAGGGGCTGATTTAAAAAAAAAAAAGTGGAAAACAAAGATCAGACCTATAAGAAAACTTGAGATTCACACACAGTGTACAAATTTTAGCTCTTCCTGCTGCACATCCTTCCACACAATGTGCCCCAGCTCCCTGATCGGCCTCCCCCAAATTGGGCCCTACTTCATCGACAAATTTCTATATTTTAATTTTGTGTCCAATTTAAAAATGTTGTTTCCACTTATGGTTATCACAAGATACTGTTTATACACCCTACATTGAAGAACACATACTTGAGCCTATTTAACCCCCATCCTTTATATGTCAGAATCATTAACAACCATACTGTGTCTCCCTCCTCCCCCTTGGTAACCATTCATTTGTTCTCTGTATCTGTGAGTCTGTATTTTTTGGTTATATTAACCAGTTTGTTGTAGTTTTTAGATTCCACATCTATGTGATATCATATTTGCCTTTTCCTCTCTCACTTATTTCACTTAACATAATGCCCTCCTTGTCAATCCATGTTGATGCAAATAGTGAAATTTTATCTGTATTATTTTGAGAGGTTCTGAGGGGTGTGGTGAGTTCCTGTGAAAGGGAGATATTCAGGGAGTTCCTGTTTTCTTCTCTTTCATTTTGATTTGTTTTGTTTTGTGTGTTTAGTTTTTGATGAGCAAAATTTTGTTGTAAGTATATATGACATCTTTTTACTCATTCATCTGCTGATGAGCACTTAGGTTAACTGCATAGCCTGGCAATTGTAAATGATATTATTCTGAACTATGGGGTGAAAATATCTTTTTGAATGAGTGCTTTAACTTATTTTTTTGAGTATATACCTAGGAGTGGAATTTCTGGGTCATATCATAGTCTTCTTTTTAAATTTTTGAGGAACCTCCATGCTGTTCTCCTCAGTGACTCGAACAATTTTCATTCATACCAGCCATTTCCGAAGGTTCCCTTTTCTCCACATCCTCAACAGCACTTGCCATTTGTGTTCTTTTTGATGATAGCTATTCTTAGAAGAGGTATCACACTGGAGTTTTGACTTGAAGTTTCCTGATGGTTTGTAATGTTTTCTACATGTTTCTTTATTCTGCAATCTCCTCTTCCTTCTCCAGGAAACCCTTCAATCACTCAGCTGCCTCTTTTATTTTTTCCTTCCTTACAAGAGATAGAGAAATTTCTTCTATCTGACCTCTGGGCTGTACTCCTCCAAATGCAGGATATGAAGTTTGCTGACCTATCCGCTAATAGAGAGTAAACAACTTTAAGCAGAGGCTCAGAAAGCACACAGTGAGGGCTGTTTCATTGTCACTTATAATTCCACCTACTACCTAGGGATCTGTTGTTGGACGGCATCACCTTCTCATGCAGTGCTCTTTATGAATGCATCTTGGACCCTGCCACATAGATCTCATGTCACTTGATAGTTACAGATTTGTTAATATATTGAAGCCAGTTAAACCCATGTTCAGAAGATCCTACCAAATGTAAAGGTGAAGGAGAACGATCAGGGACTATTCATAACACCATTTATAGAAATCCTTACTGGTGTGGAATCGGTACTCCCACCTCTGACTAGACTGCACTTATACGCCAAGCCAGATGAGCTTCTGGGAGTATCACTCACACAGGGGAAACTGGTAGCCAGGTCTCCTGCCAGTGTCTTTTGCAAATGACAAAGAAATGGTCCAGCAAGAGGCTGATAGTTCAAAACTTATAAGAGCAAACATAGAGAATAAATTCTCAAAGGCCAACTGCTCTAAATGTGAATTGTCTGCTTAGAATGGAGCCAAGCATCTCCAAGCATTTACGGAAAGATTTATACACATTTTCCAAGGGCAGTTTAAGTCCAGTGGCCAAAGGACATAGATCACTTTTATTTTTTCCATCTTGGTCAATGTGTGCTCCCTGATGTAAAGGTCCAAGATAGCATGAAGGTGTTGGCAGACTAACGTCTCAATGTTATTACAGAAGTTGTTACCCAGCGAATCAAAAATTCTTTAGAGGGAAAGGAAACAACTAGAGGAAGAGATGGAGATAGGGATGAGGTAAAGTTACAGGTAGAATACAGATAGAGGGAGGAATAAAACAACAGGGAGAGATAATGACAGAGAGGGAGAAAGAGACAGAGAGAGAGAGATGAAATAATTGAATCCCATGTGCCTTGCCATGCAGTTTGTGTTTCTTTTAGAAAAACAGAATAATGACTGAGAACAGCTCAGAGCCTCCTCACCAATGGCTGAACCCAGCTTGTTTATCTCAGTCTGTTTGAAGCTGCTGTAAAAAACTAGACATTGAAAAGACAATTGCTCTAATTTAAAAAAGGAAAAGGTTTAAAACTACCCTCTAGACTCCAGCAACCTCAGAAGGTCTAAACTTTCCCTTATAGGATGCAATTGTCATTATCAGCCGATCCTCTGTCACACTCGCAGAACAATTAACATGGAGAATTAAAAACCTGGATTTCTCTCATTTTTTCTAATTTTATTGAGAATAATTGTCATATATAACTGTATGGAAACTTAAGGTGTAATATATGAGAATATAATTTACATGCATTTTAAAAGATGGCATCCATCGTCTCATACATATGCAATAAAATGCAAAAAAAATTTTTCTTGTGAAATTAACTCTTTCTATCTACTTTCTCAATAACAATTCTAGGCTGACTAAAGGAAATTATAAAACCTAGACATTGTGAATTAAGATTTATTCAGAGACCATTCTGAGAATTATATCCTAGGAGACATCCTCGTTCATAGCACTCAGAAATTGGTCTGAATAAGTAAGCGGTGAGCTACAATCTATAGGTGTTTTTGACAAAAAAAAAAACTAAATAAAACTTAGAAAATGAGAGAACGTAGTTGAATATCAAAAGATTACTGCTAATGACAAAAAAAGTGGGTGTCATTGCCATATATTGATTTTAGGGATTTTTCTATATATGGGAAGATAAAAGAGAATATGCTCACTGAAATTTTTCTTAAGAAAGTTATCATAGCTATCTAGGACCAGTGTCCAGATCCCTGGATGTTTTTTGTTTTTCCTACCTAATTTCCCTGCAGAGGGTATCAAGGTAGAGAATGACTTTGGTGGCTGAAGCCTTCTTGGCAAGCCCCATTTTTGTTTAATGGACTGGCAGACACTATTTTCTTTGCACATCCATAGACTACAGCAGCATTAATTATAGTCATTATGGCGTATACTACACTCCCAGGAGTTTTTTATCCTATAAGTAGAAATCTGTTCTTTTAGATGACATTCCTGCAGTTCCACCTACCACTTTGGCCCACCTCTGGTAGCCAAGTCTGATCTCTTGTTCTATGAGTTTGGGCTGATTGCTTGTAGTTTGGGTTTGTCTTAAATTCCGCACATACGTGAGGTCACGTAACATCGGTTTTACTCTGATAATTCAAGCAGAAAAATGCCTTGAAATTCCATGCATGTTGACGAATTGAAAGAGCACGTTTTCCCGGGTTTTTGTACTTACACACTTAAGTTTCTTCCATATTTTAGCTATTTCAAATAATGCTGCTATGAACATGAGAGTGAAAATAACTTTTAGAATTAGTGTTACTCTTTCCTTTGGTTCCCAGAAGTAGAATAGCTGGATCACATGGTAAATACATATGTAGTTTATTTTGTGGAAATGCTACACTATTTTCCATCGTGCTTGCACAACTTACATCCCCCCTTACAGTGCACATGGGGAAACTGAATTTCTTAGTTGACAGACTGTGATTTTTCTCTGCCATCAATTCAGAGGATTTATCTCTTTTTCTCACCTGTAATTTCACTCTAAATCTTTAAGGGGAGCCTGTTTTATGGGCCTATATCTAAGGTTAACCTAATATTTTTAAGTCCTCTATAATGACCACCATATTTTTATTATTATTTCTAATATTATTATTATTTTTATTTATTACTTTTAGTACTATTATTATTATTACTATTATTAAATTATGCATTTGTATTTTTAGTTTTAGTTTTAGTTTTATTTTCTGAAATCAAGCAGGGCCCTCTGGTGCACTCCAGGAGGAATACAGACTGATGACACAGATAATATTCTAACCACAAGCAAGACCATGAGGCTACTTAGAACCATGGGATGGAGGCAATTATCCCTGGAATTACCACAATCTCATCTGGAGCCTCTTTCCCTTTCTGCTACATAATCTCCAATCAAAACCTAGAGATTTGGGTATTTGCTCTTCGGGACATAAGTGTAATTCTCCCCAGGATTTCTTGCTTCCTCAATAAATCTATATTTTTCTCACTCAACACTTGTCTCTCAGTATTGGATGCTTGAGCAGCACACATTCAGCCCTTAGATTAATAATAAATTTTTGTTGAGCCAGCCAGTATGTACTTATCCTGGGCTTCCTAACATTTCTCACCACATCTAGAATCACAGAAATGTTATGTTGGAACCAATGGGAACTCTGCTGCTCATGACTTGCCAACCTGGAGAGGAAGAATTTGGGGGACATCCCAGGAGCTGTCAAATCTCCTTGTCTCAGAAACTCCCCATCTCTCTCACCTAGTTGGCACTAATAGCCTACTTTCCCTTTGGCGGAATGAGGGAAATGTGCTTCTTTAAGAAGTAGGCATACTCCTGTCTGAGTATGTCCAATAGTGATGGCTGGTAGACCTCTTTATTTCTATATGGACCCTTGTGCCATTTGGACATGAAGACTTGTTGTTGGTACCAATTGGGGTGGAAAGTTGCTCAGTTGTGACCAGTTCCACTAACAGGATTAGTTGCTTGTTTGAAAATGAGTCATTTGAAACATAAGAAAAAGGCTACAAATCTAGTGATGATGGGGGAAAATATAACCATTTCCACTCAAATCCCTTGGGAATGAATTTTGGCAGATTGTTACAAAAGTAAGTGTACTTCCATGACAAAGAAGAAAAAAAATTTCAAAACTGTAGACTGAACTATTCTTTAGAGACTGGAAGAAACAAAATGAAACAGGTTCTTTTTGCACATGTCTTAGAGGTATCTAGCTTTATAAAACGCTTTCCAGAATTCCAGCCTTGAGGGAACCAGTTTTTCTAGGAGAACTTATTTTCCTCTCCTTGGGCTTTGCGATGTAGATATTCTACCAGGGCTCTCAGGGGCATTTATCCTGTGGAGACTATCTCTAATTCCTGAGACTGACAGAAAAAGTGGGGGAAGAAGCGATTTTAAATTTCACTCTCTCCAACTGTTACTTATAAACTAGTGAGCTTCAGATAATAATGCCAAATTCATGACTAAGATTTAATATGAAATTATGAGATCTCATATTTTGTCTTCATGTGCATTAAAAGTAGATGTCTTTATCTTTGGATGGTCTTTAAAATTAGTATTTATAAAGGCTCTACATAATTGGATTAAAGGAAATTAAGTGCTTATATTAATTTTCAGAAATATGAAAGGAAACTGGAAATGTTCATTATTAAGATGAATTTATATGCTTAATTAATATAGACATGTCTTTAGGGTCATCAAACCTAAGTATAATTAGTAAAATACATTTATTTTAACTAATGTCACTAGAAGTCAAATAGTTTCTTGTTAGTATTTGGAATTTGTCAAGTAAAATACTGCTCTGAATGGAATTTTAATAAGTTCAGTGTAAAGGAAATAAAAGTTTTGGGGTAAACTCTTTAAGAATAATTATGTTTTAGGGATGTCTACTGAAAAATAATCTCTCCGGTTATTTCATAAATTGACATTTTGTACTAAATCATATGATAGAATTTTATTGAAAAGCTAAGTCATTCCAAAATAAAATAAGGTGCTGAAACACTAATTAATGAAAACAGACTTCCTTTTACAGAAGAACTACAGAATTTTAGGATTATCGGTAAATATGATTGGTGTAGGATATTTTCTATATGAAAACACATGGTTTTAGAAATTATTTGTGATTGGTGTTTATTTTTGCCTATCGAAAGAGTGCTAATGTGAAAGCAGAATTTCTTATTTTAAAGATTTCTCTAGAAATCAAGCTTCGTAAGAGTTGAGAATTCTAATTCAAATATGTAATTCAAGTGACTAGATTTTAAAAAACAGTCGGCATATAGTAGAAAAGCAAGATGTATGTTTCATTAAAGGAAATTTTCAGAAATGAAACTGCACTTGGTTAAGTAGTTCTGTCATAGATTTGGTAGTTTCTAGATGGAAGAAAAAGTTTCCGGCAAAGTAATATTGCTACAGAAAACGTTAGAAGTAGTTTGGTATATGAACCTTCACAAAAGAGTTTTGTGGAAGGTCAAGACTGGTGAGGATTACATTAAACAAAAGAAAGTAAATACATGTTGTCAAAAGTAAGCATGTGCAAGACTGGAGTTTGGTTTTTGTTCTCTCTTAAGGGAAGAAAAAATCTTGATATGTTGCTTTTGACCACAGATTGTGGGAGGTTTCTACTTTGAAGTGACTTTTTTTTTTTTTGTAATATTTAGTCACTTTGATTAAATAAATCTGTATGGTTTCACAGTGACTTGATTCTATTTGTCCAAGCATTTTGAAACTTTTTTATATTTCTGACAAATTTCTCAACTATCAAAGTCTATTTGAAGCCCTTTTGACTTCCAGCTAGCTTTGGGATTTTTTTTAGGAAGCACCTGACCCTTCTTGGAGAGAAATATTAAACTAAGTATGCTTTTTCTTTTCCTTTTTTGGTAACATAATTGCATAACATACGTTGTCAAGCAATAATAAAAATACTCAAGTTACACTCTGGGTATAAATATCATTAATACAAGTGTTCTAAAAATTGTATAAACTTCCAACAATTTGAATATCTACTGATATTATGTTATTGGTCATAATTCTAGTGATTGTAGCCATGTTCCTTTATCAACTGCATTGAGATAAGATGTTTAACTGTAACTTTTAAACCTTTTGATATTCAAAGACAGTCTTGGCTTTACAAAACGGATTCATCTTCAACAAGATAAATAGAAAAGACTTTTAGAGAAATATAAATTTCTGATTATTTCAGATCATACTGCTAATGTGGGCAAGAGATTAAAGAATCCTGATGGAAACATGTATTTCTTCATAAAAAGTTCACTATAAAGTATTAGTTGCTTGGGATTCAAAAAGCTAATGTCATGGTTTTATATTTTTAAATACACTTTGTCTAAATATTGCTGGTTTTAATCTGTGTCTTCCAAATATAAGGAAAACTATCTCCTTGTGCTAGCTATGATTTTGTAAATCACACACTTGTCATTAGAATGGAAACAAATATCTACTCTCCCTGACCTGATTTATCAAGAAATTGGAAACTCATAAGTTACTGCCACTTTATCAGATAAATAAGGAAGGCCACTGTTGTTATTTAGGTGATGTCAGAAAGTGAAGAGTATATCTACATCTGAGAGTTAAAATCTGACATGCTTTTGGCATGGCATTCCTGGCTCTGAGAAGCCTTTGAAAAGTTCAGCATGAGACTCTTATGAAATGTTTCAGCATGACCAATTTAAAAGAGAGTATCTGATTAATTACACTTACATCAGTAGTCAAGCTAAGTTTATAATGAAATCAGAAGTCAGTTGCGAACTAGTTAATCTTAATCTGGCCATATTTTCTAAAAAGATAAAAAAAGGAAAAGAAAAAATGAGGATATATTTAGATACAAAAAGTTAGGTTTCAGTGGAAAACAAATTTTAACTCTGTTCAGTGATGTATGTATTCTCTGACTAAAAGTCACCTCCCAGATCATTCCTCATTGTCTTGCCACATAACTGTAAAGTTTAATTGAATTACTAAAAAGACCCTCAGTTTGTTCTGAAGCTTATCACTGAAATCTATCTTTGGATGGAATTTAAATGCCCCATAAATGATCACCAGAGTCTATGAAAATTGAGAGTTTTTTCTATTAACTAGACTTTTGCCCCAATACTTAAGAAGAGAAAATATTCTCAATAAATTTATCAGGCTACAGCTATTCATGAAATGGTTCACTGATTGCTTTGCCTACATGAATCGTATGTTTATGTGACAATATGATTTAACTGTTAAAATGTATAGTATGTGAAATGTTTTCTAAACAGCATACCTCTAGTCTTGTTTATGTCTGAAATTCTGGGCTAGCAGCTAGAGACATTATAGACCCTAGACAGGTAAGAACACCCCATTGCATTGAATGCCAAATATGTTGATTATCAGTGTTTTCTATCTAACTATTTGCAACCCAAAAGGGGGAAGGATGGAAGAAACTTTTACAGATTGAAGTATTCTGATGCGTACTTATTTTATTTTATACACCAGGCTAAGCAAATCAGCCCATTTGTGACCTAATAAACATATACTGTATATGTGCTTTAACCACTAAGGGGAAAAAGAAAAAGATATATTTGGAGAATAATACAAACATGCATTTTCATTATTATACCCATTGTAAAGTGTCTACTAATTTTCAAATATTTGTCACAGTGCTAAGACACGGCAATCAAAGATAGAGTGAATATTTTCTAATAAAAAATATTAAAGTTAATGTGGAAAACTATGGAAAATTTCCACGATTAGTCAATTCCCAAAATTGAGAAGGACTATACCCATTTCAGCAGGAATTAAGCAGAATGGTTCTTTTCCCATTTTCTCAAAACTGAGAAAGTTGAACTTGGAATGGGAACTAAAACTGAGTTCTTCTGCTGTCAGTGACTAAATTCTCTAACCAAATTTTAACTCCCTTTGGTCTTCTGCAACTGTTCCTCCTCAAGACTGAGGATTATCCAAAAAGGGGTAGGGAAACTTGAAGTCCAACATGTTATTTTGTGGCCCTATAAATTGGTAACAGACTGTTGGAACAGATAATGTTCCAACAAAATTAACACTTGGGGGCTACATGGAATCATGAGATGGAGACAATCATCTCTGAAAATAGACTACTATCTCCACCTCAGGTTGTAGCCCCTTTCAATTTTTGTTATGTAATCTCTGAATAAAGCCTAGGGAATTGAGAACTGGTTCTTTGGGGCACAAGAACAACTTCTCCCCAGAAGTCTTGGGTCCTTGATAAAAATCTCTCTCCTTTCCTACTCTGTTCACCACTCTGTATTGGATTTTTGAGTGACAGGCAGCCAAACGTGAATTCAGTAACATTTGTAGCTTCTGACTACTCACTGAAATTCTTTTAGAAAGAGAAAGGTTATGTGAATTTAATTCCATCATAGAGTGCAATTAGAATTGTGTTTTTATTTCCCTGACCTCAGAACATCCTCAAGCTCCACATTTTTCCCTAGCAAAGAACTTGCACAATTTTAAGTCCTCTGAGAAGTACCCAACCTTAAACAATCTCCCATTTAATCTTTAGGCCTCACACTCAAGTGAGGTTGGGTTACTGCTAAGTGTACTACCCCTATATTCTGTATGGACAAAGAAGAACCCTTTCCCATCTCTGGCCCCATATCCCTCTCTCAAGATGCAGAGAAGAAATTGATGTTGCAACAGGTTCCTTTATTTCGGTAGGTGTCCCTACACTTCCCATCTTGCCCAGCAAATACAAATCTTACAGTAAAGCAAGAAGGGATGTTTGGCTCTAAAGGGAACTAGATCTATTGATTTGAACAAGAGATAAGAGCCATAAATCCTTCTGTAATTCCTTGTCACCTTTAATTCCCTAATCCAGCTACCATTCTTACCTCAGTTCCTGGTGATGCAGCCTGGTTTACAATGTTTGAACTCTGCTCAACTTTCTTTTCAATCCCATTGCCCCGTGATTTGAAAATTTATCTTTGCACTTCCATTTAGAAGAAGGACTTGACATGCAGGGAATTAATTTTCACACTAATAAGCTATTATGAATCCCTCTCAGTATCTTTCCAAGTTCTTGAAGGCAACTTAGCCTCAGTAGCTGTTCCCAAGACTCCAATCTTTTCTGTTATATTGGTAACCTTTCGCTCCTTAAGCACACTCTGCAGGGTGCTCTTATACACTACTTCATTCTCATGAGGCCAGTAGCTAAGCAAATCCATAAAGCCTCCCATCTACCATTCAATGGGTAAAAACAATTCTTCTCCACTTTGGATCTGAGAGATCTCAGGACACTTCATTTCTTACCCAGAAAAACCTAGAACCACTGCTGCCTGTATCTTTCCAAAAAGAAAAAGAAACAGTTACATATATTTCTCTGTGCAGTTTGTTACTGCTGCCAATGGATTTATAATTAATTTCACTGCCCTTGTTACATCTCTACATGCCTTTCCTCACAGATGGTACCCCAGAGCTTATATCAGACATTCAGGAGCACTGTCCTCCTTGGAAGACAAAATGATCACTGCCACAATCCTCGCCCTTGGCTTAGCCAATATTTGCAAACTTTTTAACCTATACCACCATGAATGTAATGGAATTGGTGCAAGTATTCTAGGGCAATCTTTGCACCTCTGATATTTCTGAGAGCAGAATTCTCATACCAGTTAGACTACTGACAGCAGAAATGTGTGTCAGGGCCACTAATCCTGCCACAATGGACAAAGCCAGAGCTATCATGTTAGCTATTCACTCTTATGTTCCCCCAGACCATGTCGGCTCTCTGAGAAATTTATAAGATACATCATATCTCTATATAATGGCACACCATGTATGAACAAACCCTACAAACCAATACCTCCATAAATTATCCTGATGGAACACTTTAAATCTGACTATTCCAATACCTGTACGTGATGATGGAGAGCCCTACTCCACATCGCAATTGCTGTGCCACAATAGAATTGGTCTCAAATTCATGGGCATAATTTGTATATTCCATTGCACAGTCCAGACTTACATTCATTTTTTGATGGCTCCTGTAAGTGAAGTTTCTCAGAATAACAAGTTGTCATACATCCTCACACAAAACAATAGAGACATACACATTGCCCACTGTAAAATCATCCCAAGTCATTGACCTCACAGCCCTTATGAGGACTAGCACATAAGCAAAATGTGACCACAACTTACACTAGTTCCAAATATGTCTTTGCAGTCTGTCACAAATTTAGTACAAACTAAAAATACCATAGATTCTTGACCTTTGCAGGTATTCATATTGTCAATAGATGGGTAATTGCTAACCTACTTTATGCCATTCACTAGTGTAAATTTTAATGTTCACTGTTTATTCCATTTCACAGAAACTGACACTATTTCTCTTAAGTACAATAAGTGTGCAAGGCTGCTAAATAGGTAACAAACAACATAAACCCCAGTATGTTCTCTACTCAAATGATTAATCTGCCTTTATTCCTGATAGATAGTGTGGGTATTGCAGCAAGTGTGTCAGAATGAAAACGATAAGTGGATACAAATGGACAGCAAATAATTATCAAACCATGCATCTAGCCAAGAGAACTGCCTGCAGCCTCCCATCTTTTGACACAAATTCCCCCAACCAAAGCAGCACCTGTGTAGTCTAGAGCTAAGGAACTGAAGGTAGTGGATTCTGTCCTCAATCACTATATTTCTGACTCATTTACTTCCCATGGAAATACTTATAAATGTCACAAAATAATTGTAGGGAAGCAGCATACCTCAGGAAATCCCAAATTGCCACTTGCAAAAATGCAAATAAATTTTATACATTTACCTCCATCTTTAGACTACTCTCTCTCTTTAGATATCCTCTACATGTTTAGTGGATGGACTGAATATTATCCAGGTAAGGTGCTGACACGAAGAACACCTTACTTGGATAATAATTATGTAGTTAACAACAAATTTTACTTCCCATTTTGAAATTATTTTCTGGGTGGAATCATAAAAAGGAACAATTTTAGAGAGAAATAGGCCACTTGATTTCAAACAAAGGGGTGTCCATTTAAATGTTATATCCTTAAAAAGTCATCAGTCATCAGTGTAATTAGAAAAAAAAAATCTAAACATTAAAAATAAATTAAGGAACTTCCTTGACATAAATGGTTAGGGGAATTACCCTTGGCCTTGATGCAAATCTGAATGGTCCAAGTAGTAGACATGGATTGATTTCTTTGATGTAGATTTATATATTTGCCTATGACCACTAGCATCTCTAAACCTGCCATTCCTGGACTGAGTGGACACTATGGACTTGGATAAATAGTCGATGTTATGATTATCTATACACAGTGACAAATCAGTAGTCAAATCATCCTCTTAAGAGTTGCCTAAAAAGAAACGTTAAAAGGAGTTCTTTGAAGTGGAATGAGAGATGCTAATTAGCAACATGAACACAAGTGCAAATAGACAACACGCTGGTGAAAATAAATGTATAGTCAGATGGTGAAAACTCTAACTGTAATGTGATGGTGTTTTCACCAGTTATGAATCTTAGGTTAATAATTATTAAAATAAGCATTCCTACAACCATTTGGTAGTGGGTACACAATATTAAAATTTGAACATTGTGACATGAAAAATATAAAATGTGGGGCAGAGCTGGAAGAGGTTTTGTATAAAGTCAAGGTTAAGTTGTAATTAGCTTAATATAGACTTTTATGTCTTTAAGCAATTTCAAGAAAACCTCAGGGTGACACACACTGAGATAAACACAAACTATAGGAGAAACACACAAGATAAAGAGAAGAAAATAAAAGTATACCACTGTAGAAAGTCATCAGTTCACACAGAAAGACCGCACGAGGGGGCGAGAGTTAGAAAGGAAATTCAAAACAACCACAAAATGACCAAACAGGATGCTAATACAATATTCTTACATAATATTAATTTTTTAAAATGTTAATACTTTAGGCGCACCAATCAAAAGCCATAAAGTGGATAAGAATACTGTGTGTATAAACACAAATAAAGAACAGACAATACTCTGCACTATCGAGAAGGGATTCACTTCAGCTTTGAGGACAAACAACATCAAAGGGAAGGGATGCAGAAAGATAGTCTGTGCAGGTAAAAACCGAAAATACAACAGTGTTGGATATATTTCTACTAGAAAAGAGACTAGAGACAGATGTACAGCAAGAGAAGAGGAAGGCCATTTTATAATAATAAAAAGGTGGCTTTATCAAGGGTATCAAAAAATTGTACATTTTTATGTATCCAGTACCAGAGCATCTGAATATATTAACCAAATACCAAAGACCTAAGGAAGTAATAGGAAGTAATACAGTTGTAGACCAAGAATAGAAACAGCCTGGTTTCAACAAAGGATTGTTCATGTAGACCAAAGTATAATAAAATGAGCATTGGATTTACACTTTACCTTAAGAAAAGTGGACTTAACAGGTATACTCATAAGATTGCATCCAACAGTAACATTATACAAATTCCTCTAGGGCACATGTGACCATTTCTGTAGGAAAGATCATATATTAAGGCAAAAAAAAAACCAAGTGTTACAACCCTATTAAATGTCGTTTTCAAACACAGTAATATGTGTGGGAATTCTCTAACAGAATGAAAACTGAAAAATTCAAAATTACATAAAAATTAAACAACAAGCTCCTACACAAACAATAGTTCAAAAAATAAGACACCAAAAGAGAAAAAAATATATATATTAAACTTGATACAAATGAAAATGGAAGTGCAAAAACCTGAACTTAGAAGGTGGAAAAATAGCAGCTCTATGAGAAAAGGTAACGGCAAGAAATGTACAATTAAGAAAACAACCCTCAAATATATAAACAAACTATGCCACAAATACTGCAAAGAAGAATAAACTAAACCCAACTATTTCAGAAAGTAGGAAATAATAATTACCACAGCACAAATAAGTGAAATAGAGATCAGAAAAGCACAAATAGATAGAGCAGCAAAAATAACAGCTGGCTTTTTGAGAAGGTAATAAATTGTTTTAAGGTAGATTTATCAAGGGCAGATAAATACAGGGCTCAAATGAAAAATTGCACATGAAAGACAAGACATTGTGAATAATATAACAGAACTAAAAAGGATTACAAGACACAAGTATAAACAAGCAAGAAATTGGCCAACCTAGAAGATAAATCCCTAAAACATACAATCTGCCAAGACTAAACCTTGAAGAAACAGGAAATCTGATGAGACATAAAGACAAATAAAATTGAGTCAGTAATGAAAAACCACCAAACATACATCAGCTTTGGAACACATGATATTATGGGTGACAGCTAAGTATTTTTAAAAGTATTAACATCAATTCTCCACAAACTTTTCAAAAAAACAAAGTGAGAGTAAAGAGCAAAGATTTGAAACTCACAAATATTAAATTTGACAAGGTCAACAAGGGCCAGATACCAAAAACAGATAATGTCACAAGAGTTTGACAAGATCACTAAAAGTAAAGGGAAGAATGAATGAGAAATAAACAACAGTTGGAATCTACACAACATGCTACTAAAATGTTAATGGGTCAATGAAGAAATTAAACAATAAATGTATTAAAGGCCTTCAGAATAATGACAACTTAAACAAAACAACATGATTTCTATGGGATGCAGTAAAATCAATCCTAAGAGGGAGGGTGATAGAAATAGATGGTTTCATCAAAAAAGAATAATCCAAATGAAACCTAACCTATCATCTAAGAGAATTAGAAAAAGAAGAACAAGTAAAAAATAAAGTCAGCAGAAGGAAAGAAATCATAAATATCAGGAAGGAAATAAATGAAATAGACATTTAAGTAAGAAAAAAAGAATAACAAATAATTGATAAAGTGAAGAGAAAGAGTAAACAAAATTAACAAACCCCTGACCAGGCTCACCAAGAAGAAAAGTGAGAGCACACAAATAAACAAAATAAGTAATAAAACTGAATAGAATATAAGCAGCACCAGAGAGGGGAAAATAATTTAGAATACCATGAACAACTGTATGGAAATAAATTGGACAATGTAGAAAAACTGGACAAGCTTCTGGAAATATAAAATCCACAGAAATCGAATCCCACAATAAAAAAAAGAGATCATATATCATGGCTGAGTTGGGTTCACCCCACAGACAAAGGGTGGTTCAACATATGCAAATGAGTCAACATGATACCTCAACCAGAGAAAGGACAATAATCACATGATCATCTCAATAGACACAGAAAAACCTTTTGATAAATTTCAACACTTATGTATGATAAAAACTAACCAAAGTGGATATAAATGGAGCATATCTCAACATATTAACAACTACTTTATGACAAATCTACAGCCAGTATAATGCTAAATGTTGAAAAGTTGAAAGTCTTCCTGCTAAAATCTACAACAAGACATGGATGCCCAATCTCACCATTTCTATTCAATATAATATTGGAAGTGCTGCCCATAGCAATGACAGGGCAAAGAAATAAAAGGGGTCCAAATGGGAAGAGAAGACCTAAGAATTTCTTTAAAAGTGGACAACATAACACTAGAAGTAGAAAGCCTTACAGGCTCCACATTAAAACCCCTGGAGATAATAACAGAATTCATAAATTCTCTAGTGGCCAGATACAAGATAAACATACATATATCAATGCCATTTCTTTACACTACAAATAAAATGTCACAAATTGAATGAAAAGAAACAATCACTTTTAAAGTAGCATCAAATAAAAAAATAAATAAATACAATACAATACAATACAGTACAATACGTAGGACTACATCTGACCAAGGAATGAAAGACTTATCTGCAGAAAACTACAAAACGTAGACTAAGGTAACTGAAGATGACTTAAAGAAATGGAAAGATATCTCATGTTCTTGGAATGGAAGAATTAGTATTTATTAAATGGCCATAGTACAGAAAGTAATCTACAGAAATAATGTTATCCCTGTAAAAATTACCCTGGACATTTTTCACAGAAGTAGAATGGATAATCCTAAGTTATACATGAAAACCCCCAAAAGCTAAAAATTGCTAAAGTATTACTGAAGAAAATTAATGAAGCTGGAGGAATAAAGCTGAAGTCTCGCAGACTTCAGAAAATCCTAAAGATACTGTAATGAAAACAGCTTTGAATCAATGCAAGAATAGACAGATGGATCCATGGAACAGAATAGACAGCCCAGAAATAGACCCACAAACTTTGGGTCAATTAATCTTTGACAAAGAAAAGAAAAACTTGAAATGAAAGAAGACAGTCTCTTTAGCAAATGGTCTTGGGAGAACTGGACAGCTGCATGTAAATACATGTAGTTAGAAAATTCCCTCATTCCATACACAAAAATAAACCCAAAATGGCTTAAGGACTTAAACACAAGACAAGACAGTATAAATCTCTTATAAGAAAACCTAGGCAAAAACATTATCCAACATACATCTCAGCAAAGTTTTCCTTGGGTAATCTAACCAAGAAATAGAAAGAAAAGCAACAATGAACAAATGGGACATAATTAAACTTTCAAGTTTTGCACAGCAAAGGAAACCATAAGCAAAACAAAAAGTCAACCTACAGGATGGGAGAAAATATTTGTAAAAGATAAGACTGGTCAGGATTTAATTTCCAGGCTGTGTGAATGGCTCATACAACTTAATTAGAAACACAAACACACAAACAAACAAACAACCCAATCTAAGAAAGGCAGAAGGCTTAAACAAGCAATTCTCCACAGAACGCTTACAAATGGCCGATAAGCATATAAAGAATTTCTCAGCATGGCCACTTATCAGAGAATTGCAAATCAAAACTACCACGAGGCATCAAATCAAACAGGCAAAGTGGCTGTTATTCAAAAGTCCACAAAGGAGAAATGTCAGAGAGGGTGTGGAGCAAATGGAAACCTCTTACACTGCAGGTGGGATGCAGTTTGGTGCAGCCATTATGGAAAACAGAATGGAGAGTCCTCAACAAACTAACAATAGACATATCATGTGATCCAGCAGTCCCAATCACGGGCATTATACAGACAGAACCTTAATTCAATAATGTACATACAACCAAGTACTCATAGGAGCTGAATTTACAATACCCAAGACTGGGAAACATCTAAATATTTATTGACTGATGCCTGGGTAAAGAATTTCTGGTATGTATACACAATTATGTATACAACGGAATGCTACACAGCCATAAAAATTAGTAAAAGAATTCCACTTGAAGCAACATGGATGGACTTGAAGGATTTCACTCCAAGTGAAGTAAGCAAGAAAGAGAAAGAAAAATACCATATGATATCACTCATGTGTGGAATCTAAAAAAAGGAAAAGAGAAAAAGACAAACAAAACTTACCTGTAAAATAGAAACAGACTTACAGACATAGGAATCATACTTACATTTACCTGCAGGGGAAAGTGGTGGGAAGGGATAATTAAGGCATTTGACTTATGAAGCTATTAACAGATAAAACAGATAAACAAAATGTTCATACTCTGTAGCACAGGAAACTATACTCAATATCTGTAGATAACTTATGATGAAAGAATATGAAATTAAATATATGTATCTTCGTGTATGACTGAAGAATTATAATGAAAACCCCAAGTTGACACAACGTTATGAACTGACTATACTTCAATAAATTATATATATTTAAATAATTAAATCAACAAAGAACAAAAAAGAAAGAAAGAAAGAGAGGAAAGAAAGAAAGAAAGAAAGAAAGAAAGAAAGAAAGAAAGAAAGAAAGAAAGAAAGAAAGAAAGAAAGAAAGAAAGAAAGAAAGAAAGAAAGAAAGAAAGAAAGAAAGAAGGAAGGAAGGAAGGAAGGAAGGAAGGAAGGAAGGAAGGAAGGAAGGAAGGAAGGAAAGGAAAACACAGGCCAATACCAGTGATAAAACAGATGCAAACAACCTCAATCAAATATTAGCAAAATAATTCAACAATACATTAGAAGGATTATATTTTATATTCAAGTGGGATTTATTTATTCCCAGGATGCAAGGGTGGCTCTACATTGACAAATGAATCAATGCAATACACTATGTTAAGTACATGAAAAATAAAAATTATACGATCATCTCAATAGACACAGAGAAAGTATTTGACAAACACTTCAACTATCCATGATTTAAAATCTGTCAACAAAGTGATTATTGATGTGATGTACCTTAACATAATAATGACTATACATGACAAGCCCATAGTTAATATCATACTCACTGGCAAATATATGTAAAGATTTTTGAAACTCACAAACAAGACAAGGATGCCCATTTTTACCACACTTATTCAATATGCTACAGGAAATCCTAGGCAGAGCAATTACAAATGAAAAGGAAACAAAAGCTTTCCAAAATGAAAAAGAAGGAGACTCTGCCTCTCCATGCAGATGGCATGAACTCCTGGATTGAACACTCCATGACTCCAGCAAGAAATGTTAGAACTACAGAATAAATTTTGAATACAGAGGCAATAGACGGTAGTCAGTTGTGTATATATTTGGTAATAAGGAGCCATCAGGAAGATAATTTTGGAAAGCGTCCCATTTATAATCATACACAAAACAATAAATTATCCATAAATAAATATAACAATGGAATTGAAAGACTTGTACATTGAAAATGATAAGAAAGCGATGAAATAAGTTGAAGAAGACACAAATACATGGAAAGATATTTTGTCTTGAATGTGAAGAATTCATACTCTTTAAATGCTCATGCAATCCACAGAAATGTGAAGATTAAATGCAATTCATCAAAATGAAATTCTACCCTGACAAATTCAAAAGTAAAATGAGAAACAGAGTCTTTCAAACAGAGAACTGGGAGACATCAGAAAACCAATCTCCAGGAGAGAGAAGCAAGATGGTGGAGTACATGGAGGCTTGTAGCTCACCCTTTCCCACAAATACATCAAAACTCATGTACAGACCCATTCAGCCAACCAGAGCATCTGCCAAACTCCGACAGAACATCGTCCTCTTCAAAAGACAAAGACACCAAAAATCTGATAGGAAAAAAGGGAAAAGAAAGAAGAAAATGTTAACAGTGTGGGACTGATCCCGCAGGGAGGGAGGGGCAAAGGAAGAGTGGCACTCGCTCGCTGGTTCTCCCCTCTCCAACGGAGAGACCAGTGGGAAGAAGGGGGAGCCTCCAAGGCTGAGATTTGCCCCAAGCACCCCTTGACCAACAGAACTGAGTTTAACGGGGACAAAATATCTCCACGAAACCCAGCCCAAGACACGAGCCTATATCTGTAAGTCTGTAATTTTTGGTTATATTCACTACTTTGTTGTATTTTTTAGATTCCACATCTATGTGATATCATATTTGCCTTTCTCTTTCTGATTTATTTCACTTAACATTATGGCTTCCTTGTCAATCCATGTTGCTGAAAATGGTCAAATTTTATTTGTATTTTTTTGAGAGGCCCTGTGGGGGATGGTGAGTTCCTATGAAATGAAAATGTCCTGGGAGGTCGTATTTTGTTTTGTTTCCTTTTCTTTGGTTTGGTTTGATTTGGTTTGTGTGTTTTGTTTTGCCTGAGTAATATTTCATTGCAAATATATACTATATCTTGTTAGACATTCATTTGTTGATGAACACTTACATTGCTTCCGTATACTGGCAATTGTAAATAATATTACTCTGAATATTCGGTGCACATATCTTTTTGAATTAGTGTTTTTATTTGTCTTTTGAATATATATCTAAGAGAGGAATTTGTGGGTCACATCTTACCTTTATTTTTAATTTTTTTGAGAAACCTCCAAGCTGTTCTCCACAGTGAGTGTACCAATTTTCATTCATACCAGCCATTTCCAGGGGTTTGCTTTCTCCACATTCTCATTTATATTTGTCATTTGTGTTCTTTTTGATGATAGCTATTCTTAGAGGAGATATCACATTGTAGATTTGATTTGCAGTTTCCTGATGGTTAGCAATGTTCTCTATATGTTTCTTTATTCTCTCTCTTCCTCTTGCTGCTCCAGGAAACTCTTTAATCATCCAGATGCCTCCTTTATTTTCTCTTCCTTACAAGATATAGAGAAAACTCTTCTACCTGAATTCTGGGCTGTGTGCCTCCAAATGGAGAATATACAGGTAGCTGACCTATCCACTTATAGATAGTAAACATCTTCAAGCAGAGTCTAAGGATACAGAGTTTGAGGATTATTTCATTGTCAGGTATAACTCCACCTACTCCCCAGGGCTCTGTAATTGGACTGCATCAATTGCAAACCTTCCAATGCAGTGCTCTTTCTGAAAGTATCTTGGACCCCTGCCACAAAGAACTCAAGTCACTTGATAGTCACAGATATTTTAATATATTGAAGCCATTTAAACCCATGTTCAGAAGATTCTACCAAATGTAAAGAGGAGTGAGAAATATTAGTAGCTATACATAACACAATTTATAGAAATCTTCCCTGGCTTGAAAGGGTATTTTTACCTATGACTAGGCTGCACATATACACCAAGCCAGATGAGCTCCTGGGAACATCACTCACACAGGGAAAACTAATGGCCAGGTCTCCTCCTAGGGCTTTTTGCAAATGACAAACAAATGGCTCAGCAGGTGAATGATATTCCAAATCTAATAGGATCAATCATAGAGATTAAATTCTCAAAAACCAACAGGTCTAAGTTTGAGTTCTCTACTTAGAAAGAGGTCAAGCATCTCCAAGCTTTTGTGGAGAGATTTATACACATTTTACAAAGGCCAGTTTAAATCCAGTGGCCAAAGGACTTAAGTAAATTTTCTTTTTCCATCTTGGTCAATGTGTTCTCCCTGATGTAAAGAAATAAACCCAAATTAGCTTGAAGGAGTGGGCAGAGTAATTTCTCAATGTTATTGCAGAAATTTGTCTCCAATGCTTCAAAATTAGTTTACAGGAAAACAAAACAAAAAGAGGAAGAGATAGAGCTAGAGATGAGATAGAGACAGAGAGAGAGGGAGAGAAATGGAGAGAGGTAATAAGAGATAGAGAGAGAGAAGACAATATTTATTCCAATAGGCCTTGCCATGCAAATTGTGTTTCTTTGTAGAATACAGAAAAAATAACTGAGAATAAGTCAGAGCTTCCTCAAAAATGACTGAAGACATCTTGTTTGTCTCAAAAGGTTTGTAGCTACTGTAAAAACCAAAAATTGAAAACACAATTACTCTGCATTTAAAAAATAGAAAATATAAAAAAAATCCCTAGAGTCCATTAACCTCAGATAGCCAAAATTTCCCCTTATGTGAGGCAATTGACCTTATCATCTTAACGTCTGTCACAGTCGCAGAAAAATTATGGCAGAGAATAAAAGCATGAATTTCTCCCTTTTTTTCTAGTTTTACTGAGAATTAATTGTCATATATAATTGTATTAAAACTTAAGGTGTAAAATATGTTAACTTTTATTTCCAAGTATTGTAAAATATAACATCTGTCATTTCATACAGATGCAATATAATGTGAAAGAAAATTAAACCTGTGAAGGGTACACTTTTTATCTTCTTTCTCAACAATTTTTCTAGGCTGGCTAAAGGAAAATATACAACCTAGATGTTTTGAGTTAAAATTTATTCAGGGAACATTCTGAGAAATATATCATAGGAGATAAGCTCTTAGATAGCACTGAGAAATTGCTCTCAATATGGAATGGGTACACTAAAATTTATAGGAGTTTTTGACAACAAAAGCTTAGAAAACAAGAAAATGTAGTTGAATATGAAAAGATTATTGCTAATGATATGAAAGTGGGTGTCACTGACTTACAGTGATTTCACTGATTTTCTATATATGGGAAGATTCAAAAATGCTGAGCTCAATGAAATTTTTCTTCTTCTTTTTTTGGCATCTCAGAAAGAGCCATTTCATCTGTATTTATTTTTTAACATTTTTTATTGATTTATAATAATTTTACAATGGTGTATCAAATTCCAGAGTAGAGCACAGTTTTTCAGTTATACATGAACTTATATAAATTCATTGTCACATTTTTTTCTCTGTGAGCTACCATAAGATTTTCTATATAGTACCCTGAGGTATAGAGTATAATCAAGTTTATCTATTCTATAATTTCAAAATCCCAGTCTATCCCTTCCCTTCCTCTGCCCACTTGGCATCCACAAGTTTGTATTCTATGTCTATGAGTTCATTTCTGTTTTGAGTTTAAGCTTTGCCTTTTTTGTTTGTTTGTTTTGTTTTGTTTTTGTTTTGTTCTGTTTTGTTTTGTTTTTAGATACCACATATGAATGATCTCATATGGTATTTTTCTTCCTTTTCTTGGCTTACTTCACTTAGAGTGACATTCTCCAGGAGCATCCGTGTTGCTGCAAATGGCATTATGTTGTCAGTTTTTATGGCTGAGTAGTATCCCATTGTATAAATATACCACGTTTTCTTTATTCAGTAATCTGTTCATGGACATTTAGGCTGTCTCCATGTCTTGGCTATTGTAAATAGTGCTGCTATGAACATTGGAGTGCAGGTGTCATTGTGAAGTAGGGTTCTTTTTGGATATATGCACAGGAGTGTGATTCCTGGGTCACATGGTAAGTCTATTCCTAGTGTCTTGAGGAATCTCTGTACTGTTTTCCACAGTGGCTGTACCAAAATACATTTCCTCCAGCAGTGTAGGTGGGTCCCCTTTTCTCTACAGCCTCTCCAGCATTTGCTATTTGTGGAGTTTTGAATGATGGCCATTCTGAATGATGTGAGTTTTGATTTGCATTTTTCGGATAATTAGTGATATTAAACATTTTTTCTTTTCCTATAGGTCATTTGTATTTCTTCCTTGGAGAATTGCTTGTTTGTTTTTCTTTTTTTTTCTTATTAAGTCATATAAGCTGTTTATATATTCTGGAGATCAAGCCTTTGTTAGTTTCATCTGCAAAAATTTCTTCCATTGCATTGGTTGTCCGTATGTTTTACTTATGGTTTCCTTTGCTGTGAAGAAGTTTGTAAGTTTCATTAGGTCTCATTTGTTTATTCTTCCTTTTATTTCTATTGCTTGAGTACACTGCTCTAGGAGAACATTTTTGGGATGTATGTCAGATAATATTTTGCTTGTATTTTCTTCTAGGAGTTTTATTTTGTCTTGTCTTATGTTTAAGTCTTTGATCCATTTTGAGTTTATTTTTGTGTATGGGGTAAGGGAGTGTTCTATCTTTATTACTTTACATACTGCTGTCCAGTTTTCCCAACACCATTTGCTGAAAAGACTGTCTTTATTCCATTGTAAACTCTTGCCTCCTTTGTCAAAGATTAGTTGACCAAAATTTGTGAGTTCATTTCGTTCCAATGTTCTATATGTCTGTTTTTGTACCAATACCATTCTTTCTTGATGACTCTAAGTCTATAGTATTGTCTGAAGCCTGAAAATGGTGTTTCTCCAGCCTCTTTCTTTCTCTTTAGTAATGCTTTGGCAATTCTTGGTCTTTGAAGGATCCATATAAACTTTATTATTATTTGTTCTAATTCTGTGAAACATGTCCTGGGTAATTTGATAGGGATTGCATTAAATCTGTAGATTGCCTGGGCAGTGTGACCATTTTAACAGTATTGACTTTTCCAATCCTAGAGCATGAGATATCTTTCCATTCTGAATGTCTTCTTTAATTTCCTTCATCAACGGTATATAGTTTTCTGTGTAAAATTCTTTCACCTCCTTGGTTAGATTTATTTGTAGATATTTTATTACTTTTGGTACTCTTTTAAAGGAGATTGTTTCTTTACTTTCTTTTTCTATTGATTCATCTTTAGTGTAAAGAAATGCAACTGAGTTTTGAAAGTTAATCTTGTAACCTGCTACCTTACTGATTTTTTCATTCAGCTCAAGTAGCATTTGTGTGATCTTTTAAGGTTTTCTATATATAGTAACATGTCATTGGCATATAGTAAAAATTTTACCTCTTCTTTTCCAATTTGAATCCCTTTTCTTTATGTCTCTTACCTGATTGCTGTGGCTAGGGCTTCCAAGTCTATGTTAAATAGGAGTGGTGATAGTGGGCATCCTTGTCTTGTCCCAGATTTTAGTGGGAAGCTTTTGAATTTTTCACCATTGAGTACTTTGTTGGCTGTAGGTTTATCATATATAGCTTTTATTATGTTGAGATATTTTCCCTTTATGCCCGCTTTGGTGAGAGATTTTTTATCATAAATAGATGTTGAATTTTATCAAATGCTTTTTTGCATCTATTGAGATGATCATGTGGTTCTTGTCCTTTCTCTTGTTGATGGGAAGTATTACATTGATCAATTTGCATATGTTGAACCACCATTGTGTCCTGGGATGAACCCACTTGGTCATGAGGTATAACCATTTTTATGTGTTGTTGAATTCTACTTGCTAGTATTTCAGTGAGGATTTTGGCATCTATGTTCATCAGTGATATTGCCCTAGAATTGTCTATTTTGGTAGTGTCACTGCCTGGCTTTGGTATCAGAGTGATGGTGACTTCATGGAATATGCTTGGGAGTATTCCCTCCTATTCAATCTTCTGGAAGAGCTTGAGACAGACTGGTACGAATTCTTCATTGTGTGTTTTTTTAGAATTCTCCTATGAAGCCATCCAGTCCTGGACTTCTATTTGTAGGGGGGTTTTTTATTGCTACTTCAATTTCATTTCTAGTGATCAGTTTGTTCAAGTGGTCGGTTTCTTCCTGATTCAGTCTTGGTGGACTGTATGTTTCCAGAAACTTGTCCATCTCTTCTAGGTTATCCATTTTAGCTTCATATAGTTTTTCATAATATTCTCATATGATATTCTGTCTTTCTATTTTATTTCCTGTAATTTCTCCATTTTCCTTTTTTATTTTGCTAGTTTGTGCCCTCTCTTTTTTCTTCTTTGTGAGTTTGGCCAGAGGTTTGTCGATTTTATTTACTTTTTCAAAAACCCACCTTTTGGTTTGAATGATTTTTTTCTGTGGTATTTTTATATCTATTTTATTTATTTCCCACCAATCATTATAATTTCCTTCCTTCTGTTGCCTTTTGGGTTTTTTGTACTTGTTCTAGTTCTTTTAGCTGGTGGGTTAAATTGTTTATTTGAAATTGTTATTCTTTTTTTGAGGAAGACCTGTATCACTATAAACTTCCCTCTTAGCACTGCCTTTGCTGCATCCCATAAATTTTGTGTGGTTGTGTTTTCATTTTCATTTGTTTCAAGATATTTTTAAATTCAGCTTTGATTTCCTCATTGACCCATTGTTTTCTTAATAGCATATTGCTTAATCACCAAGCTATCCTTTTTTCCCCTTTGTTTCTCTGTTGTTGATTTCTGGGTTCATGGTATTGTGGTCAGTAAAGATGCTTGAGATAATTTCTATCTTCTTAAAGTGGCTGAGATTTCTTTTGTGCCCAAGTACATAATCAATCCTGGAAGTGTTCTATGTGCACTTGGGAAGAATTTATATCCTATTTGGGGGGGGGCTTAATGCTCTGAAAGTATCCACCGAATCTAATATTTCTGTTGTATTACTTAAATTATCTGTTGCTTTATTTATTTTCTGTCTGGAAGATATGTCTAATGATGTTAATGCAGAGTTACAATCTCCAGCTATGACTATATTCCCATCAATTTCCCCCTTTACCTCTGTTAGTAATTGTTTTATGTACTCAGGTGCTACTATGTTGGGTGCATATATAGTAATGATTGTAATATCCTCATCTTTTATTACTCTTTAATCATTATAAAATGTCCTTCTTTATTTTTCTTTATGGCTCCTGTTTTAAAGTCTATTTTGACTGAAGTTTGTATTGCTACCCCTGTTTATTTGGCTTTTTCATTTGCATGGATTATCCTTTTCCATCCTTTCACTCTTGACCTATATGTGTCCTTCTCCCTAAAGTGGGTATCTTGTGTGCAGCATATTTAAGTTTCTTGCTTTATTATCCTTTCTGCCATTCTAGGTCTTTTGACTGGACCATTTAGTCAATTAACCTTTACAGTAATTAATGATAGATATGAGTCTATTTCCATTTTGAACTTTTCTTTGTGGTCATTTTGGTATTTCCTCTTTGTTCCTTTTGTGGTTTGCTAATTTTCCTTTGTATTGTCATGGATTTTATTTAGTTTTTGACACTTCCTTGTAAGTTGTTGGCTTGTAGTTACCCTTTTTTGTAAGTCTATTAGCCCTTGACTATAACTGATTTTATTAAACTGATAGTAACGTGATCTCAAACCCATCCTACAGGGAACAAAACTTTTTAAAAAGAAGTAAAAAATATTCTGTATTTTCCTGCCTCCTTCTCCCACTCTCAATGATTTAGATAACTTCTTTTACAATTTCTTGTTTATTTTAATTGTAATTTATGAGTTATCACCTTTCCAGTTGTGAGTTTCTCATTTATGCAGCATCCTGCTGTTTTGTATTTAAAGTAGACTTTTCAGTATTTATTTTAGCATGGGTTTCATGTTGCTAAACTCTTGAAGGTTTTGCTTGTCTGTGAAATTCTTTATGTATCCTTCTATCCTAATAGTTAGCCTTGTTGGATAGAGTATTCTAGGCTGCATCTTTTTTTCATTCAACTCTTTGTATATATCTTGCCACTCCCTTCTGGCCTGTAGTGTTTGTGCAGAGAAATCAGCTGAAAGCCTTATGGGGGTTCCTTTGTAAATCCCTCTTTGCTTTTCTCTTGCTGCCTTTAGGATCATTTCTTTATCCTTGAAACTGACCATCTTGATTATGATATGTCTTGGTGTGGGTCTCTTTGAGTTAGTCCTGTTTGGGGCCCTCTGAGCTTTCTCTATTTGGATATCTCAATCCTTCTTATGTTTGGGAAGTTTTCAGTCATGATTTCGTCCAATAACTTTGCAATTCCCTTTGATCTTTCTTCCCCTTCTGGGACCTCTATTATGCGAAGGTTGACACGCTATATATTTTCCCATATGTCCCTTATGCTATTTTAATTTGTTTTTATTTGTTTATCTTGTAGCTGTTCTCATTTGGTGTTTTCTGTTGTCTTGTCTTCTAGGTCACTTATTTGTTGCTCTATGTTATGTAGTCTGCTTTGCAAAGCCTTTAGATCAGTTCTCATCTCACCCAATCAGTTTACTAATTGTACTTGGCTCTTCTTTATAGATTCCATTTCATTTATAATATATTTTATATCAGTAAATACTATCACTTTTAGTTCCTTCAGTAACTTTAGCACTCCTTTTTTGAAATCTTGATCTAGTAGGCTATCAATGTCTATTTCATTGACCATCCTTTCCAGGGATTTCTCTCTTTCTTTTAATTGGGAATGGTATCTCTACTGCTTCATCTTGCTCATACCTCTCTGACACTTTGGTTTATGGAGTATCAGTTATCTATTGTGGTCCTTACAGAGTTTATTTATTTATCTATCTAATGCCTATGTAGGAATAAATCTGGAAAAATAAGAGAGAGACAAGGTGAATCTTAAAAGAAGGGTGAAAAAGGCTTTGAAAAGAGTATATAATGAATAATAGAAGATCAAGTAGAAGCAGAATAGCAATTGGGTTGAGGTCTTTTAAAACCATTTAAAAAAGGAGGAAAAGGGGGAAAATGTATTTAAAACCTGTATATAATCAATAACAGGACATTAAAACCAAGAGAATAAAATGATATGATGTGAATTTTTAAAAATACTATTAATAAAAATATTTTTTTCAATTTAGAAAGGGTTAATGCTGTTTAAGAAGTAAAAAATTAAAAAGGTAATAGAAAATGTAACAGTTAAAAACAGATTTTAAAAAAAATGGAGGGAGGTGGTGTTCTCCTGTAGACTTTGTAATCTTAATGTGAAGTCTTTCTGTCTTTGCCCTGTTTTGGGAGCTCAGCTTGATGTTTCCAGTGGCCCTCCATTGGCTTCCTCATGTGTGCTGCTCCCAGTGCCTGTAAGCAAGCAGATCAAGTCTCCTCCCAACACTTGTTTAGGTGCAGCATTCCTTTGTTGAGGGTTGGTGGCTCACTGTTCCTCCCGATGCCATGGTCAGATTTTGCAGACTGGCCTGGTAGGAGGGTGGGTCATGCCCCCTCATAACACCATGGTCAGGGGCTGCATTCCTGATGGAAAGGTGGGGACCTGCTGGCCCTCTCCTGGGGCCAGTCCCTCAGCATCTCTGTGCCACTGCATGCTCTGCCTTGGGTTGGTGCTCTGTAGGTGGTCTTGGGGTAGTTGGAGGAACAGCCATGCCCCTGCTCCATGCCAAAACCAAGCTCCTTGTTTCTTTTGGTGGAGCAAGTTCTCTGAGGGACCAGGCAGGATCCTATCTGCCTTAGGCTTTGGAAAAGACTGTCTGGCCTTTGAGGCTGATAAGCCCTTAGGTGTGGATTCAGGTTTCACCTTTGCCCACACCTGTGCCTGAGCCCCACCTAAATCTTTCTGTGGGTTTTCAGAGATGGGGTATGCATTCCTCCCCTCAGGTCACATCAGCTGTGTTGTTTTATGGAGGGTACAGGTTGTTCTGCCCTGTGCACCCATGCAGTCCCTCAGGGTTGCATCAGTGCCCAGCCCTCCTTCTGGCTCAGGCAGCTTGGCCCAGCCCCAGCAGCAAGCCTGCATCTCATGCTGGGTGTCTTGGGGACCCTCTGTGACAGTTTAACTTATTTCTGTAGGTCAATGGATGCTCTCTACAGATCCAAAACTTGGAGGCTTCCCCTCCGTCCTGCTTGCCTCTCTGTTGGAAAGGGGTAGGTTCAGTGAATAAGCATTTGCCCTCCTTTGCTGCTCCCTCCCCACGGGACCCATCCCACACTGTTTGGACTTTTGTTCTTTTTTTTGTTTGTTTTCTCCTACAGGATTTTTGGCATCTCTGTCTTTTGAAGACGATGATGTTCTGTCGGAGTTTTTCAGGAGCTGATTGTTGGCAGAGTGGATCTGTGGATGTGAGTCTTGGTGTATTTGTGGGAGAGAGTGAGCTACGAGCATTCTTCTACTCCACTGTCTTGGTCTTCTACTATGAAATTTTTCTTTACAATTTTATCTTAGCTATCTATGTCCAGTATCCAGAAAACTGAATGTAATTTTTTTTGACCAACATCAATTCCCTGCAGAGTGTACCAAGACAGAAATTGACTGTGGTGGCTAAAGCCTTAATGGCAGACAACATTGCTGTTTAATGTAATGGCAGGCAATATTTTCCTTGCACATCCATATATTACAGCAGCATTAATTATAGTCTTCATGATGTATATTAGATTCCCAGGAATTATTTATCCTACAATTAGAAATTGGTATTTTGGATGACTTTCCTGCAATTCCATCTCCCATTATAGCCCACCTCTGGTAGTCAAGTCTGATCTCTTTTTCTATGAGTTTGGGCTGATTTCTTTTAGTTTGGTTTGTCTTAAATTCCACACATAAATGAAGTCACATAATATCTGTTTTACTCTAATAATCTAGATAGCACAATGCATTCAAATTCCATGCATGTTGTTGAATTGAAAGAACAAGTCTTCCCTGGATTTTATGGCTAGTGTAATTAATTATACACTTAAGTTGCATCAATATTTTAGCTATTTCAACTACTGTTGCTATGAATATGAGTGTGCAGATATCTTTTTGAGTTAGCATTTTTCTTTTCTTTGATTCCCAGAAGTAGAATAGCTGTTTCCTATGGTAAATATGTTTTTCACTTATTTTGAGGAAATTTCACATCATTTTCCATTGTGCCTGCACCAGTTTACATTCCCCCTAACAGTGCAAACAGAGAAACTGAATTTCTTAGTTGACATCACTATAATTTTCTCTGCCATCTACTAAGAGGATTTACCTCATTCTACTACCTCTTATCCCAATCAGTGTAAATCACCTTGTGGGCCCTTTTTAATGGGTCTATATCTCAGGTTACCCTAATATTTTTGAGTCTTATCAAATGCCCACCATATTATTATATTTTTAACTGAGATCAAGCAGGGCCCTTTGGGGCACTCCAGGTGGAATAGAGAATGATGACTCAGATAATATTCCAACTGCAAGCAAAACCAGGTAGCTACTTAGAACCATTTGATGAAGACAATCATCTCTGAAATTACCCCAATCTCAAATGGAACCTCTTTCTCTTTCTGCTGAATAATCTCCAAGCAATACTTAGTACATTGGGAATTTGCTTTTTGGGACATGAGTCTACTTTTCCAAGGATTTCTTGCTTCCTTAATAAAGCTATTCTACTTTTTACTTGACACTTGTCTTCTAGTATTGGATTCTTGAGCAGCAAGCATTCAAACCTAAGATTAATAACAATTTTTTTTGAGCCAGCCTGGATATACTTATCCCTGTGATTCCTGACATTTCCCCCCACATCTAGAATCACAGAAATATTCTGTTGGAACCAAGGGGAACTCTGCTGCTCATGGCTTGCCAGCCTGGAGAGGGAGAATTTGGGGGTCATTCCAGGAGCTGCCTAAACCATTTGTCTCAGAGACTGTCCATCTCTATCACCAATTTGGCACAAATAGCCTACTTTCATTTTGGTTGAAAAAAGGAAATATGCTTCTTTAAGAAGTAGGCATACTCCTTTCTGAGTAAGTCTATCAGTGACAGCTGGTAGCCTTCTTTCTTACTAATGGACACTTGTGCCATTTGAACTTGAAAAATTGTTGGTACCAATTGAGGTGGAAAGTTGCTCAGTGGTGACCAGTCCCAATAACAGGAGAATTTGTTTGTTTGAAAATGAGTCATTTGAAGCAAAAGAAAATGGCTACAAACCTATCCTGTTTGGGGGAAATATAAACATCTCCTCTCAAGTCCCTTGGGAATGATTTTTGGCAGATTAGCAGAAATGTAAGTGTACTTCCATGACAAAGAAGAAAATAATTTTTAACACTATGGGACAAAAATATTCTTTAGAATCTGGAAACAGATTTTGAAATGAGTTCTTTTTGCACATGCCTTTGAGATATATGTGTTTATAAAAGTTCTTTTCAGAATTCTGACCCTAATGGAACCAGTTCATCTAGGAGAACTTATTTTCCTCTCCTTGGACTTTGAGATGCAGATATTCTACCAGGGCTCTCAGGGACATTTATCTTATGTAGACCATCTCTAATCCCTGAGCCTGACAGAAAATGAGGGGGAAATGTCCATTTTAAATTTAAATATTTCTAACTGTTACTTATAAATTAATTAGCTTTAGATTATAAAGCGTACTTCATGGCTATGTTTTATAATGATGCTATGAGATCACACATTTTTGTCTGTCTATAGGTCTTCATGTGCATTAAAAATAGACATATTTATCTTTGGATGGTCTACAAAGATAATATTTATAAAAGCTCAATTTAATATGCTTTAAGGAAATTAAGTGCTTATATAAATTGTCAGAAATATGAAACTGCAAATGTCCATTATTAAGGTAAGTTTATTTATTTAATTAATACAGACATTTATTTAGAGTCATCAACCCTAAGTATAATAAGTATACTACTTTTATGTTACCTAATGTCAATAGAAGTCAAATAGTTTCTTATAACTATTTGAAATTTGTCAAGAAAAATGTTGCTCTGAAAGGAATTTTCACAAGTCAATACAGTGTAAAGTAGATATGAGTTTTGGGGTAAACTCTTTAAGAGTAATTATGTTTTAGGTGTATCTACTTAAAAATAAACCAGCAGGTGTTTCATAAATTGACATTTTAGATTTGTAATAAATTATATGATAGTTTATTGAATAGCTAATTCACTCCAAAATAAAATAAGATACAGAAAAATTAATTAATGAAAACAGACTTTGTTTTGCAAAGGAACTACAGGACTTTAGGATTATTAGTAAATATAATTGGTGCAGGATGTTTTCTATATGAAAGTACATAGTTTTAGAAATTATTATTGATTGGTATTTATTTGTGTATATTGACAGAATGTTAATGTGAAAGTAGAAGTGCTTACGCTAAAGTTTTATCTAGAAATCAAGTTTTTAAGAGTTGATAATTCTAATTTAAATATGCAACTTAAGATACTAGATTTTTAGAAATTCAGCATATATTAGACAACCAAGATGTTTCATTATGTTTCATTAAGATAAATTGTGAGCAAGGAAGTCACATTTTGTTAAAGGAAGAGTAAGTAATTTGGTCACAGATCTGGTAGTTTTTAAATGGAGAAAAAAAGAATCGCGACAAACTAATATGGTTACACAAAATATTATAAGTTTTACGGAAAAATGTACCTTCAGAAAAGAGTTTTCTGGGAGGTCAAGACTGGCGACGATTACATTAATCTAAAGTAAGTAAATGCATGTGGTCAAAAGTAAGCTTGTGCAAGACTGGAGTTTTGTTTTTGCTTTCTGTTAAGGGAAGAAAATTTTCGTGAAATATTGCATTTGATGATAATTGTGGGGAGGTTTTTGCTTCGAAGTGACCTATATTTTCTTTTGTAACATTTAGTCTGTTTGATTAAATAATCATTGTTTCACAGTGACTTGATTCCTTTTGCCCAAGCATTTTTAAACTTTTGATATTTTTGCAAACTTTCCAAATATCAAGTTCTAATTAAAGCCCGTTTGACCTCCAGCTAGCTTTCGGAGTTTATAGAGGGCCCCTGACCCATCTTGGAGAGAAATGTTAAACTAAATAAACTTTGTTTTTTCCTTTTCTGGTAAGATTAAATTACACAGAATACATTGTCAAGCAATAGTAATAAATATTCTTAAGTTATACTGTGTGGATAAGTATCATTAATACAAGTGTACTAAAAATGATACAAAGTTCCTAAAATTTGATTATGTACTTATATAGTGTTATTGGTCATAATTCTAGCTATTGTAGCAAAGTTCCTTTGTCAATTACATTGAGATCAGATGTTTAACTGTGACAATTTTTTAAATCAAAGACAGACTGATTTACTCACTGCTCTCTATCTAAAGATTTGCAACCCAAAAGGGGGAAAGGATGGAAGAAAATTTTACAGATTGAAGTATTCTGATTTATACATAATTTATTTTATACTCTAGGCTAGGCAAATCTACCCACTTGCGACCTAATAAATATATGTTGTATATCTGCTTTAACAACTTAGGGGAAAAATACACTTTTGGAGAATAATACAAATATGTGTTTTGACTATTATACTCATTGTTATGTGTCTAATAATTTTCAAATATTTGTCCAAGTGCTAAGAAAAAGCAATGAAGGAAAGAGTTAATATTTTTCTAATAAAAAATACTGATGTTACAATTAAAACTACGGAACATTTCCATGTCTGGTCAATTCCCAAAACTCAGAAGGACTATACCCATTTCAGCAGGAAGTAACCAGAATGGTTGTTTTCCCACATTCTGAAAATTGAGAAGTTGAAATAGAAATGGGAATTAAAACTGAATTCTTCTGCTAAGGTTGTGGTTAATTTCTCTAAGCAAAATTTTACTCCCTTTTGTCTTCTTCAACTGCTCCTTCTCAAGACTAAGGAGTGGCAAAAAAAAAAAGGGGGTAGGGAGAATTGAAGTCTATCAGGTTCTTGTGGGGCTCTGCAGCTGGTCAAAGGCTGTTGGATCAGATAATGTTTCAACCACAAGTGAGTCCTGGTAGCTACTTGGAACCATGAGATGGAGACAATCATCTCTGAAAATAGATGATCCACACCCCAGCATGTAGCCACTTTCCCTTTTTTTATGTAACTTCTAAGTAAAATCTAGGGAGTTGGGAGTTGGGTTTTGGTTCCTTGGACACGATTTCACCTTCTCCCCAGGATTGCTGGGTCAGTGATTAAAATATCTCCCCTTTCATACAACAGTTGCCTTCTGTATAGTATTCCTGAGTGACAGGAATCCAAACCTGAATTCAGTAACATTTGTAGCTCCTGACTCCTCACTGAAAGTTTTTTAGGAATAAATGAGTTATATAAATTTAATTCCATCATACCACGTAATAAGAATTTTGCTTTTATATCCCTGACCTCAGAACAACCTCAAACTCCACATTGTTCCCTAGTGGAGGTCTTGCTCAATTTTAAGTCTTCTGAGAAGTACCCAATCTTAAACGATTTCCCATTTAAACTTTAGGTCTCACACACAAGTCAGATTAAGTGTAGAACTCATATATGGTGCATGGAAAAAGAACAAACCTTTATCATCTGTGGCCCGATACCACTCTCTCAAGATGAAGAGAAGAAATTGATGTTGTAACAGTCTTCTTTATTTCAGTAGGTGTCCCTACACTTCCCATCTTGCCCAGCAGTATACAAATCTTAAAGTAAATCAAGAAAGGATGTTTGACTCTAAAGGGAACTAGATCTATGAATTTTAACAAGTGCTAGGAGTCATAAGTCCTTTTGTATTTCCTTGCCACCCTACAGTCCCTACTATAGCTGGCATTGTTACTTCAATTCTTGGTGATGCAGGCTGGCTTACAATATTTGAACTCTGCTCAACTTGCTTTCCAATCCCATTGCATTATGATTTGAAAATTTCTCTTTGTATTTATATTTAGAAGAAAGAATTGATATGCAGGGAATTAATTTGCATACCAATAAGCTATTATGAATCCCTCTCAATGTTTTTCCAAATCCTTAAAGACAACTTAGACTGTAGCAATACACTCTTCTCTAGTATATTGGTAACCTTTCACTCTTTAATCACACTCTGCTGGGTGCTCTTATAGACTTATTCATTCTCACTTGGGCAGTAGCTAAACAAAGCAATAAACCCTCCCATCTACCATTCAGTGGGTAAAACATATTGTCATCCACTGAAAATACGAGAGACCCCAGGACATTTCAATACTTACCCCAAAATGCCTTGAATCACTTTTTTTATACCTCTCTGAAAAGAAAAAGAAAAAGTTACATACATTTCTATGTGCTATTGGCTATTGTTGCCAATGGACTTATAATTTCACTGACCTTGCTAAACCTCTATATGCCCCTCCTCACTGATGCTACCCCAGAGCTTATATCAGGCCATCAGAAGCACTGTCCTCCTTTGAAGACAAAATTATCACTGCCACACTCTTCATTCTTAGCTTAGCCAGTATATATAAACTTTTAACATATACCTCCATAAATGTAATGGAATTGCTGCAGGTATTCTAGAGCAAACTTTGCCTCTCTGATATTTCTAATACCAGATTTCTCATACCAGTTAAGCCTTCTGCCAGCAGGAATGTGCTCATGCCTGTTTGTGAGGCAACAACTCCTGCCCCAATGGACAAAGCCAGAACTATCATGTTAGCTATTCACTCTTAAGTTCCCCCAGACAATGTCTGCTTTCTCACAAATTTATAAGATGCAGAATCTCTCTATATAATGGCACACCACCTATAAAATTTCCCTATAGGCCAATTAACTCCATATCTTATCCTGATGAAACACTTTGTATCTAACTACTCCAATATCTGTACCTGAATATGGAAAGCCCTACACCACACAACAATTAATATGCAACAATAGAATTGGTCTCAAAGTCATGAGCATATTACTGATACCCCCTTGGACAATTCAGACTTACTTTTATTTTTTGATGGCTCCTGTAAGTGTAGTTTCTGAAAATAACAACATAAGTTATACACCCTCTCATAATACAATAGAGACATACTCATTGCCCATTGGGAAATTATCCCATTACTGAGCTCACAACTCTTATGAGGACTTGCACATTAGCAAAATTTACCACAACTTATACTGTTTCCAAAGATGCCTTTGGGGTCTATCATATACTTATTATAACCTGGAAATACCATGGATTCTTGACCTTTGCAGGTATTCGTATTACCAATGGATGTGTAATTTCTACCCTGAATTTTAAGAATAATACGTCTGCATGGCTGATAAATATGTAGCTAACAACATAGTCCTAATATGTTCTCAATTCAAATGATTCATCTGCCTTTATTCCTGATAGATAGCATATGTAATGCAGCAAATGTGTCACAATGAAAATGACAAGTGAATACAAAAGGACACCAAACACTTATCAAATCATGCATCTGGCCAAGAGAACTGCCTATAGCCTCCAGTCATTTGACACACTTTCCCCCAACACAATCAGCACATGAGCATACTGGAGATAAGGAAATACAGGCAATGGATTCTGCCCTCATATCCACAATATTTCTGACTGACTTACTTCTTGTAAGTCTTGTAAATGTCAAAAAACCACTGCAGGAAAACAGCATACCTCAGGAAATACTGTAATGTCATTTGCAGAAGTTCAAAAAATATAGATTTACCTCCATCTTTTGGCTATTCACTCTGTTTAATTATCATCTGCATGTTTAGTGGATGAACTGAATGTTATCAAAGTAAGGTGCTGACACCAAGAACACCTTAGTTGGATAACAATTGTGAAATTAATAACAAAGATTAATACTCATTTTGACATTATTTTGTTTGTGGACTCAGAACCAGGAACTACTTTAGAGCAGAAATAAGCCACTTGCTTTAAAAAAAAAAAAATAGGAGTGTTCATTAAAACATTATACCCACAAATAATCTTCAATCATCAGGGCAATTAGAAAATAAAAATCTAAACATAAAAAGTAAAAACAATTTAGGGAACATTCTTGACATATATTGTTAGAAAGATTACTCTTCGCCTTTATACAAATCAGAATGTTCCAAGTAATAGACATGGATTGACCTCTTTGATGTAGTTGTGTACATTTGCCTAAGGCCACTGGCAACTCTAAACCTGTGATTCTTGCACTGAGTGGACACTATGGACTTGGATAAACAGTCGATGCTATGATTAGCTATATACAGTTACCATCCAGTAGTCAATTCTTTGTTTCAAGACTTTCCAAAAAGAAATGTTAAAAGGAGTTCTTTGAGTTGGAATGAGAGATGTTAATTAGTAACTTGAAAACAAGTGAAAATAGACAACACATTGGTAAAGGTTAGTGTACAGTCAGATAGTGAATACTCTAACTGTAACATGATGGTGTTTTAGCCAATTATGAAGCTTAAATAAATAATTATTAAAATAACCATTTCTACAACAACTTGGTAATGGATACACAATATTAAAGTATACACATTGTGACATGAAAAGCATAAAATGTGGGGGAGACCTGGAAGAGGTTTTGTATAAGGTCAAGATTAATTTGGTATCAGCTTAATATAGACCGTTACGTCTGTAAGCAATTTCAAGAAAACCTCAGGGTAACACACACAGAGAGAAGCACAAACTATAAGTGATGCACACAAGAAAAAGAGAAGAATATAAAAGCAGAGCACTGTAGATAGTCATCAATTCACACAGAAAGACAGCACAAGAGGAGGACAAATTTAGAATAACAAAACAATCAAAAAATGATAAAAAAAGATGCCAATGCAAAATTCTTACATATTCTTAATAGTTTAAAATGTTAAGAGTTTAGATGCTCCAATCAAAAAGCATAAATTAGATAAGAATACTGAGTGTATAAACACGAGAAAAGAACAGACACAACTCTGCACCACTGAGAAGAGGTTCACTTCAGCTTTGAGGATACAAACAAGCTCAAAGAGAATGACTGGAAAGAGATATTCTGTGCAGGTAAAAACCAAAATACAGCAGTACTGGCTATAGTTACACTAGAAAAGAAGACTAGAGGCAGAAGCACAGAAGGGAAAACAATGCCACTTTATACCAATAAGATGGTGAGTTCATCAAGGATATCCAATAATTGTAAATACTTATGAACAAAGTATCAGATCATCTGAATATATTAACCAAATACCAAAGACATGAAGGAAGCAATAGGAGGAAATACAATTGTAGCCCAAGAATTAAAACAACCTCCTTTCAACAAAGGATGGACCATATAAACAGAGGTTAGATATAAAGGAATATTGCCTCTAAGGCACCCATGACCCATTCTCAAGGTAAGATCTGATATTAAGTAAAAAAAAAAAAAAAAAAAAAACAAAAAAACAAAAAACAAAACTAGTTTCAGCAAATTTTGGAAAACTGAAAAATCATACAAAATATATTTCCAAACACTGTGGTATGTATGGGAATTCATTAAAAGAATGAAAAGTGAAAACTTCAAACTTATGTAAAAATTAAACACACTTCTGCAAAAATAATAGGTTAAAACATAAGACACCAGAAGATTAAAAATGGTTTTAAACTTGAAATATATGATAGTGGAAATACAACAATCTAAACTTAGAAGGTGGAATAATAGCAGTTCTGTGAGAGAAGTTTACTGCAAGAAATTTGTAACTAAGAAAAAAAACTCTCAAATAGATAACCAACCTATGCCAGAAACAAAACAAAACTAAGCAAAACCAAAACTACAAGCAACAACAACAAAAAACTAAGTCCAAATATTTCAGAAAGTAAGACATAATACTGATCACAGCAGAAATAAATGAAATAGATATCAGGAACAACACAAAAAAGGGAATCAGCAAAAATAACAGGTGGCTTTTTGGAAAGGCAAACAAATTGTTTTAAGCTAGATTTATCAAGGGCAACACAATACAGGGCTCAGAAAAATAAAATTACACATGAAAGACATGATATTATGAATGATACCACAGAAATACAAAGGATTACAGACACAATTATGAACAAGCAACAAATCTGACAACCTAGAATAGAAATCCCTAAAACATAGTATCTACCAAGACTAAACCTTGAAGAAATAGAAAATCGGATGAGACATAAAAACAAAGAAAATTGAATCAGTAATGAAACCACCCAATATAGAGAAACACTGGATCAGATGATATTATGGGTGATATCTGAATATTTTAAAAAGAATTGATATCAATTCTCCTCATATTCTTCAAAAAGAAAAAAATAATACAGGGGTGAGAAGAAAGTTTGACATTCACAACCATTAAATTTTACAAGGTCAGCAAGGGCCTGATACCAAAAACAGATAAGAATATCCCCAGAACTAGACAAGAACACTACAAGAGAAGGAAAGCATAAATGAGAAATAAGTAACAGTTTGAAACTAAACAACATGCTACTAAAGTGTCAATGTGTCAATGAATAAATAAAGAAGAAATATTTTAATAACCCTCAGAAAGATGACAATGAAAAGGCCACCATACAAAATCTATGGGATGAAGCAAAAGCAATCCTAAGAGGGATGTTCATAGCAACAGATGATTTCATCAAAAAAGAACAATCTCAAATAAACAACCTAACCTATCATCTAAGAGAATTAGGAAAAGAAGAACAAATATCACATGATGTCAGCAGAAGGAAAGAAATCATAAAGATCAGCAAGGAAACAAATGAAATAGAGTTTAAAAAAAATAGAAAAAATCTATTAAAATAAGAGCTGTTTTCTTAGAAAGAGTAAACAAAATTCACAAACATCTGAGCAGGCTCACCAAAAAGAAAAGAGAACATACAAATAAACAAAATAAGAAATAAAAATGGAAATATTAAAAGCAACATCACAGAAATACACAAAAATCATGAGAATACCAGGAACAACTCTATGGAAATAAATTGGACAATGTAGAAAAAAAAACAGACAAGTTTCTGGTTACATACATTCCAGCAAAATTGAATCAAGAAGAAAAAGAGCATTTGAACAGACCAATCACTAGAAGTGAAATAGAATCATCAATAAAAAAATCTTTCCTGCCAGCAAAAGTCCAGGACCAGTCACAGAAAATCTGTATGAAACATAGAAAGAACAACTCATACCGGTCCTTCTCAAACACTTCCAAAAGACTGAAAAAGATGAAGTACTTCCAAACTCCTACTATGGGGCCAACATCACCCTGATACTAAAGCCAGACAAAGACACTACCAACAAAGAAAGCTATAAGCCAATAACTTTGATGAAGATAGATGCAAAAATCCCCAATAAAATATTAGCAAACAGAATCCAGAAGCAAATAAAAGACATTATACTTCATGACTAATTTGGGTTCACCCCACAGACACAGGGTGGTTCAACATATGCAAATCAACCAACATGATACAGCAACCAGAGAAAGAACAAAAATCTCATAATCATCTCAACAGATGCAGGAAAAATATTTGATAAAATTCAACACATATTTATGATAAAAACTAACCAAAGTGGATATAGAGGAAACAGAGCTCAATGTATTAAAAACTATTGATGACAATTCCACAGGCAGTATAATACTAAATGGTGAAAAGTTGAAAGCCTTCCTGATAAAATCTGCAACAAGACAAGGATGTCCACTCTCATCACTTCTACTGAATATAATATTGGATGTCCTACCCATAGCAATTAGACAGGGAAAAGAAATAAAAGGGATCCAAATGGGAAGAGAAGTGGTAAAATTATAATTAAGTGTGAATGACATAATACTATAAATAGAAAGCCCTAAATGCTACACATAAAAACCACTAGAGCTAATAAAAATATTCATCAATTCTCTAGTGACAGGACATCAGATTATCATAGAGAAATCAATGGCATTCCTTTACACTAAATATAAAATAACAAAAATGGAAAATAAAGAAACAATCACTTTTAAACTAGCATCCAAAAATTAAAAATTAAATAAATAATAATACAATACAATACAACACAACACAACACAATACAATACAATACAATACAATACAATACAATACAATATAATACAATATATGAGACTACATCTGACCAAGGAAGTGAATGACTTATATGCAGAAAACTACAAAACATAGACTAAGGCAATTAAAGATGATTTAAAGAAAAGGAAAGATATCTCATGTTCTTGGATTGGAAAAAATTGTACTGTTTAAACGGTCGTAGTACACAAAGCAATCTACAGAAAAAATGTGATCCCTATAAAATTACATTCTTCACAGAGCTAGAATGAATAATCCTAAATTATACATGGCATGCCCCAAAAAACTTAAAATTGCAAAAGCATTGATGAAAAAAAGGAATGAAGCTGGAGGAATAAAGCTGAAGTCTCACAGATTTCAGACAGTACTACAGAGATACAGTAATCAAAACAGCATGGTATCTATACAAATACAGATATTTGGATCAATGGAACAGAATAGGAAGCCCAGAAATAGACCCACAAAGCTTAGGTCAATTAATCTTTGACATAGGAGACAAGAACATACAATGAAATAAAGGCTGTCTCTTCAGCAAATGGTGTTGGGAAAACTGGAGAGCTGCATGTAAATAAATGAAGTTAGATCATTCCCACACTCCATACACAAAAATAAGAATAAACTCAAAATGGTTTAAGGACTTAAACACAAGACAGGACACAATGAACCTCTTATAAGAAAACCTACACTAAACATTTTCCAAAATACATCTAAACAAAGTTTTGCTTGGGCAATCGAATCAAGCATTAGAAATAAAAGCAACAATAAACAAATGGGACCTAATTAAACTTTCAAGCATTTGCACAGCAAAGGAAACCATAAGCAAAACAAAAAATCAACCTACAGAATGGGAGAAAATATGAGACTGACCAGGACATATTTTCAGACTATGTGAACAGCTCATAAAACTCAATGAGAGAAACAAACAAACAAACAAACAAACAAACAAATCGAACAACCCAATTCAAAAAAGGCAGAAGACCTAAACAAGCAATTCTCCAAAGAACACATACAAATGGCTGATAGACCTATGAAAAATGCTCAACATGTCTAATTATCAGAGAATTGCAAGTCAAAACTACATTGAAGTATCTAATCAATCAGTCAAATGGCCATCATTCAAAAGTCCACAAAGGAAAAATGCTGGAGAGGATGTGGAGAAAACGGAACCCTCCTACCCTACCAGTGGGAAAGCAGTTTGGTGCAGCCATTATGGAAAACAACATGGAGAGTCCCCAAAATACTAAAAATAGACTTACCATATGATCCAGCAATCCCACTCCTGGGCATTACAGCTGAGGACCCTTAATTCAAAAAGATACATACACCCCAATGTTCATAGCAGCACAATTTACAATAGCTAAGACTGGACAATATTTATTGACTAAATATTTATGGACTGATGCCTGGATAAAGAAGTTGTGTTATGTATATACAATTATGTATACAATGGAATATTACACAGCCATAAAAACAAATAAAACAATGTCATGTGAAGCAACATGGATGGACCCCGAAGAATTTCATTCCAAGTGAAGTAAGCCAGAAAGAGAAAGAAAAAATACCATATAATATCACTCATCTATGGAATCTAAGAAAAAAAGAAAAAGACAAACATACAAATAAAATTTATCTGCAAAATAGAAACAGACTTACAGACAGAAAAGAAACTTACGGTAACCAGTGGGGGAAAGTGGTGAGATGGGATAATTTAAGCATTTGAGTTTTGCAGATATTGAGAGATAAAACATATAAACATCAAGTTCATACAGTGTAGCACAGGAATAAATATCCAATACCTTGTAGTAACATGATGTAAAAGCATATGAAAATGAATATTTGTATGTTCATGTATGACTGAAGCATTATACTGAAAACCCAAAACTGACACAACATTGTAACCTGACTATACTTCAATAAATTATAAAGAGTTGAAAATTTAATTCTAAAAAGAAATAAAAATTAAAAAGAAAGTAAAGGAAAACACAGGCCAATAACCCTGATGAGACACAAGCGAACAAACTCAAACAAATATTAGCAAACTAAATTCAACAACACTTTAGAAGAAATATATTTTATGATCAAATGGGATTTATTTACTCCCAGGATGCAATGATGGCTCAACATTGACAAATCAATATAATACACTATCTTAAAGACATGAAAAATAAAAATTATGTGACCATCTCAGTATATACACAGAAAGCATTTGACAAATTCTTCATCTAGCCATGATTTAAAAACTGTCAACAAAATGAGTATTGAGGGAATGCACCTCAACAAAATAATGACTATGTATGACAAGCCCACCATTAATATCATTCTCACTGGTAGAATATGTAAAGTTTTTTTGAATATCAAAAACAAGACAACGATGCCCACACTTACTTACCACTTTTATTCAATATGGTACAGGAAGTCCTAGGCAGAACAATTAGAAATAGCAAGGAAATAAAAGTTTTCCAAAATGAAAAAGAAGGAGATTCTATCTCTACATGCAGATGACATGATCTCCTGCATTGAACACTCCATGAATCCACCAAGAAATTTTAGAATCAGTGAATAAATTTGAATACAGAGGCAACACACAATAATCAATTACGTTTCTATTTGGTAAAAAGGAAGTATCAAGAAGCTAAATTGGGAAAACCATCCCACTTACAGTCACATAAAAAAACAATAAAATACCCACAAATAAATATAATGAAGGAGTTGAAAGCCTTGTACCTTGAAAATGATAAGAAAGTCAAAAAATAAATTGAAGAAGACACAAATAAATGGAAGGGTATTTTGTCTTAGATGGGAAGAATTAATATTTTTTTAATGCCCATGCATTCCACAGAAATTTAAGATTCAATGCATTCCATCAAAATTCCAATGGCAAATTCCACATAAATAAACAAATGGTTGTAAAACTGTGTGGAATGACAAATGACCCAAGGAGACAAAGCAAACTTGAGGAAGAAGAACAAAGCTGGGGGCACCACTTTCTGATTTCTAGCCTACAAACCTATGGCAATTAAAACAGCATGAGGTACAGGATATAGCTCAGAGTTAGAGTATGTGCTTAGCATGCATACTATCCTGGGTTCAAGCTCCAGTAACTCCATTAAAATTATAAAATGAAAATTTAAAAAAAAATTGTATTGGTAGAAAAGCAAACACATAGATCAATGGAGCAGGAAGGAGAGTGCAGGTAAGAATCCACCCACAAACGATGAATTAAATTATGACAAATGTACTAAGAATATACATGGATAGAATAGTTACTTCAATAAATGGTGTTAGGAAAACAGAACAGCCACTACAATAATAAATATATAAATAAATTAAATAAATAAATAAATAAATAAATAAATAAATAAATAAATAAATAGGTAATAATGAGAGAGAGAGAAAGAAACTGAACAGAGTACACAAAAGTAAATTCAAAATGTATTAGGGATTTGGGAGTAAGACTGGAAACCATAAAATTCCTGGAAGAAAACATAGGTGATAAGCTACTTGACATTGGTCTTTGCAATGATATTTTTGGGTGTTTCACCAAAGGCAAAAGTAATCAAGTAGGACTATGCCAAATCATAACCTTCTGTGAAGCAAAAGAAATCATTAGAAAATGAAATAGCAACATGAGGATTGGAAGAAAATTCTTACAAAATGTATGTTTGATAAGAGGTTAATGAAGTCAATAGAGGATTCCCACTTAAACTGTCATGACAGTGTGTATACTCTTAACGCCTAGTTCCTTCTAACACCAGGTACTTCAATTTAAACACTAGCCAAGGGGCAAACTTGGGCACCTTTTCTCATAAAGTGATATCACTAAATGTCCAAGATGAGACATGAAAAGAAGCCCGCTTCAATATCACAGCTCAACGATATTGTCAGTGTTTTAACAATTTTTGGAACCTATGGTTTGATAAAGGGTGTCAAGTCTATCCAGGGTAATAAAACAAGAATTAAATACCAATACACAATTGTTGGAAACACTTCAGTCAGAAGATAATGGGTTAGCCTCCATTGCATTTCAATATTGTCATGCTGTGGTTATGCTAGCTGCTCAAAGAAGGAGAAGTTTGTGTAAACACTGCTGAAAAATGCAGCATCTACATAAATCAGATGGGGCAAATAGTATCCAATTTATACCTTTTAAGAGACAAGATAAACTGACTCCATCAGGTAAGAGAGCCTTGACGATTTTTTTAGGCTGACAAATTCCTATATTGGTGGATTGGTTTCAAAGGGGATTTTGAAGAGTCTACATTGATCTTGGCTTTTCTGATGGTTTATTCTTTCATTTTCTAAGTTATCCCTTTCCTTTGCAGATCTCTTGCCACTCATGTACTACCCCAAATTTTCTCTTAACTACCATCACCTCAGCTTCCAACTTATTAAACTTTATATGAAGTTTGGTGGGTTTGAGGGGTTGTAGGAGCTCAGTATACGTCACCTCAAAATGTGCCACTCTGACATGAGATTGTTTTGATTTGAAAGTAACTGAGAAAATGTAGACATAGGGTGAGCTCCTGTCACTGAGTCAAAGCTTGTACTGCTCACAACAGGGCAGGACAATAAATCAAAATATGAAGTTTTGGGTTAATTAACAGCGATTTAATTTGAAAAGACAGCAGAGAGAGATGATGGTTGACAAGTGTCCCAAAGAGCCATCTTATCCAAGTTAGAATTCAGGCTTCTTTTATACTAAAAGAGGAGGGGATGTGGCTGGTTGTTGAAAACTTCTTGGAGGAATCTTCTGTTCTTGCAGCTGCCCACATTGGTCTGGTCCAGATGTTCCTTTAAACCTCCAAGACAAATGTTATACTCCTTTCTGCAAATTCTTTATCTCCATATGAATGGAGTGGAAGAGTGTTATACCTTTTGAGGTCAGGCCCCAGAGGTGGAGCCCAGAGAATGGGCTACACTGTATATTTCAGGCTGTAGACATCATTATTTTCCAAAGGGACAGAACCAGCATGACTAAGCACAGGTACTAAGGCACAAAGTTTAGGGCCAAAGAATAGATCCAATGTGGAGTCAGATTTGTTCTTCTCTGTGACACTCACCCTACTGACCCCAAAACAAAACATATCATTTCATTTATGATGGTGTCCTTGTCACATCAGCATCTCTCATGTGTACATATTTATCACTGGAAATGAGTTGACACTGAGAAAGTGTTTACCCTAACATACCTTCCTTTACTACCATCAGTTTACCCCTATATTTTTCTTCCCACAATTATCTCCACCTAGAAGCTCAAATCCCTTCCCTCTCTCTTCTCACCGCTCTTTAAAATTATGGTCCTTTGTCAAAAGGCTTAGCCCTCAAACCTAGCCTTTCTTTGGTAAGTTGTCTCTCCCTCTCTCTCTCTCTCTTTATTCTGTGAAACTCTCCCGTGCCAGGTAAAACTTTTAATGTTTAAGGTATTAGTGTGTCTTTTCTCCTATCAATCTGTCTGTTGTCAGTTTATTGTGAAGGCCTAGATGCTGAACCTAAGGAAATAGAATATTTTTTATAGGAGCAATCAGCCAGTATCACTCAAATAATTAGTTTGACAAAAATGTTTAAAGGTATCAACTACTTGGTTATCCAGAGCCTTGCCTCCTGTAAGTATTTGATTAGGAGCATCCAATGGTGATGTTTTCTGTATCTCTATTGATCTGGATTGACACATCATTCCATAGATTATCCAAGCCCTCTTTACTAGTAGGAATAGTCATCAATACTTCTATATCTTGTTCTCTAATTTGTTTCAGAAAACCTCAGAACCAATTCAGAAAACCTATCCTTAAGACTTCCCTCTTCAAGAACCACTCTCATTAACAAAAGCAATACTAGGCAGGGTTCTGCAGAAACATAGAACACATAGGATGTGTTAAGAATGATGGAGACAGAAAGAAACAGGAGAAAAATAAGAAATTGGCTCAAATGAAATCTGCAGGACAAGCAGAAGATCCCAGAAAGAATTGATGTTGTGGCTTCAAGTCTAAGAAAAGTCGGAATTCCTTCTTCCTTAGGGAATCATAGCCTTTCTGCTTAAGGAATTTTGTTTTGAATTATATTTTATTTATTTATTTTATTTTATTTAAACTTTTTTAATTGAGTTATAGTCATTTTAAATGTTGTGTCAAATTCCAGTGTACAGCATAATTTTTCACTTATACATGAACATACATACATTCATTGTCACATTCTCATTCACTGTGAGACACACAAAATCGTGTATATATTTCCCTGTGCTTTACAGTAAAACCTTGTTTATCTATTCTACATTATGAAATCCCAGTTCCTTCCATCCCCCTTATCCCCCTGGTAACCACAAGTTTGTATTCTATGTCTATGAGTCTGTTTCTGTTTTGTATTTATGGTTTTTTTTTGTTGTTGTTGTTGTTGTTGTTTTTAGGTTCTGCATATAAGCGATCTCATATGGTATTTTTATTTCTCTTCCTGGCTTACTTCACTTAGAATGACATTCTACAGGAACTTCCATGTTGCTGTAAATGGCTTTATGTTCTCAGTTTTTATTGTTGAATAGTATTCCATTGTATAAGTATATCAGATCTTCCTTATCCAGCCATCTGTTGATGGACATTTAGGCTGTTTCCATGTCTTGGCTATTGAAAATAGTGCTGTTATGAACATTAAGGTGCAGATGTCATATTGAATTAGGGTTCCATCTAGATTTATGCCCATAAATGTGATTCCTGGTTCATATGGTAAATCTATTCCTAGTCTTTTGAGGGATTTCCATACTATTTTCCACAATGGCTACATCAAACTGCATTCCAACCAGCAGTGTAGGAAGATTCCCTTTTCTCCACAGCCTCTCCAGCATTTGTCATTTGTGGATTTTTGAATGATGGCCATTCTTATTGGTGTGAGGTGTACCTCATTATAGTTTTGATTTGCATTTCTCTGATAATTAGTGATATTGAGCATTTTTTTTCTTACGCCTTTTGATCATTTGTATTTCTTCCTTGGAGAATAGCTTGTTTAGGTATTCTGCCCGTTTTGAGATTGGGTTTTTAATTTTTTTTATTAATTCATAAGAGCTGCTTATGTATTCTAGAGATTAAGCCTCTGTCGGTTTCATTTGAAAAAATTTTCTCCCATTCCATAGGTTGTCATTTTATTTCACTTATGGTTTCCTTTGCTGAGCAGAAGCTTGTAAGTTTCATTAAGTCCCATTTGTTTATTCTTGTTTTTAGTTCTGTTGCTTGTGTAGATTGTTCCAGGAGAACATTTTTGAGACATATGTCAGATAATGTTTTGACTATATTTTCCTCTAGCATATTTATTTTATCTTAAGTTTAAGTCTTTGATCCATTTTGAGTTTATTTTTGTGTATGGTGTAAGAGAGGGTTCTAGCTTCATTGTTTTAAATGCTGCTTTCCAGTTTTCCCAACACCATTCGCTGAGGAGACTGTCTTTATTCCATTGTAAACTCTTGCCTCCTTTGTCAAAGATTAGTTGACCAGAAGTTTGTGGGTTCATTTCTGGGCTCCCTGTTCTCTTCCATTCGTACCTATATCTGTTTTTGTACCAGTATCATGCTTTCTTGATGACTGTAGCTCTGTAGTATTGTCTGAATTCTGACAGAGTTATTCCTCTGGACTCTTTCTTTCTCTTCAGTAATGCTGTTGCAATTCAGGGGATTGTTTCTTTATTTTTTTTTTCTGTTGATCCCTCATAAGTGTAAAGGAATGCTACTGATATTAGAACGTTAATCTTGTAAACTTCTGCCTTGCTGAATTCTTCAATTATTTCTAGTAGATTTTTTGTGGACCTTTTAGGATTTTCTATATATAGAAACATGTCATCTACATATAGAGACACTTTTAACTCTTCTTTTCCAATTTGGATCCCTTTTCGTTCTCTCTTTTGCCTGATTGCTGTCGCTAAGGTTTTCTAGACTATGTTGAATAGGAGTGATGATAGTGGGCAGCCTTGTCTTGTCCCAGATTTTAGTGGGAAGCTTTAGAGTTTTTCACCATTGAGTACTATGTTGGCTGTAGGTTTGACATATATAGCTTCTATTATGTTGACATATGTTCCCTCCCTATCCACTTTGGTGAAAACTTTTATCATAAATAGGTGTTGAAATTTATCAAATGTTTTTCTGCATCTTTTGAGATGATTATGTGTTTTTTGTCCTTTCTTTGATTAATGTGATGTATCACAACGATTGTTTTGCATATGTTGAACCATCCTTGTGTCCCTGGGATGAACCCCACTTGATCATGATGTATAATTTTTTATATGCTGTTGAATTCTATTTGTAGTATTTTGGTGAGGATTTTGGCATCTATGTTCATCAGTGATATTGGCCTATAATTTTCTTTTTTGGTGGTGTCTTTGCCTGGTTTTGGTGTCAGGGTGATGGTGGCTTCATAGAATTAGTTTAAGAGTATTCCCTCATTTCAATATTCTGGAAGAGTTTGAGAAGGAGTGGTATAAGTTTTTCTTTGTATGTTTGGTAGAATTCCTCGGTGAAGCCGTCTGGTCCTGGACTTTTACTTGTAGGGTATTTTTTATTCTTAATTTTATTTCATTTCTATTGATTGATTTGTTACAGTGGCCAGTTTCTCCTTGGTTCAGTCTTAGTGGACTGTATGTTTACAGAAACTTGTCCATCTTTACCAGGTTATCCATTTTGGTTCCATATTGTTTTTCATAATATTCTCATATTATATTCTCTGTTTCTGTTATTTGTTTTAATTCCTCCATTTTCCCTTCTCATTTTGGTAATTTGTGCTCTTTCTTTTCTCTTCTTTGTTAGTTTGGCCAGAGGTTTATTGATATCCTCTTTGATAAAAACAGCTTTTGGTTTGATAGGTTTTTTTCCTGTTGTTTTTAAAAATTCTATTTTATTTATTTCCTCCCTGATCTTTATTATTTCCTTCATTTGGCTTACTTTGGGTGTTTTTGCTCTTCTATTTCTAGTTCTTTTAGCTGGTGGGTTAGATTAATTATTTGAGATTGTCTTTTATGAGGAGGGCCTTTATCACTTTAAACTTCCCTCTTAGCATTGCATTTAGCATCCTAAAATTTTATGTGGTTGTGTTTTCATTTTCATTTTTCTCAAGGTATTTTTTTTTAATTTCAAGTTTTATTTCATCATTGATTCATTGATTTTTTAATGGCATGCTGTTTAATCTCCATGCTTTCCCTTATTTCTCCTTTATTTCTCTGTAGTTGATTTCTAGTTTCATTGCATTGTTATCAGGAAAGAAGCTTGAAATAATTTCTATCTTCTTAAAATTTTTGAGACTTCTTTGTGCCCAAGTACATGATCAATCCTAGAAAATATTCCACGTGCACTTGTAAAGAATGTTCATCCTACTTTTGGGGAGGTATATTGCTCTGAAAATATCCACCAAATCTAATTTTTCTATTGTATCATTGAATTTCTCTGTTGCCTTATTTATGTTCTGTCTGGAAGAACTATCTATTGATCTTAATGCAGTGTTAAAATATCCCACATTGATTGTATTCCTATCAATTCCCCCCTTTATCTCTGTTAGTAGTTTTATGTACTTAAGTGCTGCCATATCAGGTGCGTATATATTAATCACTGTAATAGCCTCAACTTGTATCACTCCTTTAATCATTATAAAATGTCTGTCTTTATCTTTCTTTATGGCCCTTGTTTTAAAGTCTATTTTACTGCAATCTGAACTGCTACAACTTCGATTTTGGCTTTTTCATTTGTATGGAATGTCCTTTTCCATCTTTTCACTCTCAATCTATATGTGTCCTTCTCCCTAAAATGGGTCTCTTGTTTGCAGTATATTGAAGGTTCTTGCTTTATTATCCAGTTTGCCATTCTACGTCTTTTAACTGGAGCCTTTAGTCCATTAACATTCACAGTAATTAATGATAGATGAGTGTTTATTGCCATTTTGAACTTATTTCTGCAGTTGACTTGGTATTTCCTCTTTATTCCTTTCTTCTTCATTTTGTGGTTTGGTAATTTTCCTTTGTATTTTCTTGGATTTTATTTAGTTTTTGTGACTCACTTGTAAGTTTTTGTGACTCTTTTTTGTAAGTCTATTAACCTATTACTATAACTGTTTGTACTAAGCAGATGGTAACATAATCTCAAGCCCATCCTACAGAGAACAAAATTCTAAAAAAGAAAGAAAGAAAGAAAGAAATACACTGTATTTTATTGCTTTCCTCTCCCACTCTTAATGATTTAGATTTCTTCTTTTAGAATTTTATGTTTATTCTATTCAGAGTTTATGGTAGTTATCACATTTCCAGTTATGGGATTCTCTATTATGTAGCATCCTGCTTTATCTCTATTTAGAGTGGACCTGTCATTACTTATTTTAGCATGGGTTTAATGTTGCTAAACTGTTTTAGATTTTGCTGATGTGTGAAGTTTTTTGCCTCTTCTTCTTTTCTAAATGATATCTTTGCTGGATAGAGTATTCTAGGCTGCATCTCTTTTTCATTCAATACTTTGTCTATGTCTTGTCACTCCCTTCTGGCCTGTAGTGTTTGTGTAGGGAAATCAGCTGAGAGCCTTATGGGGGTTCCCTTTTAACTCACTCTGTTTTTCTCTTGCTGCCTTTAGGATCATTTCTTTATCCTTGAATCTGGCCATCATTATTATGATATGTTTTTATGTGGGTCTCTTTGGGTCCTTCTTGTTTGGGACCCTCTGAGCCTCCTGTACTTGGATATTGGATTCCTACTATTGGCTTTGGAAGTTTTCAGTTATGATTTCTTCAAATACCTTTTCAATCCCCTTTGATTTTTCTTCCCCTTCTGGAACCTCTATTATGCATAGATTGGCACACTTTATATTATTGCATACTACCCATATATTGTTTTCACTGTTTTTTATTTGTTTTTCTCTCAGCTGTTCTGATTGGGTGTTTTCTGTTGCCCTGTCTTTTAGGCTACTTATTGTTCCTCTGCATTATCTAGCCTGCTTTGTACATACAGCCTTTAGATTAGTTTTAATTTCAGCCAATGAGTTTACCAATTTTACTTGGCTTTTCTTTATACCTTCAATTTCATTTTTGACATAATTTATATCACTAAACACTATCTCTTTTAGTTCCTTCAGTACTTTGATCACAGCTTTTTTTCAAATCTTGATCTAGTAGGCCATGAATGTCTATTTAATTGATCATGCTTCAGGTGATTTCTCTTGCTGTTTTAATGGAGAGTGATTCCTCTGCTTCTTCATATTGCCCATATCTCTATGGCACTGTGGCTTAAGGGCTATCAGTTATCTATTGTGGTACTTAAGGTTTTTATTTATTTATCTATCTAAAGCTTATGCAGGAATAAGTCTTAAAAAAAGAAAGAATTTTAAAAGAATGGAGAAAAAAGGTTTGGAAACAGTGTATAAACAATAATAGAAGAGCAAGTTGAAACAGAATAGCAACAGAGTTGAGATGTCTTTATAAAAACTTAAAAAAAAAGGATGAAAGATCAGAAGATAATATCTTAGATCTATGTATAATCACTAACAAGAGATCAAAACCGAGAGAAATAAAAATAAACTGAGATGGATTTCTTTTTTAAAATAATGAAAATAAAACTTTTAAAAGAAAAAAGTTAAATAGATTAAAACTGGAGACATATACAATTGTTTAAAAAGTACATGTTTTAAAGTTTTAGAACATAAAACCGATTTTAATAAAAGATGAAAGAGATTTTTAAAAGAAGGGAGAAAAAAGTTTTGAAAACACTGTATTATCAATAATAGAAGAGCAAGTTGTAGCGGAATAGCAATTGTGTTGAGACGTCTTCTATAAACCTTAATAAAAGGGAGAAAAAAAATCAAAACACAGTATTTGATACTTGTGAATAAGCTATAACAGGAGATCAAACCAAAAGAATTAAAAATGAAATGAGGTGGATTTTTAAAAATCAGAATAATAAAAATTTTAAAAGAAAAATTTAAAAGGAATTAAATCTGATAACATACACAACTGTTTAAAAGTAAAGATTGAAAGGTAATAGAAAATAAAACAGATATAATAAAGATTAAAAAAAGAAAAAAGTTGTGCTCTGCTGGAGACTGTGTGCTCTTAATGGTTTTATCGAGAAGTCCTTTTGTCTTCACCCTTTTTCACGAACTCAGCTTGCTGTTTCCAGCGGACTTCAGTTGGTCTCCTTCTCATTGCTGCTCCTGGTGTCTTTTGGCAAGAAGGTCTAGACCCCTCCCAACACTGGGTCAAGTGCTGCTCTCCTTCGCTGTGGGTGGGCGGGTCATTCCCCCTCCCAATGCCACAGTCAGATGCTGTGCTTGAGGGGAGGCAGACAGATGGATTGCACCCCCTCCCAGCAACTTGGTCAGTGGTGCGTTCCTGCCAGGAAGGCCGGTGGCCACCCACTCTGTCCAGGCGCAGGTCGCTCCCCTGCACTGTGCAGCTTCCTCCTGTGCCTCAGGTCAGCACTCTCTAGGCTAGCTCAGGGAAGAGCACAGGGCATCCCCGACCCTGCTCAATGCCAAAATTCAGCTCCTTGTTTGGATCGACCGTGTGAGTTTTCTGAGGTAGCAGGGAAGAAAAATCCTATCTGCCTTGGGCTGTAAACAAGTCTCAGTCCTGCCTAGGAGGTTGCGGAGCCCCAGGTGAGGGTTCAGGGCTCAGATCTGCCCCTACCTGGGAGCTGCGCACAGGGGGATATGAGGACTGTGGCTGTGCCCCGCATCTCTTCTTGTGAGAAGAGCCAATAATTGGGCCCTGGGTCTGAGGAGACAAAGGCTATGGTGCACCTCCCCCCAGGGCACACACGCAGTTTTGCTTTGCTTTTTTTTTTTTTGCCATAATTTATGTGGGGCCAAAGTTGTTCTGCTCTGTATCTCCTCCCAGTCATGATGCACAACTTCCTGCATTCCTGTGGGTCTGCCTCAGTGCTGCCACCCCAGTCCTCTGCCTGGCTCAGCCGGCCTGTCCCTGTCCCCAGGTTTTAGCTCACATCTCGGTCTGGGGGTCACAGGGACACTTTGTGTGGTTTGTCAACTTTCTGTCAGTCAAGGGGTGCTCTGGGCAGATCTGAGCCTTGGAGGCTCCCCCTCCATCCTGCTGGCCTCTATTTTGGAGAGGGGGAGGTTCAGCAAACGAGCACTAGTCCTCCTTCACCTCTCTGTCCCTGTGGGTCTGGTGCCACAGTGTTTTGCTTTTTCTTCTTTCTTTTATTTCCTTTTCTCCTACAAGATTTTTGGTGTGTTTGTCTTTCAAAGAAGACAATGTTCTGTTGGATTTCTGCAGATGCTCTGCTTGGCTGAGTGGGTCCTTAGATGTGATTTTTGGTGTATTTGTGGGAGAGGATGAGCTACGAGTGTCCTACTAATCTGTCATCTTGCTTCTCTCTCTCATCCTTCTAAGGATTTTAACTGACTTAAGGAAGCCACTCAATTTCTTTTGCTCTATTCAAACTCCACTGAGCTAAAAGTTAATCATATTTAACACATACTTTCACAGGAACACCTACGTAAGTGATTGCCCAAACAACTCTGTAACATAAGCCAGCCCATTTGACACATAAAATTAACCATCACAATACACATCTTGGCAAGTGAGGTTTATGTGGAGATTTGCCATGGAGGTCAATTTACTGTATGTTTATGGAAATCTGATTGTCAGATGCAAATTAGCAAATAGGCTGTGTAATTCTTGTTCGAAGAATTTGTACTTGAGTTTCCTTCTGATTGCCATTTGTAACATCGTTGTTGTGCTACAAGATTAGGGCCACATTCTCCCTGAGACAAGTTTCCCTGAAATAAGTGTCTCTGCCATGTCTATATTCACAATTCCTTGAGTTGAATGCCAAGTTGAGTCTCATGTCTTCTCTTCTCACTGCCCACTGCATCCATAGGCATGGGATGCTATTTAGGTTCTTTTAATGGTTGGAGAAAAGAGTAGGTATGTGAGCATCTTGGCACAAAGTAGCATTTCCTTGCACCCCAAGAGAGTGGTCCCATGCTCAGAGCCCACTGACCTACACACCCAGTAGCAGACAATATAGAAACATACCCTTCCAGATTCCAATACATCTGATGTCAGAAGCCCTGATCTTGCTAATATATCTCTCCCTTACAGTTTTATCCTTCAATTTTTTTTTTAAATTTAGCTATCAACAAAAATATAGATCCCTAACTCATTAGAAAGATAACAGTGATTATCACATAGGAGGAGCTCAACTAATGTCAAACCCTACAGGTTACAAGCCCCATATCACATCTAACCACTGTTAGTGTGTCTGCACCCTAAGTAAGGTCCTGAGCAATGGGGACCCACATAGGCGGTTATTCTGAGTTGCTGAATTATTTAAAAAATAATAATCGACTGTATTGTACATTTGGCGCATTTCTGCCCCAGTTCAACACCACATTGCTGTTTCAGTGGGAGAAACTCTGCTCCATTGCCTGATTTCCAGGGTAAGACTATCATGGGTACTGATATAGCCTTAAAAGCCTCCATGAGAGGTGGCAATAAGACTTTACCAATATATTTCCCCCCAGGTTACTTGTTTTCCTCATTTTTATTTGTATCTCCTGTAACTAGGGTGTGTACAACTTTACAGATCCCCCAGAAAATTAACACTAGATGGCAATTCCCTTGAACTATTTCCCAAATCCTTACTAACAGTGGCTATTTTAGGCACAGAAAATTAGGGATATTTAATAGTAATTATCAATTTGGATGGAGAAAATCTCATGCAGGGAAAAATTAGATTTCTCCATGGAATCAGGTATACTTTTTGTAAGTCTTGTCCTGGATTTCTTACCCAAGAGATATGATTGTTTATGGTGGGCAGCCAGCATTTTTGTGCTATGTAAAAAATGGTAGCTGGTATTGTGAGATTAGGTTAATGAGGAGTTCACAGATTGGCTGCTCTCCCTGACTTTTTAGACATGTGTTGGCCTAGGTAACATTGTGTATTGTACACCACATTCCTTTTATCTGTTGATTAGTGGCCAGGGAGGAGGTTCATTGTAAGGCACCCTTCACTTGGTTAGTGAAACTTTTCCAGCTCAATAAATTTTGGGCTTGTACTGGAAAGATAAATTGGTAGCCAATAACTATAAAGTCACCCTTCACAGGTAGGATTTAGATCTATGTTTATCCTAGAGATTCACAAATGCTATGATTTAAACTCTGTAATGCTGAACAGCCTTATGCAATTGCCTCTGGACTTCACCATTTTCATTCTGACTGTACCAAATACAAGCTTCTTGATTGTAATATTGCATTCACACTATCTCTGGTTAGTCCTTAAATGAGACTCGAAAGGTAGTGGCCATTCATCCATTTTTTGATGGTAATAGTTAGTAAAAGAGTGCTTCATCCACTTTGGGCTTAGGGTTTAGAAGGTACAAGCACAAGTACTTCAGAGCTTTGCTTTGCTGGAATACATGTTGCTAGTAGTAGTGAAGAAGACAGGAGGAGCCCTAGCCTCAGCATAGTGTCTGTGGTCATGTTGGTAGGGTCAACCAAGAAAATTTGTCAGCAGTGCACTTCCCAGTGTCCCCAGTCTGACATGTTTTGTGTCTCCTTAATGGCATGCATGTGGCATGTTGTTTCAAGGCATAACATTTCTGAGTAGAATGTAGATTACTGCAGTTTGGGTGACCCACCAACTTCAAGTGTAGCCAGCACTAGTGGGTTTCAGAATTTCTTAGTGGAGAATGCAGTGCAGCAACACGGTAAGTGTTAAACTCAGAGTCATCTGTGGTCAGTAGTAAGAAGGGAGCTGATTGTCTCCTGGGGTGTTATCCAGACCTGGGGTCAATGATTTATGCCCTCAGAATGTCAGAAGCATGTCCAGACTTACTCTACAATGACTTTAGTGGAGCAAAGTAAGTGGATGGGAGAAGAGTGTGTTTCATTCTCTCTTGAGGCCATAGTGCATGGCTTGCTCAGCTGACACTAGATGATATACAGAAATAGGCTGAGAATGGTATCAAAGTAAGTGGCCACGTGAGTTTCTCATCAGAACCAAGGGGGATGTTTACAGACTCAATTTCTGGTAACAGAAAAGGAACAGTGAATGTACCAGTTGGCTATTACTTTGCTGTGTGCAGCAACATTACAGCCCCATCTATTAAAAACTGATCAAGCTTTTTCATCTGACATGGATGGTTTGACCAGTAGAGGTTGCAGCAGCTCTGTTGTGGTCTCCTCATTTGCTGTGAATTTAAGTGTAGGAATTGCCCCTCAGGGGTGTTATTTTAATGCTCAACATCACCCAGCTTGTCTGAATTTAGAAAGATATAAAGAAGGATTTCTGGAGGTTTTATGAAGTTAACCTAAGTGAGAGTGTTTATGGCTGTTTCCTCATGGAGGTATGATGCTCTGGTAGCCTGAGTAGCTCAATCCAGGTGGTACCACTTTTGTTTTAATGAGGAAGCCTTTGATGCAAATCTAGTTTAACAGGGAGTGGTTCCCATTACTTAGGCATAATAGAAATCTCAATCTGTAGGGCATTTGTATCTGCCCCAATAAGGAATTCAGGAGGATAACTATTCAGTACACTACCAAGAGTTGCCTTTCCAGTGGCAAATAACTCTGGGTTGAACCTGAAGCCACTTTCACCAAAAGACCATAAGTATGTGTTTACACATCCATTTAGCCTTTGGCTCCAGGGAGCTGATTTTGGGGTGGCTGAAACAACTTATTATACATCCTATCCTTGGGGCACTAGTGTGAGGCCGAAGTAATAACCTCCATTAATTCTCCTAGTATGTAGCTGTTTATGGTCACTGGGTACATAAGGACCAGTAAACACTGGAATTGAGGTGTGTGCTGGCACCAAAATCCAAACAACACTAACAAATTTTGGGCCTCCTTCACAAAGGTGGGGGCTTGCAGTTCTAGGTGCTAGGCTTGTACAAACTTGGAAACAGCTGGCCAAATGTAGTCCCCAGATTGAACAGACTTGGTGGGGGGATTGTGCCTCCAGGGGAAGGGAGAGGACAATTGCCAATCCCCTCTCAGAGTCCTGCTCTCTTCCCTCATTAAGAAGTGTTAACAGGTGTGACAACCTCTGAAATAGTCTTTGTCATGTCTGCAGAGTAAGATGTAATCAATTGAATGTCAAAGCTGAGTTTATAAAAGGAGTTCAGGGCAAACATTTAGGTCTTTTCCTCAAAGCTTGTAGAAAATTTGCAGGTCTGTTTAAGTACCCAATTGGACATCAAGAAAAAGTCATAAGATTTAACTTGAATGATGTATTTTTTTTTAACTTACTAGAACTAGATAGCTAAGTCTGTATATTCAAACCATCTAACATTTTTGTTTTAAATGTCATCCCTTAAGAACATTATCTGGTAGGACTACTCTAATAAAAGGAACAGCCTTTTGAAACACTGTATAGTTGGGTTCCGGTTATTAGTAGTGGCTTCTACCTCACGACGTACTGGGGAATATAAAGTTGAGATGGGTAGAAATCAGTAAATCAAGTCAATCATGACAGGTTGCAATTTTTCAGTGCCTTGCTTTAAGCAGCACTGTGGTTTATTGGCCTCCTGCTGCAGTAAGAGAAGGCCAATTCATTTCCACTTGGCAGGGTCCACCAGTAGTGTAGAAGCCTTAGACTTACTCCATGAACTTACTGCAGAATGAAGAATTCCATTTCAATTACGGGGAAAGGGATAGCTTCAGGGAGGGACAACAAAGGCAGTAGCATATTTTAGTAAATCTTGGCTGATTTTCATAGTTAATGGTGGATTGTTACTTAAATTGTTCCCCCTTACAAGCTGCTCACCATTTGCAGCATCCCTTTAAGGCATGAGTTCTATCATGGAGTTTGCCTTCCAGGTCCGACAGACAGTAGGACAAAGAGCCAGCCAATGTGGTTTGCCTTTGGGAGCCCAGAATGTGGCTAAATAGACCAATGCCTACTGGAAAGGGCCTATGGGAGGCAGTTTCCTGACACTGGTGAAGATCAGGTCCTGATCATTGGTGCAGAAAGGGAGTCTTCCTCATATGGGAAAGCCTGCCATAGGGTGTAATGTAATGATAGTGAATATTGTAATTGCTCCCCTGATTTACCAGACATTACCCAATTTGGGGCCCTTCTGTCCCCCAGGATCCAGTATAAATTCTCTTGTCTCTTGCAGTGCATAAACTTAAGTGGGGGCCTGGATGGTGTGTGTTTCCTGATAATAGTTTTGATATAGGCAGGTAGGGGGTTACCATTGTGGAATTAATAGACAATGCTCATCTCTGAGTTTGTCTTTCATAAGTTTCTGTTAAGAGTTCTAGTGGCCTCTTCAAATATTATATCATTAACCAACATTTCCAGTAAACAGGACTTATATATGTCTAGAGACTACAAGAGAAACAGCCAGGTGGACTCAGGATTTGATTCGGTCTCCTCCAGCTTGGCAAAGTCATAGTGCTGCATGTGTGATATCCATCTATTTCCTGATAACCCTACTCTAACATTCCCAGCTGATGGAGGAGGTGTTTGGCCACAGAAAACATTCCCAATTACTTGGAATATGAGGGTGTTAGTGGACTTTGGTGGAACAGACAGTCCTCTAAGCTGCAAAAAACCACATCAAAATGGTATGTGTGGACTGGGCTTCAGAAACTCCTCTGAAGGTCATTTCCTCCTTCCACACTAACTGTGCAGGATCCTTCAGCAGATGTATTGGAAGAATCACCTTACTTCATATTGAATCTATTCTTTTGGTTATAATCTTTGTGTTCTGCTCTCTGTGCTTACTCATGCTGGCTCTGCATCTTTGTAAAATAATTTTGCTTATACCCTGAAATACACATGGAATTCCTTCTTAGAGAGTCCCTTCTCAAGGCTCGACCTCCACACTTGACATTTAAATGTGTAAGGTATTTATTCATACAGAGATAAAAAGTTGCAGAACAGAATAACATGTAAGACGTTGTCAGGGACATCATGACCAGGCCTAAGTGACAGCTGCAAGAACAAAGGATTAGCACACCCTCACCTCCAGAGTCTGGCCAGCACCAAGAATTTTTGAGCAACTAACCACATTCCCTCTTCTTTTCTTATGGAAGATCCTGAATTTTAACTAAGACAATAGTTCATTAGACATCATATTCTTGTTTAGCTGGTTTTCCAAATAAAGTCAATACCCCAATAACTTTTCTCATCTTTTATTGGCCTCTCAGATACCAAGCAGTTTGAGCTTGGACTTGGTAATAGGGACACAGTTTTTCCACATGTACTCTTAGTCAATTGTTTAATTTAGTCTCACTAAGCAGATTTTATTCTCCATCAGTAGCATCTCTTTATACCAAAGAAGGGCAATCATCAGAGGCTTCCTTGTATAGATCCTTGTTAAATAAGAATTCCAAGAATGAAGACTTGATTGAAGGAAAGAGGCACGTGTTAGGGCTGAATCTCAGGAGACATAGATCCAAAAAACACCTGAATTGTGTTCTACCAGACTACTAAATGGTGGAGGCTTATAAAGCCAAAAACATCAAACAAAGAAACAAACAAAAAAAAACAAAAAAACAAAAAATCACAAGGCAACATAAGTTGTTTGTCAAGAATTAAAATCAGAGCTGCTTAGTAGATGTACTTGTTAAGCAAGGATTGGTTGGTGTACAAATGACTCTACATTTTGAATGGGATGGGGAAATTTCAGACTACTGGTTTGAAGCTAGCTTCTGCTAGCAGACATTCTTTTGAAAATGGCTGATGCATTTCTTGAATTTGATGCAGTTGAGAAAGTTCAAGTTGCCAGTGATGTAGGAAAATGTTTACAGCCACATTGAAAATGGCCACTTGGCTCCATTTTGGATGCTTGAATCATGTTACTCTTTTGAATCATGTTACTCTCTTTTGTCATTTAAGTGATCTTAAATATATTTCATCCTTAAAGACAGACTGGGCCTCAGAGGTAGAATGTATAATTCCGCCTCCAAATGAGAATAGGCCTCTATTGTTGACTCCAACTTCTCTCTTCTGTCTTTATTATTTTCCACTTGGTCTCTAGCAAAGATGAGGGTAGGTTATCTTCTTCAGTATTATGGTAGTAAAGTGCTGCCTTTTTCTCTAGAGCCCCCCAGTACTGCTGTGTTCTAGCCTCTGATTTGTTTTCCCTGAGAGATTAGGGTTGTATCTCCTCTGTGGTTGGCTCCTTGGAGAGAGCTTGGGCTACTGATTCAATACTATGGTCACCTCTTTGGAGTCCTGGAAGACACAGGAATAAAAGCTCCATTGTCTTAGTCACTTTAAGTAACAATTTAGCAACACAGCCCAAGAGTTAGAGTCTCAAAATGACTCTGCAGATGGTGCAAGAATGGTATGGTCCATAAAACAGAAGAGAATGTGTTGTCTGCAAGCCGCCCCAAAGCTATGCTTAGAAAACCAGCCTTCAACCTTGGTGTTTCTGCCTTACCAGCTTCTTCAACTGCTATCACCGTCACCAGGGACAAGGACCTCCCGTTATCTCAGAAAACTCAAAATTTGCTGTTCATTTATCCTGTTAAGACATGAGGTCGGGGTAGCCTACTTTTTGTTCAAACAGCTTGAAGTGCTCCCCTTTTCCTGTTCAATCCCCAAAGGTCTTCCAGTGTCCTGATCTTCCTACTGGGGGACTGAGACAGGTAGGCTGACTTCTGTCCACTGAAAAAAATGTACAACTGAAAAGCTGAGAATTATATTTTATTCAGGGGACATATGGAGTGTATACAAGCTCTTAGATAGTTAACACTTAGAGACTGTTCTGAAAGGTAAAGGAGGAGCCAGGATATATAGGAGTTTGTGCCATAAAACAAACAAAGAAAAATCAGGTATTTGGAATATCAATGATTACTGTTAACAAAGAAAATCAACCAATTCAAGTTAATGAATTTAGTGTTTCTCTCTAAATGGAAAAATACAAGACCACGGGCTCATTGAAATCATTCCTTTGATATGTATGTTCACTATCTAGAGACAGTGTCCTGCTTTTATTATCCTGAATTTCCTTAGAGTGCCAATCTGTGGGTGGCCACAGCATCTTTCATTTACTGATATGATAAGTGACTTTCTCTATCTACAATCCTTCCTCTTGATCACAAATTTGACCAATGAATGGAAGGCATTTCAGGACCAGGATCCAGGAAATGTTTTCCCTTATTGCTTCTTCCCATACTTAGAGTTGCTCTACTATAACTGTAATATGTATAATATGTGCAATTATTTTATGTACAATCAGCTGTCTCATTTACACATTAGGTAATGTGAGAGGCAACAATCTTGTAAAATAGACAGGATATCAGAAACACATTTATCCAAAATTTCTTTGTATTGTTGGAGCAAGGAGGTAGCCAAACATGAACAGAGAAAGAGGAACACAACCCAAATGACAGGAATAGGGGTGAAATGCTGGGGTTTGGTCTAAAGGCAGGAAACCAAATGAAGGAGTCCTTGGGCAGACACAGAAAAGCAGAAACCTCTGGACTGATAAGAAATCACATATTTTGGGAGTGATAAGTGTCTCAGAAGCAGGCAAAGAATTGTGGGAAAAGGCAGGATTCTCCAGGGTCCCAGTATAAATTTTTTGTTTATTATGCCCTCATTGCAGTAAAGTTAGTCTTGCAGATGAGAAGTACCCATCATGCACAGATGTTGTGACATATCTGATCCAGACTAAATAAGGCCAAAAATCTCCCCACCCCTCAGGAAGTTGGAGCTGGGATGGAAATAGGGACTATGACCCCAAGTTCTTCCCTCCACAATGAATATTCCATTCATTCATTTTTATTTTACAACATATGTAACCAAGTTCCTAAAGAAACTCAGGGATGCTTTTCACCTAAGCCTGTCTGCTCTTGCCTTGAAGGTGTAGTATCTATCCATTGATAAATCCTCACTTTACTTTTTGACATCTGTGTCTCACCTCTGAATTCTTTCTGCCATGGAGTAAGAATCTAATAACAAACAATAGTACATATCTTCTTGAAGAGCTTCATATGTATAAATGTATTGTAGTAAAATGATTGTCCATAAACAATAAAATATTTAAAATGATAGATTACAGATCTGATTCTAATGCAATTAATAAGAAAATTGGGTATTTCCATGGCATACACCATTTTAAGATAACAGCTAGCATTATGACATAACATGAAAGCACAAAACAGAAATTTAGGAATCCAATATTAATTTTAGAATATTGCTACTAATGGAATGTACCCACACAATGTAATCTAAAGAGATTTACCTTCAATTACTTGGCATTGTTTCTCAAGGAATTTAAACATGCCAAATAAGACTAATTAGTTGGCATTTTCACTCTGTGATGGTACAGGATTTCTTTGAAGCATTCGAGATTTAGCTCAAAACTGAATAGAACTTCAGTTAGAATTTTCTGTTTGGGATGTTTGTCACCACTTGGTCAAATTGTATCATAGGCCATTGTGAAAGAATACGTAGGCATTTAACCAAAGTCACAAAATATTTAAAAACAAAGACAGGTCACACAAAGCTAGAGAAACTCTCATAATCTTCTACCAAATAAGGTATTTCAAGAAAAATTATTTTTCTCTTTCCAAGGGAGAGAAACCAAATCCAGTTTTGTATCAGCCAGTTTTTAAAGGCAAAATCCACTTGTCTAGCCAAATTTAATCTAAACCCTTTCTGGTGAAATTCAAGCCTTCTTTTCAGGGGGTTCCATTTTCACGAACCTTTCATAAGTTTCTGTATTTATGTTAATGTGCCCTTTATTTTTTCCATCCAGAAGCATCTATTTCTAGGGCACAGTTATTCTTTCCCCTTAACAAAATGTATTTTCATTCCTCATACCTTATTTTGCTGAAAACACACATCCTAGTTTCCTGAAATGCTTCCTTTATTATCCTGAGTAGCTTTAAATACATATTAAAATTTTAGCACTTAGGAATCTTAATCACTAAGAAAAAAAAAATTGAAAAACAGCAAGAAATCGTGAACTGTTTGTTGCACCAGCTTTTACCAACTGGAATGTTCCATGACTTCTTACCATAAATTATTTCCTCTTTGTGGTACAAGACGTGTAATGTAAACACATATATCTTTAGTTTTTTCCCTTGTAAGGGTGCAAATGCACATAAATTTAGACCAAATCAGCAATTAATATTTCAATACTTTATCTTATTTGAAATGACCTGGATATTCAATTAATTCCCATAATTCAGCTCTAGTTACCAAAAATCTAGACAAATTGTTTTAGATAGACATATCCAAAACATAATTATTCCTTAGAGAGTTCACATGAAAATTATTAACTCATTTATCTTTATTGTATTACTTATGATAACAATACCGAGTGGATTTTTCCCCGAAGAACTGTGCAACAGAAATAACACAAGTTTATTGATATTCAATAAAGCAAGTCAAATAGCAAATCATGTCTATAATTATTAAACCAGTGATCTCAGGTTGGCTTTAATGTCAGATATAAATTTAATTTTGAATATTTCCTATTTTGTGTGAACCTGAAAATCATTCTGGAATTTCTTTCATACTTAGAATTATTTAATTTGAAATTGCTTACTTTCAAGTCAGTTTAACCAAACTCTATTGTAAACTTAATATTGATAATAATTCTTGAAAGCAGAGACATCTCAAATGTGTGGCATATACACAGGCATATACACAGTCAAAACCACAGATCCCATAGCTTCACTTTAAAAGCTTATTTATGAATCAGATATTAAAATTTAAACTTACTAGTTTGTAAATAACAGTTGAAATAATTTAATTTTATTTATTTATTTATTTATTTACTTATTTATTTATCTATTTATTTTTTACTTAGTTGACTGAGGCTTTACTATTCATGGAAAAGATGTTTAACATTTACATTTGTCCTTAATAATCCCTTAGGGAGACTATTCATTAGATTTTGGGTGAGGGAGTTTTCTCTGCAGTTTGAGATTTAAAAAGACACCCACCTTTTTTTTATTCTTGTTTTCAGGTTTTATTAGATTGAGTTAACTAAATTCAGTCCCTGGACACTGTGAACTCTGTTTACATTTCTGATCTGTGAAGCTTTAAAGACAAAGACAGTTAATTTTAATTCTCCAAAGAACTGGTTTCCCACCTAAAAGATATTTAAAGATTGAACTGCCTAATTATACATTTATTTGCTTTTTTATATCAGTGAGGAGATTTCCACGTAAACTGAAATTAAAGGGTTCTATGGTCTAGAATTTTAGAGATCAATTTGTCATATCGTCATAAGTTTGCACAAGGATTTGAACAGCTTTTTTGTTTCTTTTGTTTGATTTCTGAGTGCCCATAGCAAAATTTTATTTTCACTTTTATCAGTCCCTGAGTACAGCCTCAGTTTTACTTTATGGGCTCATGTAAACCTATTGATTTCCTCTACTATGTGTAATTAATACTCACTAAAAGGTAGATTTATATGCTATGTTATATAATAAGCAGCAGGGAAGGAATGATCCAGTGAAACGGGTCTCTCCCAAAATATAAACAAGCAAAAGACATGCTTTATAGAAAGCCATCTTATGTAAAGCCCATTTAAATATACCAATGTTTTGAAGTTCATTCTGTTAGCAATCTTGCATTAATTTTTGCATAGGAGTGATTCAATTCTACATTCATGTATATGTGATATATCATATATATTCCTTTTTATATAGTTATTTATTATAGGCTATTTCAACATACTGAATATAGTTCCTTGTGCTATACAGTGGGGCCTTGCAGTTTATGTATTTTATATACAGAATTTAATACCTGTAAATATCAAACTCCTAATTTATCCCTCCACTCCCTGAAAACAATAACCACATGTTTGTTTTCTATGTTAGTCTATTTCTGTTCTGTAAGTTTATTTATCACTCTCTTTTTTTTTTGTTTTTTTTTTGAGTGGTTTATTTTCTTTTCCTTTTGTGGTAAGTTTTCTTTCTCTTTCTGGCTTAGTCTGGATGACAATCTCCAGGTTCACCCATGTTGTTATATACAACATCTTTATCTAATCACCTGTCAATAGACATTTTGGTTGCTTCCATTTATTGCCTCTTGTAAATAGTGATACAATAGACATTAGGGTGCATGTGTCTTTTCAAATTAGAGTTTCCTTCAGATATACGACCAGGATTATTCCTTGATAATATCATAAATCTGTTTTCCATTTTAAAGAACTCTCCATAGTGGTTTCCCTAATGGCTGCACCATGCTATATGTGTAGGAGGATGACATTTTCTGCACAGTCTCTCCAGCATTTATCATTTGTGGACTCTTTAATGATGGCCATTCTGACTGCTGGGAGGTGATACTTCATTCTAGTTTTGATTTGCAATTCTCTAATAGTGACACTGAGCATTTTTAATGTGTCTTTGTTTGGTTATCTTTATTGGGGAAATGTTTGTGTAGGTCTCCTAAAATTTTCATCTTTGATTGGGTTTTTGTTATTTTGTTATTGGGTTGTATGAGCTGTTTGTATATTCTGGAAATTAAGCCCTGCCCACCACACCATTTGCAAATATTTTCTCCCCTTTATTGGTAATCTTTTCAGATTGTTTAAAGTTTCCTTTGCTATGCAAATTTATAAGCTTAACTTAATCCCATTTGTTAATTTTTACTTTAATTTGTATTGACTTGAAAGACTGACATTTGGGAACACTGTTTTGCCTATATTTTCTTCTGGAGGAGATTTTGTGTTTAAATATTTAAGTCATTTTGAGTTAATTATTTGTATGACATGCAGGAGTGTTCTGATTTCATTAGTTTGCGTGTGGTGGCCAAATTTCCCAGCCTAAATAGGCTGTCTTTCCCCCATTGTATATTCCTTCTCCCTTCATCAAAGATTGCGTTTATTCCAGAGCTAAATATATCATTTTTTAAAGTTAACATTTTCCTTAAATCCACCCAAATTTTAAGTTTTAACTTTACATTCTGTTAGGACACTATCATCAAGTCTTGGTCTTATGAGGAGTCTTAGATAATTTCCTTACGTTTTATCCCCCAATCATTTTATCTATTTTGTATCAAAAGCTCTGTGGTCTCAAGTGAGGGGTTGAGCTAAGGGACTCGGCCCAGTTGTCAAACATTCAATTTGATTCATGGGACTAATTATTGCTCCAAATAATTGTACGTCAGATATCTTAGCATAATTTTCTCCCAAAACTTATATATATGTGCATATAAACTGCGTGTATATATACATACTGGGTCGTTAGGTAAGAGATGAGTTGATGCTTTTGCTCTCTCTATATACTTATTATAAACTGTGATAAAGGGACCAGACTTGTTTGGGGCCCTTTAATGTAAGTAGGTCCTTCTGGCCCATCGAAATATATGTAATGCTGTACTGATATTTTAATGTTTTAATTACATGAACATCCATTTCATTTATCCCTGTCTTAATAACCAGCTACTGATTTCTTTATTGTTTTGGGGGAAGCCCCTGTGAAAATATCCAACTTGTCAGTGCTAACTAAAAACTGGGAATGTCCATCAGCCTGTATGACAATTGGATCATGTTGGCACTTTCCATCTATCTCTGTTTAGAGTGACTGAAGCAGCTGACCTCCAACATTCCCTGAACAGAGTTCAGGAAGGAGTTCTGGAATCAGGCACTCTGTGCTCTGGAAAAACTGGTTGAACAAGCCTTCAGATAGAAAGATATTTTTGGGAGAAGGTTTTATGATCCAATTCTTGTATCTCCTCATATCTAGAAAAGCACTAAAATCGTTAATGGTGACAACAGCTCCTCCTGACTAGCAGCAGGCCTCTGCATAAACATGTGCTTGACAGCACTTACCCTTCCCTTCTTAACTAAAGTCATATATGATACTGAGTTTCCTGCTGACACTTTGGAACAGTATCTCAGAGATTTCTGGGATCCTGTCTCCTGGAATATAGTCCCCATTTTGCCCCTAATAAAACTTACCCACAACTCTCACATTGTGTGATTTTATTTCAGTTGACAGTTTTGATGACCACACAGAGGGACCCGGAGTGGACATCTTCTCACCTGAGCTCTATGAGGAAGCAGAACCTCTGTACTAGCAGAGGGCCCTTGTGCCCATCCTCCTCCTTGGAGAGTCCAGATGAGTTTGTGTGAATCTCTCCTATTTCGTGGATCTTCCATGTTGGTTGATGACCCTGAATTTTATTTGGCAGTGTATCCAAGCACCTGGCCCTCCAGTTGAGAGACACTGAGGGGAAATACTGAGTGGAAATGTGCCAGGTGGGGCCTGATTGAAAGATATTGGGAAAATACCCACCCAGTTGAGACCTGCTGGGTGGGGCTGGTTGAAATACACCAAGGAAATACACACCTGATGGAGGCATCCTAGGTGGATCTGGTTGAAATATACCAGGGAGTTACATACCCAGTGGAGAGGTTTTGAATGGGTACTTTCTGAGTGATACCAGAGCAATACCCATGGGGCCTAATTGGAAGATACCATGGAAATACTCCCTTGCTGGAGACTTACTAGGTGCGGCCTGGTTGAGGGATACCAATGTCAAGACTGAGGGGTTAGGGAAGAGAATATGTTGATGCTTTTCATCAATTTGGCTGTCTCAGTAGAATTTGTCTGCATAAAAATAAAATTTTATCGTGACAAATTCAACATTAATATGAGAAAGAGAGTATTTCAGAGAAGTAGGGGACATCAGAAAACACATCTCCTACTAACACCTTAGCCCAATTCCCTTGTGGAGATCATACTTGACAGTACCTACTTACTTGATCAAATTATACTGAAGGAGATTTCAATCTAAAACAGCCCAGTTTGGGTTCCTTTTGATATTCCAAGATTGGTTTTTTTACATGCACAGTTAGAAAAGGATAGCTGTAAATAAAACAGACTGAATGGAATGCTTACTTGATTGGTATTTAGTAGTTCCTAAAAGACGAAATGATAAAATAACTTCTTTGCAGAAAACCAATAGTAAATTGCTTGAAAGTATATCAGAACTAAAAAAGAAGCCACTGGCACTGACATTATCTCTCCTGCTCCTCCCAAGTATCCTCTTCTGTCTGACTTGCCTGGCCCAGACTCTATCTCTTTCTCTCTCTGTCCCTTTCTCTCTCTGTCCCTTCCAACTCGTGCTGTTCCCTCTGCTATGGTAAGGGATGATTTAAAAAATCAGAGGTGATCATAGCTGTCTTCAAGAAGAAACCTACTACAGGAGAGGTGAAATGTCCTCAGAGTTTATGTACACACCCTGGACCCAAGCAGAATATAGAGACTTGGCTAAGTAATTTCCCACTCCAAGTCAGGGCCCTTTGGGATTTGCTAAGGAAAATTTGAGTTAACTATCCAAATCCATGAGCTTGAGTTTTAAGATCTATATAAGTTAGTTTCCAGAAGCAAACCAAGGGAATGGACAGAGAAAGCAGGTCATAAATGACCTTTAATGGACTTTGAATTTCATAGTGTACGGGCTCATACTGAATACCAGGAATTAGCTCAAAAGTTATTCAAATTGACCCCAGACATTTTCCAAAAATATCTGTAGACAAGAAAATTATTCAGCAGTGCAAAGACCAAATGGACAAACTCTGAAATATTATAAAAGGTAAGGGAAAAAAACATTTAAAGCATTTCCTGGCTGGACACTTGAATCATTCTCTAATCACCTAAATGATACTTTAATTAACTGTGTCATTTTAGAAGACTTAGATGAGAAATTGACCACTGTAGTCAAAAGACATAATCTAGGTTGGTCCACATTACCTACAAACCCCCATGTTACACTCGTGGAACATCTTTTACAACTATTAAAAAAAGAAAGGAGATACCACTAAAAGTCATAAACCTCCAGTTGTGCCGATTAAGTAATCAATGCCAGATGAAGTTTAACTGACCCCTATTCTATCCGCAACCAAATAGAGAAAACCAATATTTACTTTGACTGTAGAAAGTCAAGGCATCAGAAAAATATATTGTTAGTTAAGTAGGAGAAGCCTAGAAGGAAAACTGGATTTTAGACCAGAATTATGAGTTAAACAGGAATAGGGTGGCTCCAGAGTAACAGTGGGGGTCTTTCCCATTACCCTTTCTAACCAAATAGAAGTAGTAGAAATGATCATATAAGGAGAGACAATTAAAGCCCTGATAGATACAGGAACCAACTTTTCCATTTTAAACCCTACCAAATTTAAAAGCTCTGTCCCTTGGAGTAATATCTCAGTACAGGTTGTATGGGTTTGTACTGCACTTATAAAGTGCAGTACATTCAGAGTTACATTTAGAGTTCTACTTAGGAGAATATAAAGGAAGGGGTTGTTGTTGTTGTTGTTGTTGTTGTTGTTGCTGCTGCTGTTGTTTCTTTTTCTTGTTGTAAATGCTCCTGTTCACCTGATAGGTAGAGAACTATTGGAAATTTATGAAGTCCACATTTTCTTTAATCTTAAGGGAGAAATGTTTCTAGTTCTGAAGGATTAATCAGATTGACTTCCTTATATAATATTTGTGACTCATGATGATGATGACACTGAACAGGACAAATTGCTAGGCTTAGTACCTAAAGAATTATCGGCATTTGATTTTCCCAACATTGGAAGAATATGTTCTGCATCACCCATTAACGTATTACTTGTCACACTTTAGTGCCAAACACCCATACTTTACTATCCATATTCCTAAAAACCGTGACTTCATTTCGGTGGTAGAACTCTGTAGCATCATTTATTATTATTAATAATTATTATTTATAGTTATAATTATTATTATTACTAGTATTACTATTATTCTTGTTATTGTTATCATCATCATCATTATTATCATTATCATCATCATCATTATTATTATTATTATTAATTAATATTCTTTACATCCAGTTGATTAATAATATTTTGCCTTTACTTGGAATAAGAGTTAAGTTATGTGGACTAAAATGTCTCAGGGCTATGCTGTAAGTCCCACTTACTTCTCTGACACAATAAGCAGGTGTAGAAAAGGTTTAGAATTCTGCCTCTGAGGGAAAACATCCTTCCAGGAGAACTTGCTTTTCTCTCCCTGTGGCTTAAGATCAGTCTCTCAGGAACATTTATATTACGTAGATCACATCTAATACCTGCAATTTTATGATAAAAAAAGTTGTGGGGAATGAAGTGCTTTTAATTTAGCTTGTTCCAACTGTTAAAGCTAGTGAGTATTATATTGTAATACCTGATTCATGACCAGATTTAGAGAATAAAATTATGAGTTCTTCCATAGTGTCTGTGAATATGTCTATGTGTGTATTTCATATGTCTTTATCTCTGGATGGTATTATCAAAATTAATTGGTAAATATGCTTTAATTATATAGCCAAAAGGAAATTAAGTGCTTATATAAATTCTAAGAAATATTAAAAGAAACTCGCCAGAATTAATTGTAGGCTCACAGGAACTGGAAAATATTCAGCATTAAATTAATACTTGATATAAATGTTTGCTGATTTAATTAATAGAAACATGTCTTTATGGTTATCAACACTAAGTATAAAACTAATGTTTTCTAATAGATGTCAAAGAAAATCTTATAACTGTTGCAAAATTGTCAGCATGGAGAATGATTTGGTATATTGTAATTTTTCTAATTAAATTTAATGTAAATGAGATAAGAGCTTTTGGATGAATTCTTTAGGTGTAATATAATTTAGAAATGTCTACTTAAGGTAATTTCTCCAGATATTTGATAACTTAAAATTTTAGAGTTTTGCTAGATTAAGTTAAATAATGGAAGTTTATTGCATAGCTAGGTTATGTGAAAATATAATATGATAACAAAATATTAAATACTGAATATTGCTTTCCTTTTTCAGAGAAATTAAAGCTATCTAGGACTATTAATAAATAGCTTTGGTGCAAAAATCATATATATTCTATAAGAATACACTGGAATTTCTTAGAAATTATTATTATTTGCTTGCAAATCTACAGAATACTAACCCCCCCAAAAAAAAACAATTTATGATTGCTTTCTTCTTAGTTTTAATTAGAAATTGAGATTTTCAAGAATTGAGGACTCTAAAACATTTAATTACAACTACTGGGAAAACTAAAAGATAAACATTAGTACACGGTAGGAAAATAGGATGTGTGATTCAGTAAGGAGAGATTTAGGAATGCAACTGCATTTTCTTAAGGGTAAATGAAAGTAGGTTTGCCCTATAACTGGCTGTTTCTGGATTAAAAATATATTTAAAGGGAAAACTAATATGGACACAAAAAGTGATGAAAGATTTCTGGAAAAGGAAACCTAAGGAAAGATTTTTGTACATGATCAGGTTTGGTTAAGTTTAGATTTAATTTAAATAGGACAGTGGATCTGGTTGTCATATGTAAGCTGATGCAAAATTTGAATTTAATTTTTCTCTCTCATTAGAGGACACTTTAAAAAAAATATTAACCTGTGTTTGATAACAGAAAATAAAGTCTCTTTTAGCTTAAATTGTGAATCTGTTGTAACTTTCCATATTTGCCTTTGAAATGTTATACTATGACTTTGGCTAAGGGAATAAATACTGCTTCAAAGAGACCTATTATCATATCTGACAATGTGTTTTTAATACCTATTTGATATTGTTTGAAAAACTTCCTGAATAAAATTTTAATTGGACTTCTTTGACTTCTGGCTAACTTTGGGAAGCTTCAATGGTCCTGAAACTTCCCTCAAAGAGATATTAAACTAATAGGGTTCATTTGGAATGTTAAATATCATGAGAATTAGTGTCAAATAAGTAATCTTCTTAGTATATATTAGGAAAATATTATTAATATAGATATACTAGAAATTAAATGGAACTTAAAAAATCTGATAGATCCTGGAAGACTGCTATCAATCATAATTTTTGCTATTATCTAAAAATGTTGTATGTCACAGCAGTACCTGCTACTTTTCACTTGCATTGTAGTAAGGTTTCAAACTGTGCCTTCTGTTTATTTTACCATTCTAGAGATAGTTATGGTTTTCTCTGATGCCTTTGTAAAATAACTCCTCTTCAAGGAGGTTTAAAGGAAAGACTTCTTTGAAAAATTCAGATTTCTGAAAAATTTTAGACCATGATGTTGCACTGCATAGGAATTTAAAGAATACTAATGGAAAATCTATGACTTCGTAAAATGGTTTAGTTACATGGGACTGAGTGTTTTGGTGAATAATGGATATAAATTTTATGGTTCCTGTCTAATATATTACTGGCTTTTAATCTGTATTTTCCAGATATAAAGAAACCCTCCTATTTAAGCTAATTATGACTCACAGTCATCTGGTAAATTTTAACTATGAAAGCAGAATTGGAACAGTTATCTTTTCTCTCTGTCTTATCCCTCCAGAGATATAAAAATCTTAGGCTCCTAGTGGTGGTAAAGGATAAATTAGGAAAACTACCTCCTAACAGGCATAGGAAACTCAAGGTGTCTGGGGGACTTGGAAAAGAAAAGAATTCACCTAATCTATAAGGCAAAACTGGTGACAAGGCCTTCATCTGGCTTTCCTAGCCTTTGGAGGCCTTATTAAAAATTAAGCTTGAGACTCCTTACAAAATGATGCAGCATAGCCAGTTAAAAAACAAACAAAACAAACAAACAAAACAAAAAACAAAACCTTTATAATCAAATAATCAGACTTAATAGGCAGACAAATTAATCTTTAATTGCTATATTTGGTTAAAAAAGGAGGGTAAGGTTAGAGAAAAAGACTAAGACTCAGTGAATATTAAATTCTAATATTGTTAATGGAGGTCTGTATTTTTGGCATAAGACTCATTCTCAGGTACTTCTTTGTTGTTTTATATATTATTGTAGATTTAATTGAATTATTAAAAGGATGCTGTAAGTTATTTCTGAAGCTTACCTCAGAAATCTAACTTTGAATGAAGATCCAATGCCCCATGACCTGCCAACAGGAGAATATGCATACTGAAAAAGCCACAAGTTAGACTACCTGCAACCAAGATGGAAGGGCCTTTGTCAGGTGTTCTTAAATAGCTCATGCACAATGGACTGAAGGGAATTGGCTCTTGAAAAAATACTCCAAATTACAAAGGGCCTTTGTACTGGGCTGACCTTGTAGAGAGGACTACTGACCTTAAACTCACTTTAAAACAGTGGTCAAACTTAAGGAGAAACTATCAGACCAGCATGAAAGGAAGATGACATCTGAGAAAAACAGGTAACCCAAGACATCAGACTAGGGTTATATACTTCCAAATAGCTCCCATATTCACTTATTTACTGAATGTATCTCACAACCTTATGTAGAGTTAAAGTTAATCCAGTGGTTAGGTTTACATTCAATTACCTATATCCAGTACTTCTGGGTTACCTTGGTGGGTATCCCACTTCAAGACCCTAACAGGATAGCCCTTAGAAAAGGTATTCTAGAAAAAAGAAATTATAATTCTCTTTAGGGCATAAGTGATATTACTAGGTGTGTTCACTTCACCTGGCCAATTAAAAATACTCACTCTGAGACTGGCCATAAATATGAACATTCATGTAAAGATCACTCAAACCCATTCAAGGCATCAAGCAAATTTCAGCCAAAGAATATAACCTTCCTCAAATATGGGAAGAACTTATATGGTTAACAGCACACTATGGTCAACACGGCAGAGTGATAGGACCATAAGCTCACCTCAACATGAGACACAACAAAACTACAACTGATCGTTGAACAACCACTGGAAAAAACTGTTAATGAAAAAGATCTTCAGTTGGAAACATAAATAGGGAACAACAGGATGTTGGTAGGTGGGCCATGCTCATTATATATCAGGCCATAGAACCCCCAGGTGGGTGACCCACAGGTGGAAGAATGAGTTGATTACAGAGGCCCAAAAAGAGGAGTGAGAGTTCTAAATGCAATGTCAGGTTCCCCAGTCTGAGATTCTGGCTTTGGGAGGAAGAGGAGACCCAAGAAGACCTGGTTTTGGAAGCCAGCAGGAATTAGCCCCAGAAGATCCATGGGACTGGAGGAAACAGAGACTTAGTCTCTTGGGAACCATACAGAGAAACTTGCATGTGGTGGGTCCAAGGGCAGAGGCAGAGATTTCATAGGAACCTGGGCCAGGCCTGCCTGCTGGTTTTGGAAGATGGTTTAGGGATGAAGGGGATGATGTGGTTCAATCAGGGAATATGAAACCTGGTGGCACACATTCCAGGAGAGTTCATCTACATGAGTATACCTGAAGGCTGACATCTCAATTGGATCATTAACACCAAGACCTAGGACCAACCAACAGCCTGTTGGGAAGCCTCAGGTCAAACAACATACAGGATTGACCCATCAGGAGAATTCCTGAGCCACAAATGACTCGATACAACCCTACCCACCAGAGGTGCTGTATCAAGTTTTACCTAGCAGCAGTCAGGCACCAGCTTCTCCTGCCAAGAAACATGCCTAAGCCCCTAGTCCAGCCTCATCCATCAGGGGTAGGTACCAAAAATAAGAAAACAACAATCCCAAAGCCTGTGGAAGGAATCCACAAAGACAGGTTAGACACTACACTGGGACCAGTTGGGCCCTGGGACTTGAGTGACAAGAGTGGAGCATTATGCTGGGATGCATAGAATGTCTCTCACAGAGGACTACCTCTCCAAGGTTGAGAAACATACCTAACCTACCTAAAAACATGCATATGAAGACAGACAATATGAGGTGGCCGAGGAATATCTCCTAAACCAAGTCAAAATCTCACAAGAAATAAGCAATAAAGAGATAGGCAATTGATCTGAGAAAGCGTTCAAGGTAACGGTGGCAAAGATGTTCAGGGAACTCAAGAAGAGTATAGAAGCACAGAGCAGAACTTTTAGCAAGGTGTTGAAAATATAAAGCATACCCAACAGAGCTGAAGAAAAAATCACTGAACTCAATAAATAAGTGCAGATAGGTCCACACATGATCAACCCGAAGAGGAATACATCAAGGCACACAGTCACCAAACTGACAAAAAAAAAAAAAAAAAAAAAAGATAAGGAGAAAATATTAGAGTTAATAAACTTAAAGTGAAGAAAGGGAAAAACTTATAACCAAGAATACTCTCCAGCAAGGCTCTCATTCAGACTTGACGGAGAAATCAAAAGGTTCACAGATAAACAAATGCTAAAATATTTCAGCATCACCAAATCAGCTTTACAACAGATGTTAAAGGAATTTCTCTAACCCTCAATTTATAATAAAAGAGAACAAATAGAAGAAAGAGGGGGCAGGGGAAATGGCATAGAAGTGTTGCTTTGGCAGTTCAAAGTCTTTTATGGTTCTATAAAGTTTTGGTATTCTTTGTTCTATTTCTGTGAATAATGTCATGAGAAATTTGACAGGGAATGCATTGGATCTGTGGATTGTTTTGGGTAGTTTAACCATTTTGATAAAATTTATTCTTCCAATCCAAGAACACACGGTATATTTATATTTCTTTGTATCATCTACAGTTCCTAACATCAATGTTTTACGGTTTTCATAGCATAGGGAACTTCTTTGGTTAAGCTTATTTCTAGGACTTTTTTTTCTTTTTGATGTAATGGTAATGCTTATGACAGTTATAAAATTAAGGTCCTTGAACTGAAAAAATATAAAGTGAATGAAGGGTCAAAATTGGCAAAATATCCTTGTTTCTTATGGATGAGTTGTATTCCATTACATAAATATGATGCATCTTCTTTTACCATTCGTCAACTGATGTGCACTTGGGGGCTTCCATATCATGGCAATTATAATTAATATTGCTCTTAATAGCAGGGTTCATGTATATGTTGAAGTTAATTCCAATTTTGTGGATGGCTTTATTCCTTTGATAATTGTGTAAGTTTAAAAAGCTGAACATCTACATGTTTTTAGAAATAGTGAACAGTACTTATAAGTAAAATTTAAAAAAATATGTTTGCAGCATATTGTGTATACATACTTATATACAATATATTGTGTATGTGCAGTCAAATTGTATCAATTCTACCAAGTAGAACTGAAATTTAAAAACAAATAGAAAACACCAGGTTATGGTCATTTAAGTTTAAATTTGTTTATGTTGGGAAAATTAAACTATATGAAGGATAACCAACCTAATGACAGTAGGAAATTTGTCTGGGTTTCCTTTAAACAATGCCTGTATAACATTTTCCTTAAAGATAAGGATGGTTACAGAACAGATAAAATCAGATGAACTGGGGATCCACTGAGCCACACCTATCTGAAGCTCTTGGATTCAATTCTTATATTCTTAAAAATACTGCTAACTTAATGGTTTGTATTTTACATGTTTTACAAAATCTTTAATTTTTTACATTACCAAAAGTATGTGGCTATCTGATAAAATAATGACTACACAAATTGAAACAGTAGACATGACACACATTTCTGTATGAGACCAGTGATTTTAATAGTTCAGTTCCAGATATGGGAAGAAGCTCCAAGAGGGAATATGTCCCTGGACCATAACAGAATAATTGGATAGGTGATCCAAAGCCTTTTTGCTACTGTCAATAAGTCCTTGTCCCATAATATCACACTGAGTAGCCTATTAATAAAATCCTCACCTGATCTAGGAATAAGCATTCTTAGCACCTTGGGATAAACTGGTCATGAAATGACTCCCAAAATATTGTCAAAATTATAACAGTGAAGGGGCACTGCTAACTAAAAATTCACACTTGCCAACTGCCTCTACAAGGATTGGATCATGATGGCACCTGGCATCTAACGCTTCTTGGATTTTAACAAGAAGCATTGCAACTGCTGTTCTCTAACCCTCCCTGAAAGGAGCTCAGTATGGAGATTAGGAATGAGGCAGTATGTGCTCTGGGGTAACTGGCCTGACAGCTCTTCAGATAGATAAATATTTTCAGGTTTTATGACCCCCATTCTTGCATCTCCTTATATCTAGGAAAGCACTAAAATCATTAGAGTTCACACCTGCTCCACAGGAGTAACAGCTGACCTCTGCCTAAACATGGGCTTGAGAGCACATACATCCCCTTCACTGAAAATGTATGGAATACTGAGATTCCCGCCTGCCTATCTTGAACAGTTTCTCAGAGCTTTCTGGAATGCTATCTCCCAGGCTATAGTCCTAATTTTGATCCAAATAAAACAACCCAAATCTCTCATATTGTGTGATTTTATTTCAGAAAAGGTTGCAAAATGTGTCTCTAAGATTTCCCCTTCGTATTTTCTCTTATTTTTCTGTTTATCTTATTAACAGTAATTGTTCTAATGTGTATAGTAGTATCAGTAAGATCAATTGACATGATAGGGAGACTAAAAAGAAGTCTTATGAAACTTTTTTGTTTGTTTGTTTTAAATTAAAGGAGTTCTTTTGTTAAATATTTGTTTTATTGATTTTGAAAGAATTTATTTATATTATATGTGTACCTAATATATGATTTTAAATAGACTTTATTCTTTTAGAGCAGCTTCAGTTTCACAATAGAATTCAGCAAAAAATAGAGTTTGCCCATAGCCCTCCCCACCTGCATATATATCCTCCCTTACCCAAAGCATTCATCATCAGTGTGGCATATTTGGTACAATTGATGAAACAAAGTGGGCACAATATTGTCACCCAAAGTCCACAGTTTGCATTAGGGTTCACTTTTTCTGTTGTATATTCTATGAGTTTTGACAAATTCATGTCAAATGACACGGAGCCACAAATTTAGTATCATACAGAATGATTTCAATGTCCTAAAAGTCCCCTGTGCTTCATCAATTCACTCTTCCCTACTTCCCTCGGCTCAAGCCCCTGGAAAACATGATCTTTTACTGTTTCTGTAGCTGTGCCTTTGACAGAATGCCATTTGGTTAGAATCATACACTTTGTATTCTTTCACACTGACTTCTTTTATTTAGTAGTATGTCTTTTAAGTTTAGCCCATGTTTTTCATGGCTTAATGGGTGTTTGTTTGTTTTTACTACACATATATATTAATTTAAACTTATATACTATTCTTTATTTCTAATAACATTGAAAGCTTTTGCTTTTTTAACTTACATAGTTATCAAAGGAATAAAGCCAACTACAAAATAAGAATTAATTTGAAAAGATACATACCTCCTACTATTAACAGCAACATTATTTATAATTTCCAATATATGGGAGAATCCTAATTGCACATCCATAGTTGAATAGATAATGAAGATGCAGTATATATATTTTATTTTTTCCACTTCAAAAACCAGAAGATTCTAAGTGACAAAGATATTTCCATTACACTAATAACAACAAAATACCTAGGAATAAACTTAACCAAGGAGGTTACCTACACTCTGGAAACCAAAATGACACAAAGAAGTGGAATGGTATCTTGTACTATTGGATAGGAAGAATCAACACTATCATAATGACCACACTACCCAAAGTGATCCACGGTTCCAATGCAACTCCCATCAACATACTCAGGATATTCCTCACAGACTAGTACAAACAAACTTTATAAGGAATCACAAAAGACCCCAAACAACCAAAGCAATCATTTGTAGATCTCTTTTTTCTCTCGTACTTCTTTTTGCTCTCTCTTCTCATGGTTTGATGACTAGAGAAGCTTCTTTAACATTTGTTGTAAAGCTGGTTTGGTGGCACTGAAATCTTTTAGTTTTGTTTATCTGTGAAGCTTTTGATTTCTACATCAAGCCTGAATAAGAGCTTTGCTGCCTAGAGTATTCTTTACTGTAAATTACCCCCATTCATCACTTAAAATATACCATGCATCTCCTTTCAGATAAAGAATTCCCTTGCATGATATCTGTTGCTTTCTCTTACTGATTTTAATATATTCTCTTTGTTTATTTATTTACTTATTTCCATATTTACTTACTTATTTTGGTCAAGTTGTTGACTATGGGCCTTTTGTGTTCCTCTTTGGATGAATTCTGTGTGGTACTCACTGCACTTCCTGCACTTAGGTGAATGATTCCTTTCCAGAACTGGGGAAGTTTTCACTTATTTACTTTCCGACAATTTTGTCAGATCTTTTCTCTCTCTCTTCTGTTTCTGGGGCCCCTGTTATGTGAATATTAGTGTACTATATGTTGTCCCAGAATTCTCTTAAACTATCTTCATTTCTTTTCATTCTGTTTTCTCTTTTCTGTTCTGAAGTAGTGATTCCCACCAGTCTGTCTTCTAGCTCACTGATCTATTCTTCTGCCTCATTTAGTCTATTCTTGGTTCCTTCTAGTGTATTAATCCTTTCAGTGATTTTATTCTTCAACTCTGAGTATCCTTTATATTTTCCAACATTTTACTGTAAACTTCATTCTGCATGTATACTCCTCTTGAGTTCTTTAAACATCTTGCTCATCATTATCTTAAACACTCTCTCAGAATAGTTGCCCATCTCCTCATCACATATTTCTTCTGGGATTTAATCTTGTGCCTTGTCCTTGGAGATTTTCCTTGCCATCTCGTATTATCTACCATTCTATGTGTCTGTGGATTCCTTCCACAGGCTTTGGAATTATTATTTTCTTACTTCTAGTATCTGCCCCTGTTGATGAGGCTGGAATAGAGGCTCATTTAGGTTTCCTGGCAGAAGGAGCCAATACCTGCCCACTGCTGTGTGAATCTTGATCTTGTACCTCTTTTGGGTAGGGCTGTGTCTAGAGGTCTTTTTGGCTTAGGAAGTCTGCTGATGGAGGTGGCAGTATTCTCACTTAGTATGTAATTTGATCTGAGCCTTCCCCTTAGGCTATTGGGAGGGTCTAGGTCTTGGTGCTAATGACCCAGTTAAGATTTCAGCCTCCAGGAAAGCTCATGTAGATTAACACTCCTGGAATATCCACCACCAGCATTTAAGTCCACTGAGTGAGTTGCAGCCACCGCCTAGATCCCCAGGAGACCCTCCAAATCCAACAGGCAAATATGACCCTGGTTCCTATGGAATCAATGACTCTGCACTTGGCCCAAGTGCATGTGAAATTCTATGTACACTTTCCAAATGAATAGAGTCCCTGTTTCCCCCAGTCCCATGGAGCTCCCAGAGCCAGGACCCCATTGCCTTTAAAACCAGATGTCCTGGGGTCTCCTCCTCTTCCCAATGCCGGAAACTGAGCTGGTGAGCCTGACACGGGTCTTAGAGCTCTCACCCCTGTGGGAAGGCCTCTAAAACTTAACAAATCTACAGCTTGTGGGTCACCTACCTGAAGGTTATGGGGACCAATTATATCATGAGCATGCCCCTTATACCATCCTGCTGTGGTTCCCTGTTTCCAGTTGCAGAAGTTCCTTTATACTAGATTCCAGTCTTTTTCTGATGTTTGTTTAGCTTTCAGTTTCAGTTTTGTTTTAGTCTAAAGGAGTTCTTAAGGTATTCTGTATATATATGAGAGAGAGAGAGAGGGAGGGAGGGGGGGAGAGACGGAGAATGTTTCCACATTCTAATTAGTTTCCCCACCACACTGGCACCAATAAAATGGCTGTTTTTAATGAGAGCATTCTTAAAATGTACCAGTTTAGAAAACTTCCAATTTAAATGATCTATCACCTGGTCATTAATGAGACATATCTTAATTGTGACTTAAACTAATAAGACACAAGTGGCATCCCCACAAGGGATGTGAAGGACATAATCTAAAAATGATCCAGAAGGTTTACTCCCAAAGATTAGGAAATAAATGCCTTCATTGTACAGACTGTTTGAAGGAAGCTTTAGATGGCAAAACGCCTCTGAGAATTGGCAAAGTCTCACAAAAGACTGCTCAGAATCTCAGCCCATTTGATTGTCTGTCAAATGTACACCACATATGTACCTACCAGATGGCAGAGACCAAGATCTCAACACACACAAACACACACACACGCACGCGCACACACACACACACACAAACACACACACACACAAACATACACACATAACCTCAAAGAAGCCCAGGTATAACATTTACATCTCAAAGACACTGGAGGAGTAATGCAAATTTCCCCTAGAAGAGTTTTTGTTTCTTTTAGGTCAGATTTCTGGAAGTATATTTTATCAAATCAGCTTTATCTAATTTAACTTCATAAATAATTTAAAAAGACTTTAGTCATTCATCAGGGAGATATTTTCTTTAATTTCCAGTTAAATAGTTCCTTGTAAATGAAATTTTTGTATGTACATAAACCTGGCTGAAGTATTAGTTGGAGGCTGGCAAGCCTATCATTCTATTAGAGCAGGCAGATAGCTAGATATGAGCAGAGAAAAGCGGACAGAGATCAAATGTCAGGAATTGGGCGGAAAGGAGGGGCACAAGCCAAATGCAGGAAACCATACCTCATGTTAGCACCAGGGTCCCCTGGGCAGAGAAAAAAGGAAGGAACCTTTGGGCTCATAAGTTGTCACACTGTTGGGGTGATGAGTGGCCTGGAGGACAACAAAAACAGGTGAGAAAAGGCAGGAATTTCTAGGGTCTGACTGTATCTTTTGTTCATTATGCCCTCATTTCAATAGAATTAGCCATGCAGATTAGAAGTACCCATCATGCACTTATGTCATGACACTTCTGATCCAGACTAAATAAGAACAAAAGTCCCTCCTCCGTTTGAGAAGATGGATTTGAGATGATAATCAGGGAATATGATCCCAAACCTTTTCCTCCCCAATGAATATTACATCCATTCATTCTTACACCCTACGTAACTAACTTGCCAAAGAAACACAGGGCAGCTGCTCACCTGAGCCTGCCTGCTCCCCTCTTGAAAGCTTACTATCCATCCTTTAACAAATTCTCACTTTACTTTTTTAACCACTATGTCTTTTCTCTGAATTCTTCCTGGAATAGGACAAGAACTTTGAACACAGGTTGCATCCACTGGGAACAATTCATCTTCCTTTTGTTTTGAAAGACTTTGTCCCCGTTCTAAGGTTGGTTTGTGGATATAAAATCGCTAGTGATCCTTGAGGTTGGGCATGTTAATGTGCTGTGTTTCAGCTTATCTTCTCTAAGCTTTACCCTTAGCATCATTTCAGCTCTCTTGCATGTCTATGTTTCTCCTTTCTGTATCCTAAGACCAACTTGAGTGATCCAATCACAGATTGACAGTTATTATGTATGCCCCAGGCAGAGACTTTTTTAAATGAAAATAGGTTTCCCTACAGGGATGGCTGTGCAGTAGGGGGACTTGCCTCTACCACTCCTGCATGTTTCTCAGTTGTCTGAGGAGGATATTGCCCGCCTGGAGGAGATGTCCCCTCTTTAAAGCTGAAAGCTCTCATGAAATATCTTCACTTTTATTCTGACAAACTCTATTAAAGTTGCCCATTCAAGGGAAAATGTCATACCAGTAGTCTAACTTATTATCCAATATCTCTCAAATGAGCAAACCCTTCCCTGTACTTCAATTAAGGATAAACCACTCAGGGTCTAAAATGAACAAAATCTCCCCAGTGCCTTTCAACTAAGGATAACACAGGCATCTCTTCAGGAAACTATGTTTCAAGAATATCCTATTCTTCCAGGGAGGAGTTTAACACCATCACACAAAACTTAGAATCACCAGCTAGTAACAGACACTCTGGAAACCAGGAGAGACTCACTCAAATTTCCTGGACCAATGAGAAAGTGGAAAAGAGCATCTGCTGTCACTAAACTACAGATCATAGTATAGTTCAGGAAAAGGAAAAAAGTCCGCACTGGGTCCATTTGCTGGTTGCCAAAACTATTAACTGGAAGAAGAAGAAAAAAGCACAACCTAAAAGTTGAGAATATATTTTATTAAGGGGACATAATGATGACTTAAGCCTAGGGGGACAGTCCATCTGAGGGCTAACACCAAAGATTAAGTCCTCAATATGTTCCTCAAATTAAATATATTTCTCAATGTTTAGGTTGTGCTTCCTTTTTCTCAGTCAACATCCTTCTACAGCATGGGATCTCAGAAGCCAAACGTCAATTCCCCTGGAATGGGTTCACCTAGTTACTGGCACCAAATCTTTTCCAGGCTACTAGGCACTGGAGAGATGATGATGATAAGAGTAGAGGACAGCAAAGAGCAATGTCCCATTAAATTGATGTCAAACTGTTCCAAACTTTGAGGTCAAACTGCTTGCAGCTTCAACAATCAATTTGGTAATTGATTGTACATTCACAAGGCAGACTCCCTATTAATCAGAAAAAGTCATTCACCTTCTTGTATCCAGTTCAGGGATTGTGGCTTATAGGACCACAAATTGATGGCAGCCCATTCAGGTGACACGTTGACCAGAAGTCAATTTGTCACAGCCTGAGACATTGGAGAGACAATGGCGTGGGCCACCACTCAGAGAGGAGACTCCCAGGACAAGGAGAGTCAGAGGGAGCTTACGTGTCTGAGTGATGTTGGCAGAACCACATATAGAGCCTAAGTCACAGAGCTCCCAAGGCCAGCAGCAGTTTACCACGTTTCATTGCCGTAAGGATTGTCTTATGTCAGCCTGTGGCTAGCAGGGTTTGAGTGCATTCTGTCATGAGGTATGCAAATTAAATTGACTGTTCATTGCTTTAAAAAAAATTCCTAATTGGCTGTATTTAAAACAACAGAATATAATCATTTGAATTTGATACCAGTAGCCTTTTGTATTAACTGGCTCCCCATGTTATGAAGAATTCAACATAGGGACAACATACTGGGGCCAACTTTATACCATTTATATAACAATATACGCTCTTCAATCTGAACACAGTTTTGCAGACAGATACTTGGGTGCAGATGTTCATAGAAGAAATACTCACAAGAAAAAGAATGAAAGAACCCAAATGTGAACTGACTGATGAGTAAATGTGGAACATGTGACAGAAGCACAGAATGCAGTATTCTTCAGTCATTAAGGAAAGAAGTTCTAATACATGCTACAACGTGTATAAATCTCAAAAACATTGTGCTAAGTGAAGGAAGCCAGAAACAGGTCACATATTGAATGATTCGATGTATATAAAATATCTAGATAAGTGAATTCATTGAGACAAAAAGTAAATGAGTGTTGTCAGAGCCTGTGGAAAAGGAGAGATAGGGAGTGACAGCTTATGGGTATCAAGTTGCATTTGGGGTGACAAACATGTTTGAAACCATTAGAAAGAGACAAAGAAGTGTACATAGTAAAATGGTGACTTTATTTTGGATAGCTTTCACCTCATTAGGAAAAAATAAAGAAAGGCTGAGTAGTTATGTTAACTTCAGATGAATAAGCTCAGAAGAAAATGTATGCTCAAGGTACAAGATGACTCAGATTGACATAAGAACTGTAAATTCTGATATACTTAATATAAAGCTTCAAAATAGGCAAATTAAAAAATGACCAATTAAATACAAGAAATATATAAGTGCCCATAGAAGGAGGTTTTAGTACTGCCATCCCAACAAAATGTAGACGATGAAAAATGAAAGATATATAATTTACAAACACCATTATCAACTGTCTTAGCAGAATTGGAATTTGTAAACTATAAATCCAAAACCAAATCCCATGTGTTCATTTCAAGATTTAGAAAATTCAGTAAATATCAACAGACTGAAATCTTGGAGTATACTTCTGACTATAATACAATCATATTTTTAGTCAATAACAAAGTAATTTTGAACTAAACATTGGAAATTAAGAACATTATTTTGAATAGCCCACCAGCCAGAAATCACAAGGAAATATAGAAAATATTACTAGCTGAATCACAATGCTAATACACATCAAATGTGTGGGATTTAGGCTAAGCAGAGCTGACAAAGAAATGTGAATCTTCAAACACATAAGAGGAGAAAGATGGTATAAAACCGATGATGTCAGTTTGGGAGGGAAGAAAAAAATCCCTTCTTCCCTTCTAGATTCTTTGGTGGTCTAACAATTAATTGGGCATAAGACAGATTAGAGGAGGAAAACAAATTTAATTACAAACTTATGTGAGACCCATAAAAATGGGAGACTCAAAACTAGGCATGCGATTGAGGCTTACGGTTGCACAACATTGTGAATGTTCTTAGTGCCATCCTGAGCTAATGAAGGAGATACGGGTCTGCAGTTTGAAGTGGGAGGAGGCAAATTCACAGGAAAATGAGAAAAGTGGATGTTTGCTAATCAGATATTTGCACTGCCAGGATGATAAGTCTTCCAGATAAGAAAAAAAGTTTGATAATAATTCTTTCTGGACCAGGCATCCTCTGTTCTAGGGCAAGCCCATGATCCAAATTCTTGGAGTCAGTTATGGGAGAGACAAAATCTTTTCTGGAGTCCACTGTGACTTGACGGCCTTCAGCTTCAAATAATCCATGTGCCAGTGTTATAAATTTTTGGGTGAAATATTCTGCTCCCCATCTGCATAAAGAAACATTAGTGATTGGGGAAATTCATGTCAAAATTATGATGAGCTACTACTATAGAACACATCAGGATGACCATTATGAAAAAAGAAAAGAAAGAAAGAAAGAAAGAAAGAAAGAAAGAAAGAAAGAAAGAAAGAAAGAAAGAAAGAAAGAAAGAAAGAAAGAAAGGTAGTGAGAGAGAGAATGACAGAGAGAGAGAGAATGACAGAGAGAGAAAAAGAAAGAGAGAAAGAGAGAGGAAGAAAGAGAGGAAGAAAGAGAGAAAGAAACAGAACAATTCTGTAGAGGATATGAAAAAACTGGAAACTTGTGTAATACAAGTGGGAATCTAAAATAGTACATCTGTTAAGGAAAAATGCCTTATAGTCCTGTAAGGAGTTAACCATTGAAATACCATTACAATCTGCCTTCTAGGATTATCCCCCATAGTATTAACTGAAAACAAGCAAATAATGCAATGTGCATAACAGTATGATTCATAATATCCCAAAGGTGGAAACAACCCATGTCTTGAATAGATAAAATGGATAAGAGGAAGGAAAAATTGGACATAATGTATAACATGGATAAACTTTGGAAACATTTTGCCAAATGTAATGGGCCAGGTACAAAAAAGACAAATATTGTACGATTCCACATCTATGAAGTACCTACAATAGGCAAAATCATAGAGGTAAAAATGTAGAATAGGGCTTACCACTGGTGGGAGCAGAGGCTAATTTGCAGTGTTTTTTTAGTGGGTACATATTTTCTTTATAGGATGATATATATAAATATATATATATTTGCATAACAGTGATATTTACACAATATTGTGTGTGTTCTTAGTGCCACTGTAGTCATAAAAATGACTAAAAAGTAAGATATTTGTTAAGTATCACAATAAAACATGAAAAAAGAGAAAAAGTATGACATTAGATAAAACAACTTTATCTTGTGTAAATTCTTAACAAAGCTGAGAAAAAAAAAAAAATAGGAAAACCTCACTGAAGACCATTCCAAGAAGACATGAATGTAGACACATAGGAATAAATGAAATAAGTGGAAAAGGAAGGCTCTGAGAAAGTGTAGGGGAATGGGAGGAATTATTTACACTGCTTGTCAAACAGAATTTAAAGCCTATATAATTTTACAGTTGGTAGTCACTGAAGGGGTAGCCAAAAATAAAATAAAATAAAGTAAAATTTTCCCAGTGGAACAGAATTAAAGATCCAAAATGCTTCCTAAGTACATGAACAAATATTAAATCACTGGGTTCAAAGATGAGCATTTAAAAAATGGCACTGTGTTAACTGAATTGACATTTGGAAACAGCTGAGAATTGAACACATCACAGGCACATTGTACACACATGCCACTTAATGTTACTCTTAAATTACAAGGAATTTCACTCAAAATAAAAGAACTTCACTTAAAAAAATGCACTGTGATGTGATTTCTCCTTAGACTGGTAGAATTTCATATACTGGAGAACATATTCAACTGGCAAGGCTGTGGGGTGTCATTCTCAAACACTGCTGATGGAAATGTGAAATGCAGTGGAATTTGTCAATAATTAACACAACTACATATGGATATACCCTTTGACATAGTAACCCAATCTCTGGAAATTTACTCTAAAATGCCTCACCTCCAAAACTGCTTAGTGTTATTCAACACAACATTATTTGTACAGGCCATGAAATGTGTGCAGTGATAAAACTAAAAGGGGACAATGTCTCTGAACTCATTTGGGATTATTTCCAGGACATACTACAAAGTGAAAAACTGTAAACATCATTATATCTTTTGTGTAAAAAAAAAATAAGGAAATAAAAAAAATGCACAAAGCTTCTAATTTAAGCAGCTCCTTTGCCCCTTTTCTGTTTTTTCATTTCTGATCCCCTCAGATATTATAGAAATGAGATCACGATGTAACATGTAATCTAATTCCTGATGTATGCTTTACTGGACGCACACTGCATTTCCTAAAGAGTTGATTATTTTCCTAGAATAAAAGAAGTTGGAATAAATAATTAAATAGTTAACGAATGACTAGTTCTCTGCTCCCAGCAGTCTTCTTAGCAATCCTTCAGGCAGACAACTTGGAAAAGATAACAACTTAAGAAAGATTATGACCAGTCCGCCAGCCTACCCACAACGGAAAATGAGGCAGAACTTAACCTTCTGCCTCAACAATTAACTGAGGTGACTTCCTCTCTTTTCCCTTTAAAAACTGGCATGGCTGAGCATAATCTTTGAAGTTGGCTTTTGGATGTGAGTCTGCCTTCTCTCCAGAAATCCAGCCTTCTCATGAAAGCTACTTACCTTTGTACCAACACTTGCCTCTAGAGTACTAGCTTTGGAGTGGTGAGTAGTTGAACTTGCACTTCATAACAGTGGTTTTTTCCAAAGGACATGCACAAATCAGCAAGGAGTGCCTAATCATGGGTGAAAATGGACACAAAGTATCTGTCCACAAGTATTCTATTAATGGCAAAAGAAAAATACTTTAGTGTGGACTGTCCAGTGGGCACCCTTTTAACCAAGAGACTGGTCAAGTGCCTTGGACTGCAAATGGTATGATATCACTTCTGGTCATATGCATGCTAAAAATTTATAACTGAATCTAATCTTGAGCAAACATCACACAAACCCAAGTTTGAGGGGTGTCTACTATTGCAAAGGTGATATTCACCTCCTCCACTACATTTCCTTATTTCACTTGATGGATGGAGTAATGTAAATCATATGAACGATATACCCAGCCATAGAGTGTAAACAAATACTTTAAGGGCCGTTGACTTCCATAGACAGAGGGGCTATCCACAGGATAATGAGAAGAAAAGCAGGCATTTGATAATTAAATGTTCATCATGTGTAGGGTTTCATAATGGGCCTCCCAAGATGTACCAATTTTGCAAGGAGGTTGTTTTTAGCTGAAGACAATGGGGACCTTGTGGGTTCAAGAGAAACTTTCCTCTCCCAACTACCCAGGATAATTTAAATTGGTGATTTGTCCCAGAAAAGAGTTATTTCTGGAGGTAAACTTTATCTAACTGTTCTCATCTGAATGGCAGCTAGAGATGTTAGACTATAGGTTAGACAGTAGTAGAGCAATGTTAACTGTCCCAAATTTACTGATGTGTGACCTTTTGTATTGAAAAATGCATACTAAAATAATGAGAGGCAAGGAAGTATGATTTACACAATCTATTTAAGATGTCTCCAAGGAAAATTCATAATATGTATATTCATACAAAGAAAACATTATTGCAAAAGCATTAACATGTTTTAAAATTTGAAACTATTTCAGGGTTTGCATCTTCATTTTTCCATTATTCTTACAACTTTTCTGAAAGTTTGAGATTATTTCATATAGCAAAGCTTAAAATCAATGCAGTGATATATATATAAATTAATAAAGCTAATTAAATCTATGGTAAATTTGGGGAGACAATATGTATGACTATGTATATATATATATATATATATATATATATATATATATATGTGTGTGTTTGTGTGAGTGTGTATGTGTAAAAATCAAAATTGGACAGAAACAAATTACAGGATAACTTGCATAGCATGACCCTATATCTGTTCAATGTGTTAATGGATGCTCTTCATAATATTATCTCTAGGGAATAATGTTTTGAAAGACTCCCTTTTCATTTTGTAGTGTCAGAGTCATATTTTAAACTAAAAAATATATAACTAATATAATATTTTGAATGATATAAAGAAACCCATTCCCTCAAGCAAATTATGACTTACAGCACTTTGGTAGGTTATACTTTTTAATCAAATGCTCCATGACCAGCAACAAGTAGATGATGCATTCTGGAAAATACATTATTTAAAGGACTCTCTCCAACCTGGAATGGAAGGACTCTTTTCAGGTACTCTTAATTGGCTCTTGCACAGTGAAACTGAAGGGAGTTGAAACTTGGATCAATATTTCCACTGACACTACCAGACCATGATGAGAAGAAGTCCACATCTGAAGTAGGCAGCTGACATATGATGCCAGACCAGGCCTGAATACCAATTACTTTGATACATGCTCACATCTTTGCTTATGAAACAAATGTATTTACTTCACAATCATGCAGAGTTAAATTTGATACAATTCTTGGGTTTATGGTCAATTATATATGCCCAGTTTTTCTGGGTTGCCTTGGTGAATTTCCCTACTCCAATGTTATACTTGGGTGGCCCTTAGGAAACTTATTCTAGAGGAAAGAAATCATAGTTCTTGTAAGGCAACTATTGATATTCCTAGATGGCCCTCACCTGGCCAATTAAAAATGCTTGCTCTGACCTCACCATAAATTTGAATTTTCTTGTGGGGGTCACTCAGCTCAATCAGAAAAATGAGCTAAAGTTCAGTCAAACGCTATACCTCTCAATTATTGGAACGAAACCTCCAACAATTATGATCTGGATTTGTGTGGCTAACACAAGTCTATAATGGTTTAAGTTTAAAGGTCCCTTTATGTTGGGAGCAATTAAAGCATACTTAGGCTAACCAACCTAGTATCCCTAGGAAATTGGGTTGAGTGCCTTGTGAACAATGTCAATATATCATTTACCTTAAAGATAAAGATTTGTGCAGAACAGACTATGTAAGACTCCCTTGGGATATAATGGGTTGCACCTTATGGAAGTCCTTGGCTTACATACTTACTTATGACATTACTAATATAACTACCTACTTTACATGTACTTCTGCTTGTTATATTATTTCTTCATCCCCAAATATATGACTGAGCCTTTGATACAATGATGACAAGTTTGAAGCATTTGGCAAGATACACAGTTCTGTATGAGATCAATGATTGCAATAGTCTAATTTCAGATGTAAGAAGAAACAAAAATAGAGAATATTTCCCTGGATAATAACAGACAAGTAAGACAGGTGATAGAGAGAGTTTTGTTATGTTTTTTTTTTTTGGCTATTAAACATTTTGAAATATGGTTAATTTACCATATTTCACTAGTTCCCAGTGGGCCACAGAGACAGATAGATAGATAGACATTAGATAGATATATAGATAGATAGATAGATAGATTGATAGATAGATAGATAGATAGATAGATAGATAGATAGATAGATAGATAGATTGATGTTAGATAGATAGATAGATAGATAAATAGAAAATATATTTTTTCATATTATATTTATTGTAGGTCTTTACAGAATACTAAATACAGTCCCCTGTGCTATACAGTAGGACCTTGTTTTACATCCATTTTATATACAGTAACATATATTTTGCTAATACCAAACTCCTAATTTATCCCTCTCCCCTTTCATGACTATGGTTGTAATTTCTGTGCCTGTGGGTCTGCTTCTATTTTGTAGATACGTTCATTTGTGTCATTTCTTTTTTTTTTTTTTTTTTTTTTGGATTCCATATATAAGTGATATAACATAAAAACCAAAATTTAAATTGTAAGACATTAAAAGGATAGCAAAATCTTCGTTACACCTATGATGAAAGTCTAAATGTTATTAGCCTCATTTCCTTGCAGGGAAATTGCAATTTAACCATTTATTAAATCTCCAATTTGCCTCTGGATTTGATTCAAATGTTCTTTTTCCTCAAGTAATTAGCAATGATCGGTATAACCAACCATTCTCAATGGACTTACCAGTCAGCACCTTAGTGAATGCTACTCAAAATAACCCCTACAATGCCATTGGTGTTTCTTCCGGAGGCAAAGAGTAATTATGCTTACAGTTATTTATTTTGAGAAAACCAGCTTATCCTCTAGCAAAGGGACCAAAACTCATTATTGCCTTACATATAGTCGCTGCCATGATAGCTGGAGAAACAAACATGAGTGTGTCGACTAAGAATGCTGCCTGCTGTATCAGAAAAATAAAGAATGTCGTGGCCATCAAGACTTCAGCTACTGCAGCAGCCCCCTAGAGTGCACCTGAGGGGACTCAAGAAGGGAAAAAGCATGGTGCTGGACCTAGAGAGTAAAGATGCATATTAAAGGAATGATTCCAACAAACCCAGTTTCTTGTATCTTCCCATAGAAAGAAAAATACTAAATTCATTACGTTGAGTTGTATTTTCTTTAACTAACAGCAATCTTTTGATGTTCTGACTACCTGCTTTTGTTGCAAAACAGCTATATAAACTGGCTCATCCCTTACCACTTCAGAGCAGTCCTTTCTTCAGCTATCTGAGAGGCTGCCTCCCAGGCTTGAAGTTTGCAGAGTATCTGCCAAACAAAACATAATTCTCAACTTTTGCATTGTGCATTTTTTGCAGTGAACAATTTTGGTGATCAGCAGTCACCCAGAGCAGACTTCTCTCCTCCACCTGAAATCTATGAGGATCCACATCCTTGGTACCAGCAGAGGTTTCTTGGGCTCATTGGTGAGTTCAGATGAATTTCAGGGGATATCTCTTGGTTCTATGGTCTTCCGTTATTGTTTGATGATCCTAAGTTTAATTCAGAGGTGTTAAACTCCTCTCTAAAAGAGTAGGTTATCCTTGAAATTTAGTTTCAAGAAGAGATACCTAGGTTATCCTCAGTGAAAGAGACACTGGGAAGAATTTTGATCCAATGAACTATACTCAGTGAAAGACACTGGGGAGACTTTTCTTAGTTTGGACACTGAGTGGTTTTATCCCCAGTTGAAAGCCTGGGGAGAGTTTGTTCTGTTAAAAGAACACTGAATAGGGTTAGACTGTATAATTAGAGGAAGGACAGCCTGTCATTTTCGCATGAATTGGCTACTTTAACAGAGTTTGTAAAAATAAGACTGAAATCATACGGGAGATTTACAACTCAAGGAAGGTAATCTCCTCTTGATTGGCACCAGCTCTCTCAGGCACACTGAGAAACTTACAGGAGTGATAGAAGGAATGCCTCACACTGTTGCAGGAAAATGGGGCATGAGAATATGGTCTTGACCCAGGTCTTGGGTGAGTCCTTGAGATGTGCCCCATCAAGCGAGGGTCCTTGTATTTACCCAGGAATGATACTAAGAGCAAGCCATAGTAAAGAGAAAGTTGATTTATTCAGGGTGATACATTCTGGCAGTGTGGGATTCAGAAAGGAGAGCATACCTAGGGCATGTGGTTGTCTCAGAAAATGGGAGCAGACCCAGAATGTGAGTGTGTGGGGTATTGTTTTTATGGGATTAGTGATTACATATGTTAATAAGTGGGAGGACTATTTCAACTGTTTGGGAGAAGAGACAGGGATTCCCAGGAACTGGGCCACCACCCACTTGTTGACATTTTATAACCAGCCATGGAACTCTCTTGGTGCCTGTGGCTATGTACTTTAGCATGCTAATGTGAGACAATAATGAGCCTATAATCCAGCCCAAGGTCTACTGGAAGTCAAATATTCCTCCATCTGCAGCTGAGTTCGTTCTAACCAGTTTATGTCCCGTTCTCAATTGCTTTCTCATTCTTTTAATGGTTGAGCCCTGCCTCCTTCCCTCCTATCTCAATAACATGCAGCTGTCCCAGTAGGTAAGCCCACTATTTTAATTAAAGTTTACTCTCCTGGGGACACAAATAGGAACTGGCCATTCCCCATCAGAACACAGGTGGTAGTCTTATACTACCAGGAAAAGAACCTAAGACACAATGAATAATGGAGCTGGAATGACTCTGGAGAAAAGCCCCAGGGGAATTAAGCTCACAACACTGCTCAACTACATGATCTTTAACAGTAATTTTATTTCAACAAACTGACCCTAGAGTGGAAAATAAAGCTTTTGGAACAAGAAAAAGGACAGATTACCAGCTCCCAACTAACACCCCAGGCAGGTTCATGTACAACATATATATGGAAATGATACCTGCAAATATTTGTCTCACTCAGGAAGCTATAATAAAGGATATCTCTTGCAATGATGTGAATTTCTCACTGAATTAACCTTGAAGTGCAAATACATGAGCTTTTTAACCCTGAGCAATTGCTGCCACATTAGCTTTTAAGTTACTACTTTTGGTTGAAATACACTCAAACTGACGATGCTGTCTTCCAGCTGGTTGTCTTCCTGCTTGCCCAGTGTTGGAAGATGTGTGTTCCCTACTGCATCGTCAAGGGGAAGGCCAGTCTGGGGCTCCTGGTCCACAGGAAGACCTGCACCACTGTTGCCTTCACGCAGGTGAACTCAGAAGGCAAAGGAGCCCTGGTCAAGTTGGTGGAAGTCATCAGGACCAATTACAATGACAGATATGATGATACCCGCTGTCACTGGGGAGGCAATTTCCTGGGTCCAAAATCAGTGGCTTGCATTGCCAAGCTGGAAAATGCAAAGGCCAAAGAACTGACCACGAAACTGGGCTAAGTGTACCCTACCAAGTTTTCTGTACATAAGAGTAATAAAACTTCTTCAGCCAGTGGGAGAAAACGTAAATTATACCTCGACATGAAATGGCCAGCCAGGGCTCTTTTGACTTTCCAAAACTAATGCTTGGTTTGTCTGCTTGTTTGTTTTTGCATATGCAACTAGAAAAAGACAGTTATAAGCTCAAACAGCCTGAATGAGATACTTATTCTAATTGGTATTTAGAAGTTTCTAGAGGAAGAAGTGATAAAATACCTCCTTTGCAGGAAACCAAAAAAGAGATTGCTAGAAACTATATTAGAATTTCTTAAAGAACCTGCCTCTCTCCCTGTGCTCTTCTATTTCAACTGCCTAACCCAGAAGTTATGCCTCTCTTTCTTCCATCAAAACTGCCTCTGCTTCTTCTCCTTCCTCAGTAAAGGAAGAAATATAATCAGCTGTAAAATAGCTGCCTTTAAAGAGGACTCTATTACTGGAGGAGAAAAGCCATCTTACATGCACTCCCAGGAGGCAAACAGAACTTAGAGCTTTAGCTAAGGAATTTCCCAAAGCTACTTAAGAGCCATTGAGATTTGCTAAGACGCATGAATGATTCACTTGAAACTGAGACTGGGTTTTCAGATCTATGTTAATTACTATAGTGATTAGTTTCTGTAAAATAAAAGAGTGGATGGAGGAAGCAGAATGAACAGAGCCCTTAACTAATATTGATTCACAGAAGCTGCAGGCTCAAATTGAATGAAAGGAATTTGCTTATAAACTACTCAGACTTGTAACTGAAAAACAATGCAAACCATATCAGTAAACAAAGAATTGTGAAGTCATCAAGTCATCAGTCACTGCCACCATTCCCCAGTGAAGACAAGCCTGCAGCCCAGCCTATGCAGCCACTCACAATGCTGCACTCTGAGGGGACTCAGAATAAGAATGGACAGGATACTGGACCCAGATAGCTAGATATTTGTCAAAGGAACAAATTCAATGAGCCCAAATGTTTGCTTCCTCTCCTATATAGGAAAGCAATGAATTCTTTAACTTGTGATGCCTGGCTTTCTTTAGTTAACAAGTAATCTTTTATTGTGCCACCTACCTGGCCTTTGTTGTAAAACTCCTGTGTTTCTTAGCTCCTCCCCTATCTCTTTGGAGCAGTACCTCAGGGCAATCTTAGAGGCTCAAAGGGGCTGGATGCCTCAGAAATGTCCACCGAATAAAACGTAACTCTCAACATTTAGGTTGTGCATTTATTTCAGTCAACAGTTTTGGCAACCATGACCAAGGCACCTAGAGCAGACTTTGTTCCTTCACCTGAACTGTACAAGGGAACACAGTCTTGGTACCAGCAGAGGCCCATTTTGCCCATCAATCTAGTCAGGGAGTCCATACGAATTTGGGTGAATCTCTACCGGTTCTCAAATATCCCATATTGGTTGACCATCCTAAGTTTTATCTGGCACTGTGTCCAGGAATCAGACCCTCCAGCTAAAAGATACTGGGGGAAATGACCACCCAGCAAAGACCCGCTGGGTGGGGCCTGGTTGAAAGTCATCAGGGGAATACCCACCAAGAGGATACATCCTAGGTAGGGCTGGTTGAAAGACACCAGGGAAATACCCACCAGTGGAGACATCCCAGGTGGGATCTGTTTGAAAGATACTGGGATCTGGACTGAGTGGTTAGGAAATAGGCTGGCCTAATGTTTCCTCAATATGGCAACATTCATTAAATTTGTCTGGATAAATTAAAAGTCTTAGGAGCCTTTTGACTCCAAAGATGGTACCCCTCTCCTGACTGGCAACGCCTTTCTCAGAGGACTGAGAAATTTGCAGGGGTGATTGGGACCAAGACCACATGCCATGCAGCTGTCCCTGTGGGGAAGCCCACTAGTGATTTTATTCTGACTATGAAGGAAATGCTGGGCTGGGCTAACAAGATAACTCAGAAGTATAAAGATGTGAAAGAATAGCTGGGCTAGGCAAACAAGGTAACTCACAAATCTAAGTATCAGAATACTGATCTGAGTTCTGCTGGACTAACTCATAAACTTAAGTTAATTAGTATTGGTTTGCTGTTCATAATTTTTTTGTTTTTGCTAGCCAACTGGATTTTCAAAGATATATATATGGCTTTGGAATGTTGGTTTGCTGTCTCCCTGCCTCCACTTTTGTGATAATGATGCAGCTAAAGCTGTTCAATGCCTATTGGCTGAATACCCCAAGATTGTACTTTACCCTATAAAACTTCATGCGCACATCTTGGAGGTGCTCAGGGCTTTGGAGCAGAAGCCACTCTGAGCCCGCCGGCATAAGACATCTGAATACTCCAACCCTATGAGTGGTGCTTGTTTCTTGGCTGGCCTGTCATTTCCATAACATTTCTGGAGGCCCCAGGGAGATACAACTACACTGACCCCTTGAGCCACTGGACCGGTGGCTCCAGCCAACTGGGGGACGGAACTCCTACAGCGAACGAGGTGGCGCCGCCTGACGGTGTTCCGTGTTCTTCTTCATGATGGCAGCTTGGCCCCCAGGTGGCTGGGCAACAACCAGAGCCAGACTCCATGGAGGGACAGACAGACTCACCAGGTGGCCATCGGGACAAGGTAGGAACCCCGAGGAGGAATCAAGTCCTGTCCCGTTGGGCAGAAGAGGAGGCTGATACCATCCTACAGGAAACAGGATATTGGTATTGGTGGGAGGACTGTGCTTAACCTGTGTGTGTGTGTGTGAGTGTGTGTGTGTGTGTGTGTGTGTGAATGAGCGGCCTGTAAAGCATGCAATCAGGCTCAAGTTTGTAGCTCCACAGCATTCTGCTACGGAGTTCAAGAGAGACCCAACCTGTGGTTCCGTGGTGACTTCATATGGCTCAGGGCGGTATCGGTCCCTCAGGGTCCCAATCAGGGTCAGTGGCTTATATTGAGCCCCAAAAGCTAAGAACACCTATGTCCCTGCGAGGGGAAAAGCCAGGCAGATTCAACAAAATCCCTCCCTTGTCTTGTCTGCGACACCAGCACACGGTGGCTACACTGGGAGGGAAAAGGACATAGACAGCCAATGAGTCAAAGCCCCTGTGCCCTCAGAGGCTAGGATGCAATTTCTTTGAGAAGTCTCCTACCTGATTCTGTCACAGAACACCTGAGACTTATTGTTCCCTTATTGAACTGACCCAAGTTGTGCCCCCTTTGCCTAGCCTCAGAACCCCAGTACTCAAGTTTAGAAGACGAATCCCTTCAGCACCGGGCTCACCCAGCCTTGGATGTCCCTTTTATACTCCATTTGTTTTACAATCCACCATCAGACCCACGCCCTTGATAAGTTAGTTCAGGATATAGAGAGGATTTAATGAAGAAACTCCCTGGAATTGCTTGAGGCCTTGAGCTCCAGAGATATCAGCTGTGACTGGAACCCAGACTCCCTGGCCAAATTAGCCTTCAGACAACTGATACACCCAGCAAGAGAGTAGTCTCTTTGGAAACTCCAGTGTTTTGAAGAGTGAAGAAGGGAAAAGATATAAAGGCTACCTTCCCAAACATCTAAAGCAACAGATCTATTATCCTTAAACATCTGGAAAGAATGGGAGGCTCTAAGTCAAAACCCACCACTCTAGGCTGCATGATTAAGAATTTCAAAAATGGGTTCTCAGGAGACTGTGGAATTTGAATGACCTTTGGCAGGCTCCGAACTTTGTGTGACCTTGAATGGCCGGCCTTTGGAGTCCGATGGCCCTCAGGAGGAACTCTGGACCTAGCAACAGTGTGAGCAGTGTATCAAATAATCACTGGAACCCCAGGCCACCCAGATCAATTCCCTTACATTGACCCCTGGCTGAATATCACCCAGACTCTACCCTCATGGATTCGGTTCTGCTGAAATAGACCTGGACAATGCAAGATATTATCAGCTCAGCCGGTCCAGGCCAAAAAGACAGACAGAAAAAAAGCCTATTTTCCAGGGAGATGCAGAAGACGAGATGTGCCTACACCCTCCATATGCCCCCAGGGCTTTGACACCTCCAGTCCCACTGGAGACACTACCACCCTCTGTGTCACCACCTCCGCAACCTGAGGACCAGAGGCAGAGACCAGCCCCCAGCCTGAGCCAGTAGGAAAGAGACTCCACTCAGCACAAGCTGGGAAGCCAGCACCACCGACACTCCAAGTGCCACTGCGGGAGACACAAGGGCTGCAGCAAGTTGGGGAAGAAGGGAGTGTTCAGCCTAGGCACCCCGTAGTCTACCATCAACACTTTAGCACCATATATCTCCTCAATTGGCGTCATTATACCCTTTCCTACTCTGAAAAGCCGCAGGCTATGATTGACCTCGTAGAGTCTATCTTCCATTCTCACCGGCCCACCTGGGAAGATGTCCGCCAGCTGCTTCTGACTATTTTCAATATGGAGGAGAGGAGATGCATTCTCCCTGAAGCACGAAAATGGTCGGGGTGGGCCATGACACATGCCCCTGACACCAGACCAGTTTTGGACTTTAACACCTAAGAAGGAAGAGAAGCACTACGTGAGAACTGGGAGGCCATCCTACAAGGGCTAAGAGTGGGAGCCAAGAAGCCAACTAACATGTCTATAATGACCACGGTGACCCAGAGGCCAGACGAGACCCCATTGACTTCTATGAGAGACTACATGAAGCATTTCGAGTCTACACTCCTTTTGATCCTGAGGCCCAAGAAAACCATCCTATGGTCAATGCTGCCTTCGTAGCCCAATCATACCCAGATATATGCCGGAAACTCCCAAAACTGGATGGATTCTCAGGTATAAACGCTACACAGCTGCTGGAAGTATCAAACAAATTTTTTGTAAACCGAGAACGGGAAGCCCAACGAGAGGCAGACCAGAGAATGAAGCAGAAAGCTGCACTCATTGCAGCAGCCCTGGGGAAAACAAGCTTCAGCCACAATCCTGCACCACCCAGGAAGATGGGACCCCAACCATGGATGCCCCTGGGCCGAGACCAGTGAGCATACTGCCAGGAGACAGGACACTGGAAAAACGAGTGCCCAAAGAGAAAGGATGGAAAGAGAGCACCCCTCAAAAGACCTACTTATCAGCTGGAGCCACCAGCCAGTAATCACATCGGACTGGCTAGGGTCGAGTCAGAATAGCGGAGACCAGGCTCCCTGCCCCAGGGCACCCAGGAGCCCAAGGTCAAGATGTTTATAAGGGGCCAACCAAAGACTTTTATGGTAGACACAGGAGCAGAGTATTCTGTGGTGTCCCAAATTGTAGCCCCCTGACCAAGAAAAAGGAGACTATTGTAGGGGCTACTGGGGACTCAACTGCCTGCCATTTCTGTGAACAATGATCCTGTCAAGCAGGGGCCATCTAGTGGCACATGAATTTTTATATTTGCCTGAATGCCTGATACCATTACTCGGAAGAGACCTTCTATCTAAATTGGGGGCACAATATACCTTCGTCCCCAGGAAACAGGCACATCTGACTGTACAGTGAGAGTCTGAGTCTAGCCATCTCAGTTCCCCGAGAAGAAGAGTGGCATCTGTATGAGAGCAGAGAACTCTGGGGAAATCCTAGCAAACTCCTGGAAAAGTTTCCGTTAGTCTGGGCTGAAAATGGACCACCAGGCTTGGCACATAATCAGGGACCACTGGTGATTGACCTCAAAACTGGAGCCATCCCAGTCAGACAGAAGCAATATTCCATGACTCGATAGGCCCACCTAGGAATCCAGAAGCATATACAGAGCCTCCGACAGGAGGGAATCCTAACTGAGTGCAGATGTCTTTGGAACACACCATTCCTCTTGGTGAAGAAAGCAGAAGGAACAGACCATCGGCCAGTGCAGGACTTATGAAAAGTGAATGACGTAGTCACTACAATACATCAAGCAGTGCCAAATCCATACACTCTTCTAGGCCTCAATCTGAACAGATGCCAAGTGGTTTTCATGTCTAGACCTTAAAGAAACTTTCTTCTGTCTTCGACTCACACCTGTGAGCCACCCCATATTCTCATTTGAATGGGAGGATCCCCATACTGGAGGAAAAACTCAACTGACATGGACACTTCTCACCCAAGTCTTTAAAACCTCGCCCATCTTGTTCGGAGAGGCACTAGCCTCAGATCTTGTAAAATTCCCTGGGGAGATATTGAACTGTAATCTGCTCCAGTATGTGGATAAATTGCTGTTAGCCAGCCCCAGTGAAGAAGACTTTTGGAAAGGAACTTGAACCCTCCAAGGGTTACTCCAAGCAACTGGAGTGCAAGGTCTCATGGAAAAAGTCCCAGATCTGCAAAAAGACAGTCAAATACCTGGGATTTATTATCTCAGAGGGACACCAAGCCCTAGGACCAGAACGAAAACAAGTTATTTCTGCCATACCCTGACCGGAAACAAAAATAAATTCTGCGAGAGTTCCTGGCCACAGCTGGGTTTTGCCGGCTCTGGATCCCCGGGTTACCAGATGTAACAAGAGACTTTAACCTGTTTGTACATGAAAGAGGCCAAACCGCTCTTGGCATCCTAACTCAGAATATAGGGCCATGGCAGTGCCCTGTGGCCTATTAATCTAAAAGACTGGGCCCTGAAGCATCAGTATGGCCACCCTGCTTATGGGACCTCCCTGCCACAGCACTCCATGTCAGTAAGGCAAAAAAAAAAAAAAAAAAAACCTCACACTGGGACAGACTTTAAATGGTAAAAGTGCCCCATTCTGTGGTGGCCCTGATGAACGGCCAAGGTTATAATTGCATAACTAACACAAGGATGACCCACTACTAGGGGTTTCTATGTGAAAATCCAAGAGTCCGTCTAGAGACTGTGTGAACCTTAATCCCAGCCACATATTTGCCTGAGGGGGAAGGGCAGCCTGACCATGACTGCAAAGAAATCATCAAAAAGGCGTACGGGAGTAAGGCCTGATCTAACCGGCAAGCCCCTGCAAAGCCTAGACCTGGAACTTTTCACAGACGGCAGCAGTTACATGCAGGATGGACAACAGCGAGTAGGTCACGCTGTAACCACAACCCGAGAGGTAATAAAGGCAGAGTCCCTTCCCCCAGGATGGGCTGATCAGCGAGCAGAGATCTGAGCACTTGTCTAGGCATTAAAGGAAGGGAAAGGAAAACGACTCAAGATATACACTGATTCCAAATATGCATTTGCAAACTTGCATGTGCATGGAGCCATCTATAAGAAGAGAGGACTTTTGACTGCTGGGGGAAAGGAAATCAAAAACAAAGAAGAAATTCTACAGTTACTGGAGGCAGTATGGGATCCAAAGGAAGTGGCTGTTATTCACTGTAAGGGACACCAAAGAGGAAATGACCCTGTGAGCCAGGGGAACAGGCTACCTGATCAAAAGGCAAGAGAGGTAGCTGCTTGGGAACACTCAGTAATTAAAGTTATGGTAGCGCCAGAGCGACCCACTGCCCCAGAATACAGCCACAATGAAAACAAGTTGGCACAGGCCGAACAAAGAAAGAAAGGGAAGGACCGGTGGTGGATCATAACAGATGGAATGGTTTTCATCCCAGAACGACCAATTTATCGTATAGTCCAACAACAGCACGAAGCCACACATACAGGAAAAACGGCTTTGGAGGCCCTCTTGAAGTGATATTTCCTAATTTCTTGTCTCCCTACTCTGTGCAAATCAGTCTCCCAATGCTGCTTGTTCTGTGCACAAAACGATTCAAACAAGGCTCACTTGGCCAATGGGAATGTAATGATGCAGGTTGGATCTCTTCGAAGATTTAGAAGTGGACTTTACTAAACTTGGGCCCAGTAACGGATATATGTACCTGCTGGTTTTCGTCTGCACCTTCACAGGATGGGTAAAAGCCTACCCCACCAGGACAGAGAAAACAAGGGAAGTGACAAAGGCTCTTCCCATGGATGTCATCCCTCGGTTTGAAATGCCTACTTCCATCGGGTCTGATAATGGACTCGTCTTCCTGGCAGAAATTGTAGAGCAAGTGGCAAAGTTACTGAGCTTCCGCTGGAACCTGCACACAGCATATCGGCCTCAAAGCTAAGGGAAGGTAGAACAAATGAACAGAACTCTAAAACAAATGATAGCTAAAATCAGCCAAAAAAACCCCAGCTCCCCTGGGTGGACATTTTACCCCTGGCTCTATTGCGAATAAGATGCACCCCAAGATTTAATATTGGGTACTCTCCCTTTGAAATCTTCTATGGGCGACCGCCACCTTTAGTTAGGATGGGAAATCACACTCCAGAAATAGGAAATTTAGGGCTCCACTAACAACTGTTGGGACTAGGACAAGTACTATGAGAAGTTTGAGGTTGGGTAATAGAGAAAACCCCCATTTCGTTAGGGGTCCAAGTGCATCCCGATAAACCAGGTGACCAAGTATGGGTGAAGGATTGGAAAAAAGAACCTCTCAAACCAACATGGAAGGGACCATATCTAGTGGTATTAACTACCCCTACAGCAGTTAAAGTTGCAGGAATCATCCCTTGGATCCACCACTTCAGGGTTAAGAGGGCTACTTCACCTCAGACAGAGGGTCCCTGGACATTTGACAGTGTCCCGGGAGACCTGCTCAAGATCAAGTTCAAGAGGGGCCAGAAAAGGATTGACAAGCCCTGCTCTAGCCACAGCCAGAAGCTGGCTAGTCAACGCACGACTAAAGCTTAAGAAAATCTCAACAAAGTGTTAAATGCATTTCTTTTGTGATCCCTTGCCTCTTTCCTTCTTTGCTGTACTAGTCTGCCTATTATTGGTGGGGCTAGCTAGCGCCGTCCCACCTGACTGGAACATAGGCCATAGAATCCTGATAGCTATTTTATACCTTGTCATAATCAGTGCCATCACTGAAGCATCATGTCTAAGATAATCATAAGGCTGATGTTACTGACGCTAATACCCTCAGTCTCCTTGGCTGTACAATGCACGTGCACGGAACCGGGTGACAGGTGGTCCATGTACAGACCTGCATTTTCAGCTTATACTTATCAGCCGAGTCGATGCTATGACTCCTCTTTAGAGTGCACATATCAGGGCAAATCCTACTGAATTGGCACAGTTAAGGCTTATTATGTATCTGGCATCAAATGTTATGGCACACCTGGCAAGCTAGTGTGCTGGCCCAAGCAAACACAGTATGGGATGAATGATGAAGGAAGGGTACGGGATCAGGCATGCCGGCCAACAGTCCAGAGGTGACACCAAAAGTTATTACCTACCCGGAAGCCAATAAAGCTTCCATCTTTAGCCGAGCCTCGGAATCCGGATCCACAAATAAATAGGCCATTAGCCGCAGTCCATGGGATTCTCTATCATTTCAATCCAGACCTGGCTAAAGATTGCTGGCTATGCTTGCGTTCTGGCCCTATCCAGCACCTGGCTTTACCTCTGATAAACCTCACTAAGACTTTAACCACGACTAATAGTGATGCTGTCACTACCACTAGGAGTTCCAGGGCGAACTGGGTACAACTCGCCTACAAGGCACCAGAATGCTATTTCAACAATGGAACTAATCCTTTAGAGGGCAATCTAATTATAAATCAATGCATTAAAACCTCTCACTGTATGGGTCTAGGGTGCCAACCCACACAAGGATGATACTAATAACGGGAATTATTTTGTGTGTGGCGAATTTGCCTACCGGTGCCTCCCTGCCAGATGGGCAGGGTTATGTGCTTTGGCTTATCTCACTCCCCGAATGGACATAATGCCTAATAATCAATTTCTACCCATCCCTGTCATAACTCACCAGCATCCATGGAGAATAAAATGAGCTATAAAATTGATCCCCTTGCTAGTGGGTCTCGGAATGGCAACAGGGTTAGGCACAGGAATCGGTGGCATCGCCTCTTCCTCTTATTACTATTATCAGCTTACAGGTGAATTCAGCCACCATCTCCAACAAATAGCAGAAACCCTGGGAAATCCGCAAAATAAGATTGACTCTCTGGCCGAGGAGATCTTACAAAACAGGAGGGGTCTGGACCTACTCACGGACAAAGAGAGGAGACTATGCCTTTTCCTAAACAAAGAGTGCTGTTTTTATGGCAATCAGGAATTATCAGACGGATGGTTCGAGAGTTACAAGACTGAGTGGAAAAGAGAAAACATATTTTAGATAAGAACCCATGGTATGCTCCTGGGGCTTGACCTCCTGGCTGGCACCGTTCATAGGTCCCTTGCTCCTGATTTTTGCAGTTCTGCTATTTGTGCCCTGTGTCCTAAACTTCCTGACCCGCTTTGTCAGTGAGCGAATAGAGGCTATAAAACTTCAGATGCTAGCCTCCAATTATGAGCCCCTGCAACAGATAAGTGATGATGCTTACTCCAACTAGGGTTGTGAAAACATCAAGAGGGGGGAATATGAAGGAAAAGCCAGGCTGGGCTAACAAGATAACTCACAAGTCTAAGAATGTGAAAGAAAAGCTAAGCTGAGCTAACAAGATAACTCACAATTCTAAGTATCGGAATACTGATCTGAGTTCTGGGCTAATTCATAAAGTTAAGTTAATTAGTGTTGGTTTGCTGTTCATTTTTTGTTGTTCTTGTTGCTAGCCAGCTGGATTTTCAAAGATACATATATATGGCTTTGGAATGTTGGTTTGCTGTCTCCCTGCCTCCACTTTTGTGATAATGATGCAGCTAAAGCTGTTCCATGCCTATTGGCTGAATACCCCAAGCTTCTGATTTATCTTATAAAACCTCATGCACACATCTTGGAGGTGCTCAGAGCTTCAGAGTAGAAGCCCTTCTGAGCCCGCTGGTGTAATACATCTGAATACTCCAGCCCTCCGATTGGTGCTTATTTCTTGGCTGGCCTGTCATTTCTATAACATGAGAACCTGACCTTAGAATGGGGAATAGAATATTTTAAAGAAAAGAGAAAGAAATGACCGATTGCCAGCCTCCAACTAATACCCTAGATAGGTATATCTACGCACCAAACTTGCAAATTTAATTGGGAATTAAAAAAAAACACCCTATAAATAACTGGTGAGTCCTGATGAAAACATTTTTCTTTTTCTTTTTTTTTTTGAAATCTGACCTTACAGAAAGAAAATCCCTTTAGGGGGAACTTGGATTTCTCTTCCTGTGTCCTTGAAATGAAAATGTTTCATCTTTCTTTGGACATTGTGTGTGTATGTATGCATGTATGCGTTCCTTTTTTGAAAAGAAAACTTGTATTCTGCTTTCCAAAATGTTCAAGTATGATGTACATTTGGGCAGCCAAGCAAATAAATTGGGATTCTAAACAATCCTTTGATTACACCAATTCTCAGGCATTTTGCCATCTTAAACTTTGCTGCATCAGCCTGGACCACAAAAGGCTTTACTTTTTGTGGAGTAAACTTTTGAATTTTATTTAGATGACACTCCCCACTCTCTTGTGGGAAAGCCTCTTCATCTTATTGCTTTGAAATCACTAATAATATCTATATGTATATGTATATGTGTATTTAAATGTGTATTTAATATATATGTGTATTTATATGTGAGTGTGTGTGTATATATATATATATATATATATATATATATATATATATATATATCCCATTGATAGGCAGATGATGGATACTTTAAAATGGAGAAACGTCTAAATTGGTAAAAATTATGAGAGCTCTCATTATAAACAGCTGTTTTACTGGTACCTATAAAAATCCATCAAGTTTAAAAGTGGGGAAATATATATCTAATGGTTAAACTAACAACTTAGAAAACAAACAAACAAAAGCAAAAGCTACATTTGTGTATTTCCTTTCCTCTCAATAGGTTTTAGAGATGCTAGTAAAACATTAGAATAATTGATGTTAATTCAGTTAAGTAACTGAGTAAAAGAACATAGAAAATGTCTAAAGATTTTTTTTCTTAAAAGGGAAAAATTAGGGACTGATCCCTAACAGAAGGCAGTTATGCTCACCACTATACCACCAAAGCCTTTCTCCCAAATGGATAAATATTTTTCAGGTGGTTATTTGAAGTGGGATAAATTAAATGGTCATCTATGGATTAAGATACAATGTTTTGATACTGCACTATGTAAGTTTATAAAGGCCAAAGGGATCAACTATTGGTCCCCAACATTAAAGTTCAAATAAGTCAGCTTTATTTACCCCAGTTTTAAATGTATATATTTATATGGCTGGAAAAAGTTTACAATGAGATACTTGATCAGCTATTGGAGCAACAGACTAATTAATCAAATTAAAAATTGTCAAGGGCCTAAGTCCGTTGGCTCAAATTTGGGGACCTCGGAGACTTATATAAAGTTAGATGAAATCATGAAGAAATAAAAGTAAAGGCTTCTAGCATGCAAAGTAAGACATTGATTAAACCTAATGAATACTAAAATATGAGTTGATAAAGTTGAGATAAGTTTACATAATTACTATACTTTAATGGGCTTTATGTGAACTTCTTTTGCTTAAATATATTGTGGGATAGACATGTTTCAATGGGGAACGCTTCCCCTTCCTGATTATAAGACTGGGCACATTAATCTGCCCCTCAGGAAATATGAATTAAACATACTTAAGGAAACCAATAGAGTTACCTGAGCCATTCAATATAAAGTAAAACTAAAAACTAATAATCAGGGGCTAGTAAAAAATGACAATAAGAGAGTTACTCTGAGTATAACTTGTAACTCAAGAAAGAGAGTCCTTGTTAAATAACTTATGCAAGCCTCTGAAGACATGATAAAGTAAACCCTAAAGTCTTAAAAGATGGAACTCTTTGTTTGGAGGTCTTCTCACTGATACAGGAAAGCAAATGAACGGGATACAGTTGGACTTATGTAACAAACCATTTCATTGGGGAACTAGAAGCAACTATCTTTGTCTTACAAATCAAAAATATAAATACAGCAAACAATGACCTGAGACTGAGTCTAGTTAGCTCAATGAGGTAAAACTTACGGCCAAAGGAAATATTGCCATTTTAGAAATCAGAACCCTGACTAGTCCTTCAGACTTTGTCAAGGATGAATAAAAATCGTGAAAGCCTTTCTCATAAATAATAAGCCTTAGTGATTTGAGCAAACAAATCCAATTTAACCCAGCTGCTATTTATAAGCAGGAAACTTATATTGTAATACAGAATTCATAATGAGCTTGAAGAGAAGCTATGAGATCTCTAGTTTTGTCTGTTTAGAAGTCTGTGTACACATTATAGAAATGAGATATTGCTAATGCTAAAAATTATTAAAATTAAATTTATAAAAGGGCTTAATTGAATTAAAGTAAATATTTCTAAAATGAAAACTTACCAAATTGACTTTTAGTTTCATGTCAATTGGAAAAATTCAGTAATAATTAAATACAAGATACTAAGTTTAGTTTAAGTGTGTTGAATAATATAGACATCTTCATATTAATCAATATTAAGTATAATTATTTTACTGTACCTAGGTTTAATAAAAGTCAAATAATAACTTGTTATATCTGTTGGAAATTTGTCAAAAAAAAAAAAAAACACTAGTTGTTTGTGTGATAAAATCCTAAGTAAATTAAATGGAAAAGAGATAAGAGCTTTAGTGTAAATAACATAAAAATGATTATAATTTAGGAATGTACGCTTTAAAAAATCTCTGCAAATATTTGGTTTCTTAAAATTCTAGAGTTGTGCTAAGTTAAGTTAAATAATGGAAGTTTATTAAATAAATGGGTCATTCCTAAATGAAGTAAGACACTAAAATATTAATTATTAAAAATAGGCTTCCCTTTACAGAGAAACTAAATGTATTTGGGACCATTGATTTAATGTATGTGGCACCACCTTAAGAGATTTTCTATAAAGTAGTACAAGGATTTAGAAATTATTATTAGTATTTATGCTTGTCAATCTACAGAATGATAGTGTATAAGAAAATCCATAATTGCTTATTCCCGAGTTTTCACTGGAAATCAAGGATTTTAAGAGTTAAATGTTCTATTATAAATATGTATTTCAAGCTCATACAAATAATAATAAAGGCATTTTTGATATTCAGTAGAAAATTAGAGTGCATGTTTTCAGCAAAAGAAGTTATAAAAATAAAATTACATTTTATTACTATCTAGATAGGAGAATTAAGGGATTAAAAATATGGATATAGAAAGTAATAAAAAGTTTGTGGAGAAGAAATTCTTCAAAAGATTTTGTGCATGGTCGTGATTGACGAAATGGATTTTGTTAAAAGCAAACTGGTACAAGACTGGGTTTTAATTTTCTACGTTAAGAAAACAGATTACGTGACTGTGCTTTAAAGGATTTGTATCTGTTTTTCAAACCACTGTCACTTTTATTAATAAAGCATTATTTCACAGTGACCTATAATGATTTTATCTGACCAAGTGTTTTGAAACCTTTTAACAAGCTTCCCAAATATCAAATTTTAATTAAAGTTCTTTTGACTGGAGGTCAAAGAGGCCCTCTGAAACATCCCAAAGAGATATTAAACTAATTAGACATATTTGCTATGTTAAATGACTTTTAAAAAAATTGACAAGTAATTCAGGATAAAACTTGGATTATATTGTGGAGATAAACACCACTAATATATTTATTCCAAAATCTAATATGTTCTGGTATCACACTTAATGCTAATTATTATTCTAAAACATTGCATTGAGAAGGTAAATGTTGGGCTGGGCCAAGATTGGGCTGGGCTAACTCATGAATTTTAAGTTTCACCTTTCTAGACCAGTTTCAGGTAACTGCAAGTGACCCATCATTTCCACTTTCATGATACTGCCTAGCTGTACTCACCCTATAGGTTGGTGGACCCTAAACTTGTAAGCGGCCCTGTAAAACCTCACTTACACTACAAAGAGATGCTGAGAGCTCCAGAGCAATAGCCCTTCTGAGCCCACCAGCGCAATAAAACTGAGTACTCCAACCCTCCCAGTGGTGTTTATTTTTTGGCTGGCCTGACATTTCTGTAACATTTCTGGAGGCCCCAGCGAGATTCAACCACACCGGCCCCTTGAGCCTCTGGGCTGGTGGCTATGGCCAATTGGGAGATGGGACTCTGGTGATGAATTAGGTGGCACCACTTGACGGTATTCCAGATTCTCTTTGCGGCAGTGGATCAGTCCCCCGTGAGGCCGAACCTCAGCCAGACTCGGTGAAGGGACGGACAGCCTCGCCAGGCTACTCTTCGGACAGGGTAGACCCCTGGGGATAAAATCGGGTCCTGTCCCAGTGGGCAGAAGAGGATTCAGATACACATCTGCACTAGAATGGTGCACCAGGCTTCAGGATAAGGAGGGAGGACAGTTGTTAATATCTGTGTGAGTGTGTGAATGAAAGTGTGGCCTGAAATGTATGCGCTCAAGGTCGAATTTGTAGCTCCAAAGCTTCTAACTATGGAGTTCGAATGAGTCCCAACCTGCAGTTCCATGGTGGCCTCATATGTCTCAGGGCAGTATCCACTCTTTACGGTATCGATCAGAGTCACCCATTTATACTGGCCAGCCAAAGCTAAGAGGAACAGTTTTCCCTCTGAGGGGAGTGGCCAGGGGGACGTAGTGAAAACCTTCCCTTGTCTTGTCTGTGACCCCAGCACAGAGCGGCCTCAGTGGGAGGGAAAGAGACATAAAACGGCCAATGAGTCAACGCACCCTCTGCCTCCAGAGGCTAGGATGCTATTTATTTGAGAAAGTCTCTTACTTAACCTTGTCACAGAACACCTGAGGCTTGCTTTCCCAGTCCTTGAACCAGCCAAAAGGGTGTCCATTTTGCCTACTCTCAGACCCTCAGGATTTGAGTTTACAACAGAGATTTCTTCAAGTCTGGGCTCACCAACCCTAGAAGTCCTCTTCCTAGTCCATTTGTATAGCCATCAACCGTCAGCCCCTGTCCCTTGTTATGTTAGTTCAGGATATAGAGAGGATTTGATGAGGAAGCCGCTGGAGCTAGGTCTTGTCTTAGGCTTTAGAGACGTCAGCTGTGTCTGGAAACTGGTCTTTCTGACCAAGTTAGCCTTCAAATGACTCATAGAGCCAGCAAGAGAGCTGTTCTCCTGGGAAACCCAGTGCTTTGAAGAGTGAAGAAGGAGATAAAAAGGCTGCCTTACCAAGCACACAAACTAACAGGCCTATACAATTAAAACACCTAGAGAAAATGGGAGGCTCAAAATCAAAACCCACTGTCCTAGACTGCATGATTAAGAATTTCAAAAAGGGGTACACAAGAGACTGTGGAGTTTGAGTGGCCCCGGCAAGCCCCACACCGCGTGCATGTTAGAATGGCTGACCTTTGCAGTCAGATGGCCCTCAAGAGGAACTTTAGACCTAGCAAAAGTGCAAGCAGTCTATCAAATAATCACCAGAACTCCAGGCCACCCACATCAATTCCCTTACCTTGACTCCTGGCTGAATATTGTGCAGACTCCACCCCCGTGGATTCGTGTCTGCTCAAATGGATTTGGACAATGCAAGATATTATCAGCTAAGCCTAATGAGACCAAGAAGATAGATAGAGAAAAGCCTATTTTTCAGGGAGACACAGGGGATGAGGTATTCCTGTATTCTTTGCCTGGGACACACACCTCTGGTGCCACCAGAAACACCACACCCACTGTGTCACCTCCCCAAACTGAGGGTCCAGAGGCAGAGCCCAACCCCCCATCTGAGACAGCAGGAATGAGACTCCGCTCAGCACAAGCTGGGAGACCAGCATCACTGGCCTTCCAAATGCTGCTGCGGGAGACACAAGGGCCGCAGCATGTTGGGGAAGACGGGACTGTCAAACCTGGTCACCCGAAGTTCTACTATCAACCATTTAGCACCACAGACCTTCTTAATTGGTGCCATCATTCTCATTCCTACTCTGAGAAACCACAATCGTAGAGTCTATCTTCTGTTCTCACCGGCCCACCTCGGAAGAGTTCCGTCAGTTTCTTCTGACCCTTTTCTGTATGGAAGTGAGGAGATGCATTCTCACTGAAGCACAAAAATGGCTGCAGAGCCGAGGCCCCAGGGACACATTGAATACTGCAGAATGGGCCAAGACACGGGCCCCTGACACGAGAACAAATTGGGACTTTAACACCCAAGAAGGAAGAGAAGCACTACATGAGTACCAGAAGGCTATCCTACAAGGGTTAAAGGCTGGAGCCATGAAGATGAGTAATATGTCTAAAATGACTACGGTGGCCCAGAGGCCAGAAGAAGCACACATTGACTTCTATGAGAGAATAAGTGAAGCCTTCTGAGTCTATACTCCATTTCATTCTGAGGCCCAAGGAAACTACCCTATGATCAACGCTGCTTTTGTAGCTGAATAGTGCGCGGATATATGCTGGAAACTCCAGGAACTGGGTGGATTAGCAGGATGAACACTACACAGCTGCTGGAAGTAGCAAACAAAGTTTTCATAAATCGAGAGCTGGAAGTCCAATGAGAGGCAGACTGGTGAATGAAACAGAAAGCAGCATTCCTTGCAGCAGCCCTGGGGAAAATGGGCTTCAACCAGAATCCCGTACCACCCTGGAAGATGGGACTGCAAACCCCAAAGCCTTGAGTTGAGCCCAGTGTGTGTGTGCTGCCAGGAGACAGCACATTGCAAGAATGAGTGCCCAAATAGAAAAAATGGGCAGAGGGCGCCCCACAAGAAGCCTACATACCAATTGGAACCACCAACTGAAAACCTCATTGGACTGGCTGTAATCGACTCAGAATAGGAAGGACTGGGTTCAATTCCCCTTGGACCCCAGGAGCCCAAGGTCAAAATGTTAATAGGTGCCAGCCAATGAATTTTATGGTACGCACAGGAGCAGAATATTCTGCGGTGACCTAGCCTAAAGCCCCATTAACCAAGAAAAAGGCAATTATTATAGGGGCTACTGGGGACTTGACTGCCCACCATTTCTGTCAATCACGATCCTGCAAATTATGGAGCCATCTACTGACACGTGAATTTTTATACTAGCCTGAGTGCTTGATACCATTGCTCGGAAGAGACCTTCTATCAAATTGGGATCTGAAGTCAAAATTGTTCCTGGAGAACAGACGCACGTAACCCTCCAGGAAGGGGCCATGATCCTGGCTGTCTCCGTTCCCTGAGAGGAGCAAAGGCATTTGTATGTAAATAGTGAATCCCAGAACTCATGGAAGAGTTCCCATCGGTCTGGGATGAAAATGGGCCACCATGCCTAGCACATAATCAGACACCACTAGTAACTGACCTCAAGCTTGGAGCTAGCCCAGTCAGGCAGAGAGGCACACCTAGGAATCCAGAAGCACATACAGCGCCTATGACAAGAGGGAGTCTTAACTGAATGCATAACTCCTTGGAACACACCATTGCTCCCGGTAAAGAAAGTGGAGGGAACAGACTAAAGACCAGTTCAGAATCTACGGAAGGACAACGAAGTAAACATCACCATATACTAAGTGGTGTCAAACCCATATGCTCTCCTAGGCCTCATTCCCACAAGTGCCAAATGGTTTACACATATGGACTTTAAAGATGCTTTCTTCTGCCTTAAACTCTGGCTGGTGAACCAACCCATATTCTCACTTGAATGGGAGGATCCTCATACAAGGGGGAAATCCAACTGACCAGGATGTACCTTCCCCAAGGTTTTAAAAACCCTTCCACCCTGTTCGGAGGGGTGCTAGCTGCTGACAATTTAAAATTCCCTGGGGAAACATTGAACTGCACCCTGCTCCAATATGTGGACAATTTGTATGTTACTAGCCAGTCCAGATGAAGAAGATTATTGGAGAGGAACTCGTGCCCTCCTGGAGTTACTCCAGATGACGGGATACAAGTTCTCATGGAAAAAGGGCCCAAATCTGTAAGAAGACAGTCAAATACCTGGGATTCATTATCTCAGAAGGAGAACAAAAATTTGGGCTGGAATAACAACAACAAAAAAAATTATCTGCGCTATACCCCAACCACAAATGAAAAGGTAAAAATGGGAGTTCCTAGGTGCAGACAGTTTCTGCCAGACCTGCATCCCTGGGTTTTCAAAGATAACTAAGACCCTCTATGAGGCAGCTGTTGGGTCAGGAAAGGAAACACTCAAGGGGGAAGCTGAACAAGAGAATGCTTTCAGGCAACTAGAAGAACTATTAATCCAGGCCCCGGCATTGGGCCTGCCAGAAGTGGCATGGGAATTCAATCTGTTCATACAAGAAAGAGATAGAATCACTCTCGGAGTCCTGACACAGAATGTGGGGCCATGACAGTGCCCAGTGTCCTATTTGTCTAAAAGACTGGACCCAGTGGCATCAGGATGGCCTCCCTGTGTGCAGTCTCTCACTGCCACAGCCCTCCTTGTCAAGAAGGCAGAAAAACTCATGCTGGGGCAGACTTTAAACATAAAAGTACCCCACTCCGTGGTGACCCCAATGAACAACCCAAGTTACAAGTAGATAACTACTGCAAGGATGACCCACTACCAGGGGCTACAATGCGAGAATCCAAGGTGCGCCTGGAGACTGTAAGAACCTTAAATCCAGCCACTTACCTACCTGAAGGGGATGGACAGCCTGACCATGAATGTGAGGAAGTCATTGAAGAAGTATACACAAGCAGGCCTGATCTGACTGACATGAGCCTCCAAAACCCAGACTTGGAGCTCTTTATGGACAGCAGCAGTTACATGCAAGATGGGCAACTGCGGGCAGGATATGCCATCATAACAACATGCAATGTGATCAAGGCAGAACCCCTTCCCCCAGGATGGTCCGCCCAATGAGCAGAAATTTGAGTGTGGTCCGGGCACTAAGAGAAGGGAGAGGATAGAGAGTCAATATATGTACAGACTCCAAACATGCTTTTGCAACCCTAAATGTACATGGAGCCATCTATAAGGAGAGGGGACTCTTGAATGCTGGGGGAAAGGAAATGAAGAACAAAGAAGTAATTCTACAGTAAATCTGCTGGAGGCAATATGGGATCAGAAGGAAGTGGCCGTTATCCATTGTGAGGGACACCAAAAAGGAAATGACTCTGTTAGCGGAGGTAACATGCTGGCTGATCAAAAGACAAAAGAGGCAGCTGCCCAGGAAAAGCTCGTAACCAAAATTATGGCAGCACCATATTTATCCACTTCCCCAGATTATAGTCATAATGAAAACAAGTGGGCACAAGCAGATCCAGGGGGGAAAAAAAAAAGAAGAAGAAAGAAGAAAAGGACGGATAATGGGTCAAGGCAGATGGGAGAATATTTCTTTCAGAGTGACTGGCCTACTGCATAGTCAAACAGCAACATGAAGCCACCCTCGTGGGAAAAATGGCTCTGGAGACACTCCTAAAGTGATATTTCCTGATTTCCCACCTCCCCATTTCATGTACTTCAGTCTCTCAATGCTGTTTGCTCTGCTCTCAAAACAACCCAAAGCAAGGACCTCTTGGGCCAATGGGAATAAAACGATGCAGACGGGCTCCCCTCAAACAGCTAGAAGTAGACTTTAGAGATCTTGGACCCAGTAGGGGATAGAAATACCTACTGGTTTTCATCTGCACCTTCACAGGATGGGTGGAAGCTTATCCCACCAGGACTGATGAAACAAGAGTGGCCACAAAGGCTCTCCTCAGAGAAGTCATTCCTTGATTTGGAATGCCTACCTCCATCGGGTCCGCCTTAGTGGCAGAGGTTGTACAACTGGCAAAAAACACTGAACATACGTTGGAACTTACACACAAGCATATCAACACCAAAGTTCCGGGAAACTAAAGGACACTGAAACAAATTATAACCAAAATCAGCCAAGAAACTCAGCTCCCTTGGGTGGACATTTTGCCTTTGGCTCTGTTGGGAATTTGATGCACCATGAGGTTTAACATTGTGTAGTCCTCATTTGAGATTCTCTATGGGAGGCCCCCACCCATAGTCAAAGTAGGAAGCAGGACCCCAGTGATAGGAAACTTAGAGCACCACCGCCAGTTACAAGGGTTAGAACAAGTCTTATGGGAGATCTGGGGGTGGATAATAGAAAGAACTCCAGTCTCACTAGGGATCCAAGTACATCCCCACAAACTGGGAGACCAAGTATGGGTAAAGGACTGGATAAAGTAACCCCTCAAGCCAACGTGGAGGAGACCATATGTGATTGTACTAGCTACCTGTACAGCTGTTAAAGTTGCAGGAATCATCCCATGGATTCATCACTCCAGGATTAAGATGGTGACCCCACCCCAGTCAGAAGATCCCTGGAGAGATGAGAGCATCCTGTGAGAACCACTCAGGCTCAAGAACTGGAGAACCCAGAAGAAAGACTACAAGCCCTGCTCTAGCCACACCCAGAGGCTGGCTAGTCAACACATGGCTGAAGCTTGAGGAGAAACTACCGAATATACTCCTCCTGTGCTCCCTTACCCCTTTCCTTACTTGCTATATTCGCCTGCCTAATAGCAGTGGGGCTGGCCAGCACTGCTCCACCTGACTGGAGCATAGGCCAAAACATGTTGATAGCCCTCTTATACCTTGTTATAGGTAGCTCTCTCATTATGGCAATATGCATAAGATAACCATAAGGCTGATGTTACTGGCTCTAATGCCTTCTCTTCCCTGGGCTTTGCAATTCACTTGTGTTGAACTGGGTGACAGGTGGACCAAATGCCCACCTGGATTCACAGCTTACACCCATAAGCCAAGTCAGTGCTATGACTCAGCTTCAGAGTGTACATATCAGGGCAGACCCTACGGATTGTTACAGTTAAGTCTTCCTGTTATCTGGCATCAAGTGTTATGGCACGCCAGGAATGCTGGTTGCTGGACCAAGCAAACACATTATGGGATGAATGATGGAAGAGGGATAAAAGACCAGGCACAACAGCAAGATGTACAACCAGCAGCCCAGAGGCTACACCAGAAGCTATTGCCTTCCCGGGAGCCCATAAGACTCCCGCATTTAGCCGAGCCTCGGAATCTGGCTGCACAAATAGATGTGCTGTTGGCCACGGTCCATGAAATTCTTAATCATTCCAATCCAAACCTAGCAAAGGATTGCTGGCTGTGCTTGCATCACAGTTCCATCCCATCCAGCACCTAGCTGTGCCTTTGGCAAACCTAAGGCTTTCACTAGGACTAATGGTGATGCTGCATCCACCGCTAGGGGTCCCAGGCTAAACAGTGTAGAGCTCACCTACAAGGCACCAGAATGTTATTTCAACAATGGAACCAATCCATTAGGAAGCAATCTGACCATAAATCAGTACCATAAAACCACTCGTACTATGTGTCAGTGCTGCCAGCTCACACAGGGATGGTGTTCTAAGAATGGGACTTATTTTAAGTGTGGCGAGTTTGTGTACGGCTGCCTCCCTGTAAATTGGACAGGGCTGTGTGCTTTAGCCTAACTCAGCCCCCCAGATAGACATTTTTACCAACAACTAGAGTTTCCCTATTCCAGTTGTAGCTCACCAGGAGCCATGAACAGTAAAGCAGGCTGTACAACTAATCCCTTTTATCATGGTCCTGGGAGGGCTGTCCGGGGTAGGCATGGGAATCGGTGGCATAACCTCATCCACTTATTACTATTATAAGCTCTCAAGGGAGTTCAATCAGGACTTCCAATATGTGGCAGAAACCTTGGGGGCTCTGCAAAATCAAATTGCCTCCCTGGCCGAAGTGATCTTACAGAACAGGAGGGGTCTGGACCTACTCATGGCCAAAGAAGAGGCACTATGCCTCTTCCTAAGTGAAGAGTGCTGTTTTTATGCCAATCAATCAGGAATTGTCGGAGGGATGGACCAAGAGTTACAGGACCAGGTGGAGCAGAGAAAATATATCTCAGACAAGGGCCCACAGACAGGCCCCTGCGGCTGGACCTCCTGGATTGCACCATTCATAAGTCCCTTGTTCCTAATTTGTGCAGCCCTACTATTTGGGCCCTGTATCTTAAACTTCATGACCCATTTTTTCTGTGAATGGTCAGAGGCTGTAAATCTCCAGGTGTCACCTTCCAATTATGAGTCTCTACAACAAATGGAGTACGATGCTGACTCCAACCTTGGTTGTAAAAGGTTCAAGAGCGGGAAGTGAGAAGAAAAACGTTGTTCTGGGCCAAGACTTGGCCGGGCTAAGTCATGAATTTTAAGTTTTAACTTTCTAGGCCGATTTTGGGTTACTGCAAGTGACCGTTTGTTTCCACTTTTATGATACTGCCTACCTGTACTCACCCTATTGGTTGATGGACACCGAGCTTGTAAGCGACCCTATCATACCTCACTTACACTTCCTGGAGGCGCTCAGGACTCCAGAGCTATAGCCCCTCTGAGCCCGCCAGTGTGTACTTCAAAACTGGGTACTTCAACATTCCGAGTGGTGTTTGTTTCTTGGCAGGCCTGCCATTTCTGTAACAGCATGTCAAAAATATCCAAGTTGCTTGTCAATTGCATTATAATCTAATTTAAACCATGCAATCTTAAGTCTGGTCATTCATAGAAACAGTTTTACTCAGGTTTGATAAAAACGACGATCTTCAGGAAGATTCATAAAAAGGGGACTTTTAAACAAATATGTTCCTGATAACTTTCAGATCATATCACTGAACTGGGTAAATTATGAAACTCTAGTAGAAACCTGATGACTTCATCCAGATAAACAGAAATTAATTCCACGGACCTGAATGAATTGATAAATAAGTTTGATAAACTTATGACTTTTTTCTGAGATTTTTGAGAAACATACTGAGATTTACTCTTTGTTTTCCAAAATAACGCTTTACTCTTATTCTATGACCTACAAGTTGGTAAAGTAAGTCTTTGTAAATAAGGCTAAAACCTCTTTCTCACTCTACCTGGTCCTTCCTAGTTTTAACTTCTCCAGCTGGCTCCCCTGTGGATTTGAGGGTTATTGAAACCAGATTACAAATAGTTATATTAATCATTCTTTTAATTTGTTCTCTGTTTCTAAATTATTAAGCTCTGTATGACTTTATTAATGTTACTAACTGTATTACTTACACTAATTTATAAGATTGTTCTTTCTTACATTTCCCAATGTGTAACTTGGCCTCCAAGAAAATTGATGATGGCTAAACACCTTAAGGAAATAGATCACATTTTTAATCCTGCATAGAATAATTGAAATAGTGTGATTCTAGGAATGGGAATGAGCAATAAGGGGGAAATTATTCCTGGATCATAATAGACTAGAAAGACAGGCAATCCACTAGAAATTTTGAATATCAAAAGGGCCTGATTCAAACATTAGCACTTTGAGTGGCATGTCAACAGAAACTTCACCTTTTCTAGGAATGAGCCTTTGTAGTACCATGGGACAAAACTGGTCATGGAATGTCTCCAATACTTTTGGTTGAACTTAGGACTAAGGGGGAGCACTGTGAATGAAAAATACTAGAAACCATATCAGTAAACAAAGAATGCTGAAGTCATCAAGTCATCGGCCATCCCCTGGTGAACATCCCCTAGTGGAGACAAGCCTGCAGCCCAGCCTCTGCAGCCACTCACAATGCTGCACTCTGAGGGGGCTGAGAATAAGAAAGGACAGGATACTAGCACTAGATAGCTAGATCCTTGTCAAAGGAGTGAATTCAGTGAACCCAAATGTTTGCTTCCTCCCACACATAGGAAAGCACTAAATTCTTTAATTCGAGATGCCTGGTTTTCTTTAGTTAACAAGTAAGCTTTTAATGTTCCAACAACCTGGTCTTTGTTGTAAAACCCCTGTATATCCTAGCTCCTCCCAGACTTCTTTGGAGCAGTTACTCAGAGTTGTCTGAGAGGCTGTCATCCCAGACTTAAAGGGATTTGAGTCCTCAGAAATGTCCACCAAATAAAACATTGCTCTCACCTTTAGGCTCTGCATTTATATCAGTTAACAGACCCATGATGTGAGTGACATAAAACAAGAAAAACGGTTAGGTTTAGAGCCCGAAGAATTGCAGACACTTGATTCTACTGACATAGTGAAAATGCATTCTGCAACACTCATTAAAATTACCACAGACTTAAATAAACCTAGGCCCAATATTCATCAACACTCATTGAAGTAAGAAGTTATAGAATAAACGAAACCCTCCTGATATCCACTTACATTGAGAAAGGGCTTGTTTTGCATTGCACCAGCCCCTGTAAAGCTCCCATTCTGCCAGTTGAGAAACCTAATGGCCGAGTCTGGAGACTTGTACAGGATTTGAGATCTGTTAATGCTATTATTTCTCACCTTTCTGCAGTATCTAAAATCGGCAATTTACAGTTCTATATCCCTAAAAGTCGTGACTTCTTTTCTGTGATAGATCTCTGAAGTGAAATCTTCATTACTCATCTACATCCTGATGACCAATAAATTTTTTGCCTTCACTTGGAATGGGTGACAATATATACGGACTCTGATGCCACAGGGCTACACTGAAAACTACACTTTACTTCATTGAGATACTAATAGCGGCCTAGGTAATCTAGTTTTTCTCATGAATCACATTTGACACAATATTTAAATGTCTTGCTGTTGTGTTCAAATCCTTTAATCGATAGCAAGACAGCCTGTACTTGCTCTGGAAATTAGCTTCAAGGGGAATTAAACTATCCAAAGAAAAATTACAATTTTGAAAAGGTAACGAAAAATATTTAGGAGATATGATATCTGAAGAAGGGCATTTAATAGACCTATACAGAATAAAGAGCATTGTGGCTTTCCCTGTTCCTAAAGCAAAAATGCAACTAAGTAGATTCCTAGGCCTTGCAGGCTACCACGGGAAGTTGATCCCACATTACTTTTTAGTGGCTCAACATTAAATGAATTACTTAAACAAGACAAAAAGGAGACTTTTTGTTGGGAAACAGAACATTCTAAAGCCAAGAAGACTCTAAAGTGACTTCTAGCAAAGACTGTGGCCTTCGAGCACCCAAATTATAATTTGCCATTTTTTAATCTCTTCATATGTGAAAACAAGGGTTTTAGGTACTAAGAACCAACAAACTTTTACAGCCAGCAGCGAGATTCAGTAGCCAAACTCCCACCCCCTGGACTCCAGTCTGTTAAAACAGAAGCTACGTGGTGTCAAACCACAGAAGGGAGAGTCTTGAGTCATGTTCTGTGTCTTTTCCCTCACTCTGTCAAAGCTTACTGAACTCTTAACACAGGCAACCTTATTCAGCAAATCTCTTCTCATGAGATTATCTTGCTCTCTCCACAGTGTAACAAACTTAATCCTTGCTCCCAGAAGAATCCGACATCATAATAAAAACATGATTGTGCTATTTTACCTGGCATTTTATCTCCTAGCGTTGACCTTTAGGAAGCCCAATGAGTAATCCTGGTTTTATATTATTGACGGTTGGTTCATAACTATGGGAACATCAAGGAAACTACCAGAGTGGCTACAGCATTGCTTCTCCAGAGTCTATATTGGAAAATGACCACTTGCCTAATAATCATTTTTGCCCAACAGGCTGAACAGTGCACATATGTTGGCAAAAGAGAAATCTGCTAATATTTACATACACAGCTGCTATGCTCTTGGGGTGGCACATGATTTGGTTGTGCCCTGTTAACAAACAGGATTTTTAACATCCTCACAACAGTCCATCAAAAATAGGAAACACATAGTGGAGATTTTAGGTGCAATTCTCCTACCAAATATACTTGCTATTCTTAAGGTATCTGCTCATTCAAAGGCTGATACTGTAGAAGCAAAATGAAACTCTAGCTAATCACACCATGAAGATATCAGCTTTAGAAAACACAACAAACAACTAAACACTGGACTTCCCTTTCAGCCTCCCAGTAAATTTACTGATAGATTGTAAAACTGCAGAGAAAAGTGCAAGGGAAAAAAAAGTCAGTTGCTCACAGCAAGATGTTTGAATTTCAACAGGAGCTGTGGTTAGGCCCAAATGGAAAGCCTATCCTACCATTTGGAACTCAACACCCTCATTTTAAAGTATATTTATGACTTAACCCATTGGAACCCAGATAAGATGGTGTTACATGGTACAAAATAACCAGTTTTTGGGGTAAGCCTTATTTTACTATAGCTTGGAAGGTATATTCAAGTTGTGATACTTGTCCAAAAGTACAACCCAGAAATGCCTTTACATAATTCTCAAGAAAATTTTCCATTACCTATGGGTTCTTTTGAATTATGGTAAGTTGTCTTTAAACAAATTCCTCCTTCCCGAGGTTATCAATAAATCTGTGTTATGATTTGTATGTTTACACACTGGGTTGAGGCATTACCATGCAGAAGGGTCACAACACAATCAGTAGGGAAACTGATCTTATAAAGAGTGATTCCCAATTGGGGAATCTCCTCAGACCTGCAAAGTGATAGAGGAATTCATTTTAATGGGCAAATTGTTAAAGAGACTTGTAAAATTCGGCTGATTATGCAACATTTCCAATGTTCCTATGACGCCTGGACTTCGGGTTAGTAGAAAGAACAAGTGAAACAATTAAAACTCAATTGGCTAAATTTATAGAGGCTTATTCCTTACCCTGGCCTAAGGCCCTCACATGGGTTCTCCTCAACTTCAACCTAAATTCTGTTGACTAAAATACAATCACACAAGCTGAGAGCTGTGAGTTAAGTGTCATTTGAGGTGAAATGAGGACTATAGCCCAGGAGTCAGCATTTCACACAGCCCTGAGGAACTGCTGCTAAGACGCAAGGAGGAACTCAGTATTATATGATTTTGGTGAAGGGAGGTATGTGCAATCAGGCACACATTTAGACAGAGGCTTGCTTCTAGTCACAAAGGGCAGATGTCACTCTTAATGAACGTTGTGCTTTCCTAGATATGAGATGATGCAAGACGAAAATCTTTTGAAAATATCTATCTAAAGGTCAGTTTTGCCAGTCTTTCCCAGAGCACAGAGGGCCTCATTCCTGATCTCCCATCTGAACTTCTCACATGGTGTGTTTAAGTTCAGAAACTGCAGGAGCTCATGATTTAATCTTTGTAGAGGTAGGTGGCAAGTATCAATTTTCAGTTAGCAGGGCCCTCCCATGGTCATAAATTAAACCATGGTTTGGGAGACATTTCATCCCACCGTGCTGGGAATGCTTGTTCTTAGGTGAGGGGTGGATTTCATTGATAGGACACTCAGTGTGCAATTATGTGATTGGGCCTTATTAACAGTGGCAAAAATTCTCTGTACCACCTGTCTTAACTAGTCTGTTATGGTCCACGAAAACATATCCTCTTGTTGCTTCTTCCCATATCTAGTGTTACACAAATACAGTCATTGATCTTTCACACAACCATGTATTTGGTCAATTCCTGCAAGTTGCCTAGGCATCAATTTATTAGAGTTTCAGCCACACATTTGGTAATGCAAGAAAAAAAACAACAATTTATAGGACAGGCTAAATAAAAATAATACAGCAAGCAGTATTAGTAAGGACATAATTGAGAATTTAAGCCAAGAACTTCCATTAGGTGTGGCCCAGTATATCTCCAGGTCATCTGATTTAGTCTGTTCTGTACCAATTCTTGTCTTTAACGATGCTGATACACAGGCATTGTTTATAAGACACCAGCCAAATTTTCTGGTGTTACTAGGATGGCTATTCTTAGTATAGTTTAACTTTTTCCTATATAAACGGTCACTTAACTGATCATAGCCTGGTGCGAACAACAGAAGTCATTCCCACAACTGAGGGAAGATTTGTTCTTTGGTTGAAATTTTGCTTGTTGCTTTGACTGAGTTTGAGTAACTTTAGAAGAAAATTTGTATTTGTGACCAGGCTCAGAGAGGGGTAATATCCTGCTAATACTAATAGTGCCCTGAACAGAACTGTAGTTTATCTAACCTAGAGTGCATGTGCTACAGGCCATCCAATTAGAGCCTTTGAGTGGAGGAACCCACCAAGATATCCAGAAGTACTGGCTATAGGTACTGGACCATAAGCCAATTGGATTAACTTTAACTCTGCATAAAATTGTGAGGTTCATTCAGTTCATAAGCAAGGCTGTGTGGAATTAGCAAGGTATTTGCTTTGTACAACCCTGGTCTGGTGCCTTGGGTCAGCCATCTACCTCAGATGTTGTCTTATGCTCACTCTGGTCTGGTAGTTTCTCCTCTGTGTGAGCATAATTTTAAGGTGATCTTGGGGACAGCAGTCTTCTCTATAGGCCAGTCCAGTGCAGAAAGTCTTTGTAAGTTGAAGTATAAATCTAAGAGTCAATTACCCATCACTTTCATTATGCATGAGCTAGTTAAGAGTGACTGATATATGCCCCTCTCATCTATCTATGTCCTGGAGAGAGACATTTAAATGGTTTCGTTTGCAAAATGCATAATTCCCGGGTGGCAGGTCACAGAACATCTAATCTTCATCCAAAATTAGAACACTGAGGTAAACTTCAGAAAAAAAAAAAAGCGTACTGTCCTTTTATTAGTTCAGTGAATTATTACAATATTACAACAGAACAGTAAGAAATTAACTGGGAAGCGAGTGTTAGGCAGTAGAAACAGATCTCAATTATCAAAACGAGAATTTAATACCCACTGAAACATAATCTCTCTCTAAAGTTACCCACATTTCTACCAAATACAGCCAAATTTAGAATAATTTTTTGCAAATTAGGCCCAGTTTCGATAAACTAGACCTGATAATTTATATAATAGCCTCCCTCTTTTCCTTAATTGGCTTTGCTGGAACTTCTATAAGGAATTTCAGGCCGAACACTTTTCAAAAAGACCCTCAGGGCCAGAAGAGCCATGCCAGAGTCTTGTCATTGATTTTGCCTTACAGGTTTCTTAAGTTCCCAATAATTACTTGAGAGTTTTGCACCTGTTAGGAGGTGACTTCTTGGTTTACCTGATTCAGTTTTGGGAACCTAAGACCTTCCAATTTCTGAGACAATCAAATGGAGAGAAAAGATAAATATTTCAATTCTGCTTACAACGTGTTACCGTACCAAATTATTCTAAGTTATCATTAGCTTGAGGAGAAGAGTATCTTTATATTAAGATTAAGAGATCAAGAGCCACCAGGAACTTACCCTAGGTCTGCCGATCAGATGTGACACTTCAGAAGAAACAGACCAATCTTTTCTTCCTCCAAAGAAATAGTTTGGGTGAATGCAGTCCACTGACAGGTGGAAGAAGGGATGAAAGTATTTCAAGAGCAAAAGTGTCTCTGGCAGCTGCTGGGTTCTAGTCTCAATTGTCCCTCCCATCAGCGCACAGTGACAATTTCTCAAGCCTTGTTTTCCTGGCAGGGGAGTGGGACCTGAAGCTACTCTTAGAAAAGTGGGTGGTACGTTTCTCACATGGGTACCACAGATATATTGACAAAGATTGGCTCCCATCCCTGATGAGTAAAAGAATTCAGAGACTGGGTCTTGGAGCTTAGATGAAGGAGGCAGCTTTATTACTTTGTCAGGCAAGAGGCTCACAGCAGGCTAGTGTCTTTGGAACTGTAAACACGACTTGAGGATGAACTAGGGTGGTTATATAGCCAAAGGTCAAACAACAAAACATAGATTAGCCATCAGTAAAATCATTTTCTTGTCACAAGGTGTAGAGAGTCCTCATGGTGTCTTCAGGGGGCCAATTTTACAGAGGCCAGTGATCGTCACTTTTCCTGTCCTTTCATCTCAAAAATGGTGTGGTTCTTTTAGAAAATTTTGTATATTTTGTAGGGTTACAGATCTGTGAACTCCTTCTTAGAAGACAACTCAGAAGCCAAGCAAACAATAAACAGTAAATCATCAGTAGAAATCAACAGAACCATTTCTTTCTCATAAGACTCAGAGTGGCATCATGGTGTCTCCATGGGACCAATTTCATAGAGGACAGTAGTTGTCACCCTTTCAAACTCTTTATCTTATAAGTGCCTGAGGAGTGGTCTTCTTGGTAATGCAGGCTATTTTTTAAGGTTACAGTCCTGTGAACTTCTTCATTGGGAATGACTCAGAGACCAAGCATGATTATAACTTTTGACTACTGGAATAAGGTAGAAGCTATAAGATCAATAGCTTTGGTTTTCACAGTGGGCCTGGAGCAGTGAGTAGTAACTGGCCGGTCAGATTTGTTGACCACCTCAAAGGCAAGCATATGAATAAGCAATCTGTTAGCCTACGTGTGGTCATTTTATTAATTCTACTTCACTCTTGCACAGGAATCAAATGTTTTACAACCATGGCCACAATCCTTTGCATGTTTTAGAAATCAATCCAGTTGTTGGTGCCAACTAAAAATTGGTACTTGCCAACTGTCTCTGCAAGGATTGGATCATGTTGAACCTTGCCATCTAACTCTACTTGGATTACATCAGAAGCTGTTGTAGCCGATGACTTCCAACACAACCTTTGCTCTGGGAAAACTGGCAGAACAGGCCTCCAGGCACTTAGATATTTTTTGGAAGATTTTATCAGCCCAGGAATTTGCATCTCCTTGTATCTAGAAGAGTGTTAATCTCCTTAACTGTGATGTGCTCCTCATGACAGGCAGCAAGTCTCTTCTTAAATGTCTGCTTCATTGCAGGTGTCCCTCTTCACCAAAAACATATATAATACTGAGTTCCCCCTGCCCCTTCAGAGTAGTTCCCCAGGGCTCTCTGGGATGATTCCCGGGGCTGTAGTCCTCACTTTGCCCCAAACAAAACTTAACCCATCACCTTCATGTTGTGTGTTGTATTTCAGTTTACATTGGGTTTATGGTCAATCATATGCATCCTGTACTTTGGGGTTGCCTTGGAGGGTTTCTCCACTCCAAGACTCTAATTGGATGGTATTTAAGACATTAATTTTAGAAAAGAAGAAATTGCAGTTCTGTCAGGGCCATTACTAATATAAATAGATAGGACCACCTCACTTAGCCAATCAAACTTACTTATTCTGACCGTCTCAATAAATGAGTTTTCACTCAAGATTACTCAGCCTCAGTCAAAGAAAGAAAAGAAAAGAAAGAAAAGACATGACAAGAAAAGAAAAGATAAGAACTAAGTTTCTATCCAAAAAAGTAGCTTCCAAATGATTAAGGACTTTCCTTCAGTTATGGGGTGGATTTATTTGGCTAATTCCCGGCTATGGTTGTCCAAGTTTAAAGACCCGTCTCTGTTGGAAACAAATTGTACTAAAGATAATCAATCTTGTAACACTAGGAATTAGGCTGTGTGCCATATAAAAAAATGTTAATATATTATTTCCCTTAAAGATAGTGACTGGTATGCAATCCATTGGGTCAGGTGACCAAGAATATACTGGGTCACAATCTAATGGAAGGCAATGCTTTTCCTGGTCCATTCTATATCCCTGGCTTACACCAGGATGGATAGGAAGGTGTGCTTTAGGAGTCCCTTGGTCTCAAGGCCACTTATGTACTAATTAATGTGCAAACCCCACAAATTTACCATCAATACAATCCCAATGGACCAAGAGATATGTATTTCACGGGTATAATCATTTTGCGGGGGGTTTGTGCCTTCAGGAGAATTGGAAGTTGTTACTTTCTACACTGAGATCTTAACAAAATTTAACCAAAAGACTTTAAATAATGGTTACAAGGCTAGTAGCTGACCAAATTCACAGATCTCCATGCTGAAGAAAGCTACGTTACAAAATTCTATGGCCCTTGATATTCTTACTTTATCTCAAGGAACCTGTTCCATAATTCAGACCGATTGCTGCGCTTTTTTCTTTTAATAGTAGATGAATCCCGAAATAGAATGCATTTAATGGCCAATGTGAAAAGCCAGATTGCTGCCTTAAGTGATCCAATTAATAGCCTTGGTTAAATTTTGGGACTTTGGTTTAGTTCTGGAAGCTCATGGCATAAATCCCTACTTATGACGCTATTAATGTTACTTGTATCCTTTCTATTTTATAAGATTTTTGCCTCTTACATTACTGGACATGTAACCAAGCCTTCTACAAAACTGAGGATAACTAAACATCTTGAGGCAATAGATCCCATATATGACGCTATATAGAGAAATTATAGTAGCGTAATTCTATGTATGGAAGAAGCAACGAGAGAAATCATTTCTTGGATCACAAGAGACTAGTAAAACAGGCAATGCAGAGAAATATAATTTATCAAGACAGAGCCTGACCCAAAACTAACACTTTGAGTGACCTATCAACAGAGACCTTGCCTAATGTAAAAATGAGACTTCCCAGAACCTGGAAACAAAATGGGTGATTAAATGTTTCCCAAACATTGGTTGAATTTATGACCATGTGGGGGCACTGTGGATTAAGATGATCCCTTGTCATAGCAACAGACAAAGGATGTTGTGGCCATCAAACTGTCAGTCACAGCAGTTGCCCCCATTGGGACACCCAGAAGGGACTCAGGATGGGAAAGAATGGGAAACTGGACTTGGATAGCATGGAAACACATTATATTTATTAACTTGAGATGTTAGGTTTTCTTTAATTAAAGTCAGCTTTTGATGTTCTGACTAACGGGCTTTGGTTGCAAAACTCCTATATTTACTGGCTACCCTCTTACCTCTTAGAATCACAGTCTTAGAAGCAGTCCCTCAAGCCTCCCCATGGGCTTGAAATTTTGAGAAATTCTACGAAATAAAGCATAACTCTCATCTTTTAGGTTATGCCTTTTTTTTCAGCCAAGAAGTGGGAGGTGGTTTTGCAGATATTTACAACTACAGAAAGAATAGAGGGCATTTACAAAAAATCTGTGTGTCAATTGCACTTGAATGAAACCCCTTATCCACCCAAGAAATGGTTCTCCCGAATTGGTGAATCACATTTTTAAAAAGACATTACCTTAACTTTAAAGTTATTTTCATGCTTGGAGACATTTTGATGACCTTACCGAATAGCTGACAGAAATAATATTGGAGGGGAAGAAGGAGGGATAATTGCTGCCTTGTTTCTTAGAAGATATCTATTTAGGTTGGGGGTAAAAGCAGGTGTGAAAAACACCATCTTTGCCCTCTGAGCTTATTATTTTCTCTTTTCCTCCCCCATCTCTCTGTCCAACCTGACCACTGTCCCCCACACCCAGCTCCTCCAAGTCCCCAACATATTTATTGTCTCTGCAGTAAGTGTGGTTGCTGAAACTAAATGAAAGTTTTAGAAAGATTACGTAGATTATAAGATTCCCTTACACATAAAAGAAAACTTTAAATTAAGTTTATGATCGGAGTAGCAGTAAAAGCAAATTTGACATTCCCCTTTTCAAAGAGTTGATGAGATAAAACAAAAGAACATAAGGAGGGGAATAATTGGATTAACACCCTTAGTATTTAACAAGATTTGAAAATTTTTTTAATCTTCTTTAGATTATTTTCATTGTGGAATGTGAACAAAACCCTGCAAAACATATCACTAAACAAAGAATGCTGAATCCATCAAGTCACGAGCTGCCGCCACAACTTGTGAAGACAAGCCCACAGTCCAGCCTGTGCAAACACTCACAATGTTGCACTCTGATGGGACTCAATAAGAAAGGACAGGATACTGGCCCTCGATAGCTAGGTGCTTATCAAAGGAAGGGAATCAGTCAGCCCACATTTTTGCTTCCTCCCATACATAGAAAAATGCTAAATTCTTTAAATTGAGATGTCTGCTTTTCTTCAGTTAACAAGTAATCATTTAAGGTTCCAAATACATGGACTTTGTTGTAAATCTCCTATATATCCTAAGTCCTCCCCTACCTTTTTGGAGCAGGTCCTCATAGCAATCTGAGAGGCTATTATCCCGGCTCGAGTCCCCCCAGCAAATAAAACTTAACTCTCGAATTTAAGGCTGTATATTTATTTCAGTCAACAGGAACAAGAATAAAAGTATTTATTGCCGTATTTGAAGGAGAAAATTAATAAAATGGCCACATGTAGGCTAGCAGATTGCTTATTCTTATGCTTCCCGTTAGAAAGGTCAACAAACCTGACTGACAGTTTGCTACCCACAGCTCCAGGCCCATTGTTAAAACTAAAGCTATTGACTTTACTGTTTCTACTTTATTCCAGTAATTGAATGGAGTAATTATGCTTGGTCTCTGAGTCCTTCTCCAAGAAGTTCACAGGACTTTAACCTTACAAGATAGCCTGAAATACCAAGAAGACCATGCCTTGGTTGCTTAAAAGATCAAGAGATAGAAAGAAGAACAACGAATAGCTTTTGTATACTTGGTCCCCTGGAGACACCTTGACGCTACTCTGAGACTTATGAGAAGAAGATAGTTCCATTGATTGTTGTCAATGCTTTGTTGTTCAAACTTATGGCTATATAGACACCCTGCTCCATCCCCATGATGGGTTCACCCTTTTGAAGGCACTAATCTCTTGAGTCCCCTTTCCCTGGCAGAACAATAAAGCTGCCTCTTTTCTTTTAAACTCCAAGACCTTGTCTGGGTTATTTGGCTCATCATGGATGGGGGCCATTCTTTAAGCCACATACTGAGTACATGCCAAAAAAAATAAATAGACTTAATGTATTTTATTAATGGCTGTTTGTTTTAATAAAAAGGAGTTTTATCATGCCACAGCAAGGAAAACCAACCTTACACAGTGGAAAGGAATTTCGTTTGGCACAAAGATCACTGAGGTTAGACCAAACAGTGTTACGCACTGCATCAATACTAAATAAGCTTACTCTTCCTGTCTTTATTTCAGCAAAGAAAACCCCTAAAGTCTGGAAGTGGTTTGAATGTGTAGGTTTGGCTTTTGAATGCATCAACTAACATAAATGCACAGCCTACTGTTTGACAGTTTTATTTTATTTAGTGGACAATTCTGAGGATTTGAATCCCTTTGAACCTGGGATGACAGCCTCCCAGATAACTTTGTGGTACCACTCTGAAGAAGTAGGAGAGGAGCCAGGATATATAGGAGTTTTACAACAAAGACCAGGTAGTTTGGCCAATAAAAGATTACTTGTTCACTGAAGGGTAGACATCCCAAGTTAAAGAATTTAGCACTTATCTATGTATGAGTGGGAGCAAAAGTTTGAGCTCATTGAAACTGTCCCTTTGACAAGCATCTAGCTATCTAGGGCCAGTGTCCTGTCCTTTCTTATTCGGCATCCACACTGAGTGCATCCTTGTGGGTGGCTGCAGAGGTTTGTCTTCCCTGATGACATAGTCTATGACTTGATGGCTTCTGCCTCCCTTGTTTACTGATATGTATTGCAGTATTTTGTTCACTCACAGTGGCCCCCTTAGGCCCTAAATTTGACCAATATTTTGGAAGAAATTTCATGGCCAAATTTGTCCCATGGCTCAAGGAAGGCTGATTCCTAGATCAGGTAAAGATTCTGTTGACATGCCACTCAGAGTGCTAATTTTTGGATCAGGCCCTGTTGATACTCAAAAACGTCTCTGGGTCACTTGTCTTACTAGTGTATTATGATTCAGGATTCTTTTTTCCCCCTCATTTCTCATTCACATGCCTAGAATCACACTATTGCAATTATTCTCTGCAGGGGTATAATGTGATCTATGTTTTTGCAAAATGTTTAACCATCTTGTCAGAGGCCTAGTTACACAGTGGGAAATGTAAGAAACAGCAGTTTTGTATACTAAGTATACAGTACAATAGAGAATAAATAGTACGGTTAGTAACATTAATAAAGTCATAAAAGCATAACAATTTAGAAACCAAAAGCATATTAAAACAATGATTAGTATAAATATTTCTAATCTGGATGCAATAAGCATGAACTCCACAGGGGAGGGAGCTGGACAAGTTAAAATCTATAAGGATCAGGTAGAGAGAGAAAGATGTTTCATCCTTATTTACAGAGTATTGTTAAGTAAAAATTGGCACTTGCCACTACCTCTACAAAGATTGAATCGTGTTGGCAATTGCCATATATCTCTGCTTGGATTAAGTCCTGAGCCACTGCTGCCGCTTTCTTCCAAACCACCCTGAAAAAGTGTTCAGGTTGAAGGTCAGGAATGAGGCACTTTCTGCTCTGGGAAAACTGGCTGAACAGGCTTTCAGGTAGTTAGATATATTCAGTAGAAGGTTTTATGACCTCAAATCTTGCATCTCCTCATACCTAGAAAGCACTAAATTCATTAACCTTTGTTCGTTTGTTCCTCGTGACTAGCAGCAAACCACTGCATAGATGTGTGATTGACTACATGGACTTTTCTTCACTGAAATCACATATAATACTGAGTTTCCACCCGTCTCTTCATAAGAGTTTCTCAGAGCTTTCTGGGATGGTTTCTTCCAGGTTGTCATCTTCAGTTTGCCCCAAATAATATTTAACCCACAACTCTCACATTGCGTGAATTTATTTCAGACAACAACATAATTTATCAACTTGTAGGTCATAGAATAAGAATAATGGATTTTGTTGTTGTTGCTGTTGTTGTTGTTTAATGAAGAGAAAAAATTGTTTGTAAGCAATCTTAAAGGAGGGATCAGTTAGAGAGAGAAAGATGTTTAATCACTAGACTATCAATCATATTTTAAAGTTCTTTCATTTCCATATAATTAATTTCTGTTTATCAGGCTTCCATTTGAGTTTCATAATTTACCCAGTTCACTGCTATGATCTAAAAGTCATCAGGAACTTATTTGTTTAAAAGTCCTATTTTATGAATCTTTCCAAAGATCTTTATTTTATAAAAGCAGAGTAAAATAATGTTTATATAAATGACAAGACTTAAAATGTCACGGTTAAAAATGTGATTATAATGCAATTAACAAACAACTTGGATATTTCTGACATACAGTTTCAAGAAAATAATTAGACTTTTGACTGATACAGGACATATTGGATTTTTAGGAATTTTATACTGCAATAATGACTTTTATCTCCACAATATAAACAAAGTTTTGTCTCCAAAAAAACAAATTTTTAAAAGTAATTTAACATACCAAATATATATAATTAGTTTAACATCTATTTTTGGGATATTTTGGGAGGCTTCTGAAGCAGCCCAAAATTAGCTGGAGGTCAAAATAACTTTAATCAAAATTTGATATCTGGGAAGCTTGTTAAAAACTTTCAAAACACTTGGTCAAATAAAATCATAGATCACTGTGAAGCACTACTTATTTACTCAACCAAAATAACAATGGTTTCAAAAACAGATAAGAAATCATTTGAAGCACACTCACACACTACAAGAAACTTTGTTTTCTTAACATAGAGAACTTAAACCCCGGCTTGTACCAGCTTACTTTCAACAAAATCTATTTAGTCAATCCAGACCATACACAAAACTCTTTTCTCAAGATTCCACTTCCACAAACCTTTTATCAGTTTCTGTGTCATAATTTTTTATCCCTTAATTCTTCCAGCTAGAAACTCTAAGTAGAAAAATGTAATTTTATATTTTATACCACTTTGCTGAAAACATACACTCAATGTTTACACAGTATACCAAAAATGATCTCATCATTATTTGTAGTAGCCTTAATTACATATTTAAATTAGAACACTTAAATCTTAAAATCCTTAGTTTTCAATGAAAACTGGGAAATAAGCAGTTATGAACTGTCTTCTACGCTAACATTCTGTAGATTGACAAACATAAATACCAATAATAATTTTTAAAGGCATATGATTTCTTATAGAAAAAATTTCTGGGTGGCCCCAAACATATTTATCAAAAGTCCCAAACACATTTAACTTCTCTGTAAAGGAAAGTCAGGGTTTAGTATTTAATGATCTTGCTTTATTTGGGAATGACCTCTTTACTTCATAATCTGTCATCATTTGAGTAAATTTAGCACAACTCTAGAATTATCAGATACCAAATATTTGCAGAGACTATTTTCAGTATACATTCCTGAAATATAATAACTTTTAAAGCATTTGCCCTAAAGCTCCTACCTCATTTGTGCTTAACTTACTTAAAATAATTTTAATCACATGAAATTATTATTATTACTTTTTGGACAAATCTGCAACAGATATAACAAGGTCTTATTTGAATTTCACTAAGCAGGATACAGTAAAAGTATTGTAATTTATGTTGATGACTCTAAAGATGCCTATATTAATTAGAACAACAAACTTAAACTAAACTTACTACCAGATATTAACTTAATATTGGATAGTTTTCAGTGAACCTGAACGCCGATTTGGCCAGTTTTTGTTTGTAAGTGCTTACTTTTAAGTCAATGAAATAGAGCTCTTTTATTAATTTAATTTTGGTAATTTTTAGCAGTAGAGACATCCCACATCCATGATGTGTACATGGTCTTATAAACAGACAAAACTAGAGATCTCATAGCTTCATTTTAAAATGTATGTATGAATTAGATATTGAAGGAGGATTAATAAAATCGTCACACTTAGACTAAGAGACCCTTGGCTTTATGCTTGCTGCTTGCCCTTAGAATGGTCAGCAAGCGTGACCAACTGGTTCTCACTCACAGCCCCAGACTCATCATTAAAACTAAACCTGTTGATATTACTGTTTCTACATGATCCTGGTAGCTGAAGTTAAAACCATGCTTGGTTTCTGAATTGCTCTGCAGAAATAGGATCTCAGGACTGTATCCTTGCAAACTAGCCTGAATTACGAAGTCCATGCCTTCGGTGCTTATAAGATAAAGAGATGGGAAGAGAAACAACCACTAGCCTCTATAGACTTGGTCACCTGGAGATACCACGATGTCACTCTGAGTCTTCTGAAAAGAAAAGAATTCTGTTGATTATTGATGGTGTGTTGTTTAAGCTATGGCTATATAGTCACCCTGCCCCATCCCCAAGAGGGGTTCACAGCTTTGAAGGAACTAGCGTGCTGTGAGCCCTCTTTGCCTGGCAAACCAATAAAGCTGCCTTTTTCATTCAGAGCTCTGAGACCTTGTCTCTGAGTTATTTGGCTTATCAGGGATGGGGGCCAATCTTTCAGCAACAAATTATTGGCACCCAACTTGTGGCCTGAACCACCATCTTTTCAAAGAGGGGCATTAGGTTCGGTTTAGCTGCCAGGCCAACAAGGCTGAGATGACTGCCACTCTGGGCTGAAGGGAGGGGCAATAAAGGATGGAGCTCAGCTGCTGCCTGAGCCTCTTCTGCTCTAGGGGTCCTTTCACCCCTTGCCCTTCTACCCATCAAAGGGCCACAGTCAACAGAATAAACTCCTTGAAGGGAGAAAAGGCATCTCTGTTTCTTCTAAAGCATCGCATCAGATCAGGAGGCCTCAGATACATTCTGGTGATGACTGAGGCCAGTTGATCCCACTTTGGGAGTTCTCTAATTAGACAGGAGTGGAACTCCCATTTGCATTTGAGAGGGGGACACACTTGTAAGAGAGATCTCGGGCTAAGAGGACTTGGAAGCAAATAAGTTTGAAATTTGAGTTTGTTATAGGTTGTTACTTGTAAAATTGTGCTTCCATTTACTGACAGAGTCCTGGTATTACAATCTGAAATCTATATTTGTATTTTGTATTTGAAATGTTACTATGGGAGGCATGCCATCTATTCCACCCAATAGCCCACTGGGTAAGATATTAAGTGACTGGTCCGAATATAGCTAACTAAGAAAAATCATTATTTTATACTTCACTCTGAAGGAGGCTCGTCTAAAACAAGGGTACCTGCGAATGCCCACTGTATACCTAGCTCTACCAGCCGCTGGGCCAAACTGGAGCCCCCAATACAACTGAAGTTGATGGTATTAAATTGTTAGAGACAGTGCATCCTAGTTGGCCTCAGAAAGCCCTTGTCCAAACATACTAGCTTTACCAAGGTACAAGCCCTAAAACAAGATTGAAAGGGCAGAAGCCAAAAATACCAATTACTGGAAACTGACTTTAAGTTTTATAATTCTACAGAAGACAGAAACAGAAAGTCAGTTAACATTATGATAGTAACTCACCCAGAAACCTTCAGTAAACAAAAGTGCAAAGAGCAAAAGGGAGATTAATGAAAAGCCAGCTGTGACGGTTGATCTGTGAGTGTGTCTATTGTGAAGAGGAAGGCCATGGCAAAAAAGACTGCTCAAAATTAAAATTTAAAAACAAACAAACAGACAAGCAAACAATACTGGAAGAACAAACACTTTCCAATGTAAAGGTCACCCAAGAGTTTTAGGTACAGCTGACAGTGGCGTCTCAACTAGTGGACTTTCTAGGAGATATTGGAGCAACATGCTCCATTCGGAACTGTGACTTGGGACCACTATCAGAAATGTCTGTCCCATTAATGGGGATAATGAGGGATGCCACTGTTACAACCCCCGGAATGAAAGTTTGAGAAAGAGAAAATAATCAGGAACTCAGCTTGTGAAGGACATATAGAAATCTTAAATGTCTTTAATAGAAGTTAGTAAATATGTTAAGCTATCCAGACAGGCAACTTTCTTTTGTTCCATCTGTCAGAAAACCAATGTGAATCCAGCCTCTTGTAGCTGAAGGGTCTCTATGTGTGATTTTACTTATCTATATGAGGGTTGTAGATATGTGATAGTGCCAAAATTATATTGTAAAAGAGCTCCACTTAATTGGCTTAAAAGAAATTAAGTGCTTATATAAATACTCAGAAATATAAAAGAAACTGGCCAGAATGAAAATTGTGTTCATGTAACCTAAATCAAATACTGAATTGATACGTGGGATTTGAAGCTAGCTTAAGCTTATTGGTTTAATTAATATAGACATCTCTCTAGAGTCATTAACGTTAAGCATAAAACTTTCATTGAACTTTAATAGAACTCTAACAAGAACTTGTCACACCTGATGCAAATTTCTCAGCAAGGAAAACAACTGGGTATAATATTCTTACATATAACTTAAACGCAAATGAGAAAGAGATTTTTGGTAAACATTTTATGAACGATTGCTTCAGGAATGTCTACACAAATGATATCCCCAGATGTTTGGTAACTTGAAATTCTAGAGTTGTGCTAAAATAAGTTATATAATGGCTGTTTGGTAAAAGGATAGGCCATTTTTAGATACAATGAGATACTGAAACATCAATTGCTAAACACAGACTTCCTCTTACAGAGAAGCTAAAGGCATTTAGAAATATTAATGTGTCTGTTTCCACCCCGAAATATTCTATATATACTATATAATATAATATATCCTCCTTCAGCTTAGGTTTTCAACCATGCTTTTAAGCTTTTGGTCATTTATAGACAGTTATTTCTGTATTCTGATGCCTATGAAAAATGCTTTCTCTTCAAGGAGAATGACTGGTTTCTGATAAATTTCAGATTATAACACTGAACTAAACCGGGTAAGAAATGTTAAAATTCTGATGGAGAATGATTACATAAAACTGTTAAGAAAAAGAATAAGTTACATGGAACTGATTAAACTGATGAATATATTTATAACTTTTGGTTTTTTCTAAAATATTACTGGCTTTTAATCTGTGTTTTCCAGATATAAAGGCACTTTTCTCCCTAAGCCCATTATGACTCAGAGCAATGCACTAAATTATACCTATGTAAGCAGATATGGGGCAGTCACATTTTCTCCCTATTTGATTTCTCCAGAGGCTAGAATCCCTTAGGTCCCCTTTGGCTCTATCTGATGAATTAGGAAGATGACCTCTTAACAAGTATAGGAAATTGAATGTAATTTTGAAGGAGGATTAATAACATGACCACACCTAGGCTAACGGATTGCTTATTTTTATGCTTGCCCTTAAAAACAGTCAACTGACCTGACTGACTGGTTGCTACTCACAGTTCCAGGACCATTGTTAAAACTAAAGGTATTGATCTTACAGTTTCTACTTTACTCCAGTAATCAAAAGCTATAATCATGCTTGGTCTCTGAGTAGATCTTCAGGGAGTAGGTCACAGAACTGTAACCTTACAAAGCACGTTAAATTTCATGAAGACCATGTCTTGAGTGCCTACAGGATAAAAAGATCAAAAAAGTGCCAACCACTAGCCTCTATAAGAATTGGTCACCTGAAGGCATCATGATGCCACTCTAACTCTTCAGATGAGAAAATGATTCTGTTGATTGTTATGGATGTTTTATTAGTTTAGCTATGGCTATAAAAATACCCAACCCCATCCACAAGGTGGGTTCACAGTTTTGAAGGCACTAGTCTGCTGTGAATCCCCTTTGATTGGCCAAACAATAAAATTGCCTCTTTTCTTCTAAGTTCCACGACATTGTTTCTGGGTTATTTGGCTCATTAGGGGTGGGGCTGATATTTTGGCAACAAATTTGTGGTGCCCTCATGAGGCACAAAGCACTCCCTTCTCTAAGAGGGGCTTCAGGTTCCACCACCCTGTCAGGCCAACAAGGTTCGAGTGATTGCCACTCTGGGTCAAGAGTGATGCAGGAAAATGGATGTGGGGCATGAGGAGGATCGTGTCCCAGGTCTCAGTTCAGCCCCTGGGATGTGCCCTGCTAAGTGTAGATCTTTGGCTTTGTGCAGGAAATGATTTGAGTGCGAGATACAATTGAGTACAGGTAGAATTATTTAGGGAGGTACACGCTGTATAGAGTGTGAGGCAAGAGAAAGGCAAGGAAAGAGTTGTGGGAATCGGTTGCTCGGGTTAAACTTAATGTAGGGACACACTCCACAGAGTGTGGGTCATTTCCAAAGAGGAGGGAGCAAAAGAGGGTTACTAGGCATGCTGTTGCCAGTTTTTATGGGCCCAGTAGCCTCACATGCCTGCAGGGGCCTCCATTCCATCTACCCTGAAGAAGGGGTTGGGATTCCCAGGAATTGAGCAACCACCCATTCTTTGGACTTCTGCAGTTAGCCTTGGGACAGTCATGGTGCCTGCAGACATGTTATTTACCATGCTGTTACAGTGAGCATATCGTGAAGCTCAAGGTTTATGAGAAGTCAAATCTCTTAATCCTCAAGGCCAACATGGAGTTGAATCTTCCACTGTTTTGGTGTTACATTGCTGTTATTCCTTGAGTTACTCTACCCTGCCCCCATCCTCCCTGTCTCAATGGGAGGGACAATAGAGATTGGAGCTCAGCAACTGCCAGTGTCTTTTCGCCCTGGGGATCCATTCATCCGTTGTTCTTTCACCCATCAGCCAACTGTAGTCACCCAAACTAACTCCTTGGAGGAAGAAGGGATGTCTCTGTTACTTCTGAGGCACTACATCTGCTCTGCAAGCCTAGTTTAAGTTCCCAGGAATGACCGAGGCCACTTGCACTCACTTTGAGATTTCTCTAATTACAAACGTGGGGAGCTCTCATTCATGTTTGAAATGGGTACCCATTTGTAAAAGAGATCTTGAGCTGAGAGGACTTGGAAGTGAAAATATTTGTAGTTTGGAATTTGAATCTGTTTAGCCTGTCACTTGGAAGTTTGTGCTTCCATTTACCGAAAAAGGCCTGTTATTGCATCCTGAAATTTGTATTTGTATTTGTACTTCGTATTTGAAATAAGTTGCTTTGGGATGTGCAACATCTGTTCCATTTAATAGCCCATTGGGTAAGATTTTGAATGACTGTCCTAATTATATTTATGCACCTATGTCTAAGAAAAAGATGGTATTTTATTTTAATACTGCCTGAGTAATGTACACTGTAGGATCTGGGGAACCCTGGCCTGAAAATAGATTCTTAAATTACTACCCCATTTTCCAGTTAGAACTCTTTTGCCAGAGAAAAGGTAACTAGGAAGAAATACCATACACACAAGCATTTATGAAAGCCCATAATGAGAGAGGTAATGACTAAAAAGGCCCAGGCTTCTTAGCCACTTTAAATACCACTATAACAATTGCTACCCAAAATCCTTAGGTACAACTGATAGTGTGATCTCAATTAGTGGGCTTTCTAACTTCTAAACTTCTAACTTCTAATCTTTTGTCCCAGTACCAATGATTCAACTCCTGTTATGATGTCTGGAAAGTAAAGTTTGAAAGAGGATGTAATTTGGAAACAAATAAAAATCATAAATGCCTTCTATAGATGTTAGTAAGAATGTTTAGCTATGTAGACAGGCAATTTTGATTTGTTCCATCTGCCAGAAACCTAATTTGAATCCAACCTCTTGTAACTGATGAGTCTTACATTGTTATACATTATTCATGGCCAGAAGTTTAAAATGGAATCTATGAGGCCTCTGTGTTTGCGTGTATGTATAAACCTTAATGTGTGCTATATTTATGTGGCATTGTCAAAATTAATTTGTAAAAGAGCTCTATTTAATTGGCTTAAGGAAAATTAAATGCTTATATAAATACACAGAGATACAGAAGAAACTGGCCAGAATGAAAATCTGGTTCATGTGATCTAAAAAATATTCAGTACAGGATTGATACCTGGGATTTGAAGCTAGCTTAACTTATTGGTTTAATTAATAAGGACATGTCTCTAGATTCATGAATGTTAAGCATAAGACTTCTATTGTAATTAGGTTTGATAGGATTCCAATAAGAGCTTGTCATATCTGTTACAAATTTGCCAGTGAAAACAAAACCAAACAAAACAAAATAAAACAAACAAAAAAAAACTTCGTATAATATTCTTGTAAGTAACTTAAATGCAAATGAGAAAAAAGCTTTTTGGTGAATAATTTAGGAACAATTATTTCTGGAATGTCTTCTCAAATGAACTCCCCCAATATTTGTTAACTTAAAATTTTAGAGTGTTAAGTTAAGTTAAATGATGAAAACTTATTATATAGCTAGGTCATTTTCAGATAAAATAATATATTGATCCATTAATTCCTGAATATTGACTTCCTTTTACAGAGAAATGATAGATGATTAGAAATAAATATTAATAAATATTTAATGCCACCCTGAAATATGCTCTACTACTAAGGGAAACATCTCAGTATGCTAGGAAAGTTTGATGAATGCTTTCAGTAAAATAAGGGATAATAAATGAGATTATACATTAAAAGAAGAAGAAGAAGGAGTAGAAGGAGTAGAAGGAGAAGAAGAAGGAGAAGAAGGAGAAGAAGAAGAAGAAGAAGAAGAAGAAGAAGAAGAAGAAGAAGAAGAAGAAGAAGAAGAAGAAGAAGAAGAAGAAGAAGAAGAAGAAGAAGAAGAAGAAGAAGAAGAAGAAGAAGAAGAAGAAGAAGAAGAAGAAGAAGAAGAAGAAGAAGAAGAAGAAGGAGAAGGAGAAGGAGAAGGAGAAGGAGAAGGAGAAGGAGAAGGAGGAGAAGGAGAAGAAGAAGAAGAATTAGTAGGAGAAGAAGAATTAGTAGGAGGAGAAGAAGAATTAGTAGGAGGAGGAGGAGAGTGACTTTTACCTAAAGCATTGCTACTGATTGAGAAAGAAAATAAGGGACATAATAATATGGAGACAGAAAGCTGTGGAAGGTTCGTAAAAGAGGAAACCTGAGAAAAGTGTTTTGTACATGGTCGGGATTGGATACATTTAAACTAAATTTATATAATAGAGTAAACCTTAGAAGTAAGCTGGTACAAGACTAGATTTGCTTCTCTTTCTCTCCATCGAAATAACAGTTTCCTTAAAATGTTAACCTGCTTATAGTAATAGATTATAAAGTTTATTTTACCCCTCATGTGATCTGTTCTGTACTTATTCTTGAAGTAAATTTATTGTTAATGAATAAGAATTGTTTCACAGTGACATATACTTTTATCTGGCCAATGTTTTGAAACATTTTAACAAGATTCCCCAATATTAAATTTTAATCAGAAACCTGTTTATCTCCAGCTAAATCTGGGATGCTTCAGAGGGCCCCTGAAACATCGCAAAGAAAGCTTTTAATCTATAAATCTTCATTTGGTATGTTAAATGACATGGGGAGTATTATCAAGTAAATAATAAATCTTCCCAGGTTATATTGTGGAAAACTATTATTAATATAGATATTCTAGAAATTGTATGGAATCACTAAAAATATGCCATGTCTGAAATGTTACCAGTCACAAGTATGGTTATTGTAACCAGGATTTTCTTATCAATTACTGTGTAACAATTTGTAACACCACCCTTTTAAGCTTTTTGTCACTTATACACAGTTATTGTTTTATCCTGATGCTTTTGAAAAATGCTTTTTCTTCCAGGAGATTTGTTGGTTGCTGATAAATTTCAAGCTACAGCATTGAACTAAACTGGGTAAGAAATTTTAAAGGTCTGACAGAAACTCTGATATCATAAAACTGTTGACAATAAAAAGGATTAGTTATATGTGACAGAGTAAACTGATAATTCTGGTTATAAATTTTGGCTCTGTCTAAAATACTACCGGCTTTTAATCTGTGTGCTCCAGATATAAAGAAGTCCTTCTTCTCAAGCAAATTATGACTTGCAGCAATTCGGTTAAATATACCTTTGGAAGTAGACTAAATCCCTTATATTTCCCCTCTATCTGATCCCTCCAGAGACTGGAAACTTTTCAGTACCCAGTGGCTTTATCAGATACATTAGCAAGATTACCCACTAGCAGGGACATAGAAATATCAAGGTATATTGAGAACCTTGAAGAAAAAAGAATTCATGTAAATCTGTAAGACGAAGTCTGTGGCAAAACTTTGACATGGCTTTCCTGGCCTTAGGAAAGCTTATTATAATTTTAGGCTGAGACACCTTATTAAAAGTTCTGACACAGCCAATTTACATGAGCCTATATGATCAACTAATCAATTAATTTGTAGAGAAATTAATCTTGCTTTGGCTATACTTGATAAAGATGAGAGTAACTTTAGAGAGAAAAATATTATATTTTAGTGTGTATTAAACTTTAATTTTGTTAACTGTGGTCTATATTTACTAGGGATCAATTCCCGAATCATTCCTTGCTGGCATGGTACATTGCTGCAAAGTTTAATTGAATTATTAAAAAGACACTCCAGATTTGCTTCTGAAGTTCAGCAATCTATCCTTGGATGAAGTTCAGATGCCCTGTCACCTGCAACCAGGGATATACACATACTGGGGCAGACATGATTTAAAGAACTATCTTCAGCCAGAATGGGAGGACCCTTAGTCAGGTACTCTAAACTAGACCATGCACAGTGTAAGCTAAAAGAACCTGACTTCTGAATTTCCACTCAGAAAGAACCCCTGTACTGGACCTGCCTATAGAGGAATGCCCACCTTAAAACAAGGCTCATATAGAGAAGAAGCTAACAGACCAGGATGAGAAGAAGATGACATCTGAGGTAGACAGCTGACCCAAGACACCGGACCAGGCCTGTACACCAATTACTTTGATAATTGCTCATACCTTTGCTTATGAACAATGCTCGCATAACATTTTCCTTAAAGAGAAGGATTGGTACAAAACAGAAAAAGTCAGATGAAATGAGGATATACTGAGCCACACCTAATGAAATTTCTTGGCTTAAATTCTCACTTATGACCTTACAACAATTGCTATCTATATTATTTGTATTTTGTGAGTTTTACCAACTTGTTGTTTCTTGCATTACCGATTGTGTGATTGAGCCTCTGATAAAATAATGACTAGGCAACTTGAAACAGTAGATCGGACATATAATTCTGTATGAGACCAATCATTGTAGTAGTGTGACTCTAGATATGGGAAGAAGCAACCAGAGGGACTATTCTACTGGACCATGGCAGACTGGTAAGAAAAGTGGTCCAGAGAAATTTTGCTCCTGAAAATAAGGCCTAGTCCCATAATAGCACACTGAGTGGCCTATCAGTGAAATCCCCTCCTGACCTAGGAATAAGCATTTCTAGCACTGTGGGGTGAAATGGTCATGCCAGGCCATGGTCAAATTTCTGATCATGAGGGCACACACCATCTGCTTCCACAAGGTTTGGGTCACGTTGGCACTCGCCATCTACCTCTGCTTGGATTCAATCATGAGCCAGTGTAGCTGCTGACCTACAAATCATGCCAAAAGGGGTTCAGGGTGGAGATCGAGAATGAGGCAACTGTGCTCTGGGAAAACAGGGGGAACAAGCCTTCAGATAGTTAGATATTTTCAGGAGAAGATTTTATGAGCCCAAATTTTTGCATCGCTTCATATCTAGAAAAGCAGTAAAATCATTAATGGTGACATTTGCTTTGGCCGCTAAGGAGAGAAATGCATTTGAAAATCAAAATGGAATAACTAGTCCAGACATCCAAGGTAAAACCAGGTAACCAGTATACATGTGATTTCAGACAAGTTTGTTGCTGAGAGATTGAGTTTTGTCACCGAGTGATATCAAAATTGGGAAACCACCAGCCATTTTCAAAGCCGTGTGTGCTGGCAACTTGTAACTGCAAACTTATGGGCTTAAGTTGTCCTCTTGTATTTATTGAGTTCCTAGATCCATACTGCCTGTTTTACTTTCATACCAGATGCATCCAGGAACATCACAACTGCCCTGGAGGACATGAAGCAACAAATGCATAATGTACGGAATTCAGGGGTATAAGGGGGAGAAGTTACATCTCAAGTAACTGGTTTTCTGGCCTCTTTCCATGCATGCGCTAAGGTCTCAAATCCATTCTTAGTGGAATTCTACAGTTTCCAATATCACTTCTGTTAACAAAAGTTTGTGTATGTATAATGTTTAGACTAACAGGCTTTGTTGTCTAATGTGTGGGAAAGGAGAGTCCAAGGTTCTTTTGGAACCCCCAGGCGCATGAGGAGGTCTGGTTCACTCATTCCATCTCAAGAACCCCCAAATGATGTCCTCATTCAGCAGGAAGCAGCCAAATGGGCGTGACTCTCATTTCCCTATTTCCATAGAATTGGAATGAGAGAACCTGACAGTGGGGAATTTGAAGGAGGAATAATAAAATGACTGCACTTGGGCTAACAGACTCTGGGCTTTATGCTTGTTCCTTGCCCTTAGAAGGGTCAGAAGACCACTTATTATTCACAGACCCAGGCCTACCGATAAAACCAAATCTGTTGAATTTACTATTTCTTCTTCATCCTGGTAATCAAAGTTATAGTCATTCTCGGCATACGGGTTGTTCTCCAGGAAGGTCACAGGACTGTAAATGTAGAAATGAGCCCAAATTTCCAAGAAGACCAGGCCTTGAGCACTTAGAAGTTAAAGAGATGGAATGAGTGATAACCTCTAGGCCCTATAGGCTTGGTCACCTGGAGACACCATGACAACCCTCTGCATCTTATCCCTAGAAGGAAGTAATTCTGTTGATTGTTATCAATGTTTTTTTGTTTCACTATGGTTCTACCATCATCCTTTCCCATCCTCAAAATGGATCCACTGTTTTGAAGGCACTAGCCGACTGTGAGTGTCCTTTGCCTAGCAAAGCAATAAAGCTGGCTCTTTTCTTCTAAGCTCTAAGGGTTGTCTCTGAGTTAATTTGGCTCATCACGGATGGGGTCCAATAATTTGGCAATGGTACTGCAATATAAATTTACTGCTTATGAATAGCAGTTGGGATAAGTTGAATTGGTTTCCTCTGATCACTAAGGTTCACTATTTAGGAAAGAGAATTTTAGGATTTCTCTTGGTCCCTGATAAAGTCTGAAGGACTAGCCAGAGTTCTGAGTTCTAAAATGCCAGAAATTTACTTGGCCTTTAGTTTTACCTCATTGAGTTAATTAGGCTCAGTCTCAGGTCATTCTTCGTTGCATTTATATTTTTGAGTTGTAAGACAAAGATAGTTGCTTTTAGTTTCCCAAAGAACTTGTCTGTCACCTAAGTCCAACTGTTATCTCCTTCCTATGCTTTCCTGTATCAATGAGAAGATTTCCAAACAAAGAGCCCCATGCTTTAAAATTTTAGGGTTTACTTTATCAAGTCTTCAAAGGCTTGTATGAGGCATTTAACAAGGACTCTCTTTCTTGAGTACAGGTTAAACCAAGTTTAAATCTCTTAATTTTTTTTTTAATTGGTCCCTGAATATTAGATTTTAAACTACTTTACATTGTACAGCTCAGGTAACCCTATTGGTTTCTTCACTATGTTTAATTAATATTTCCTGAGGGGCAGATTTCTGTGCCCAGTCTTAGCGTACCAAGCAGGGTGAGCATTCCCCCTTGAAATATACCTATCCCACAACATAATTAAACAAAAGAAGTTTATGTAAATCCTACTTACATATCCCAATTTTATAAATGTTATCCCAATTTTATCAACTTACACTTATATTTTTAGATTTTATTAGGTTTATTCAATGTCTTGTTTTAAAAAGAGTCCTAGAAGCTTTGATTTCTTTTTATCTATTGTCCATTTTATATAAAAGTCTCTGGTGTACCCAAGTTTGAACCGAAGGGCTTAGGCCCTTGTCAATGTTCAAATCTGATTAACTGTTCCAACTGTTGCCCCAATTGTTGATCAGGTATCTCAGAATATATCTATCTTTTTCAGCTCTGTAAAATTGGGGTAAGAAGAGTAGACTTGTTTGAATTCTTATGTTGGGGACCACTAGGTGGTCACTTTGGCCTTTTTAATCTTACATGTTGTAGTATCCAAACCTTGGGTCTTAATCCATAAATGTCCATTTAGTTTATCCGTTTTAAATTATTATCTGAGAAACGTTTATCCACTTGATATAAATCCCTTATTTTTCTCCTGTTAACAAACAAACAAAGAAAAACTTTAGAATATTTTTGAAGTCTTTTCCCCAGTGACTCAACGTATTTAACATAAATTATTCTAATATGTGTTTTAGCATCTCTGAAACCAATTTGGGGCAAGGGGAAAACACAAATGTAGATTTCCAAACCAGATTCTTGTTTTAAACTAAGGGAGCTCAGTCTAACCATTAGATATATACTTTAAAATTGATTGATTTTTATTGATACCAATAAAACAGCTGTTTAAAATGAAAACTCTCTAAACTTTTACCAATTTAGGAGTTTCTCTAATTTAACGGATTCATCATCTGGCCATCATATCTTATTATTAAAACGATAAGATAAAGAGGCTTTCCCACAAGAGAGTGGGGGGTACCTCCTAAATAAATTTCAAACCTTTATTTCTCAGAAAGTAAAGGCCACCATGGCACAAGCCGATGGAACAAAGTTTAAGATGGCAAAATAGCTGAGAATCAATACAATAAAAGGATTGTGCAGAATTCCAATTTATTTGTTTGGGCACCATATGTATACGACATTTATACTATTTGATGGCAGAGGACAAGATTTTAAATAAGAAAACAAACAAACAAACAAATAAACAAACAAAATTACATACATACACACATGCATGCAAAATACCCACAGGGGAAAAAAAAACAAAAAAGAAAAACTTACACTTCAAGGACACAGGAAAAGAAATGTGAGTTCCCATGAATAGGTCAAAATTCTGAAACAAAAGTATTTATAAAGCCAGCTTCCTTTTTTTTTTTTTTTCTTTCCTACTTTTAGGTTTAGAAGCTCTATTTCCCATCCTAAGGTTGGGTTGTCATAATAAAATTGCTAGTCTTCTTCCCCATGGGGACAGCATCATGACGTAAATTGTTTGCTTCACCAGTCCTGTAAATTTTTTAGTCACCTGAGAAATCGACTGCCCTCCAGGAAGAGGTTCACATCTTTGGAGTCAAATGGCTTCTCATAAAATTTCACTTTTATCCCAGCAATTTCAATGGAGGTAGCCAACTTGAGGAAAGCATTAGACCAGCCTCTTACCTAACCACTCAGTCCAGACCCCGCTATATTTAAACCAAGCCCCATCTGGGAGGTCTCCAATGGTTGGATATGTAGACTGAAATAAATGCGCAGCCTAAAAGTTAAAAGTTATGTTTTATTTGGCGGGAGGACTTGAGGCAGGATGACAGCCTCTCAGATGGCTCTGAGGGACTGCTCCGAAGAGGTAGGGGAGGAGCTAGGATATATAGGAGCCTTACAACAAAGACCAGGTTGTTGGAACAATAGAAGATTATTTGTTACCTAAAGAAAACCGGGCATCTTAAGTTAAAGAGTGTAGTGCTTTTCTATGTATGGGAGGATGCATACATTTGGGCTCACTGAATTCATTTCTTTGGCAAGAACCTAGCTATCTCGGGCCAGTATCCTGTCCTTTCTTATTCTGCATCCACTCAGAGGGCACCATTGTGAGTGGCTGCAGAGGCTGGGCTGCAGGTCTGTCCCTACTGGGGGGTGGTGGCAGCCACAGATGACTTGGTTTCAGCATTCTTGGTTTACTGAACTTTGCAGTAATTTTACTCAGATACTTCCTTGGTATCTTTCAACCAGCCCCACCTTGGTTGACTTCTCTAAGTGGGTATTTCCTTAGTATCCTTCCACCAGACCCCACCCAACTGGTCTCCACTGGGTGGGTATTCCCCCCAGTATCTTTCATCAGGAGGGCAAGGTACCTGGATACACCACTAAATAAATCTCAAGATGCTCAACCAATATGGGAGTTCTGAGAACCAGGAGAGACTCACCCAAGTTCATCTGGAATCCCTGAATAGGCAGATGGACACAAAGGGCCTCTGCTGGTACCAAGGCTCTGTTTTCTCATAGAGTTCAGGTGAAGCAGAGAAGTCTGCTCTGTGTGAATTCATGGGGATACGAAAACTGTCAACTGAAATACACTCATAGCGTAAAAGTCAAGAGTTACGTTTTACTTGGCTGACATTTCTGAGGACTTGAGCCCAGGATGGCAGCCTGCTGAATCACTCTGAGGGACTGCTCTGAAGATGTAGGGGAGGAGCCAGGATAAATAGGAATTTTACAACAAAACCAGGTAGTGGGAACATTAAAACATTACTTGTTCACTGAAGACTAGACATCTCAACTTAAACAATTTAGCACTATTCTTTGTATGTGAGGAAGCAATTTTCTGAGTTCATTCAAACCATTCTTTGACAAGCACCTAGCTATCTAGGGCCAGTGTCCTGTCCTTTCTTATTCTGAGTCCCCTCAGAGTGCACCATTGTGGGTGGCTGCAGAGGCCAGGCTGCAGGCTTGTTTTCACTGTGGGGGGTGGTGGCAGTAGCTTCTGATGACTTGATGGCTTTAGCATTCCTTGTTTATTGTTATGGTTTGCAGTATTTTTTCCTTAAGAAATAGAACTAGTGTCCAACATTTCAAATCACTTAATCATACCAAATGTTAAACCAGGGTAAGCAAATTACCTTTGCCTAAGAGAATTTTCTACTATCTCTATGGCAAGCAGGTGTTTACAGCTTAACGCCAGGTGCCTAAGACTTAAACCCCTACTTCCAAGGTGACTTCAAAGCATTATCTTCCCTGATATTCTCATTTGAAAGGGAACGCTGGAAGGACATTAAGAAAGACTTTTTGAAGTTGTCATACTGCCAAGGGGCTTATTTAGCTCCTTAAAAACTTATCCACACATCAGAAGAACAGAGAAAAAAATTACAAGTTTCTAAAAGGAAATACTCTAAGGCACAGGTGGAGAAAGAATCACTTGCTCATTTTGGCAGGAAAGGAAGCAGGGATATTCCTTTCCCATGGTCTCTCAGTCTCACAAAAGGTTCCTGAACAAACATGAAGAACACCTTCAAGTGCTAACAAACAGTGGCCTAAAATTACTCCTTTTATTTCCATGTAACACTGCTGTTTTCTTGTTAATCTCCCTAATTTAATCTACCAGTTTTGTGTCGTCTCAATCAAAATATGAGCAGAACTTGCTGATCATTTGAATCAACATAGAGGTTTTAAAGAATAGCAGTAAGATCCCAAGAAAACAGAACTGAACCTAACCTAGAAATTCTGAGGGGAAAGATAATGAGGAAACAATTGCCCTGTTACTGAACATAGGTATGACTGGTTGCTTACCACTCAAAACCCAAATATCTGAGAGGCAAGTGTCAGTAGAAAAGAAAAGTGCTTTAATCAGAAAACCTGGTGATCTGGGGGGAAGGTGAACTCGGCTTCTGAGATGAGACCAATTCCAAAGATTCTGATAAATCGTGACAGTTTTAAAGGGAGACGTGGGTGGGCGGGTGGAAGATTCATGGGGGTAGAAGATTGGATTCTTCATCATTCTCCATTGTGTGCAGACGGGCTGACTCTCCTCAGATCACGATTGCCTTGCACCGTGATCTCCCTGCAGGATTGCTAAGAGGGCTATTGCGGTTAGAGAGCTGGTCATTCTTTAACTGCTGAGTTCTTCACTCTTACTTCTTTTTGTCTAGGAGAAGAATCAGCAGAGTAGGCAAGGCTTGGTGGGCATTCAGGAGAGCATAAGCCAGGAGTTAGGCTACATTTCCTAGTGATCTCATTTCTACAATTAGAGTTCCTCAAGGATACACGGGGACAGAATTGGGCAAACAGGAAAGGAGAAAAGGGGTGCTTTCACCCCTAGCAGAAAATAGAACATTAGGTTTACAATTACTCTAATTGTCACTACACAGTCTTACTTTTATGATTAGAATTTAAGAGAGCAACAATTCCAAATTTTGCTAAACATTTTGGTTTGCAAGCATGGAGATCTCATATATTGTCGGTGGAAATATGAAGTGGTACACACGCTCTGGAAATTCTTGGGAAGCTTTCCACAAAATTAACAATACCATCACCCCGTAACCCAGAATCTTCACTCCTAGTGTTGGGCCTGGGTGAACTGTCTACTCAGAGACATGAGCTCCACTTTTCAAGGTAGCTGTATTGATGAAAACCCTCAAACCAAAAATAACTCAAATGCCCTTCAACAGCAGTTTACATAAACCGCTGTAGAGTCATACAAACTTAAATCTAAGTGAAAGAAGGTGCTATACAACCTGTACAGTTCTATTTATACATAGTTCAAGCTCAGGCAAAGCTAATCACTCACGATAGAGATTATGCCATTGATGGGAAAATTAATGACAAAGAAACACAGCAAGCCTAATTGGAATGGCAGTTACTCAGTTACAAGCGGTTCTTAAAACTCACCAACCTGGAAACTTAAGGTCTGTGCATGATATCTCATTTAGATTTATATTTGTGTTTTATTTTTTTTTTTGAGGTACTCCAATATGAAACATGATATTAATTTAATTGAAATATGAGAATTCTTTGTTGAATCATTACACTCAGAAACAGATCAACATACATATGGAAAATGGAGTGTATGATAAAGTGACTTGTATCAGTGAGAAATGCATTACCTAGTTGAATGGTTAATGAATAAACATTCATTTAAATAAGTAATGATAACTTCATGACACTTCTACCAAAATATTTCCCACATGGAGCAATTATTTTCATGTTAATGACAACTGGTAGCTAGCTCTTTAATAATGCCAACATCCCTTTTATGTACCATATATATATTTCCTCATTGAATCCACTACATTTTAAATTCCTTATGTAGCCTTCGCAGCATCCCAGTGAGGTAAGTTTTGTTGATATTAATAAAAATTGATATTGTTACTTGTTAGAATTTTACTAATGCTGTCTTATATTCTGAGTACTTGGTTTTACTTTCCCTCAGTCAATCTTATAAACCTAAACTTAGGCTTTGTTATTATTTTAGTCTTATTGTCATTATTATTATTTTTATTATTCTTACTGTGAGTTGTTTAGTAATGGTGACATCCCTTCTAAGTACATTATATATATTGACTGATGGCATTGTTGTACACAGTAACTTATTTAGGCTTCACAGCAACCTGTTGTCATTGTTGTTGTTATTGATTTTCTTATAAACTATTAATATTTAGTTATTTATAAAAAACTCTGCCCTAAGTATTTTGTATAATTTAACTCTGAACCATTATACATCTGAAATTGTTTAGACCTTACACCACGTCATATGTGTAGGTTTTGTTTTTGTTGTTGTTGTTTTTCTTCATCTTCCCTCCTCTTCCTCCTCTATCTCCTTCTTCTCCTCCTTTTTCTCCTTCTTCCCCTTCTCCTTCTTATTCTTCCCCTCCCACTCCTCCTTCTAAATACTAGTTATATCTTTAGTAATGCTAACCTCTTCATTAATTCCTAATACACTTTAAGGTATTTATTTATTCTTCAATGCACCCCAGATGTTCAGGTGCTGCTGCTGTAATTTTATTACTAGTATTAAAATTATGTCTATTTAGTTGCATACAAATACAATCTATGCTCTACGTCCTTTATTGACGTTTATTCTGGGCCCTCCATACCTTAACTTATTCACTCTTCAGAGCATTCCATTGAAGTAGGCTTCTTTTTATTATCATTATCATATCATTTTCATTAAAATTATGACCATTTGGTCTTTTAGTCAACCCGAACTCTGACTTGATATGTTACAAACACTTAATTTTTGAATTATACATCATAACTTATTTAGAGCTCAGAGTATCCCAATGAGGTTGGGTTTGCTTTTATTTACCAATAATATCACTGTTACTACTAGTTGTGCTTCATAATGCCCATTTCTATTCTACATATTTGGTATATATTTATTCATTGAATTTATATATTTTGATTTATCTACTCTTCCCAACATCACAGTGAGGGAATTTTCGTTTGTGTGTGTGTGTGTGTGTGTGTGTTTAATGGTATTATTTACTCATAATTATGATTACAAGTTGGTTCTTTAATAAAGCAGACTGTTTCTGTGTATGTTACATATATTCACTCATTGAGTCTTTACACACCAAAACCTTTTAATCTTCAAATTATCTCACTGAGCTAGGTTTTCTTCTTCTTGTTACTTTACAACAATTGTTTCTAGATAATACTCTACTAATGCCAATTTCTGTTCTAAGTACTTAGCGCACACTTACTCACTGATCCTATTCACCTTAGCATATTTAGCCATCCGATTTCAGTTAAGTTTTGTTTTTGTTCTTATTGTATCTTATTAATAGGATGATTATTACTAGTTAGATCTTTACTAATGCCAACCTCAGTTCTAAATATTTTATATACATTCAGATGTGGAATCATCACACACCTTAACTCATTTACTTCTGATAGCACCCCAGTGAGACTGGTTTTTTTGTTTTTATTATTTTATTATTTTTGTCTTATTATCATAATTACCTTCATTAATGCTGACCTCTGTTGAAAGCACTGCATGTATAATTTAATTACTCATTGAGTCCTTACTACCTTACTTAGTCATCACAAATCTTAATGTCGTAGGTTTATGTTGGTATCATTTTATTATTATAAATAATAATTATTGCGTTTTATAGTTCATTCTTTAGTAATGCTGACCTCAGTCCCTAGAACCCTAATGTATTTAGACTTTGATCCTATAAACCTTAATTTATTTTGTCTTTACAGCCTACCAATGAGGTAGATTTTGTTGCCGTTATTTATCAACATCATCGTCATCCTCATTCTTATTTTCATTTTTATAATTTTTATTTTTTATTATACATTAATTAGATATTTACAGAATTGACATCTTTCCTCATACTTTATAAATACTTCATTGTTAATTACTCTGCACCTTATTAGTTTTTGTTAATTCTAACTTCTAAGTACTTTCATACATTTGCTCCTTGAATCCTATAAGTTTCAACTTACTTAATTTTACAACATACCATTGAGGTAGGTTTTGATAGTTTTTGCTATTTTCATTATTACTACTTAGTTCATTACTAATGCTGACTTCTGTTCTAAGTCCTTCAGTAGTTATTCATTGAATATCATATACTTTAACTAATTTAGTTTTTGCAACATCCCAATAATGTATGGTTTTGGTTGATGATGATGATGATGATGATGATGATGATGATGATGATGATGATGATGATGATGGAGAAGAAGAAGCACAATGATGATGTTGATGGCGGTGAAGGAAAGTTACATTTTTTACTACTTCACATCCCTGATTGGTGCCTCATGTGCAATTACTCATTCAATTATACAAATTAACTTATTGAGTCTCCACCGCATTAAAGCTTTATTATTATCCTTACTCTTATCAATGGTTGGTCTAACACCAAATCTGTCACAGTACTTTATATACACTTGCTCAATGAATTGTATACATCTTAACTTATGTACTCTTCATAGCATTCCAGTAAGATACTTGGCTCTTTTGTTTTATGATTGCTGTCATTACAGTCACTAGTAGGTTCTTTACTAATACTGACTTCCACTGCAAGTAACTTTTATGTATATTATTGACTCTTCTTATACTTTAACTATTTATTTAGTTTCTACATCATCCCACTGATTAGATATCGTTGTTTTTGTTACTTTACTATTACTGATCATAATTATTATATCACTGTTTATTTCTTTACTATTGCTGACCCATATTTAAAGTACTCTATAGACATGTACTTGTTGAAGCCCTGTACGTAAATCTTGACTTATTCAGCCTTCAAAGCACCCCAGTGGGTAGGTTTAATGCTGTTTGCATTTTTATTGCTAGTAAGTTTTATCAATAATTTTTAACATTATCCCTGGTTTTTTTTCCTAGTGCCATTCTCTGTTCTAACTAGTTATATACATTTACTCATTCAGTCCTTAAATAAAATAAGTTATCAAGTCTTTGCAGATGTCATGGTGTTTAGGATGGAGGCCAAGATGGCAGAATAGTGGGATGCTAATAGCTCAATCTCTCCCGCAAACACACCAAGACTCACATCCATGGACCTACTCAGCCAACCAGAGCACATGCAGAACTCCAACAGAACTTCGTCCTCTTCAAAAGACAAAGATGTCAAAAATCTGGTAGGAGAAAATGAAAGAAGAAAAAAGAAAAACGAAACAGTGTAGGACTGGTCCTGTTGGGAGGGAGCGGCAAAGGAGGTCTAGTACTCATATGCTGGGTCTCCCCTACTCCAAACTGAGAAGCCAGCAGGATGGATGGGGAACTTCCAAGGCTCGAATCTGTACAGAGCAGCCCTTGGCCAACAGAACTAAGTTAAAAGGGCCCAGAGGGTCCCTGCGACACCCAGTCTGAGAAGCGAGCCAGCAGCTGGGGCTGGGACAGGCTGCCCAAGCCTGGCAGAGGATGGGGGTGGCTGAACTGAGGCAGGCCCAAGGGACTGCAAAGGGCTGTGCACTGTGGTTGAGTGGGTGCACAGGGCAAAACAACCTGGGTCCTCCAAAAAACAACACGGCTGATGTGCCCTGGGGAGAAGAGTGCCATACCCCTATCTCTGAAAACCCGCAGAAGGTTTTCAGGTGAAGAGAGGAGGGCCTCAGGCACAGTCGCCATATCCTCTGGTGCTTAGCACCCAGCTGGGGGTAGGGGTGTAACCTGAGCCCTCACCTAAGGGCTTTGCAACCTCAAAGAGCAGATGGAGACTTGTCTACAGCCTGAGGCAAATAGGATCCTTCCACCCTAGTACCTCAGAGAACTTGAGGTGCCAAGACAAACAAGGAGCTGGGTTTTGGCACAGAGCAGGTGTGGGGCTGTTGTAACAACTTCTCTGAGCCCACCTACAGGTCGCCGACTCAAGGCAGAGAGGGCAGCTGCACAGAGCTGCAGAGCGACTGGCGCCAGGAGACGGCATGCAGCCCCCGCATTTCGAGCAGGAATGCAACACCTGAACATGGTGCTGGGGAGGGGATCAAACCGCCCTCTTATCTGGCCAGCCTGCAACATCTGACTGAGACATCAGGAGGGGCCCTGACCCGCCCGACCACAGCGAAGGAGAGCTGCACCTGACTGAGTGTTGGGAGGGTCGTGATCTGCTTGCCAACAGGCAACGAGAGCAGCACAGATGAGGGCGCCAATGGAGGGCCTCTGGAAACACCAAGCTGAGTTCTTGAAACAGGCTTAAGACACAAAGACTTCTCATTAAGAGCACACAGTCTCCAGGAGAACAACCCCGCTTTTTTTTTTTAATTGGCTTTTAACTGTTCTATACTTACAACCTTTTTAATTTTTAATTTTTATATAATTATGTGTGCTCCTAGTTTAATCCTTTTAAATTTCTATTTTAAAATATTTTATTATTATTATTTTTAAAAATCCAAGCCATTTCATTTTTAGTTCTCTTGGTTTTGATCTCCTGTTATTGATTATATATGTTTCAAATATATTATTCCCCTTTTTTCTCCTTTTTAAAATCTTTTTAAAAGACTTCTCAATCAGATTGCTATTTTGCTTCAACTTGCTCTTGTATTATTCATTATACACAGTTTTCAAAACTTTTTTCCTCCCTGCTTTTAAAATTTTCTCTTTATCATTTTTATTTCTTAATTTTCTATTACCTTTCTAATTTCTACTTTCTAAACAATTGTATATGCTTATAGTTTTAATTACTTTAAAATTTTTCTTTTAAAGCAGTTATATTACTATTATTTTAAAAAAATCCACCTTTCATTTTCATTTCTTTAGGTTTGACCTCCTGTTATTGATTATACAGGGGTTCCAAATATTGTGTATTGATCTTTTTACATTTTTTAAGTATTGTTAAAAAGACGTTTCAACTCGATGGCTAGTCTGTCTCAGAGTGCTTTTCTATAGTTGATTATTCCCTGTTTTCAACCATTTTTCTCACTTCTTTAAAAATTCTCTTTCTTTCTCTCCCTCCCTTTTTTTCTGTTTTATTTCTACATAGGCATTAGATAGATAAATAAATAAACTCCTTAAAGACCACATGAAATAACTGATACACCATAAGTCATAGTGCTGAAGAGATTTGAACAAGATTAGGAAGCAGAGAAACCATCCCCAACTAAAGGGAAAAGAGAAATCCCCTGAAGGAATGATCAATGAAATAGACATCAATAGCCTATTAGATCAAGATTTCAAAACAGGAGTGATCAAATTACTGAAGGAACTAAAAGAGATGGTGTTTAGAAATATGAAATATGTCAAAAATGAAATGGAAGCTAAAAAGAAGAGACAAGTAGAAATGGTAAATGCATTGGCTGAGATGAGAACTGATCTAAAGGCTGTGCAAAGCAGACTAGATAATGCAGAGGAACGAATAAGTGACGTACAATTCAGGACAACAGTAAACTCGCAATCTGAACAGCTGTGAGATAAACACAAATAAAAACAAATGAAAACAACACAAGAGATCTAAGGGATAAAATTAAGTGTCTCAATCTTCGCATAATTGGGGACCCAGAAGGGGAAGAATCATCAAAGGGGATTGAAAAGGTACTGGAAGAAATCATGACTGAAAACTTCCCAAAATTAAAGATGAAATCAGATATCCAAGTACAGGAAGCTCAGAGGGTGCCAAACAGGAAGAACCCAGAGACCCACAACAAGACATATCATAATCAAGATGACCAGAGTCAAGGATAAAGAAATGATCCTAAAGGCAGCAAGAGAAAAGCAAAGAGGGGATTACAATGGAACCCCTATAACGCTCTCAGCTGATTTCCCTACACAAACACTACAGGCCAGAAGGGAGTGGCAAGATATACCCACAGTCTTGAATGAAGAAAATGATGCAGCCTAGGATACTCTCTCCAGCAAGGCTATCTTTTAGGAGAGAATGATACATAAAGAATTTCACAAACAAGTGAACCCTACAAGAGTTTAGCCACACTAAACCCATGCTAAAAGAAATATTGAAAAGTCTACTCTAAATAGAGCAGCAGGATGGAACATAAATGAGAAACTCACAACTGAAAAGGTGATAACTCATGAAATGCAAATAAAATAAACATGAAGTTGTAAAAGAAGACATCTAAATCATTGAGTGGTAGAAGGAAGCAAGAACGTATAGAGTATTTTTTTCCTTTCTTTTTAAAATATATTGTTCTTGGTAGGATGGGTTTTAGATTATGTTACTATCAGTCTAATAAAAACAGTTATAGTAATGGGCTAATAGACTTAAAGCAAAGGGTAACCACAAGCGAAGAACTTACAAGGGAGTCACAAAAACTAAATAAAATCCATGATATTACAAAGGAAACTTACCAAAGCACAAAAGGCAGGAGAAAGGAACAAAGAGGAAATACCAAATCAACTGCAAAAATAAGTTCAAATTGGCAATAAACACTCATCTATCATTAATTACTTGAAATTTTAACAGACTGAATGCTCCAGGCAAAAGACCTAGAATGGCAGACTGGATAATAAAGTAAGAACTTTCAATGCGCTGCATACCAGAGACCCACATTACGGAGAAGAACACATATAGAATGAGATTGAAAGAATGGATATTCTATGCAAATGGAAAAGCCAAAAAGCAGGTGTAGCACTACTGATTTCAGACAAAATAATCTTTAAGACAAAGGCCATAAAGATAAAGAAGGATGTTTTATAATGATTAAAGGAGTAATACAAAATGAGGATATTACAATCATTAATGTATATGCACCCAATATAGGAGCACCTAAGTACATAAAGCAATTACTAACAGAGATAAAGTGGGATAGTGATAGAAATACAATCATAGTCAGAGATTTTAACACTGCATTAACTTCAATAGACAGATCTTCCAGACAGAAAATAAGTAAGGCAACAGAGAAATTAAATACTACAACAGAAAAATTAGATTTGGTGAATATTTTCAGAACATTGCCCCCCCACAAAATAGGATAAACATTCATTTCAAGTTCACATGGAAAATTTTCTAGGTTTGATCATGTACTTGGGCACAATAGAAGCCTCACCAAGTTTAAGGAAATAGAAATTATCTCAAGCATCTCTACTGACCACAATGATGTGAAACTAGAAATCAACTAGAGAGAAATAAAAGTGAAATAAAGTAAAGCATGGAGATTAAACAACATGCTATTAAAAAAACAGTGGGTCAATAGGGAAATCAAAGTAGAAATCAAAAAAATAACTTGTGACAAATGAAAATGTAAACACAACCACACAGAATTTATAGGACACAGAAAAGGCAGTGCTAGAGTGAAGTTTAAAGCAATACAGACCTTCCTCAAAAAAGAACAATCTCAAATAAACAATCTAACACACCAGCTAAAGGAATTAGTAAAACAAGAAAAAAACACCACAAAAGGCAACAAAAGGAAGGAAATAGTAGAGATAAAAGAGGAGAAAAATAAAAGAAATTAAAAAAACACAGAAAATAAATTATTAAACCAGAAGTTGGGTTTTGTTTTTGTTTCTATTTTTGTTTTTATGTTTGTTTGTTTGTTTTTGAAAAACTAAATAAAATAGATCTCTGGCAAAATTCACAGAGAAGAAATATGAGACAGCACAAATAAGCAAAATAAGAAAGAAAAATGGAGAAATTACAACAAATAAAATAGAAATAGAGAATATCATACTAGAATATTCTGAAAACTATATGGAACCAAAGTGCGTAACCTAGAGGAGATGGACAAATTTCTGGAAACATCCAGTTTACCAAGACTGAACCAGGAAGAAACTGACCACTTGAACCAAACGATCACTAGAAATGGAATCAAATTAGCAATATAAAACCTCCCTACAAATGGAAGTCCAGGACTGGATGGCTTCACCGGGGAATTCTATCAAACATACAAAGAAGAACTCATACCAGTCCTTCTCAAACTCTTTCAGAAGATTGAACAGGAGGGAATACTCCCAAACTCATTCTATTAAGCCACAGACATCCTGATACCAAAAACCGGCAATGACACTACCAAAAAAGAGAATTATAGGACAATAGCACTGATGAACATACATGCCAAAATCCTCAACAAAATATTAGCAAATAGAATCGAACAGCAAATGCAAAAGATTATACATCACGACCAAGTGGGGTTCATCCCAGGGACACAAGGGTGGTTCAACATACAGATATCAATCAATGTAATACACTACATCAACAAGAGAAAGGGCAAAAACCACATGATCATCTCAATAGATGCAGAGAAAACATTTGATAAAATTTAAAACCCATTTATGATGAAAACTCCTACCAAAGTGGGTGTAGAGGGAACATAACTCAACATAATAAAAGCTATACATGACATATCTTAAGCTAGCATTGTAGTCAATGGTGAAAACTCAAAGGCTTCCCACTAAAATCTAGGAGAAGACAAGGCTGCCCTCGAACACCACTCCTATTCAATATAGTCTTGGAAGTCCTAGCCACAGCAATCAGGCAAGAGACAGAGAGAAAAGGGAGTCAAATTGGAAAAGAAGAGGTAAACGTGTCACTATATGCTGATGACATGTTACTATAAATAGAAAACTCTAAAAGGTCCACAGAAAAACCACTGGAGCTGATTGAAGAATTCAGCAAGGTAGCAGGTTACAAGATTAATGTTCAAAAGACAGTTGCATTTCTTTACACTATTGATGAATCAACAGAAAAAGAAAGTAAAGAAACAGTCCCTTTTAAATAGCACCCAAAGTAATAAAAATACCTTGAAATAGCTCTAACTAAGGAAGTGAAAGAATTATACACAGAAAACAATAAAACATTGATGAAGGAAATTAAAAAACACTTTCAAAAATGGGAAGATAGCCCATGCTCTTGGGTTGGAAGAATCAATACTGTTAAAATGGTCACACTACCCAAGGCAATCTACAAATTTAATGCAATTCCTATCAAATTACCCAGGACATATTTCACAGAACTAGAACAAATCATAATAAAATTTATATGGAACCATCAAAGACCTAGAATTGCCAAAGCATTACTGAAGGAAAAGGAAAGAGGCTGGAGAAATAACTCTCCCAGACTTCAGACAATACTACAGAGCTACAGTCATCAAGACCACATGGTTTTTGGTACAAAAACAGACATATAGACTAACAGAACATAATAGAGAGCCCAGAAATGTACCCACAAACTTTTGGTCAGCTAATCTTTGAGAAAGTAGCCAAAGGTATAAAGACAGTCTCTTCAGCAAATTGTGTTGGGAAAACTCGGCAGCAGTACGTAAAGCAATGATGCTAGAACACTCCCTTACACAATACACAAAAATAAACTCAAAATGGATCAAAGACTTAAACATAAGACAAGATACAATAAACCTCCTAGAAGAATATATAGGCAGAACATGATCTGACATACATCAGACATACATGCCATCATGACATACATCATATCAGAAGTGTTCTACTAGAACAGTCTACTCAAGCAATAGAAATAAAAGCAAGAATAAACAAATGGGACCTAATGAAACTTACAAGATTCCGCACAGCAGAAGAAACCATAAGTAAAATGAAAAGACAACCTAAGGAATGGGAGAAAATTTTTGCAAATGAAACTGAGAGAGGCTTAATCTTCAGAATATATAAGCAGCTCATACGACTTAATAAGAAGGAAACAAACAACCCAATCCAAAAATGGGCAGAAGACCTAAACAAGCAGTTCTCCAAGGAAGACATGCAAGTGATCAATAGGCACATGACAAAATGCTCAACATCACTAATTATCAGAAAAATGCAAATCAAAACTACAATGAGATATCACCTCACACCAGTCAGAATGGCCATCATTCAAAAGTCCACAAATGACAAATGCTGTAGAGGCTGTGGTGAAAAGGGAACCCTCCTAGTCTCCTGGTGGGAATGCAGTTTGGTGCAGCCACTGTGGAAAACAGTAAGGAGATTCCTCAACAGGCTAGTAATAGAATTAACATATGAGTAAGGGATCCTGCTCCTGGGCATATATCCAGAAGGAACCCTACTTCAAAATGACACACGCACCCCAATGTTCATAGCAGCACTATTTACAATAGGCAAGACACAGAAAAAGCCTAATTGCCCATCAACAGATGACTGGGTAAAGCAGAAGTGGTATACTTATTGAATGGAATACTATTCAGCCATGAAAATTACAACATAATGCCATTTGCAGCAACATGGATGCTCCTGGAGAATCTCATTCTAAGTGAAGTAAGCCAGAAAGAGAAAGAAAAATACCATATGAGATCACTCATACGTGGAATCTAAAAGCAAACAAACAAACACAGCATAAATACAAAACAGAAACAGACTCACAGACATAGAATACAAACTTGTGGTTGCCAAGGGTTTGGGGGGTGGAAAGCTGTAGACAGGGACCTCAAAATGTAGAAAAGATAAAGAAGATTATACCATATAGCACAGGGAAATATATGCAAGATCTTATGGTAGCTCACACAGAAAAAAATGTGACAATGAATACATATATGTTCATGTATAACTGAAAAATTGGGCTGTACACTGGAATTTGACAAAACATTGTAAAATTATTACAAGTCAATAATAACTGTTTAAAAAACTCTTAAAAAAAACTGTAAAAAGTCTTTACTTATTAGGGTTCTACTAATGCCATCCTCTGTTCTATGTACCTCAACACACTTATTCACTGAATTCTGTGCAATTTCATTTTGTCTTAAGAGCACTCCTGAAGTAGGTTTTGTTTTACTATCAACACCATCATCATCATCTGTATCATTATCATCACTATTTGGACTTTTACTAATCTCAACCTCTACTTTTTATATGTTATATTCATTTACTCACTGAATCTTATGCATTTTAATTACTTTAGCCTTCACAGCATCCTAGTGAAGAGTGTTTTATTGTTGTTATTTAGTACTGTTACTGTCGATGATGATGAGGTCGTTGGTTAGCTTTTTACTGAGGGTGACCTCTGTTCTCAGTACATTGTATAGCTTTACTCATTGAATCCCATACACCCTAAATATTTTAATATTCATGGCATCCTTTTGATGTAGTCTTGCCGTTTTTTGATCATCTTTTAATAATATAAACCTCCCTTCTTAGTGGTTTATATACACTTACTCTTTGAATCCTATACACTTTAATAAGTTTAGTCTTCACAGCATCTGACTGAAGTAGATTTTGGTGTTGTTATTTGTTATTATTATAATCATTGTTACTAGTTAATGCTTTGCCAATACTGAGCTAGGTTCTAAGTGCTCTATATATACTTAATCATTGAATCGTTACACACATTAACTTAATTAGTCTTCACAAAACCCCGGTGAGGTTGGCTCTGTTGTTCTTTTATTTATTTATTTATTATTTAATTATCTCTTTATTTCTTATTTATTTATTTATTTATTTATTTATTTATTTATTTATTTATTTATTTATTTATTTATGTTTATTATTATCATCACCTTTGTTATTAATACTACCCCTCAGAGTTGAGGAAACAGAGGACGAGAATGGTAGCCATTTGTTCAATGTCAGGCCTAGTCAGTGGCTGAGAATATAATCAGATCCACATTGCATCTAGAGGCCATGCTCTTAGTTTGTATCCCCAAATATTTTTAAGAGTTGGTATTTTAAAAAGTGGCAAATATTTATCAGAAAATACAAGTATTTTTGTTGCAATGCTTGTTGAAATACTTGCTGAAATATATATATACATATATTTCTTAGGATTATACACAGCAGAGACACAGGTAAATGTTCTCTCATGGCCAAGTACACAAATGTACAAAGAGAAGCTAAAAGTAGAAAGTGTCCATTCACATGTCTATTGGAAATGGAATGAAAGAATATTTTCTATAACAAAGAACTGGAACATCACTGAAATCATATTAAGCAAAAGAAACTAGACATAATATTTTATATTTGCCTTTATTTGAAGTTCAAGAAAAGGAATTTTTACCTATTTTGAACCTACTTTGATGGAGGTCAGAGTGGAGGTTATTTCTGAACACACAGAAAGATTGGTTTTAAACATTAAACATAAGTATATATGTGTATAAAATGTATGTAAAACATTTAAAAATACAAAGTAGCTAATGTAGTTGTTTAAGAGTTTATTGCAGTTAACAATACTCATTTTGGGGTCATAAGTCTCTGATTAAGCAATATAGTCTGTGAAATTCACACCTTATTTACCGTGAACTTTCTTTCAAATTGAGACATTTCTCTCTAATATATAGTACTTTTGTGTTTTTTGACTTTTATTAATGGAGGTTTATTTTTCCTTAAAGTTTTGGAATATATGTATGGGAAGGTGGATTTTGATATGAGATATATGTGTATTTATCTAGCTATATGTCTGTATCCATATACCTATATGCACATCCATCTGTATATAGGCCACCCATTTATATTTACTCTGAAAAGTGATGCTTTCCGTTGCAAACTGAAAAGTTTTCTACTTTAGTCTGCATGCAAAACATTTCAGAGCTTTTGATTTACACTCTCATTGACATCTCATCAGATTAACCAGCCTGTGTCATCCCAACCCATCTCCCCACCATCATAATCTGAATAGTTCATATTCTTGATACTATAGGTCTGTGCCCTCCTTAAACCCACCTCACCCACATAAAGCTAAAAGTTAGCTGACAGCAGAAACTAGTCCATCCCCAATGGGTAAAAGATAGTTTTTGGAAAAGAGGTGAAACCATGAGTCCCATATGAGCTAATTAAAGATTTCATTTTTACCAGATAGGTGTTATAATGGGTTCAAAGTAGACATAAGTAAGTGCAGATTTGTCTGGTGCAAAGGAATTGAGTTGTAATTTTTCTTTCCACACTGGGAGGAGGATGCAAAATAAACTGTCAAAGAAAATTGAACATACATATCTCTTCTGTAATTACCTGCAGCTTACAAAGACACACAAGTGGCTGAAAAGACCAACAAACAGACCTTCTACAAGGGACTACTTAAGACAGTAGGAAGTTTTCCCGTGAAGTGTGACTTCCCCCCATTTACCCATAGCTTTAATTAGTGTATGTTTTTCTCAGCACTATAGTTTTGAATTGCAGTCTTTAACATACAGTGAGAATTTTATTATCTCTGCTGACAATTGTCAATAGTACTTTATACTAACACCTATTTAATGGCCAATCTCGGGAGCAACTAAAATTATGTATAAGAACTGTTTCATCAAAAGAAGAAACAGGTTGGCCTTGGAACTGAAACAGTTAAGATACTTTCTTATCAAGATAGTACTCTTTTAAGCAACCATAAATACAGGCTGAGTCATATGTGACAACGTCCTAATTCTTTACACATAAAACATGTTTACATGCCTTATTTTCAAAGTAGCCACAGGTGAAAAAATGGTCGAAATCGGATGAATGGGGCCTTTGTTAGCCAGAGTACGGAAATCAACACCAAAAGTAACGGTGAGAATGTCCAGGCTGCAAACTACAGTAAAAGGGACCATCCACACAGATCTGTGTAGCCATTGTCACCCTATTGTGGTGCAGGCTTGTCCAGTTGCTGCAGTGCTCTTGCTGAGGGAGTGAGCTGGTAATGCTCATCCGTTGTGAGGGACTTAACGGGCCTTCCATTCGTGACTGCGGTGTCTTGGCACAATGGTCCGTGTATGTGAAGGAGTACAAAAGGTCGTCTACATGTACCTGGCTGCATAGTGTTGAAGGGTCTGTGGGAAACGATTTGTCACTTCTCGGTAGCCCCTCGGTCTTCCGACGAGGTTGGTATTTACAGTCCGGGTATTTGTCCCGATGTATGGCCCGGAGTCTCTGCGCCTCCTCGAAGAACGGCCGCTTTTCAGCTTCTGTAAGTAATTTCCACTGGTATCCCAGCCGCTTGCTGATCTCCGAGTTCTGCATTTTGGGATTCTCTAGAGCCACCTTTCGCCTTTGATCACGAGCCCATACAATGAAAGCGTTCATGGGTCGCTTGACGCGGTCCTTCATGTACTCTCTACTGTTTCCTCCAGTTTCATACAGATCTTTTGAGCTACGATTGTCTCTCTGAAGTAGCGAGGAGGCTTTCCTGAAGGAGAGGATATTTTGTTGCTGTACCGCTGAGCTGTAATTATCACCATTCAGTTCCGCAAACATAGCAGAAGCATATGATTGCATTGCTTTAAAATGGGGGAGGAAGCAGAATTTGAAGGTGAAAGTCTTCCAAAAATTACCTTACTATTCAAAGGTTGTTTCTATCATAGACTTTCTTGCTGTAACTTTTGTAGTGACATACTTATTTCTCCGCCCCCAGCAACACCTCCCCTCAAAGCTGTCTGGACTGTCAGCCAAAGCCCAACCAGACTTACCCATTCTCAAGCAAACTACTTAATAGGATATAGCCCTCTGCTTTCCGGTTCATATCTGATCTGACCCACTGAAGGCTGTAAACCTTCCTTTAAAAATATGAAATAACTTTGTCGTTATTATTTTATTATCCCCTTAAACAAAGGGTGAAGTTGCAGCAGAAACACTAAGGAACTGTTTATCACTATGAATATATGTTGCGAATGTTATTGTAAACACAAACTTTAAAGACAGCCTGATTCTATTGAACACACGTGATATTGCATCCATGCTAATAATCACCTCCTTGTTTCTTCACTTCTAACTGAAGTACAATTGAAAATTCTATGTAAGCTTTACAGTGGCAAATAACAGAGAATTCTACACTTTTATCTATGCTGATGACTATCAGAGTATTATTATAAACTTATGTTGCCAACCTCAGGGAACAATTAAAGTTAGATATAAAAAAATTTCCATTAAAAGAAAAAATGGAGTACGATGACCTTGGAACTCCTGATGTTTGGTCGCATTACCATAACACTTAAAAGGGATGTGTTTTTTGTTTGGGGGTTTTGTTTTAATTTGGCTTGGTTTTCTGTACACTGCCACTCTCTTTTGCTTTTCAGTCCCTTCTGCACTTTTACATAACTAAGGGTCAAAAAGGAACACAAAACAGAAGGTGCTTTCCATATCTAAATCTCTAAATTACAGCCTCCAAATTTACCATCCTTTTATATTCTAGTTCAAACTTAGGACAAAATTAAAAGGTCATAGTTTCCCAAATGAAATAGGCAAAGTTCCCCTCACAAATCAATCCTTAAGGCACACTTGGAATTTGTCATATACATTTGCATGTTGAAAAGTAGGAGGAAACTTCCTCCATACAAGTTTTAAAACCATACTTGGGAAGTGGGAGAGACAGCTATAGATTACTGAGGACATAGCCCATGAAAAAGAAAAACAAAGTCTCACCAAGACCACATAGGGATGATGCCAAACTTCCTCAGAAAATAAAATTTAAATGATCCCTGCATCACATGCAAATAATCTGCAGAACAAAATGTGATTTAAGCCATACATAATATGATACATTAATATTAGGAACTCCAAACAAAAATTAAATTTATTCAGTCAAAAGAAGGTTATAGATCCCATAATCTGTATGCTAGTCATCTAGCAAAATTGAGTATTCAAGATCCAAATAAAATGTGAGTATAGTGCCTCTTGACCCAATTTAATACAGATATCTTATCACAGAATCAAATGGTTAGATTGCACTCACACATTAAAGCAGATTTTTAAAGCTGGAAATTGTTGAATATATGAGAAAAGAATGTATGCCACTTCAAAATTATATTAAAAGGCAAAAACTGATACATTGGCCACCACGGGCCGACCTTGAAAACATCACCCAAAAATATGTGTGGAGAAAAGACAGACACAGGAGGACACAAACTGAATGATTTCACTCCTATGAAATACCAGGAGTGGCAGGAAGACAGAGACAGGAACCAGAGTAGCAGTGGTTGAAGATGGAGGGGTGTGGGGAGTAACAGCTAAGAGGTGCAGTGTTTCCTTCTCAGGTGATGAAATGTTCTGGGACTAGGTACGGGTTACACAAGAATGGAAATTTATGTAAGCTAAGGAATCGTACACTTTCAATGGTTAAAATGACTGTTATGTATATTTCATATTATCAAAAATAAGAAATAAAAAGAACTCACAGATATGTATATAATTATATGAAGGGGTGGGAGGAAGTTATCTGGGTGAGAGGGGAGGCAATAATGTTTAAATACAAAAAGAGATTGTATTGTTTTTAGACCTCTTGCTCCTGGATGGTACCTGGCATATATATGGTTATTGCAATATTTCTTCAATGCTTCAACTAGCAAAAGGAGTGAAAAGGAAGGAAAGAGATAATCCACTTAAAACAACAACAACAACAGCAGCAGCAGCAGCAGCAGCAGCAGCAGCAAAAATCAGAGTGTCTAAAGAACAATTTACATTCAGAAATGGAGATAAGGAGAAGGGGAGGCAAGGGCTACTGGGTAATATGATATCAATAGTTTACCTAGTGTTCCTTGTAGTGTATTACTAATGTTTCACCTCATTTTAATCTCAGAAGCAGGGCTGATTTCCATTCACTATGACAAGGCACAATGTTTAACAGGTCTTACAATATTAAGCCTTGATACTAGAGGGTGAAAAAATGCTCCCCTGAACTCCTGAGTAAGTGGGATACCATTTCTGTGTCCCACACTCAGTAAAGAAAATTTTAAATCACTGTTGCATTACTCACTCATTATTGACTGTGTCTCAACAGCTGTTACATAACTTTCCCTCAATCAACCTGTTGCTGGAAGATCAGCCCCATCCCTCCCTGAGCCAAATAACTCAGAGACAGTATCTTAGAGCTTAGCAGGAACGAGGCAGCTTTATAGCTTTGCTGGGCAAATGGGACTCACAGCAGCCTAGGGCCTTCCAAATGGTGAACCCAACTTGGGGATGGGATAAATTGATTTTATAGCCATAATTCAAACAAGAAATCATGGATCAACAATCAGCAAAATCATAAGGTGTAGAATGGCATCATGGCATCTCCAGGTGACCAATCCTATAGAGGCTAGTAATTGTCACTTTTCCAGTCCCTTCAACTTGCCGACACCTGGGATGTGGTGCTTTTGGATAATTTACCCTATTGTGTAAATATGAACTCATCCCCACATGTGAACATATGTTGCTGTATGATAACCCCATAATATTTTACCAGTAGTAGTTTACTAACACAAATCCACTTATGTGTCCAGTTCCTGTACAGTTTGCCTGTGAGATTTTTTTTTTAAGCCTAGTGATACAGAGGACATGAAAGAAACACACAGTGAAAGAAAATATAAAGACCACAGGGGTAATTCTTTAAAGTATTTGTGCATCAAAGGACACTATCAAATAAGTGAAATGATTGAACAGAATAATAATAAATTTAGCGTTTCTTTAAAGTTTTATTAATAGATAATTTCCTTTGGGACTTTGGAGTCAAATATCTTTAAATTCTATTTATGCATGTATGCATGTTGCTGCAAAACTGTCCTCTGGACCCTGAAAGCCAGATTGAGACACGGAGGCAGCATTTTCCAGCAGGCTAATATCTTAGAGACTGTGACTCCCTCATAGGGTTGAGGCTTTGAGGTTTTGCAGAACAATTGGATGGAACAGGAAAGGTGACAGCATTCAGGGCACTTTATAGGGTGCTACATTCCTCTTAACCTCCATGAATGTTTCTTATGTCATAGGGGAACTCCAGAGGGTCTGCCCATTCCTCTGAGATTATCAGCCCATTACTTCCCTCCTGGAGCATAGCTTCTGGGTTAAAAAGTGCAAGGAATAATTGGGGCATTGTTCAGCATAAAAGCAGTAAGGGAGAGAAAGCAAACTGCTGGATTTTTGGCATCAGGGAGGTTACTTTGTTCTCTACTCCATCATGCGTGCATGTATGTATGTTCATATGCATATGCATGCATCTTTTAAATCTTGCTGTTTTCTTAAAACAAACATAGACTGGACTTAAATATCTGAAAAAGAAATATATATATTTTAACGAGTTGGATACAAATTAATGCTCAGTCATTTAATTCTTACAAGACTTTAATTAAGTGGTTCATATACAACCTGATATCCCTAAATACAGTTGAGTTTATTGTTATCTCCTTTCCAGGGTCTCCTAATTAATCTGGGGTGAAAGGGAAAACGTTACCAGAAAAAAAGAATGTCACAAATACTTGTCTACAACAATTAGTTTACGACTGTAAAATAACGCTGCTTGTTTTTGTCTCTAACCTCAGTTGAGCGTTTTATTTTAATTTACTGTTAGGACCTTTCCAATACATAGGAGAGTGCCTAAAAATTGGTATAGCCCAGGCATTTTCCCATGTCAGTTTTAACCGATGGTATTAAAGTTCAACCACCTGCTAGATAGATCTAAAATATTTCAATAGAAAACTGATTACAATGCAATCCTTCTCTGTTACTAGAGAGAAGTCTCTTATCTCCATGCAGAAATAATTCAGAGAGGGGACACAGAGGTCAACAGAGTAAAGTGAGAATTTAAGTGATAGCGTGCCCTCAAGGGGAGAGCAGGCAGACTTTTTTGAGCAGCTTGCCCTGAGTTTCTTTGACAAGCTGGTTGTATGCAGTGCAAAAATGATTGGGTGGAATATTCATTGGCGATGGAGGGGGTTGGGGTCTCATTCCCTGATTCCCATCCCAGCTCCACCTTCCAAAGGGAGAGGGGGTGTTGTTCTTACTTAGTCTAAATTGGAAGTGTTGTGGCATCAGTGCATGATGGGTACATGTAAACTGCAAGGTTAATTTCTTGTAATGAGAGCATAGTGAGCAAAAGGTTACACTCAGACAATGGAGAGTCCTGCCTTTACCCCACTGTTCTGTGTCTGCCTCCAAGCCACTTGTCACTCCAAAATGTGTGGTTTCTTAATCATTCTAGGGGTTCCTGCTTTCCTCCATCTGCCCAGTGAACCCCCCTCATTCTTTACGAGATGCATGGTTTCCTGCCATTTGGCCTGTGCCCCCATTTTCCGGTTCATATCTAGTTATCTGCCTGCTCTAACACTTTCTACCTTGAAACACACAGGTGGCCTGTCTTCTTTCATCTCTTCTTTCATTTAACTTCTGATGCATAAGTGTGAGCTACTCTTTCTAATTCCTGTAACCAGCTCAGACATGTTTTGTCTTACCTGTGCTTTTCTATAAGCTGAAGGTCACTTTTGACCTCCCTTATTTTGAAGGATCTCTCTTCTGTTGCTGCATGTAGATGAAAATGTTTGCCTGCCATATCAGTAAACAAAGAATGTTGTTGCCATCAAATCAAAAAACCTGCCCCAATGATGATCCCTGAAGGAACTCAGGATACTGCCAAGCAGGCTGCCCACTGCCAAGTCCTCAGCCACTGCAGCTACCCACAACTGGGCACCACGAGGAGACTCAGGATGGGAAAGAACAAGACTCCAGTCCTCGATAGCTAAGGTGCCTATCAAGAGAGTGATATAAATGAGCCACTCCTGCATCCTCCCATACATAGAGAAGCCCTAAAATTTTTAACTTGAGGTGCCTGGATTTCTTTAATTAACAGTAATCTTTTGATGTTCTGACTATCTGGGTTTTGTGGTAAAGCTCCTATACATGTGGTTCCCTCCCAACCTCCCTCTTCAGAGCAGTCCCCCAGCGCTGAGAGGCTGCCTCCAAGGCTTGAAGTCCTCAGAAATTCTGCCAAATAAAACATAATTATCAGTTTTTAGCATGCACTTTTTCTTCTTCATTTGACAGTTTCGGTGGCCCAGAGCAGACTTCTCTGCCTTGCCTGAACTCAAGGAGGATCCAGAGCCTTGTACCCGTAGAGACCTCTTGGTCCCATCAGGTAGCTGAGAGTCTTGGGAAAGTGGTAGAGGCAAATCCTCACACCACCCCTGTCCTTATAGGGAAAACTGTTCATTGTAATTAACAATATTTTCTGCCAGGGACACAAACAAGATCTGGCCACCCAATGACCTGAGCACCCGCAGTGGTCCTTACAGTAGCAGAGGGAGAACCCAAGACACTTAAAATCTAATGAAAGGACTCCAGCTTAAAAAAGCTCGAGGAATTAAGGTCACAAGAAGCCCATTGGCCCACCATGTAATTCGGCTACCAAACAAACTTGGGTCCACTTCTTCATGCACAGTTAAGCTAAACTACTGACACCCGGCTGTGGTGAAGGATAGGGCAGTGTTTATTATAAAGGCCTCAGTATAAGGAGGATGGGCAGCTTGTGCTATAAAACCCCAAACTCATGACAGGGATTCAGTAAATCATTTGTAAAGGCCAGATGAAGGAAGGATGTCACAGGGTATGTGCCCATCTCCTGAACAATTCTCTGATTGGCTGATGGTTAGGTAACATGGCAGTGTCACTGGGGTTAACATCAATCCTCAAGCATTTAGTAGCTCAGGGAGCTACATGCTTCTGGTCATCATATAGTTAATTTCTTCCTTTTGCTGGGGATTTTATCATCTGGAAGTCTACCAAGGAACTGTACATCAGATACTACTAACTAGGTACTTCAGAGAGGAGCTAAACAGAGGCTTGGGGGGAGGGGTCTTTCCAGAGGAGCCCCCCTAGAGTCCTGCTCTCTTACACAGCTCAGGCTTAATCAGTTAAACCTGAAAACATAAAATGGGTATGGGGAGAGATCTTCTAAGAATCAAGTGAGTTAAGCTAGTTCAGCTGTTACATAAACTAATAAGCTCTACATTAAAAGACCTGATTCACGACTAAGTGTTAAACTTATGAGATCTCTGATTATTGTCTCTAGGAAAAAAGAAATTGTAAGTGAGCTCTATTCAACTGTCTTATTGGAAAGTAAATTCTGATCTATCAAATGTCTAAATATAAAGGAAATGAACCCGGATTATTTTCAGTCTCATCGGATCTGGGTCATATTTAGCATTAAATTAAAGTCTAGTATTAAAGCTACTTTAAGCCTATTAGTTTAATGAATACAGATGTGTTTAGCATCACATATGCATTAACTATAAATCTTTATTGTAGCTATACTTACTGAAATACAATAAGTTCATATTTTATCTGCTTCAAATTATGTCAACAAGGAAAAAGTTAACTTGGCATGGTAATATTGTCACAAGGAATGAAATAGAGATAAATCAGATACAATCTTTTAGGTAAACTCTTTGGAAATAATTTTGTTTAATCTATGTCTATCTAAAATAGTTTCTTCAAATTTTTGGTAACTTGAGACTTAGGGTTATGCTAAATTAAGTTAAATGATGAGAATTCATTGAAGCTCTCCATCATTTTTAAATAAGATCAAACACTGTAAAATAGATCATTAGAGACGTTGAAATTTAACTATTTTTGTATTTTTCTGAATGAAAAGCTAAAGCTGTTTAGGTTTATTGGACACATGCTTTGCAATGCATTGAGGAAATAAATTTTACTGTGAGAAGGTGTACTTTTTGAAGGCTATGGAATGTGCATATAAGTTTTCCAATTACACAATGCTAGTATGACAAACAGTTCACAATAGCTTGCTACTTGGTTTTTCCTGCAGATTAAGGGCTTTGAAGGTTAAAAATGGCAATGTATATGCATTTCAAGCTGCTAGATAAAATAAGTAAAACATTTCACTGTGTAAAGAAAGTAGGATACATCCCCAATATTCATTACAGCATTACTTACCATAGCCAAGACATAGAAGCAACCTAAATGCCCATGCACAGATATATGAATAAAGAATTTGCTATATGTAACTCATACGTGTTCACACATGCATGCACACACACCCACACACACACAGTACCACATATATAATGGAATAGTAACCATTCATAAAAAGAGAAAACCATAATGCCATTTGTAGCAACATGGATGGACTTAGAGATCATCATACTAAGTGCAGTAAGTCAGACAGAGAAAGGCAAATATCATATGATGCTATCACCTATGTGTGGACTCTAAAAAAAGTTACAAACAAATTTACCTACAAAGCAGAATTAGACTCACAGACGTAGAAAACAAACATGGTTTCCAAAGGGGGAAAGGGAGGTAGAGGAATACATTTGGAGTTTGGGAATAAAAAGATACACACTGTTATATACAAAATAGATAAACAACCAGGACCTACCATATGGCACAGAGAACAATATTCAGTATCTTGCAATATCCTATAATTGAAAAGAATCTGGATAGGAATATTTATACTTGTATGTGTATATCTATGTATGTCTGTATTTATAGCTTTGCTGTAGGTATAAAGAATGAAGATATTTCTGCTAAGGGAAAATAAATTTTGTCCTACAGCTGATTGGTTCTGGGTAGGAAATAAAGTAAGGGACAAACAATGTGGATAGGGAGATTTGTGGAAATTTTCTGTAAAGGGAAGCCTGAGAAATTGTGTGTGTATTCAAGTCTGGCTAAGATTAGATTAACTTTAATTAAGTAAATAATTTTGTTATCAAAATGAGCTCTCACAAGACTGGAGTTTGCTTTTCTTTGTTAACAGCACGAAGTTTTCTTAGAATATTGTCTTGTTTTACTTCAAATTCTAAATGAAGTTGTTTTGACCTCTAGATAAAACTGGGGTCATTTCAAAGGGCAACTGAAGCATGTCAGAGAGAAATATTAAACTAGTTAGGACTATTTGGTATATTAACTTACTTACTTAAGGGTAAGGGCCATTAATATAGATGTCCTAGAAATTATATGAAGTTCTTAAAATTTAAGAATGTCCTAGTATATTGTTATCAATCATAATTCTAGATACTATCTTGAAATGTTACCTGTCACAGCAACTTGGATATGCTTTTCTTATCAGTTAATTATAATCAGATCTTAAATCATGACATCTTAAGACTTTTGTCTTTTATAGAATGTTATTGTTTCTCTCCGATTTTTGTCAAAAATGCTTCATCTTCAAGAAGATTAATAAAAAGAACTTATTGATGAGTATCTATTACTGACAGCTTTCAGGTAATGTCACAGAACTGGGTAAGATATTAAAGAATTCTCATAGAAACCCTTATGGTCCCATAAAATTGTTTACCAATCGTTTGCCTCTCCTTCAAAATGAAGGTAAAATTCCCCAGTGAAATTGTCACAGTGTATACCTCGTGACATGTATGCCTGCTTGATTTCAGTCCACTGTCAGAGGGACCTGTACAATATTTGTGAAAAGATTCATAATCGATAAAATATATAGCCTATAAAATATTTCCCCGTTAACAGACTTCTGAGCTTATTCACTGTGACTGATTAGATTTCCCTCAAGTTGCATAAGTAGGCAGATATAAATATAGTTATAGTTATATACATATGGTTATGTGTATATGTAAACTAGGCCTCTCACTGAGGGCCTAGGATGGCCAGCAACAACCCTGGCATCAACAGACAAATGTTTTCATCATCAATCCTTTCTATCAAAGAATTACAATCAAAAGGGGGAAATGATGGAGAAAAATTTCACATATTGATCTATGAGAAAGTCATCAGGCTTATACATGTTTTAACATAAATTTTAGGCTAACCCAAATAGCCTGCTGTGGCCTTTTAGACATACCTTGTACATCAACTTTAGCCATGAAAGGAAAGAATGCATTATTTAAAAGTCAAATTGGAGTAACTGTGATTCAGGCATTCAAACTGGAGCCAAGTGATTACTACGGATATGGCTTCAGACAAGTTCCTGAATTACTGAGAATTTGAATTTTCTAAACCCTAACAGACTCAAGGACACCACCAAGCAGTCTCAAAGCAATATCTGATATCACTTCTCACTGCAATGTTATGATCTGTTATAGTCTCCAGGTCTCTTCTTGGAAGCTTTCTCTTAGTTTACGAAGAGTAGTGATAAACGAGATAGCTTAAAGGTGTACCCTCCAGCAGAAAGCTCCAGATAATCTAGACAAAATAATACTAAACAAACAAACAAAGAAAAAGCTTTAAATTATATCTCAGAAAAAAAAAAAAGGCATATATGTAGTGGCTTATAGCCCCTGTTATGTACATATTAAAACCCCTGGAAAAGATGAAACCCAAATATATAGGCTAATTCAAAATACTACTTGGCTACTGAACATACATAAAGGGGTCAAACTACAGAATTTATTTTTCTGGTTGCCATTCAGAATGGAAGGACTATTGGGGGAATATTATAGGGTGCATTTTGATCATTATCCTCACTGTACTATGTCTACTAATTTTCAAAAGCTTGATCAGGTGCTGTGGCAAAGCAATCAAGGAAAGAATTAACATTTTCGTAGTATAAAAGGTTGATGCTAAGCCTGAGACTCAAGAAATATTTAAAATGAAAGTCAGTGACTCTCTCTCTCCTCTAATCTTGAGAAAATGACTTTGTCCCCATTTAGGAGGAAGTAGCCAGGGGAGTCAGTACACCGTTCCTCTCATCCTCTCAGGATGGGTGATAGTAATAAGTAAATATAAATAAATAAATATATACATAAATAAGGAATTAAAGTTGAGAAATATTTTGTGGGGTCTTCCTGGGGACAGGCCCCATCTTGTCCCCTGACTCTTGGTTGTAAAAAGATGCTTCAGCCTCCTAGGCTGTCCCTGAGGTCCAAGGAGAAGAGAAGGGAGAACTTGCAGAAACAAAAGTGTCAAGCAAGACAGAATAATAATATTTTAGGCATTAAGTAATGTCAAGGTCCTTTATTTCTTCTTCAAGGGCTAAAGTTAATATCTTGAAATTTACCTTTCAGTTGCTTTGCAGAAAAACTTCCATCAGGAAGAAATAATTAACTGCATTCTGGCCACCAGCATGTGGACCTCAGATCAGTTGGAGCCAGAAAGTTGATGACTATCGTTCCCAAAGTATCACCCAGTTACCTCATCTCTAACCAATCAGGAAGAGGTCTCTGAGGTGATCACACACCCTGTAATCTACTCCCTCACCCTGCTTTTAAAAACTCTTCCCTGAAAGTCATCAGGAAGTCTGTATCTTTTGAGCATGAGTTCCCTGGACTTCTTGCTTTGTGCCCTGCAATAAATATTGCGCTTACCTTCACTATAACCTGAATTCAGTGGATTGGTTTTGCTTTGCATTGAGAAAGTGGATTCACATTCAGCTTGGTAACATTATTACCTCTGTGCTGATGTGCTTACATTCCATTGAAAGGAAATAGATCAATTAGCCTAAGAGCTTGGTGATGTAAATATACACGAGGTTATATGAGTCACACATGGAAAACAAAAAATACAAGAAAACAAAATGTCACATTGTTTGGCAGAGTGTCTCCATAATATACTTGTAATCATATAAAAACTGTGATTGATGTGGGGCTCAGGTGTTTTTAAATGCTATTTGCCTTTTCCCATATCAATAAATATTTACTTTAGTGTGTAAGTCAGTATTTTGTAATTTCATATCTCTCATAGGGAGGTGTTCAGAATCAGAAGCCACAAAAACTGGATGCACTTCTGCCAGTGGGCCAAAAGGTAACTTCTATGGAAGAATATCAGAAGGAAGGGGATGATTCATGTAGAAGACTGAGATTGCTGACAAAAAAGTAGAGGGGTTAATTTTGGAAGAATGAGAATACTTCAGTCTGAAATAGGAAGAAAGGAGGAGAATAATGGGAAAAAAAGAGAGAAATTTAATACGTAAGCTGGCAACTAAAGCTATTTATGTATTGGGGCAGGAACTTGTGGGGCCTTCCCAGGACAGACCCCTCCCAAGAACGTCTGCTGTTGATTCCCTCTGCTATTAGTATCTCATGTAAATTTCCTGAGTTCTTCAGATGCTAAAAACCATCAATAAAGGGAAGAAATTAACTACATGATGCCCAAGAGCACATGACTCCCAGACGTCCTGGTGTCTAGAGGTTGGTGGGGTTTACTGCCCTGTTACCTCCATATCAACCAATCAGAGAATTGTTTATGAGCTGATCATGTACCCTGAGATGTATCCGCTCCCTTATTTGGCCTTTAAATATGCTTTGCTTAAATGCTTCTGAGAGTTTGGGTTTTCTTGAGCATGAGCCACAACATTCACTTTGCTCAGGCCTGTAATAAAACTTTCTCTGATCCAAAATCTGAGGTTTCAGCTTATTTGGCCTCATGGTGCATAGGACATAGGACCTTGCCTACATGGTCATTTAGATAATAAAAAGTTGAAAAAATTGTGGTGCTGGTTTCGATAAAGGGCTATGGAAGTATCTGAAGTAGAATCCAAAAGAGGAAGTTCTGTGGAGGGTAAATACACAAATGAGAGGATAGAAGAGAATATATAAAAATCCTATTTGAGCACCTATGTAAAAAAATCACTGTGAAAAACAACATTACTTTCCCAGCCATGCTCAATAGGTGACTAGAAGAAACGAAGGGAGAGGGTGGAGGGAGGGAGGAAGAAGGAAAGAAAGAAAACGGAGCACATAGAGAGAAAGAAAAGAAAGAGCAAAAGACAGGAAGACAGAAAGAAGAAAAGAAAAACAAAAAATGAGAGATAATTGAAAATGGGTATAAGAAAGAAAGAAGGAAAGGGAAAGAAAGAAGGAAAAGAAAAGAAAGAAGGAAAGGAAAAAAGAAAGAAAGAAATAACGAAAGAAATAAAGAAAGAAATAAAGAAAGAGAGAGAGAAAGAGAGAGAGAAAGAGAGATAGAGAGAGAGAAAGAGAGAAAGAGAGAAAGAAAGAAAGAAAGAAAGAAAGAAAGAAAGAAAGAAAGAAAGAAAGAAAGAAAGAAAGAAAGAAAGAAAGAAAGAAAGAAAGAAAGAAAGAGGGAGGGAAGGAGGGAGGGAAGGAGGGAGGGAAGGAGGGAGGGAAGGAGGGAGGGAAGGAGGGAGGGAAGGAAGGAGGGAAGGAGGGAGGGAAGGAGGGAGGGAAGGAAGGAGGGAAGGAAGGAGGGAACGATGGAAGGAGGGAAAGAAGGAAGGAAGGAAGGAAGAAATACAGGTGTAGAGAGAGAATGAGGGAGGGATGGAAGAGAAGAAGGGAGGGAAAATGGGAGGGAAATAAGGAGGAAAGGGAGGGAAGAAGGGAGGGAAATGAGGGAGGGAGGGAGGAGAGGTGAAACACACAATGTTATTGTCTCATAATTGTTAACATGTTAATGATTGCCAGGAAGATTTAAATAATGAAAACCGTTCATCCAGTGCTAATATTACAAGGCCCTGAGCAGTAGTAGATTATATCGTAAATGTTTATTGTTCCATTAATTATTTTTCTGAGAAAGAGATTAGTGTTTTACTATGTGAATCTTTCATTTCTATTGAGGTAAAATTTCCGTGACATAAAACTAACCATTTAAAAATATACACCAGTGATGTCTAGTACATTCACAAAGTTATACAGCCAATCACACCCCAATAAGCCTTTCTCCCTGGTGGGTGACAACCATCAGCTGGCTTTCTGTCTCTATGAATTAACATATTCCAGCTATTTTCACATAATTGGAATCATACATGGCGTGACCGCTTGTGTCAGTCTTCTTTCATCTAGCATAAGGTTTTCAAGTGACATCTATGTTGTAGCATGTATTGATGTCTTATTTCTTTTTGCCTGAATAGCATTCTGCATCATGGTCACATTCTATAAAGTGTAATTAAGATAAGATCAAGATAAACGTTACAAAGTGTAAGGTGAATCATTTCCTATTTTAGAGTTCACAATTCAATGGCATTTCACTAATGAGTAATGACATTGGGCATCTTTCCATGTGTTTTTTCCGGCAATCGTGGGTCTTTGCAGAATAAGAATATGTAATCCAGTCCTTTGCACACTTGGTAACTGGGTTGTTTTTCTATTTTTCATTGACTTTTAGAAATCATTTATAGGCTATAGCTTGTCTTTCACCTTTTATTTCAGACTGTTCATTGCTAGTATAGCGCAACTGCACTAATATTTGCCTGTCAATCTGATGCTGCCAAGATTTGGTAGAATTCTTTATTAGTTCCGATAGTCTCTTTTGTTGGATTTTTACGATGGCCAATATGTACATAAATGGGTGTGTCGTCTGTGAATAGAGATAATTGCATTTCTTTCAAATTGAGTTCTTTTCACTTAATTTCTTGGCTACTTACTCTGGTTGGAACTCCCAGTATAATGTGAAGAAGTAAGATAAACAAGCATTTTGTCTCTTTCTTATTCTTAGCAGAAAGCTCTTAGTCTTCCACCGTCAAGTACAGGCTTACCTGTGAGTCTCTCATAAATGCCCTCTCGCAGGTTGAGGAAGTTTCCTCATTACTTGTTTGTTTAAGGTTGTTTTCGTTATTAATCATGAAAGGCTATAGTTTGACAAGTATTTATTCTGCATCATTTGAGATTATCCCATAAATTTTTAACCTCTTTATACTGTTAGTGTGCTGTAGTACATTGATTGGTATTTTTGTTTGTAATTAACATACTTACATATTAGTTATTTTTGTACAACTTTAAAGATTATGAATTTACAGTTATCACAAAATATTGTTTTATATTCCTCCTCTTCTACAACACAACCTTAAGCCTCTCTCACAACAAAAAATTTGAACATCCTACTGACCCACCCGTATATTGCACTTCCCCACCTCCACACTGGTAACCACTAGATTGTTCTATCTGCAAGTTTGCTTATTTTTGTTATATTCACTATTTTGTTGCATATTTTAGATTCCACATATATGTAGTGATGCCACACAATATTAGTCTTTCTCTGACTTATTTCATTCCGCTTAAGATCCTCCAAATCTATCCCTGTTGCTACAAATGTCAAAACTTCATTACTTTTATGGGTGATTAGTATTCTATTATGTCTATACATTAACTATCTGTCTGTCGGCCTGTCTCTGCCTGTCTGTCTGGCTATCTATCTATCTATCTATCTATCTATCTATCTATCTATCTATCTATCTATCTCTATCTATCTATTTATCTATCCATCTATCATCTATCATCTATCTACCTATCTATCCCCAGGGGTGGAAATACTGCGTAACATGGAAATTTTATTTTCATTTTTTTTTTTGAGAAATCTTCATACTGTTTTCCACACTGGCACCACCAATTTACACTACCGTCAGCAGTGTAGAGGTTTTCCCTCTTCTCCCCACCCTCATCATTTGCTATTTCTGTCCTTTTAGATCATAGGGATTCTAACAGATGTGAGGTGGTATCTTATTGTGGTTCCAGTGTGCATTTCCCTGTTAACTAGCAATGTCTGTCAAGCATAGTTTCATTCATCTGCAGGCCATCTCCATTTCCTCTATGGAGAAATGTCTATTTAAATCTTCTGCCTTCTTTTAAATCACTTGTTAGTATTTTTCTTTTTCTTTTTTCTTTTTTTGATGTTGCAATGTATGAGTCATTTATATATGTTGGAAATGAACACCTTATTGACATTTTATTTGCAAACATTTTGTAGAATACAGTAGGCTGTGTTTTGTTTTCTCGGTAGTTTCCTTTGCTGTGCAAAGCTTTTAAGTTTAATTAGGTCACATTTGCTTACTTTTGCTTTCATTTCCTTTACTTTAGAGAGAGTTTCAAAAATATTGCTACAGTTTATGTCAAAAAGTGTTCTGCCTACATATTGCTCTAGGTGTTTCATAGTATTCCATCATATACTTATGTTTTTAAGCCATTTTGAGCTTTAAGCCATTTTGAGCATATGGTGTCAGAGAGTTTTATAGTTTCATTCCTTTGCATGTATTTTTCCAGGTTTCCCAGCACTCATTACTGAGAGATTGTCTTCTCCTCTGGTGTATTCTTGTCTCCTTTGTCATAGATTAATTGACCATAAATGAATGAGTTTACTTTCAAGCTCTCTTTCCTGTTCCATTGGTCTATGTATCTTTTTGTGTATGCGTGGCAGAATCATACTAGCTTAATTACTGTAGCTTTGCAGTATTACTAAACAAAGGGAGTGAGATTTCTCCAGCTCTCTTCTTCTTTCTCGGGATTGTTTTAAATAATCTGAGTCAATTGTGATTACATAAAACTTGAAAATTATTTGTTCCCATTCTGTGAAAAATGCCATTGATATTTTGATAGACCCTGCATCGAAACTGTAGGTTGCCTCAGGTAGTACAGTCATTTTAAATATGTTGATTCTTCCTGCCCAGGAACATGGTATAAATTTCCATCTGTTTGTTGTGTCCAATGTCTTTCATTAACGTCATTGTTTTCAGATAATTTGCTTCCTTAGATAGGCTTATTCTTAGGTTTTTTTTTTTTTCTTTTTTGATGCAATGATAAACAGGATTGTTTCCTTAACGCCCCTTTTCCCATGATATTTTGTTGTTAATATATAGAAACACAACAGATTTCTGTATGTTAAATTTGTATCTTGCAGCATTGTCAGAGTCACTGATGTGCTCTAGCAGTTTTCCAGTGGCATCTTTAATATTTTCTATGTATAGTACCACATTATCTGAAAGCAGGGACAGTCTTAAATCTTCCTTTCCAACTGGGATTAATTTACTGCTTTTCATTTTCTGATTGCCATGGCTAGGGCTTCCAAAATTATGTTAGATAAAAGTGGCAAGTGTGGGCATCCTTGTCTTCTTCCTGAATTTAGAGGAAATGCTTTCATGTTTTCACCATTGAGTATGATGTTGGTTGTGGGTTTGTTCCATATGACTTTTATTATGCTGAGGTATGTTCCCTCTATGTCCACTTTCTGGAGACATTTTACCATAAATACATATTGAGTGTTATCAAAAATTTTTCCACATCTATTGAGATGCTTTTTATTCCTCAATTTGTTTATGTGTTATTTCACATTGATGTGTGGATATTGAAAACTCCATGTATCCCTGGGATTAATCCCACTAGAATATGACATATGATTATTTTACTGTATTGTTGGATTCTCACATTTTGCTCATATTTTGTTGAGGGTCTTTGCATCTATGTTTGTCAGTGCTATGGGCCTGTAAGTTTCATTTCTGTGATACCTTTGCTTAGTTTTGGCATCAGGGAAATCCTGGCCTCATAGAATGAGTTTGAAAGTGTTCTTTCCTGTGTAAAGTTTTTTAAATAGTCTCCAAAAGGTGGATGTTAACTTTTCTCTAGATGTCTGGATGCGGAAGCTTTGAGGACCCTGAGGTTAGTGCTGAATAATGGGGGGGCATAGCCTAAGTGTCCAAGTCTGGGGCTACTGTCCACTCATTGGTGAGCAAAGCCAGGTCACAGGTTAGTGCTGGAATACTGGCAGATAGAGCCAGTTTCTGAAGTCTGATTGCAGGGCCCAGGGATCCCAGAGGCCATTCACATTGTTGGTGGGCAAGTGCAGTCCCTGACACCTATGGTGGGTATAGTATCCAGGGTGTCCCAAGGCACGTGTTATCCTGCTAGAGGATAGGATGAGGGCACAGCTGTTCCTAGTGTAGGATCTGACCTCCTGAGGGCCAACTCAGTCCATGGGATGAAGGTCTGTGGCTTTCTGGTGTCTGATATCTGCTAACCTAGAGGCTAGGGCAGACTTCCTGAAGGGCAGGACTGGTATGTTCCCACTGGTGGGTGGAGGTGAGTATTGACCCTCTGATGGGCAGGTCCATGTCTAGGGCTGAATCTAGAGATAATGTGGTTTCAGGAAGTGCTTAGGCAGCTTTGTGTTGATGGTTAGGTCTGTGTATCCATCTAGTCTGTTGTTTGGCTTGAGGCATCCCAGCACTGGTGCCTACAGGCTTTTGGGCAGGACCAGGCCTTAGCACTGATGAGCCAAGATGGTAGGCACCAGCAGCAGTGTTCATGCAATAGAACGTTCCTCAGTAGGTCTGCCCCCAGGGCCTGTAACCCCTGGGTGAGCTGCAGCTGCCCTCACCTCTCTGGGAGATGCTCCAAGACCAGCAGTTACATCTGGCTCAGAGGTTTGTCACATTGCTGTTTTTGCCCTGTGTCCTGATCCATGTGAGGTTTAGTGTGCATCCTTTCAGAGGGAAGGCTTTATTTTTCCCAGTCCCATGAGGCTGTCAAAAGCATGCCCTTCTGGCCTTAGCAACTAAATGTTCTGGGGTCTTGTCTTCCTGGTGCAGGACCCCTGGGCTGCTAGCTCAATCTGGGGTTTAGAACCCTTATGCCTGTGGGGAAACCTTTGCTGTACAATTCTTCTCCAGTTTGTGGTTTGGGATTTTATTATCTTGTGGGTTGACCTTTCTTGCCTCTCTTATTGTGCTCTCTTCTTTATGCCTGTAGTTGTAGCAGGTATTTTCTGGTAGCTCTCATTCTCTTTTTACTGATGGTTTTTCAGCAGATACGTGTGATTTTGGTGTGTTTGTGAGAACAAGTGAGCTCAGGGTCTTTCTACTCTGCCATTCTTTCTCCATTCTCATACATTGATTGGTTTTCGTATGTTGGTCCACCGTTGCATTCTATGGAGAAGTCCCACTTGGATATAAAGTAGAGTCCTCTTAATCTGCTGCTACTAGACTTGCTTTGCTTGCATTTTGGAGGGGGTGTTTTGCATAATAGGGAATACTGGACTATGTTTTAGTTTTTCCATGAGGTATACCTGTGGCCTTGGTTTCAGGGTAGAGCCTGTGCCTTAGAACGAAGTAGAGAGTACTCTCTCATCGATTACTTTTTGGAAGTGTTTCTAAAGGATTGGTGTTGATTCACTTTAAGTATTTGATGAGTTTTGCCAGTAAAACCTCTGGTTCCAAGTTTTTCTTTTTTGGGAAGTTTTTGATTACATATTCAACCCCTTTACTTCTTATTGGGCTACTTATAATTTATAAGCCATGGATCTAAGATAACCTACTTGTCCCTTTGTCAGTTCTGGTAGTTCATGTGCTTCTAAGAATCTATGCATTTCACCTAGTTTGTGGATGTTGTTGGAGTATAATTGCTCATGGTATTCTCTCGGATTTCTTTTTTTATATATGCAAGGTTAATAGTAATGTCTGCATTTTTTTCTTTTCCTGTTGTTAGTAATTCCAGTCTTCATATTTTACTTTGCTCTGTCTGGATAAGAACTTGTCCATTTTCTTAATGTTTTGAAATAACCAACTTTTGAGTTACATAATTTATGCCACTTCTAGTCTGTCTTTTCTACCGTGATATTCACTACTTCCTCCTTTCTGATAATGTTTAACCTAGTTCATTCTTCTTTAAGGTTTTCCATAAAGTGTAAAGTTAAGTTATTGATTTGAGATTCTACTTTTTCATATATAGTAATTTACACCTACACATTCCTGTGTGAGTATGCCGTGGATATTGGTAGGCTTTGTTTTCTATTCTGTTCATCACAAACCATTTTCTAATTTCCTTTGTGATTTGTTCTTTGAGGCATTCATTGTTTAAGAGTGTTGTTTAATTTCTATATATATATATAATATATATATATATATTTATATATATATACACACATACATACATACATTTTCTGTCTTACTTTTTGTGGTTGTTTAAGTGATTCCTAGTTTCATTCCACTGAAGTCACAGAACATGCTTTCTATGATTTTGCTACCTAAAAATTGTCTCTTGCCATCTAACTCTGCTTGGAATAAATCATGATCTGCTGCAGCCGCTGACCTCTGACACACCCTGAAAGGATTTCAGGATGGAGGTCAGGAATGAGGCCCTCTGTGCTCTGGGAAAAGTGGCTGAACAGGCCTTCAGATAGCTAGATATTTTCAGAAGTTTTTTTATGAACCCAATTCTTGTTCTCCCCATAACTGGAAAAGCACTAAAGTCAATAAAGGTGGCATCTGCTCCTTGAGACTAGTAGCAAGCCTCTGCCTAAACGTGTGGTTGACTGCATGTACCCCCTTCACTGAAATCATACATAATACTGAGTTTTCTCTCTGCATCTTTGGAACAGTTTCTCAGAGCTTTCTGTGGTGCTGTCTCCCAGGCTATAGCCCTCATTTTGCCCCACCCCACCCCACCAAAAATAACAAAATGAAACAAAACAAAAAACTTAGTGAACAACACTCACATTATGTGATTTTTTTTCAGTCAACAGTTTTTGTGACCCTGTGAAGGGACAAAGAGCAGACTTCTCTCCTTTGCCTGCACTCTGTGAGGAATCAGAGCCTTGGTACCAGCAGAGGCCCTTTGTGCCCATCCAACTCCTTGGGGAGTCCAGATGAATTTGGGTGAGTCTCTTCTGGTTTTTGGATCTGCCATATTGGTTGATGATCCTGAATTTTATTTGGCAGTGTATCCAGGAAACGTCCTCAGTTGAGAGATCCTGGGAGGAAATTCTGACCCAATGGAGATGTGCTGTTTGGGGACTGGTTGAAACTTATGGAGGAAATATCCACCAAGAGGAGATATCCTGCCTGGGGCTGGTTGAAAGATAGCAGGGAAATACCCATGTGGCCTGGCTGAAAGATACTGGGGAAATACTCACCCTGTAGAGGCTCACTGGGTGGGTCCTGATTGAAAGGTGCCAGGGTCAGGCCTGAATGATTAGGTAAGAAGATGAGTTGATGCTTTTCCTCAATTTGGCTACCTGAATAGTATTTGTCAGAATAAAAGTGAAATTTTATTCCTGATAATTTCAACTTTGAAATGATAAATAAAGTCTTTCAAAGAGAGAAATTAGGGACGTCAGAAAACCAACCTCTGACTAACACTCCAGTCAGATTCATGTACAGAGCTCATACTTGCAAGTACCTACTTAATTGAAGAAACTATACTAAAGGAGATCTCAATCTAAAATTTCCAAATGAGGGTGCTTTTGATATTACAAAATTGATAATTTATTGTGCAGATTTAGAAAAAGTCAGCTGTAAGATCAAGCAGACTGAGTGGAATGCTTACTTGATTGGTATTTAGAAGCTCTAAAACAGGAAATGACAGTTTACTTTTACTGCAGAAAACCAGAGCATCAGAAGATAAATTGTAAGTTAAGAAGGAGAAGCCTAGAAGGAAAACTGGATTTTAGGCCAGAATTATGGGTTTAAAAATAAGGGGGCTGCTCCAGGGGAATATGGGGGTTCTTTCCCCTTTCACTCTCTACTGCCCGAAAAGATGTAGAAATGCTTATACAAAGAGAAACTATTAAAGTCCCTGGTAGACACAGGGCCCAGCTTCTCAGTTTTGAATGCTATCAAAATTAAAGGTCCTCTCCCTCAGACTAATTCCTCAGTCCACATAGTAGGGGTTTCTAATGCACTAATTCAGATATTTAAATCTTTACCTTCAGAATTTTACTCAGAGGAACATAAAGGAAGGCACCCCTTGTTTCTAGTAGAAAGCCTTCCCATTCACCTGATAGACAGAGATCCATTGGAAATTTACAGAGACCAAACTTATCAAAATTACAGCCTGAGACTTCTTATGAATTGTTCTGGCACAGCCCACTTAAAAGAGCCTATTTGGTAAAATAATCAAACTTAATTTTAAGAAAATTAATCTTGATTTGTCTATATTTGGTAGAAATGAGTGTAAATTTAGAGAGAAAAAAGATCATTTCAGCAATTCTAGTTCTGTTTAAGAAGGTCTGTATTTACAGCCAAAGACTCAATTCACAGAAATATCCTCGCTATTTTGTTATGTTATTGCAAAGTTTAATTTAGTTATTAAAAGGACACTGTAAGTTTATTCCTGAAGCAAATTTCAGACGTTGATCTCTGGATGGAAGATCCAATGCCCCATGACCTGCAACCGGGAGATTTGCATACTGGAGAAGCCACAATATAAGGACTCGCTCCAACCAAGATGGAAAGACTATTGTCAGGTGCTCTTAACTCGCTCATGCACAATGGACTGGACGGAACTGACTCGGATTAATATTCCCATTTACAAAGGCCTCTGCACTGGATTGGCCTGTAGAGAGGACTGCTGACCTTAAAATCACCTTAAAACAATACTCAAACAAAGGAGAAGCTACCAGACCAGGATGAGAAGAAGATGACATCTGAGGTAGACAGCTGGCCCAAGACACTGGACCAGGGCTGTAGATCAATTACTTTGATAATTGCCCACACAGTTTGCTTATGAACTAAATGTATTTCATAATCTTATGCACAGTTAAATTTAATTCAATTGTTAGGATTATGGCTAATTACCTATATCTTGTACTTCTGTGTTACCTTGCTGGTGTTCTCCACTCCAAGGCTCTAACTGGTTAGCCCTTAGAAAATTTATTCTAAATGAAGGAAACTATAATTCTTTTAAGGGTGCTATTCATATTACAAGGTGGGAATCCCCTTACCTGGTCAATTAATAAGAGCTGCTCTGATCCAGCCTAGGAAGATATTCTTGGGTTTGACATGGCATGGGTTCTTGCTGCCTAGGCAGAAGCAGCTCCACGTTAATAATGTCAGTTATACCTATTTGTGATCAGGTGTCTTCAGTCTCCAGGAAGCCAGTGACCTGACCATTTCTACCTGGACTTTGACACGAAGGGCCATTTTGCTGTTGACTGTGTCACAGTGGAAAAGGCAAATGTAAGTCATGTGAACCAAGTTATGTGAACTTGGTCACTTTGCAGACAGATAAATCCGTCACTAAGAGGGAACTGGGGCCAGATTCCAAGGATATTTGCCACTTCTAGCCCCTAGAGTCAGATTTTCCTGTTACGTTTTGTTTATGAGATTGAGTGATAAATGCATACATTTCCATCAGTTGGTGGATAATAATGAATTTTCACCCAGGGCTATTTCTGGACAGAGTACCAATTTAGTAACTCAGTCTCTGACAGACAGGAATTTTGGCAGAGGAAAAGACTTGTCATCCAGAAGTTCTGGATAGAAACCTTGACACTTCCATTCCTTAATTTTGCGACCTGTGGTGAAACTATGTAGGCTTTCTGGGGGCATTTGTTTTCTCAATAAATTGTGACAATGCACTTCCTTGCTGGGTTGCTCTAAGGATTTGAAGAGCATGTTAGTAAGACTGCTGCCTGGATCATACTACGTAATGGAATAAACTCTAAATCTATGACAGCCCACCCACAACCCATCCCCAAATTAGCAGTAAAATACTTTGCATTTTGAGGAAACTTTCAAGGTAGTGTCTTTCTGTTTAGGGAAGTCTATTCCTTCTCTGCATAGGGAACACCTTTTGGGAAACCAAGATCACCCCCGAGTCAGCTATTCCTCTGTACCCTGGACTCAAGTCCTTGGGGTAGCTTATTCTTCCCTAATTCACACAAAACACAGGCAACCATATGATGGCCAATTACCACCTCACTATGATCTACAACCTGTGCTTAAATTTTATTGCATTAAGTCAAAAGTTGTTTTCACTCTAAATATTTAAGTGGTTTCTTTCCCTTTATTTTTTTCTCAAAGTTTATTACTGTGTGTGAAAACCCTTCATATTTCCTTTGGACATTCCCAAGTATTTTCTCATCTGTGTAACCTGATGGACCTACTGTCTCCCCTTTCATCACAGCATCCTCCTTCCCTGCTTTTTAATGTTGTTGTAGCATTAGTTGAAGCAGAATCCATTCTGTTGTGTCAACTCTGGTGACTGGTCCTCTGTTTTTATAGAGTTCAGATTTCAAAGACCAGAAAGATTGGTACTTCCTGTGAATTTCTCCAAGAGGAGAGGTGGGGAGAGAGGAGATATTTGGAATATTTTGGTTACCCACTGGCCGTACCAGATTTGCCAGCCACCACATTAAAGCTTGTGCCCAAAAAGTGTCAGGCAGCATTGGATTTGAAATTTTAATATTGTGCCAAAGCTGAGAGATCTGGGAGCTGAAGGTTCAGCTTGTTTATTTGCTGATTACTTCTCTGTGGAGATGGCTAGGAAGCATTGCTTATTACTGTCCCACCCAGTTTGGCTTGAGACAAAAGAGACAGATCCCAGGACTGTATGTGGCAGAATCTCCTGGGACCTCGAGAATGACAGGGCATATGTGGGTGCTTTCTCAGAAAGATTATTAGTCTGCCAGGCTAATTATAAGTTACTGAAGAGGCAGAGAACCAAGCCACCAAAAATCCTAGAAAGGGATAGTTTGAGGTCTCTACATAAATGCTCCGACTGATGGTTTTAAGGCATGTTTTTTCCCCTTGGAATTAATGGAAGTTAATGGAAGACCAAGGGAGTGGAAGTCACTGGATTTGAGAGTGAGAGATTGCATCTTTCTGTGGTTGAAGCAAATTTAGTAGACTGGTGAAAGAAGAAATTATGGCAGGGAACACATTCATGATGAACTTGCTCAAGAGTCATGGGAACAAAGGCAGTGACTCTTCTGAAGAGTGGGGCTCGGGGAGGGCAAAAATATCAAACTGTATGTTGGCAAAGGAGAGAAGCAGGCTTGAATGTGAGATAGGAAGGAAGAGAACGATGCTGAAGTAGGTGGAAGCAAGTGTATAGTGGGGTGATTATTTGTGGCAGGGTAAGGAAATGCAGTTCGGATCTTGACATAATGGATGGGTGAGACAGCAGTGAGAGGATGGTGCCTTAATGCTGTACTTTCAGCTTGTGTTAGTGAAAACTCGAGGTAGGTAGGCATAAAAGGTAAGTCTCTGATTATTGAAATAGAGGACAGAAACACTGCTGAAAGGGATTACAAAGAAGCTCTGTCTGAGAGGTAGAACTGAGTATGACTGAATGAGTCCCCATTCATTGGCACTGGGCAGTTTGTGTTCAGTGATGGTGGTGATGGTGAAATATCAGAGATTTCCCTTTGTGTACTGTTGTGAACAACAGACCTAAGCAGTGTATGTTCTGTTTGTTGAGACCTATAACACATGGGTTAAAGAAAGCAAAAAGATGAAGTCACAATGCATCTAAGAAATGGAGAGGCATTCATGGTCTTGGATTACCATTCTTGAACATTGTGAAGTTAGCAGTTCTCCCCGAAGAGGAAGATAAGGAAGGGACTAGAAAGAGACAACTAGATAAACATGGATGCTGAAGGGGCCATGCTTGCCCATTTGTTTCTAGGGAAATAGAGGTTGGTGCAAAAGGAGGTGATCATAACCATGAGTATGGAGTGTGTATTTGGCAGACCAAATACAGGAAACCACAGGTGGAGGGGACAGGAAGTCAAAGTTAATTTCCAGCAAAGATGAAACCTGAGTAGTCAGCTTTGTTTCTAAGGAAAGCCAGGGAGGAATTTTTAAAAATTTATTCAAGTCATTGTACAAACAAAAGGTAGCAGAAACTTAAGCAGAAGGTCTCCTGCATCTGTGGAACGGAAGGCACAGTGTAGAGAGCTTTCCATGGACTCTGATGCTTGAGATTTAATTTAGATATTGAGAGCAGGATTCACCAGGCAGTGCAGATTCAGTGAAGGTGGAGGTCATTGACATTCAACAAATGTGTAAAGTGTTACAAGCCCAGAGCTGTTGGATGTTACATGGCAGTGACAGGGGTAACACTTGAAGCAGAGTCTGACATTTGGGTCACAGATGCATGACTGTACACAACAAGCACTCCAAGCTCTCTCTGAAAACCCAGGGCAAGGAACCCAGATTTCAATTACCTAGGAGTTCAAATGGTGCCAAGAAGGGGACAAATAATCCATCAAGTTAGTTACCAGTTGTCTTCTGCAGGGAGTCCCAGGGGGCTGAAAATCACCTCCTAAGTTATTTCACATTTATTCCTGCTTAAAACCTTTGGCATTTAAAGTCCCCTCCTCAGTCCACTGCTTCCTCTCCATACTCAGAACACCAAGCCTTTCACGTGGCATCACCACTCTCCCTCAGTCTCACCATACCACCAAAGATGAACCATGTTGAGAAGGCATTGACCATCTGTTCCTTGTCAGACCTTTACCCACTGAGAAACTTCTAGTGATGTGGTTAGCATTCCATCAGTATCTTGCCTCTGGGCATGCTCTTCTCATCTTCAAACCCTCTGCTAGCTTGTCAGTTCAGTTTCAGTATCTCAACCTCCTGCCTCAGGTTGACTGCTCACCCAACTGCTTCCTCTTTTTGAGGGCTTCAGCAGTCTTTACTGTTAAATCAGTAACTTGTGTTCAATAAAAAACAGCCATTTCAACTTTAAAGGTAATTAACTTAAAACTACATGAGCTTATTATTTGTAGTCAATTCACGTGCTCTACTTTAATATTGTTTCTTAACCAGGACCTTGCTGTAATTATTAACTGACTGGGTCTGGGCTCAACAAGCCAACTCTAAAGTGGGGGCTCCAAGAGGAAAGGAGACCACCAGAGAGGATTCCCCAACACACCTGGTGCCTTCTGGCCCAGAAAGTGACATGCCACTGACTTAAATCTGTCATCTAGACAAAAGTGCAAATATTAAGGAGAACAGTAGGTGCATTATTTAGGAAGGGTTGCCTCATAAAACACAATTTGCAAAATTCCCCCCATTTGTAACAGCTGGACAGATCCTTTGGAGACATTAAGATCTGCAATGCCTCATTTACCTCCCTCTATCTGACTGAAAGAAGCTTCCCCATTTCTTCCTCTTTAAAACTGCAATCATCCCAACCTCATTTCCTGACTTTCTTCTCAGCGCTCTACTTCTCTTCCCCAATACCTTTTGTCAACTGTGGATTTAGGGTAAACATCTCTCTCCTCCCAATAGGGCATAAGCTTCAAGAAGAAAGGGATGATGTTGTTGCTGTTTTACAGAAATAGCTTTTACCTCGACATACCCACAGGGGCCTACAGCATGCCTGCCATGCACTGGCCTATCAGTGGGTAGCTGCTAAACTATGGAATGTCCTGATTCCCCATGAAATTATGGATCAGAATACAGTGGTCAAAGTGGAAGGTAACACAGAGGTACAGAGAACCATTTGAGCCATCGTTTCCTGATGAGAATGTCAGAAACTTTTCTTAAAGGTATTCTTTGAAAGAGAGTACAGGAAACTGCTCTATAAACCTACTTGCTATAACCCAATTGGGGGGGGTGGGAATCCTTGCGTGCAATGAGTAAAACAAAGATTATTCCAATGAAAGTGCAGGTGGTAGGACTGTAGCATTTATGTATGACCAAGGAGCAAATACAATCACACTCACAAACATATCCATTGATTTGTCAAGCATTCAGTGCTTCTGTGCCACAACAGGCCTCAACTGCTTCTTTGGGCCTCAGGTCTGGAAAATCTGTCACATCAATTTTACTCCATTGGCATTAAAATGGATGCATGGTAAACATTAGCTGGTAGGGAATGCAAACAGCTATACCTAATACTGAAGAGAAAGCATGGTCCAATCTGTTTACTCTCACCCAATTTGGAGAAAATATTACTTCCTGCCAGACCCAGAACAACAGCCAAATGGCACAACTCCCAGACCCTTGACAACCTCCAAAGAATCCTTGGATTCCACCCACATCATTGCTCTTGGAGCAAACCTAAGGCTTCCTAAATGGGTCAAAATGAACTAATCTTACTAAAAGGCAATACCTGGCAGTGTACCCAAGGATAGACTCATCTCTCCAGCACCAAAGACCCAAGGTGTATGTACGTGGGTTGTACACACAGGAAAATGAGCACTAGCTCAGAGGCCAGAGTCCCATCCTTCTTAGACTCAGGCTATCAAGATCTGGCTTCACAGGCATGCACAAGAAGCACTGCCATCTTCATGTATGGATGCCCCAAAGGGGAAAGGGAATCAGCCCTTCTGAGGATGGGGGCCAATAAATCCTTGACCCAAAAGTAGAAGCCTTACTGTGGTGAAGCAATGCAGGGAAAAGAATCTCTGCATTTCTGGTGCAATATGGTCTGTGGTCCTGAGTGGCAGTAATTTAAAAAGAAGAATTTCAGTTCTAGGCTTCCTCTTCCCCTGGAAGGTAAAAATTCCCTTTATTATTTCCTGGAGAACCAAGAGCTGTACTCAGATTACTAAGATTATTATTTCTTCTTTCATTAGTTTGCAAGTGGCAATTATGCCTCATGATTTTGCATAGTGTCATCCTCACTTTTGATCTCCTGATCTCAGGGAGCATGGCTTACTAATTAAAAACCATCTTTCCCCTGATCTTGTAAGTAGTCAATAAAGGTCAAAAATGATCAAAATACAATACCTTTTCTACTAAAGAAATTGTATGGAATATTTATATGATCCACTGTAACTCTGACCGCTGTGATTGCAAAATCATAGTTCGCTTTGAAAACAAGTTATTCTTCATTCTGCATCACTGACAGTTACACAGCTTTGTAAGTGTAGCAATATCCTCTGCGTTACTCATTTCCAAAGGGTGAACTTCACGGCATATGAATGCTATGTCAGTTCAGAAATTTCAATTCCTGTTTCCTGGATTGGATAGTGGTGGTGATTGTAGAGCTTTCTGAATGTACTTAAAGCCTTCTGAAGTATATGCTTTAAAGGGTGAACTCTATAGTATATATATGTTTTACCTCAGGTTTAAAAGGGACATTTATTCCTTGCCAGCTTTCAAGAAAGCAGAGTTGAATAAAATCTTCACACCTTTTGTGCTGTATAAGGATTCAGTTCTTCTATTCCAGGCTTTTGAGGCCTTTCCTAGGCCATTTAGGGATTTCTCAGGTCCCTAAGCAGATTTGGGCTCTAGGCCTCCTCAGCTCTCCAAGGGTTATTTCCATTATTTGGCTTACTTCCTCCTGGACACTGTGGAAGGCAGCCCCACACCCACTTTCCTACTCTTTTCCTTTAATCATTTTCCTTTTTTATTGTCCTCCCAAGGAAAATATTCTCCTCTCCAAACTGAGCGGTATCAAATCTAGTTCTCAGATTAAAACTGTCGTTTCTGACTGAATGATTTGCACAGTATTGTCAGTATAATACACCCCTGGACATGGGGAAATTCAGAAAGCCATAAAGACCTCAGAGGAAAGTGTGTTTAAAGAGACACTTGGATGAGAGCCCCTCTTCAACTCTATTCTGAAAAATTAAACATCTCTTCACAGAAAGAATTCCCAGCTGTTAGTCAGAGCTTCTGAGCAGGGAAACTTTTGAAAACTTGATAGGTATAAGTTCACAATATTTACCCACTTTCCTGGATATCTCTTTTAGTTGAGTCATGCAACATGCATTAGTTCAAAAAGTTCAAAAACAAAACAAAACAAAACAAAAACATAATCTTAGATACCAGAGTTATTGATATGTTAGGACACATAAACAAACAACAAACAAACAAACAAACAAAAAATCTCAGCAAAGTAAACTCCTCAATCAGGGATTATCTCCTCTTTGGGATAGGCCTTCTCTCTGAATAGCAAGAGAACTTATCATGTGCCAGGCATGTACTTTCACATTTCACATCATTTCATGGTTCTGGGAGAACCCTTTGCAAGCAGGCTAAAAGTGTGCAAGCATGGGCTGACTCCCATCCTTAACTCCCACTCCCAGACACCTCTAGAAACCTGACCACCCCTGTAGAACAGGCCATCTGAGGGTGATGGGTGAGGACTCAGGATATGTCTCAATATAATGGATTACCCAAGAACATCATGATTTACTAAGGACTGAGTTTGATGAGAACCTCCTGGTATAAGGTGGTTCCTAGTACATAGGCAGGACATAAAGTTAATAAAATTATTTGTATAAGGATGCACGAAAGGGGGATGGCTAGGCTAAAATTATACATCTGCTAGTTGGCTTTGTGGTCTGAGAAACTGCACACTGCTTTCCACCTTGGAGGATGAGGCAAAGGTCTCTGCTATGTTGTAAGAAAGAAGAGCAAACCTGGCTCTGTTTTGGATCTATTCCTTAAGCTCTAAGTTTTACTCTGCTGCCTGTGATTACTCATGCTGGAAAGAGTGTTGCCAGTGGCCTAAAATATACAGGAGAGACCATTCTCAAGGGTATAACATATTCCATTTATATAGAGATAAAAAAATTGCAGAATGGGGAATAACATTTGTCTTGTGGGAGGTTTACAGAAACTTTGTGACCAGACCTACCCTGATGACTTCAAGAAGAGAGAATTGTCACATCCCCTCTGAGGTCTGACTCTAACAGGCACCAAGAAGTTTGCAACATCCAGTTAAATGCCTTCCCCCTTTTAGTATAAAAGAAGCCTGGATTTTAACTCAAGTAAGATGGCTTTTGTCAACACCAGTTGGCCATCTTCTCAGGCTGCTGGCTTTCCAAATAAAGTCACTACTCGTTGTTCCAACACCTCATATCTTGATTTATTGTCCTGTCATGTGGTGAACAGTACAAGCTTGGACTATGTAAAAAAGTATCCTGCCTGCACTGGCTTCCTTCTCTGCCACCTGATACAAAGACCAAGTTTCACTTACTCTGCAGTATAGGCTCTTTATTTTCTACCTTCTTCTCATCTGTGTCAAGAGCAGTGAGTGATCTTGAATTTGGTGGTCTTTCATAAACAATCCTTCCAACACAACTATGATGTATAGGAAGTATCAACCTCACCTTGTTAAACGAACTTAAAAATAAAGTTCTGAAACTTTAGGTCATTGGTCCAAGATATGCCAAGATATACTCATTTAGTTCCAAGTGAGAACAAAGGCTGGAACCCAGATCTCTTGTACTCCAAAGTCTGCATCCCTGCCTTTGTAAAATGTCACCTTTGAAACACACAGAGCCACAGTAATACCTTCCCCAAACTGAGTGCCAGATGCATGTGTCATTTATGATCATTTTAGAGAATTGGTTATCTAGTTCTTCACTCTGAAGTCAAGACCTTAAAGTTATATAAAGTTTCTAGTAGCCAACAAGGTTATATTTTATATATATTTATATACACACACACAAAAACACACACAAGCACACACTTCCTATATACTTCAAATGTATATATATATTTTATATATTCTTCAAATATATATATATATATTATATATACTTCAAATGTAAATGACTTTCTAAACTTTTACAGAAACTAGAAAACCTAAAAGAAAAAGATTTAAAGGTCTGAATACTTATTTTTTTCAACAATAAGATAGAACAAAGATACTTGTTAAGATTTAAAAAAAAGTGCTACAGACTCACCATAACCAAGTCACAATTCCCATAATTCTACTCCTGCTGGGCTCTTCAATATAGAACCTACACTTACCTCTGGGGAAAAAAAAAAAAAAAAGAAGAAGAAGGATTTTACCACCATGATCACCATCACCACAACCAACCCTCCTTAATTTCTTTACTTTGTATCTTTTCTTCTTAGCTGAAAATTTTGGTACCAGTGACATTATTTGCCTTAGCTGACAATACGCATATTACAAATTCCAACTTACAGTTACCAGTAACTGTGTCACTCTTGGCAGATCACCAAGGGCTTTAGTTTTGGAACATTACACCTATTGAACTTAACCATATCAAAGCATTGTACCTGAAACAATTTAGACATATTTATTTACTCATTTAAAAAATAACAATAATAAGCTGCTTTACACACTCAACTCTTTTATATAGAAGGTAAGTATTTTTGAACAAAAATTCAGTGAATAGGGTGGCATCACTTGACATTCCTGAGAATATAATATCTGGTTCAGAAGAAGACTGTTGGATTCTCAGATGTGCTTCAGTGTTAATTTTTTTGCCCTTCACTGCTTTCGGTTGACAACAGAGGAGTATCTAACCACCACCTTAGATAATTATGGATTCTCTGTGCTCCAGATGCATTCAAGCTGTGGGATTAGCTGATGTCCCCTAGGGGGTGAGGGGACAGAAAGTATGGAGCCTTAGGACGAGTCAATGTTTAGAGGTTGATTTGGAGGGGTCCTGGAAAAAGACCCAGAGGAATGCAAATACCAGTAAGAAAAAAATAAGTGCTGGAAGGAACGATCAATTGTGTCAAAGTTTTGGAATCAGTAAGTGACAAGATGTAAAAAAAAAAAAAGAGAGGTGAAAAACAACTGAATCCTTTTATGTTCTTAGAAACACTTAGCACTTTATCAAATGTACATTGAGAGCACAATATGTGTCTCCTAAATAAAAAACTGAAAACTGAAGTCTTTGTCAGTTACAGAAACACATAGCTCTTTAACATCCCTTTGTAGTGCACATAATTACACTTCGGCACGGAATCAATCTATGCCTATGATTTATGAGTAACTGTTTCTAAAATGTCCCTTTGCCTCTCCAGGCAATATTTAAAGTTGCCCCAGAGAAGGGATGTATTATTTTGTATCCATGAGATACAAATTTCTTCTTGATTTAGAGTGGTCATGTTTTTTTCAAATATCAAAAACTCAGTTAAATTCTAAGTTTGAAAAATATTTTTTCCCTGCAGGTTACAGAAGAAAGTCTGATTTAGATTTAGAGTAATGCCCTTCTGGATCTAAAATACTGTAAGTTATATTTGTCTTGATAAAGTTATTACTTGAATGCGGGTTTGAAACATAAATTATGTTCAATGGAGTTCAGCATAGAGTTAAAAGCTGCCAGGTTTTTAATAATAAGTAAATTTTCTGTCTTCCAGAAGGCACTTTCCAATTTTGAAACTTCACAAATTAAACACACAACATAAAAATAAGTGGCTCTCATGAGGTTATAGATTAAGTTATTGATTTGAGATCCTTTCTGTTTTAAAAGTAAGCATTTATAGCTATAAATTTCTCTCTTCATCCTGCTTATGTTGCTTCCCATGAGTTCTGGTGTGTTGCATTTTTGTTTTTCATCACCTCTACGTATTTTATAATTTCTCCTGTGATTTGTACCGTGATAAATTGTCTGCCTAGGGAGTGTGGTTTAATTTCCACTAGCTTTGAATTTTACTTTTATTGACTTCTAATTCCATCCCACTGTGGTCAGAGACAATACATTGCATGCTGTCTATGTTTTTAAAAATCTAATGTAACTGTTTATGCTCTTACATATGATCTGTTCCATAAAATGTCTCATGTGTACTTGAGAAAAACAGGTGTGGTGTTGTTGAGTAGAATGTTCTGTATATATCTGTTAGATCCAGCTGGCTTATTGTTTTTGTTATCTATTTTCTTGGTTAAGTTTTGTCTGGTGCAATGAAAAGAAATGTATAAAGTATTTTGAACTGAAAACAGAAATCAGGAAAGAATAAAGGAGATAATAGAATCAGTAGTGAAAAAAAAAAACAACCCCCTTCTTTCAACTGTTTGGTTTTTCTGTATCTTAAAGAGTTTGGGTATTAAGTGTGGTACAGAAGTCTCCAGTTCTTGTTGTGGAAATGTCTACTTCTCCCTTCTGTTCTGTCAGCTTTTGCTTCATACATTTTAATGGTATGTAATTCCAGCACTTCACTCGGTATGTAAATGCTTTTAATTACTGTATCTTCTGGCTGCAGTGAACATTTTGTTAGTAACAAATGCCCCTTTTTGTCTCTTTTAACCATTTTGACTTATGACACTTTGTGTGGTATTAGTGTAGCAGCTACTGTTTTGCTTCAGACAATATTTGCATGGAATATTTTTCTCCATTCCTTCACTTTTAATCAGTTTGTGTCTGTATCTAAAATGACTTTCTATATATTGCCAGCATATATTGGGAACTTGTTTTTTGTCTGCTTATTTATTGTTTGCTTGAGCTTTGTTTCTTTGTTAAAAATCAATTTAGTTACTGTAGATCTTTCCACTAGCAAGTTTAACCTATTTGTGTTTGAAGTAATTATTACAGGTAATAATTTGCTCTTGCCAGTTTCTCCACTGTTCTTGCACTTCTTTTGTCTCTCTTCTCCTTGCTTGCTATCTTTATTTTTTTTTTTTGACAATAGATATCATAAGATTTTACTTGATGTCTCTTAAACCTAGGTACAACTAAGATGTCACACTTAATGATGATGACTCTAAAGACTTGTGTATATTAATTAAATCAGCACATTTTAATACCAGGTATTAATGTAATACTGAATACTTCCCATTTCACATGAACATGATATTCATTCTCGCCTGCTTCCTTCTATATTTCAGAGAAATTCTATGAGCACTTAATTTCCCTCAGGCCAATTAAGTAGAGCTCATTTTCCAGGTAATTCTGGTAATACCATCCAAATTTAAAGGCACATATAATACACACATAGACACACACAATGAGAGATCTCATAGTTTCTTCTTCCAAACTTGGCCATCAATCAAATAGTACAGTGCACAACTGACTAGTTTTAACAGTTGGGACAAGCTAAACTTTAAAGTTTCTATTTCTTATTTCCCCCCAGTATAGTCTCAGGAATTAGAGATGGTCTAGATTACAATATATATGTTCCTGAGAGCTTGGGCTTAATGCACAGGGAGAGAAAAACAAGTTGTCCTATGAGGATTTCTTCCTTCAGTGTCAGAACTCTGAAATGATTTTGTAGGTCTGCTTTAGCATCTGGGAGTAGTGAATGGGTATTTCAGTATGGCCCTGAGGCATTACACTGTGTATATCATGCTTCTCACCCCAAGTAAAGACAAAAGGATTCTTATCATCTGGAGGTACAAGAATAGAAAGAAAATAAATGTGCCAGAGAGCTCTATCACGGAAAAGAAGTCACTGTTTTTAGGAATATAAACAGTAAGGGGTTTGGCACTACAGAATGACAAAAAAATGTTTTAATGGGAGATGCAGAATGCATTCCTCCAATGTTGGTAGAATCAAGTGCCCTAGTCCTGCAATAGCACATTGAATGGCCTATTAACAAATTCCTCACCTGACCTAGGAATAGTGATTCCTAGCACCGTGGGATGAAATGGTCATGAAATGCCTCCCAAACCATGGTCATGTACATAACTATGAGGGGGCCCTGCTAACAAAATCTTGGCACTTATCACCTGTCCCTACAATGATAGAACATGTTGACACTTGTTATCTACCTCTACTTTGATTAAATCAAAGCCACTGCATGAATGACATCCATGCTGTGGATGGGGGTTCAGGATGGAAGTCAGGAATGAGGCCCTTTGTGCTCTGGGGAAATTGGCTGAAAAGTCCTTCAGATTGTTAGATATTTTCAGGAGAAATTTTGTGACCCAAATTCTTGCACATCCTCTTATTTAGGAAAGCACTAAAGTCATTAAAATTGACAGCTGCTCCTAGAGTCTAGCAGCAAGCCTATGCCTAAATGTTTGCTTGACTACACATATCCCTCTTCATCAAAATCATATATAATACAGAGTTTTCTCCCTGCCTCTTTGGAACAGTTTCTCAGAGCTTTCTGGTGCTTTCTCACTCCTATTTGGCTCTATACTCCTCATTTTGCCCTAAATAAAACTTAACCTGCAATTCTCACATAGTGTGATTTTATTTTAGTTGACAAGAGCAACAGTTAACAGGGGTTAAAGGACAAACATAAAAACACAATAATAGTGGGAGACTTTAACACCTCACTTACATCAATGGACAGATTATCCTGATAGAAAATCAATAAGGAAATACAGGCTTTAAATGACACATTAGATGGCATGGACTTACTGATATTTATAGGACATTACACTCAAAATTAGCAGAATATGCGTTCTTCTCAAGTGCACATGGATCTTCCTTTGGGATAGATTACATGCTAGGCTACAAAGCAAACCTTAAGAAACTTGAAGTTATATCAAGTCATTTTTTTAACCGCATGGTTTTGAGCTTAGAATTAAAATGCAATGAAATAAAACTTCAAAAATCACAAATATGTGGAGGCTAAATGATGTCACTAAACAACAAATGGATAATTGAATAAATTAGAGGAAATTAAAAAAAATTCTAAATGCAAATAAAGGGGGAAAAATTACTAAATGCAAATAAAGAAAAAATAAATAAACACAAAGTAATCCAAAACCTTCAGAAGACAGGAAGAACAGTTCTAAGAGGGAAGCTTATAGTGTTACAAGCTTACCACAGGAAACAAACAAAAATCTCTAATAAACAAACTTTCACCTAAAGGAACTAAAGAAAGAAGAACAAAGCCCAAAGTTAGCAAAAGGAAGTAATAATAAAGAACAGAATAGAAACAAAATAGAGACCAAAAAGATAATACAATAGAAAAGATCAATGAAACTAAAACATGCTTCTTTTAAAAGCTGATAAAAATTGATAAATTTCTATCCAGAATCATCATGAAGGAAGGGAGAGGGCCCACATCAATAAAGTAAAAAATGGAAAAGGAGAAGTAACAACAGACACCACAGAAATTAAGAGAACCCTAAGAGACTTTTCTGAGAAATTATAAGCCAATAAGATGGACAGACAATGAAAAAGCAATAGGGAAATTCTTAGAAAGGTACTATCTTCTAAGCCTGAAACATGAAGAAATAGAAAAAATGAGTAGACAAATTATCAGTATTGACATCAAATTAGTGATTTAAAATCTCTCAACAAACAAAGGTCCAAGACCAGATGATTTGACATTCAAACCCTATCAAACATTTAGAGGAGAGGTAAGATCTATTCTTCTGAAAGTATTCCAAAAACTTTCAGAGGGGAGAACACTTCTCAACTCATTTTTGAGGCCACACTCACCCTGACACCAAAATCAGACAAAGATATCACAAAAGAAGAAAACTAAAGGCCGATATCACTGATGAAAATAGATACAAACATCCACAACAAAATACTAGCAAACTGAGCCAAACAACACATTGAAGGGATCATACACCATGATCAAATGTCATTTTTTCCAGTGATATATGGACTTTTCAATATCCACAAATCAATCAATGTGATATACAATAAAAAACTGAATAATGAAAACTATGTGGATATCTCAATAGATGTAGAAAAACCTTTTGACAAAATTCAGCATTCACTTATGATAAAAACTCTTCAGAAAGTGGGAATAGAGGGAGAACACCTCAAACTAATAAGGGCCATGTATGACAAGCCCACAGCTAACACCCCACTCAATGGTGAAAATTCGAAAGTGTTTTCTCTAAGATCAGGAACAAGTGAAGGATTTCCTCTGTCTCCGCTCCTGTTGAACATTGTTTTGGAAGTCTTAGCCACAAAATCTGGATATAATGTTCTTGGTTGACATTGTTTGATTGCTTGTTTGTTTCTTTGTTTTTTCAGGATGGCTTTAAAAGCATTATTTCACTGTATGCTGGCTTTCCTTGTTTCAGATGAGAAATTCACTGACATCTTATCAGCCATTCCCTGTCCATAAATATTGCTTTTTTCTGGCTTCTTTAAATATTTTCTCTTTGGCTTTGGCTTTTGAAATTTTGAAGTATAAAGGGTGTCAGTGTGGATTTCTCAGTTTATCATGCTTGGAATTTGTGGATATCCTTGGATGTGCAGATTGATGCATTTTATTATATTTGGGATGTTTCAGTCTTTATTTTTAAAAATAATACAGCTTCTTCCTTTTCTGTCTTCTTCTTTTGAGTCTTTTAATATGCACAATGTGGGTACACTGTATGATGTTCCACAGGTCTCTTAGAACTTTTTTTCATACTTTTCTTTTTATGTTTCATAGACTGTGTAAATGTCAATTAATCTATCTTCAAGCTTCCTTGATGGTTTGTTCTGCCTACTCAAATCTTTAGTTGAACAACTCAAGTAATATTTTTTTCTTTGTTAAATGATTGTACTTTTCAACTCTGGAATTTATTGCAGATTTCTCTTTATAATTTATGTATTCTTTTTCTCTCTTTTGTGAGATATCTTTATTCTGATTTCTTTTAGTTCTTTCTGTATGGTTACCCTTAATTCTTTAAGTATATTTAAGACAATTGATTTAAACTCATTTTTGTAGTAAGGTCAATGTCAGGGAATCTTCATAAACAGTTTTGTTTTAGTTTTCTTTCATTGCCTTTCTTTCTTTCTTTCTTTCTCCTTTTCTCCCTCCCTCACATTCTTCCTTCCTATCTGTGAACAAGCCATACTTTCTTATTTCTTTTTATGCTGTATAAATTTTTCATACATTTTGAATATTATTATGTGGCAACAATGGAAATAAGATTCTCTCTCCATATCCAACCCTACCACCAGAGGATTTGTCATTTTGGACCATTGTGGATTGTTGTTTTTCTATTGTTTTGTGACTTTCAAGAACTATTTTTATAAAGACAGTTTTCTTTCTGGCATGTCACCACCAATGTCTGTACTCTCTTTGCTAATTTATCAGTATTTTGGTAAAATTTCTTTAAATTCCTGAAACAAGCAAATAAAGAAAAATAAGAAGGGATGGGAGAGAGATAAAGGAAAGATACTTTCAGTCTTTGTAGATTGGTTCCAGGTTTGGCCAATCCTTAAACCTCCACTCAGCTTTTGACAACTCTGTCTTCCTTTTCCCCTCTTGTTTGCAGAAATCTGACAACCAGCTAGAATTCAGAGTTTAAGGTTTTCTTAGTTATTTTCTGAGCATGTATCCACACATAGTTGTCCTACATAGTCTCTTAAATTCCTCAGCTTTTAAAGACTTTTCCTCCAGATTCATGATTTCCATTTGTCAACATTATTCCCCAGATTTGATGGTATGTGTACAATGTGTCCCAAATGTTGTCCCCTGTGCCTGATTGCTGGAGAAAACACTTTTATTTTTTAAATGCTTTAAGCAAAACCACCCAAGATATCACCCAGTCAGGGATACCTCTAAATATGGTGGAAAAAAGGGAAAGCTCTACACTTAGGCCTTCAAGGGGCATCCACAGAGGTCACAATTGACTGTGACAATTGTTTAAAGAATGAGGACTGAATTGGTCCTTCAGGCATTAGCAGGCTGATCGGAATTCCATATTTCTATTATCATGGCTGTGGGAGGTTTGGACTGTGGGGCTCTTTGAGCAGGCCAGAGTCTGGAATATCACAGATTGGAAGTGATGTCAGCATGATGGTGGAATAGGAGGTTCCTGTATTAGTTCCCCAGAAAAACACCAACTTATCAAACATATATGGAATAAAATATCTCAATGAGAGTTATAGAGTCCAATTAAGAAGTTGCAATATTCTTATCATGCACAAAACTGAGAAGAGCCACACTGAAATTTGTAAAAAGAGTGATTCCACTTTACTTCTGAAAGCTTGACCCAAAACATCAGTGCAGTTTAGTGCTGGGAGACATTGTCTTAGGCCATAGCTACTCCTATGGGAAGAGAGAGTAGGGTGTGCTTCCAATGTCTCAGTCTTTAGAGTAGTACCCCAAAGGACCAGATTTTGTGTCACCCTACATAGAGTGCTGACAGACTAGCATAGTTTGTGAGGCATTGTTTACACACCTTGGGGCAGTAAATAGAAGAGCAAAAGGAGTGAGTGATTTGTTGTGGCCAGGAAAGATGTGAAACTGTGAGGTGAACAAAATGAAGCTTCTCTTCTCAACACCAGGAAGAGGGGACAAGAGTGGATCATGCCTCAGATGTCCCACCCATTACACAGCAGTCAGACATGAGAGAGAGAAAGAAAGTATAGAAGGTCCCTGATAAAAATAAGTCAGTATGTCTAATTGAGAATATGCTTGCAAAGTTCATAGAAGACCTATTCACACAAAATGTTAGAGAGACTCCTAGAATCTCTAACTAGGCTGATTGGTGAAATTCTTTTTTTCTCTTAAAGCTGGTCCAAGAGATGACTGCTTCTTCAACTATGCAGACACAAAAGCAAAGCTACAAGGAACTTGAAGAATCAGGGAAACATGACACAACTCAAAAAACAAAATAAATGTCCAGTAACCAACTGGCCCAAAATAAATGGATATTCATGGTGTCTGAGAAAGAATTCAAAATAACCTTAAAGAACCTAAGGGGTTTACAAGAAAACACATATAGACAATTAAATAAAATCAGGAAAGTGAGATATGAGCAAAATTGAAATATCAGAAAGAGACAAGGTATTACATAGATGATAGACAGATGATGGATGGTAGATATGTAGATAGATAGATAGATAGATAGATAGATAGATAGATAGATAGATAGATAGATAGATGATAGATACATAGGTATAGATAGAGTGGGTGTGAGAGAGAGATAGCAATAGATATATATATAGTACTAAATAGGAATTCTGGGGCTGAAGAAAAATATAAAATTCACTACAGCAGTTCAATAGCATAGTTGTTTAGGTTAAATTTTATCACCAACTCAACTACCAGTTATTTGAAGTTGTCCAGTGAAATGAATAAAAAACAAAAAGATTGAAGGAAGCTTAGGGAATTATGGGACATGATCAAGTGAGCAAGAATGTGCCTATTGGAGGTATCCTAAAGGAGACACACACACACACACACAAATAATATATATGTGTGTGTGTATGTATGTATATATGTATGTATGTGTGTATATATGTATATATGTATCAATGTATGTGTACAAACACACACGGTGGGGGGAGTGAGTTAATAAATCTTATTTAAAGAAACAATGCCTAAAATGTCCCAGAATTATGAAAGGAATTAAACATCTGAACTTATGAAGCCTAAAGGACTAAAGAATATATACCATAAGATAGATATTTATCAAATTACCATGAGTCAAAAAAGGAGAATAGTAAAAGCAAAGGAAACACAAACTGTCACATGTGAAAGAGACCCAATAAGATTATCAGCTAGTTTATCAGCAGAAAACTTGCAGGCCAAAAGGCAGTGGAATGATTCAAAGTGCTGAAAGGATAGAAAATAAAAGAAATAAAAAACCGTGCCAAACAAGAATACAAAACTAGGCAAAGATGTTCTTCAAAACTAAAGGAGAAATAAAGACATCCACTTGACAAACAAAGCCAGATACTCATCACTAATCTGTCTTACAACAAATGCTAAAAGACAATATTTAGGCTGAAATGAAAGAATGCTAAGCAATAAAACAAAAACACAAAACTCTCTGATAAAGATAAATATATGGAAAACTACAGAATATTAGAATACAGCAATGATATTGTGGAAATTTCTTCTAAGTTTAGATTCAAAGTTAAAAGAAAAATAATAAGAATCTGAATAGCATAGAAGTGTTATATATACACACACAGCTTAAAAACATGTAAATTGTGACAACAATGTTATAAACAGTGGTATAATGAGAAGTGAGGGGTGTTTTGTATGTGAGTGAAGATAAATAGTTATTCTTTAAAACAGACATTTACAATAAACACAAAAACAAATCCCTGAGGAAGATAGCAAGCAAGGAGAAGAGAGACAAAAGAAGTGCAAGAACAGTGGAGAAACTGGCAAGAGCAAATTATTACCTGTAATAATTACTTCAAACACAAATAGGTTAAACTTGCTAGTGGAAAGATCTACAGTAACTAAATTGATTTTTAACAAAGAAACAAAGCTCAAGCAAACAATAAATAAGCAGACAAAAAACAAGTTCCCAATATATGCTGGCAATATATAGAAAGTCATTTTAGATACAGACACAAACTGATTAAAAGTGAAGGAATGGAGAAAAATATTCCATGCAAATATTGTCTGAAGCAAAACAGTAGCTGCTACACTAATACCACACAAAGTGTCATAAGTCAAAATGGTTAAAAGAGACAAAAAGGGGCATTTGTTACTAACAAAATGTTCACTGCAGCCAGAAGATACAGTAATTAAAAGCATTTACATACCGAGTGAAGTGCTGGAATTACATACCATTAAAATGTATGAAGCAAAAGCTGACAGAACAGAAGGGAGAAGTAGACATTTCCACAACAAGAACTGGAGACTTCTGTACCACACTTAATACCCAAACTCTTTAAGATACAGAAAAACCAAACAGTTGAAAGAAGGGGGTTGTTTTTTTTTTTCACTACTGATTCTATTATCTCCTTTATTCTTTCCTGATTTCTGTTTTCAGTTCAAAATACTTTATACATTTCTTTTCATTGCACCAGACAAAACTTAACCAAGAAAATAGATAACAAAAACAATAAGCCAGCTGGATCTAACAGATATATACAGAACATTCTACTCAACAACACCACACCTGTTTTTCTCAAGTACACATGAGACATTTTATGGAACAGATCATATGTAAGAGCATAAACAGTTACATTAGATTTTTAAAAACATAGACAGCATGCAATGTATTGTCTCTGACCACAGTGGGATGGAATTAGAAGTCAATAAAAGTAAAATTCAAAGCTAGTGGAAATTAAACCACACTCCCTAGGCAGACAATTTATCACGGTACAAATCACAGGAGAAATTATAAAATACGTAGAGGTGATGAAAAACAAAAATGCAACACACCAGAACTCATGGGAAGCAACATAAGCAGGATGAAGAGAGAAATTTATAGCTATAAATGCTTACTTTTAAAACAGAAAGGATCTCAAATCAATAACTTAATCTATAACCTCATGAGAGCCACTTATTTTTATGTTGTGTGTTTAATTTGTGAAGTTTCAAAATTGGAAAGTGCCTTCTGGAAGACAGAAAATTTACTTATTATTAAAAACCTGGCAGCTTTTAACTCTATGCTGAACTCCATTGAACATAATTTATGTTTCAAACCCGCATTCAAGTAATAACTTTATCAAGACAAATATAACTTACAGTATTTTAGATCCAGAAGGGCATTACTCTAAATCTAAATCAGACTTTCTTCTGTAACCTGCAGGGAAAAAATATTTTTCAAACTTAGAATTTAACTGAGTTTTTGATATTTGAAAAAAACATGACCACTCTAAATCAAGAAGAAATTTGTATCTCATGGATACAAAATAATACATCCCTTCTCTGGGGCAACTTTAAATATTGCCTGGAGAGGCAAAGGGACATTTTAGAAACAGTTACTCATAAATCATAGGCATAGATTGATTCCGTGCCGAAGTGTAATTATGTGCACTACAAAGGGATGTTAAAGAGCTATGTGTTTCTGTAACTGACAAAGACTTCAGTTTTCAGTTTTTTATTTAGGAGACACATATTGTGCTCTCAATGTACATTTGATAAAGTGCTAAGTGTTTCTAAGAACATAAAAGGATTCAGTTGTTTTTCACCTCTCTTTTTTTTTTTTTACATCTTGTCACTTACTGATTCCAAAACTTTGACACAATTGATCGTTCCTTCCAGCACTTATTTTTTTCTTACTGGTATTTGCATTCCTCTGGGTCTTTTTCCAGGACCCCTCCAAATCAACCTCTAAACATTGACTCGTCCTAAGGCTCCATACTTTCTGTCCCCTCACCCCCTAGGGGACATCAGCTAATCCCACAGCTTGAATGCATCTGGAGCACAGAGAATCCATAATTATCTAAGGTGGTGGTTAGATACTCCTCTGTTGTCAACCGAAAGCAGTGAAGGGCAAAAAAATTAACACTGAAGCACATCTGAGAATCCAACAGTCTTCTTCTGAACCAGATATTATATTCTCAGGAATGTCAAGTGATGCCACCCTATTCACTGAATTTTTGTTCAAAAATACTTACCTTCTATATAAAAGAGTTGAGTGTGTAAAGCAGCTTATTATTGTTATTTTTTAAATGAGTAAATAAATATGTCTAAATTGTTTCAGGTTCAATGCTTTGATATGGTTAAGTTCAATAGGTGTAATGTTCCAAAACTAAAGCCCTTGGTGATCTGCCAAGAGTGACACAGTTACTGGTAACTGTAAGTTGGAATTTGTAATATGCGTATTGTCAGCTAAGGCAAATAATGTCACTGGTACCAAAATTTTCAGCTAAGAAGAAAAGATACAAAGTAAAGAAATTAAGGAGGGTTGGTTGTGGTGATGGTGATCATGGTGGTAAAATCCTTCTTCTTCTTTTTTTTTTTTTTTTCCCCAGAGGTAAGTGTAGGTTCTATATTGAAGAGCCCAGCAGGAGTAGAATTATGGGAATTGTGACTTGGTTATGGTGAGTCTGTAGCACTTTTTTTTAAATCTTAACAAGTATCTTTGTTCTATCTTATTGTTGAAAAAAATAAGTATTCAGACCTTTAAATCTTTTTCTTTTAGGTTTTCTAGTTTCTGTAAAAGTTTAGAAAGTCATTTACATTTGAAGTATATATAATATATATATATATATTTGAAGAATATATAAAATATATATATACATTTGAAGTATATAGGAAGTGTGTGCTTGTGTGTGTTTTTGTGTGTGTGTATATAAATATATATAAAATATAACCTTGTTGGCTACTAGAAACTTTATATAACTTTAAGGTCTTGACTTCAGAGTGAAGAACTAGATAACCAATTCTCTAAAATGATCATAAATGACACATGCATCTGGCACTCAGTTTGGGGAAGGTATTACTGTGGCTCTGTGTGTTTCAAAGGTGACATTTTACAAAGGCAGGGATGCAGACTTTGGAGTACAAGAGATCTGGGTTCCAGCCTTTGTTCTCACTTGGAACTAAATGAGTATATCTTGGCATATCTTGGACCAATGACCTAAAGTTTCAGAACTTTATTTTTAAGTTCGTTTAACAAGGTGAGGTTGATACTTCCTATACATCATAGTTGTGTTGGAAGGATTGTTTATGAAAGACCACCAAATTCAAGATCACTCACTGCTCTTGACACAGATGAGAAGAAGGTAGAAAATAAAGAGCCTATACTGCAGAGTAAGTGAAACTTGGTCTTTGTATCAGGTGGCAGAGAAGGAAGCCAGTGCAGGCAGGATACTTTTTTACATAGTCCAAGCTTGTACTGTTCACCACATGACAGGACAATAAATCAAGATATGAGGTGTTGGAACAACGAGTAGTGACTTTATTTGGAAAGCCAGCAGCCTGAGAAGATGGCCAACTGGTGTTGACAAAAGCCATCTTACTTGAGTTAAAATCCAGGCTTCTTTTATACTAAAAGGGGGAAGGCATTTAACTGGATGTTGCAAACTTCTTGGTGCCTGTTAGAGTCAGACCTCAGAGGGGATGTGACAATTCTCTCTTCTTGAAGTCATCAGGGTAGGTCTGGTCACAAAGTTTCTGTAAACCTCCCACAAGACAAATGTTATTCCCCATTCTGCAATTTTTTTATCTCTATATAAATGGAATATGTTATACCCTTGAGAATGGTCTCTCCTGTATATTTTAGGCCACTGGCAACACTCTTTCCAGCATGAGTAATCACAGGCAGCAGAGTAAAACTTAGAGCTTAAGGAATAGATCCAAAACAGAGCCAGGTTTGCTCTTCTTTCTTACAACATAGCAGAGACCTTTGCCTCATCCTCCAAGGTGGAAAGCAGTGTGCAGTTTCTCAGACCACAAAGCCAACTAGCAGATGTATAATTTTAGCCTAGCCATCCCCCTTTCGTGCATCCTTATACAAATAATTTTATTAACTTTATGTCCTGCCTATGTACTAGGAACCACCTTATACCAGGAGGTTCTCATCAAACTCAGTCCTTAGTAAATCATGATGTTCTTGGGTAATCCATTATATTGAGACATATCCTGAGTCCTCACCCATCACCCTCAGATGGCCTGTTCTACAGGGGTGGTCAGGTTTCTAGAGGTGTCTGGGAGTGGGAGTTAAGGATGGGAGTCAGCCCATGCTTGCACACTTTTAGCCTGCTTGCAAAGGGTTCTCCCAGAACCATGAAATGATGTGAAATGTGAAAGTACATGCCTGGCACATGATAAGTTCTCTTGCTATTCAGAGAGAAGGCCTATCCCAAAGAGGAGATAATCCCTGATTGAGGAGTTTACTTTGCTGAGATTTTTTGTTTGTTTGTTTGTTTGTTGTTTGTTTATGTGTCCTAACATATCAATAACTCTGGTATCTAAGATTATGTTTTTGTTTTGTTTTGTTTTGTTTTTGAACTTTTTGAACTAATGCATGTTGCATGACTCAACTAAAAGAGATATCCAGGAAAGTGGGTAAATATTGTGAACTTATACCTATCAAGTTTTCAAAAGTTTCCCTGCTCAGAAGCTCTGACTAACAGCTGGGAATTCTTTCTGTGAAGAGATGTTTAATTTTTCAGAATAGAGTTGAAGAGGGGCTCTCATCCAAGTGTCTCTTTAAACACACTTTCCTCTGAGGTCTTTATGGCTTTCTGGATTTCCCCATGTCCAGGGGTGTATTATACTGACAATACTGTGCAAATCATTCAGTCAGAAACGACAGTTTTAATCTGAGAACTAGATTTGATACCGCTCAGTTTGGAGAGGAGAATATTTTCCTTGGGAGGACAATAAAAAAGGAAAATGATTAAAGGAAAAGAGTAGGAAAGTGGGTGTGGGGCTGCCTTCCACAGTGTCCAGGAGGAAGTAAGCCAAATAATGGAAATAACCCTTGGAGAGCTGAGGAGGCCTAGAGCCCAAATCTGCTTAGGGACCTGAGAAATCCCTAAATGGCCTAGGAAAGGCCTCAAAAGCCTGGAATAGAAGAACTGAATCCTTATACAGCACAAAAGGTGTGAAGATTTTATTCAACTCTGCTTTCTTGAAAGCTGGCAAGGAATAAATGTCCCTTTTAAACCTGAGGTAAAACATATATATACTATAGAGTTCACCCTTTAAAGCATATACTTCAGAAGGCTTTAAGTACATTCAGAAAGCTCTACAATCACCACCACTATCCAATCCAGGAAACAGGAATTGAAATTTCTGAACTGACATAGCATTCATATGCCGTGAAGTTCACCCTTTGGAAATGAGTAACGCAGAGGATATTGCTACACTTACAAAGCTGTGTAACTGTCAGTGATGCAGAATGAAGAATAACTTGTTTTCAAAGCGAACTATGATTTTGCAATCACAGCGGTCAGAGTTACAGTGGATCATATAAATATTCCATACAATTTCTTTAGTAGAAAAGGTATTGTATTTTGATCATTTTTGACCTTTATTGACTACTTACAAGATCAGGGGAAAGATGGTTTTTAATTAGTAAGCCATGCTCCCTGAGATCAGGAGATCAAAAGTGAGGATGACACTATGCAAAATCATGAGGCATAATTGCCACTTGCAAACTAATGAAAGAAGAAATAATAATCTTAGTAATCTGAGTACAGCTCTTGGTTCTCCAGGAAATAATAAAGGGAATTTTTACCTTCCAGGGGAAGAGGAAGCCTAGAACTGAAATTCTTCTTTTTAAATTACTGCCACTCAGGACCACAGACCATATTGCACCAGAAATGCAGAGATTCTTTTCCCTGCATTGCTTCACCACAGTAAGGCTTCTACTTTTGGGTCAAGGATTTATTGGCCCCCATCCTCAGAAGGGCTGATTCCCTTTCCCCTTTGGGGCATCCATACATGAAGATGGCAGTGCTTCTTGTGCATGCCTGTGAAGCCAGATCTTGATAGCCTGAGTCTAAGAAGGATGGGACTCTGGCCTCTGAGCTAGTGCTCATTTTCCTGTGTGTACAACCCACGTACATACACCTTGGGTCTTTGGTGCTGGAGAGATGAGTCTATCCTTGGGTACACTGCCAGGTATTGCCTTTTAGTAAGATTAGTTCATTTTGACCCATTTAGGAAGCCTTAGGTTTGCTCCAAGAGCAATGATGTGGGTGGAATCCAAGGATTCTTTGGAGGTTGTCAAGGGTCTGGGAGTTGTGCCATTTGGCTGTTGTTCTGGGTCTGGCAGGAAGTAATATTTTCTCCAAATTGGGTGAGAGTAAACAGATTGGACCATGCTTTCTCTTCAGTATTAGGTATAGCTGTTTGCATTCCCTACCAGCTAATGTTTACCATGCATCCATTTTAATGCCAATGGAGTAAAATTGATGTGACAGATTTTCCAGACCTGAGGCCCAAAGAAGCAGTTGAGGCCTGTTGTGGCACAGAAGCACTGAATGCTTGACAAATCAATGGATATGTTTGTGAGTGTGATTGTATTTGCTCCTTGGTCATACATAAATGCTACAGTCCTACCACCTGCACTTTCATTGGAATAATCTTTGTTTTACTCATTGCACGCAAGGATTCCCACCCCCCCCAATTGGGTTATAGCAAGTAGGTTTATAGAGCAGTTTCCTGTACTCTCTTTCAAAGAATACCTTTAAGAAAAGTTTCTGACATTCTCATCAGGAAACGATGGCTCAAATGGTTCTCTGTACCTCTGTGTTACCTTCCACTTTGACCACTGTATTCTGATCCATAATTTCATGGGGAATCAGGACATTCCATAGTTTAGCAGCTACCCACTGATAGGCCAGTGCATGGCAGGCATGCTGTAGGCCCCTGTGGGTATGTCGAGGTAAAAGCTATTTCTGTAAAACAGCAACAACATCATCCCTTTCTTCTTGAAGCTTATGCCCTATTGGGAGGAGAGAGATGTTTACCCTAAATCCACAGTTGACAAAAGGTATTGGGGAAGAGAAGTAGAGCGCTGAGAAGAAAGTCAGGAAATGAGGTTGGGATGATTGCAGTTTTAAAGAGGAAGAAATGGGGAAGCTTCTTTCAGTCAGATAGAGGGAGGTAAATGAGGCATTGCAGATCTTAATGTCTCCAAAGGATCTGTCCAGCTGTTACAAATGGGGGGAATTTTGCAAATTGTGTTTTATGAGGCAACCCTTCCTAAATAATGCACCTACTGTTCTCCTTAATATTTGCACTTTTGTCTAGATGACAGATTTAAGTCAGTGGCATGTCACTTTCTGGGCCAGAAGGCACCAGGTGTGTTGGGGAATCCTCTCTGGTGGTCTCCTTTCCTCTTGGAGCCCCCACTTTAGAGTTGGCTTGTTGAGCCCAGACCCAGTCAGTTAATAATTACAGCAAGGTCCTGGTTAAGAAACAATATTAAAGTAGAGCACGTGAATTGACTACAAATAATAAGCTCATGTAGTTTTAAGTTAATTACCTTTAAAGTTGAAATGGCTGCTTTTTATTGAACACAAGTTACTGATTTAACAGTAAAGACTGCTGAAGCCCTCAAAAAGAGGAAGCAGTTGGGTGAGCAGTCAACCTGAGGCAGGAGGTTGAGATACTGAAACTGAACTGACAAGCTAGCAGAGGGTTTGAAGATGAGAAGAGCATGCCCAGAGGCAAGATACTGATGGAATGCTAACCACATCACTAGAAGTTTCTCAGTGGGTAAAGGTCTGACAAGGAACAGATGGTCAATGCCTTCTCAACATGGTTCATCTTTGGTGGTATGGTGAGACTGAGGGAGAGTGGTGATGCCACGTGAAAGGCTTGGTGTTCTGAGTATGGAGAGGAAGCAGTGGACTGAGGAGGGGACTTTAAATGCCAAAGGTTTTAAGCAGGAATAAATGTGAAATAACTTAGGAGGTGATTTTCAGCCCCCTGGGACTCCCTGCAGAAGACAACTGGTAACTAACTTGATGGATTATTTGTCCCCTTCTTGGCACCATTTGAACTCCTAGGTAATTGAAATCTGGGTTCCTTGCCCTGGGTTTTCAGAGAGAGCTTGGAGTGCTTGTTGTGTACAGTCATGCATCTGTGACCCAAATGTCAGACTCTGCTTCAAGTGTTACCCCTGTCACTGCCATGTAACATCCAACAGCTCTGGGCTTGTAACACTTTACACATTTGTTGAATGTCAATGACCTCCACCTTCACTGAATCTGCACTGCCTGGTGAATCCTGCTCTCAATATCTAAATTAAATCTCAAGCATCAGAGTCCATGGAAAGCTCTCTACACTGTGCCTTCCGTTCCACAGATGCAGGAGACCTTCTGCTTAAGTTTCTGCTACCTTTTGTTTGTACAATGACTTGAATAAATTTTTAAAAATTCCTCCCTGGCTTTCCTTAGAAACAAAGCTGACTACTCAGGTTTCATCTTTGCTGGAAATTAACTTTGACTTCCTGTCCCCTCCACCTGTGGTTTCCTGTATTTGGTCTGCCAAATACACACTCCATACTCATGGTTATGATCACCTCCTTTTGCACCAACCTCTATTTCCCTAGAAACAAATGGGCAAGCATGGCCCCTTCAGCATCCATGTTTATCTAGTTGTCTCTTTCTAGTCCCTTCCTTATCTTCCTCTTCGGGGAGAACTGCTAACTTCACAATGTTCAAGAATGGTAATCCAAGACCATGAATGCCTCTCCATTTCTTAGATGCATTGTGACTTCATCTTTTTGCTTTCTTTAACCCATGTGTTATAGGTCTCAACAAACAGAACATACACTGCTTAGGTCTGTTGTTCACAACAGTACACAAAGGGAAATCTCTGATATTTCACCATCACCACCATCACTGAACACAAACTGCCCAGTGCCAATGAATGGGGACTCATTCAGTCATACTCAGTTCTACCTCTCAGACAGAGCTTCTTTGTAATCCCTTTCAGCAGTGTTTCTGTCCTCTATTTCAATAATCAGAGACTTACCTTTTATGCCTACCTACCTCGAGTTTTCACTAACACAAGCTGAAAGTACAGCATTAAGGCACCATCCTCTCACTGCTGTCTCACCCATCCATTATGTCAAGATCCGAACTGCATTTCCTTACCCTGCCACAAATAATCACCCCACTATACACTTGCTTCCACCTACTTCAGCATCGTTCTCTTCCTTCCTATCTCACATTCAAGCCTGCTTCTCTCCTTTGCCAACATACAGTTTGATATTTTTGCCCTCCCCGAGCCCCACTCTTCAGAAGAGTCACTGCCTTTGTTCCCATGACTCTTGAGCAAGTTCATCATGAATGTGTTCCCTGCCATAATTTCTTCTTTCACCAGTCTACTAAATTTGCTTCAACCACAGAAAGATGCAATCTCTCACTCTCAAATCCAGTGACTTCCACTCCCTTGGTCTTCCATTAACTTCCATTAATTCCAAGGGGAAAAAACATGCCTTAAAACCATCAGTCGGAGCATTTATGTAGAGACCTCAAACTATCCCTTTCTAGGATTTTTGGTGGCTTGGTTCTCTGCCTCTTCAGTAACTTATAATTAGCCTGGCAGACTAATAATCTTTCTGAGAAAGCACCCACATATGCCCTGTCATTCTCGAGGTCCCAGGAGATTCTGCCACATACAGTCCTGGGATCTGTCTCTTTTGTCTCAAGCCAAACTGGGTGGGACAGTAATAAGCAATGCTTCCTAGCCATCTCCACAGAGAAGTAATCAGCAAATAAACAAGCTGAACCTTCAGCTCCCAGATCTCTCAGCTTTGGCACAATATTAAAATTTCAAATCCAATGCTGCCTGACACTTTTTGGGCACAAGCTTTAATGTGGTGGCTGGCAAATCTGGTACGGCCAGTGGGTAACCAAAATATTCCAAATATCTCCTCTCTCCCCACCTCTCCTCTTGGAGAAATTCACAGGAAGTACCAATCTTTCTGGTCTTTGAAATCTGAACTCTATAAAAACAGAGGACCAGTCACCAGAGTTGACACAACAGAATGGATTCTGCTTCAACTAATGCTACAACAACATTAAAAAGCAGGGAAGGAGGATGCTGTGATGAAAGGGGAGACAGTAGGCCCATCAGGTTACACAGATGAGAAAATACTTGGGAATGTCCAAAGGAAATATGAAGGGTTTTCACACACAGTAATAAACTTTGAGAAAAAAATAAAGGGAAAGAAACCACTTAAATATTTAGAGTGAAAACAACTTTTGACTTAATGCAATAAAATTTAAGCACAGGTTGTAGATCATAGTGAGGTGGTAATTGGCCATCGTATGGTTGCCTGTGTTTTGTGTGAATTAGGGAAGAATAAGCTACCCCAAGGACTTGAGTCCAGGGTACAGAGGAATAGCTGACTCGGGGGTGATCTTGGTTTCCCAAAAGGTGTTCCCTATGCAGAGAAGGAATAGACTTCCCTAAACAGAAAGACACTACCTTGAAAGTTTCCTCAAAATGCAAAGTATTTTACTGCTAATTTGGGGATGGGTTGTGGGTGGGCTGTCATAGATTTAGAGTTTATTCCATTACGTAGTATGTTCCAGGCAGCAGTCTTACTAACATGCTCTTCAAATCCTTAGAGCAACCCAGCAAGGAAGTGCATTGTCACAATTTATTGAGAAAACAAATGCCCCCAGAAAGCCTACATAGTTTCACCACAGGTCGCAAAATTAAGGAATGGAAGTGTCAAGGTTTCTATCCAGAACTTCTGGATGACAAGTCTTTTCCTCTGCCAAAATTCCTGTCTGTCAGAGACTGAGTTACTAAATTGGTACTCTGTCCAGAAATAGCCCTGGGTGAAAATTCATTATTATCCACCAACTGATGGAAATGTATGCATTTATCACTCAATCTCATAAACAAAACGTAACAGGAAAATCTGACTCTAGGGGCTAGAAGTGGCAAATATCCTTGGAATCTGGCCCCAGTTCCCTCTTAGTGACGGATTTATCTGTCTGCAAAGTGACCAAGTTCACATAACTTGGTTCACATGACTTACATTTGCCTTTTCCACTGTGACACAGTCAGCAGCAAAATGGCCCTTCGTGTCAAAGTCCAGGTAGAAATGGTCAGGTCACTGGCTTCCTGGAGACTGAAGACACCTGATCACAAATAGGTATAACTGACATTATTAACGTGGAGCTGCTTCTGCCTAGGCAGCATGAACCCATGCCATGTCAAACCCAAGAATATCTTCCTAGGCTGGATCAGAGCAGCTCTTATTAATTGACCAGGTAAGGGGATTCCCACCTTGTAATATGAATAGCACCCTTAAAAGAATTATAGTTTCCTTCATTTAGAATAAATTTTCTAAGGGCTAACCAGTTAGAGCCTTGGAGTGGAGAACACCAGCAAGGTAACACAGAAGTACAAGATATAGGTAATTAGCCATAATCCTAACAATTGAATTAAATTTAACTGTGCATAAGATTATGAAATACATTTAGTTCATAAGCAAACTGTGTGGGCAATTATCAAAGTAATTGATCTACAGCCCTGGTCCAGTGTCTTGGGCCAGCTGTCTACCTCAGATGTCATCTTCTTCTCATCCTGGTCTGGTAGCTTCTCCTTTGTTTGAGTATTGTTTTAAGGTGATTTTAAGGTCAGCAGTCCTCTCTACAGGCCAATCCAGTGCAGAGGCCTTTGTAAATGGGAATATTAATCCGAGTCAGTTCCGTCCAGTCCATTGTGCATGAGCGAGTTAAGAGCACCTGACAATAGTCTTTCCATCTTGGTTGGAGCGAGTCCTTATATTGTGGCTTCTCCAGTATGCAAATCTCCCGGTTGCAGGTCATGGGGCATTGGATCTTCCATCCAGAGATCAACGTCTGAAATTTGCTTCAGGAATAAACTTACAGTGTCCTTTTAATAACTAAATTAAACTTTGCAATAACATAACAAAATAGCGAGGATATTTCTGTGAATTGAGTCTTTGGCTGTAAATACAGACCTTCTTAAACAGAACTAGAATTGCTGAAATGATCTTTTTTCTCTCTAAATTTACACTCATTTCTACCAAATATAGACAAATCAAGATTAATTTTCTTAAAATTAAGTTTGATTATTTTACCAAATAGGCTCTTTTAAGTGGGCTGTGCCAGAACAATTCATAAGAAGTCTCAGGCTGTAATTTTGATAAGTTTGGTCTCTGTAAATTTCCAATGGATCTCTGTCTATCAGGTGAATGGGAAGGCTTTCTACTAGAAACAAGGGGTGCCTTCCTTTATGTTCCTCTGAGTAAAATTCTGAAGGTAAAGATTTAAATATCTGAATTAGTGCATTAGAAACCCCTACTATGTGGACTGAGGAATTAGTCTGAGGGAGAGGACCTTTAATTTTGATAGCATTCAAAACTGAGAAGCTGGGCCCTGTGTCTACCAGGGACTTTAATAGTTTCTCTTTGTATAAGCATTTCTACATCTTTTCGGGCAGTAGAGAGTGAAAGGGGAAAGAACCCCCATATTCCCCTGGAGCAGCCCCCTTATTTTTAAACCCATAATTCTGGCCTAAAATCCAGTTTTCCTTCTAGGCTTCTCCTTCTTAACTTACAATTTATCTTCTGATGCTCTGGTTTTCTGCAGTAAAAGTAAACTGTCATTTCCTGTTTTAGAGCTTCTAAATACCAATCAAGTAAGCATTCCACTCAGTCTGCTTGATCTTACAGCTGACTTTTTCTAAATCTGCACAATAAATTATCAATTTTGTAATATCAAAAGCACCCTCATTTGGAAATTTTAGATTGAGATCTCCTTTAGTATAGTTTCTTCAATTAAGTAGGTACTTGCAAGTATGAGCTCTGTACATGAATCTGACTGGAGTGTTAGTCAGAGGTTGGTTTTCTGACGTCCCTAATTTCTCTCTTTGAAAGACTTTATTTATCATTTCAAAGTTGAAATTATCAGGAATAAAATTTCACTTTTATTCTGACAAATACTATTCAGGTAGCCAAATTGAGGAAAAGCATCAACTCATCTTCTTACCTAATCATTCAGGCCTGACCCTGGCACCTTTCAATCAGGACCCACCCAGTGAGCCTCTACTGGGTGAGTATTTCCCCAGTATCTTTCAGCCAGGCCACATGGGTATTTCCCTGCTATCTTTCAACCAGCCCCAGGCAGGATATCTCCTCTTGGTGGATATTTCCTCCATAAGTTTCAACCAGTCCCCAAACAGCACATCTCCATTGGGTCAGAATTTCCTCCCAGGATCTCTCAACTGAGGACGTTTCCTGGATACACTGCCAAATAAAATTCAGGATCATCAACCAATATGGCAGATCCAAAAACCAGAAGAGACTCACCCAAATTCATCTGGACTCCCCAAGGAGTTGGATGGGCACAAAGGGCCTCTGCTGGTACCAAGGCTCTGATTCCTCACAGAGTGCAGGCAAAGGAGAGAAGTCTGCTCTTTGTCCCTTCACAGGGTCACAAAAACTGTTGACTGAAAAAAAATCACATAATGTGAGTGTTGTTCACTAAGTTTTTTGTTTTGTTTCATTTTGTTATTTTTGGTGGGGTGGGGTGGGGCAAAATGAGGGCTATAGCCTGGGAGACAGCACCACAGAAAGCTCTGAGAAACTGTTCCAAAGATGCAGAGAGAAAACTCAGTATTATGTATGATTTCAGTGAAGGGGGTACATGCAGTCAACCACACGTTTAGGCAGAGGCTTGCTACTAGTCTCAAGGAGCAGATGCCACCTTTATTGACTTTAGTGCTTTTCCAGTTATGGGGAGAACAAGAATTGGGTTCATAAAAAAACTTCTGAAAATATCTAGCTATCTGAAGGCCTGTTCAGCCACTTTTCCCAGAGCACAGAGGGCCTCATTCCTGACCTCCATCCTGAAATCCTTTCAGGGTGTGTCAGAGGTCAGCGGCTGCAGCAGATCATGATTTATTCCAAGCAGAGTTAGATGGCAAGAGACAATTTTTAGGTAGCAAAATCATAGAAAGCATGTTCTGTGACTTCAGTGGAATGAAACTAGGAATCACTTAAACAACCACAAAAAGTAAGACAGAAAATGTATGTATGTATGTGTGTATATATATATAAATATATATATATATATTATATATATATATAGAAATTAAACAACACTCTTAAACAATGAATGCCTCAAAGAACAAATCACAAAGGAAATTAGAAAATGGTTTGTGATGAACAGAATAGAAAACAAAGCCTACCAATATCCACGGCATACTCACACAGGAATGTGTAGGTGTAAATTACTATATATGAAAAAGTAGAATCTCAAATCAATAACTTAACTTTACACTTTATGGAAAACCTTAAAGAAGAATGAACTAGGTTAAACATTATCAGAAAGGAGGAAGTAGTGAATATCACGGTAGAAAAGACAGACTAGAAGTGGCATAAATTATGTAACTCAAAAGTTGGTTATTTCAAAACATTAAGAAAATGGACAAGTTCTTATCCAGACAGAGCAAAGTAAAATATGAAGACTGGAATTACTAACAACAGGAAAAGAAAAAAATGCAGACATTACTATTAACCTTGCATATATAAAAAAAGAAATCCGAGAGAATACCATGAGCAATTATACTCCAACAACATCCACAAACTAGGTGAAATGCATAGATTCTTAGAAGCACATGAACTACCAGAACTGACAAAGGGACAAGTAGGTTATCTTAGATCCATGGCTTATAAATTATAAGTAGCCCAATAAGAAGTAAAGGGGTTGAATATGTAATCAAAAACTTCCCAAAAAAGAAAAACTTGGAACCAGAGGTTTTACTGGCAAAACTCATCAAATACTTAAAGTGAATCAACACCAATCCTTTAGAAACACTTCCAAAAAGTAATCGATGAGAGAGTACTCTCTACTTCGTTCTAAGGCACAGGCTCTACCCTGAAACCAAGGCCACAGGTATACCTCATGGAAAAACTAAAACATAGTCCAGTATTCCCTATTATGCAAAACACCCCCTCCAAAATGCAAGCAAAGCAAGTCTAGTAGCAGCAGATTAAGAGGACTCTACTTTATATCCAAGTGGGACTTCTCCATAGAATGCAACGGTGGACCAACATACGAAAACCAATCAATGTATGAGAATGGAGAAAGAATGGCAGAGTAGAAAGACCCTGAGCTCACTTGTTCTCACAAACACACCAAAATCACACGTATCTGCTGAAAAACCATCAGTAAAAAGAGAATGAGAGCTACCAGAAAATACCTGCTACAACTACAGGCATAAAGAAGGGAGCACAATAAGAGAGGCAAGAAAGGTCAACCCACAAGATAATAAAATCCCAAACCACAAACTGGAGAAGAATTGTACAGCAAAGGTTTCCCCACAGGCATAAGGGTTCTAAACCCCAGATTGAGCTAGCAGCCCAGGGGTCCTGCACCAGGAAGACAAGACCCCAGAACATTTAGTTGCTAAGGCCAGAAGGGCATGCTTTTGACAGCCTCATGGGACTGGGAAAAATAAAGCCTTCCCTCTGAAAGGATGCACACTAAACCTCACATGGATCAGGACACAGGGCAAAAACAGCAATGTGACAAACCTCTGAGCCAGATGTAACTGCTGGTCTTGGAGCATCTCCCAGAGAGGTGAGGGCAGCTGCAGCTCACCCAGGGGTTACAGGCCCTGGGGGCAGACCTACTGAGGAACGTTCTATTGCATGAACACTGCTGCTGGTGCCTACCATCTTGGCTCATCAGTGCTAAGGCCTGGTCCTGCCCAAAAGCCTGTAGGCACCAGTGCTGGGATGCCTCAAGCCAAACAACAGACTAGATGGATACACAGACCTAACCATCAACACAAAGCTGCCTAAGCACTTCCTGAAACCACATTATCTCTAGATTCAGCCCTAGACATGGACCTGCCCATCAGAGGGTCAATACTCACCTCCACCCACCAGTGGGAACATACCAGTCCTGCCCTTCAGGAAGTCTGCCCTAGCCTCTAGGTTAGCAGATATCAGACACCAGAAAGCCACAGACCTTCATCCCATGGACTGAGTTGGCCCTCAGGAGGTCAGATCCTACACTAGGAACAGCTGTGCCCTCATCCTATCCTCTAGCAGGATAACACGTGCCTTGGGACACCCTGGATACTATACCCACCATAGGTGTCAGGGACTGCACTTGCCCACCAACAATGTGAATGGCCTCTGGGATCCCTGGGCCCTGCAATCAGACTTCAGAAACTGGCTCTATCTGCCAGTATTCCAGCACTAACCTGTGACCTGGCTTTGCTCACCAATGAGTGGACAGTAGCCCCAGACTTGGACACTTAGGCTATGCCCCCCCATTATTCAGCACTAACCTCAGGGTCCTCAAAGCTTCCGCATCCAGACATCTAGAGAAAAGTTAACATCCACCTTTTGGAGACTATTTAAAAAACTTTACACAGGAAAGAACACTTTCAAACTCATTCTATGAGGCCAGGATTTCCCTGATGCCAAAACTAAGCAAAGGTATCACAGAAATGAAACTTACAGGCCCATAGCACTGACAAACATAGATGCAAAGACCCTCAACAAAATATGAGCAAAATGTGAGAATCCAACAATACAGTAAAATAATCATATGTCATATTCTAGTGGGATTAATCCCAGGGATACATGGAGTTTTCAATATCCACACATCAATGTGAAATAACACATAAACAAATTGAGGAATAAAAAGCATCTCAATAGATGTGGAAAAATTTTTGATAACACTCAATATGTATTTATGGTAAAATGTCTCCAGAAAGTGGACATAGAGGGAACATACCTCAGCATAATAAAAGTCATATGGAACAAACCCACAACCAACATCATACTCAATGGTGAAAACATGAAAGCATTTCCTCTAAATTCAGGAAGAAGACAAGGATGCCCACACTTGCCACTTTTATCTAACATAATTTTGGAAGCCCTAGCCATGGCAATCAGAAAATGAAAAGCAGTAAATTAATCCCAGTTGGAAAGGAAGATTTAAGACTGTCCCTGCTTTCAGATAATGTGGTACTATACATAGAAAATATTAAAGATGCCACTGGAAAACTGCTAGAGCACATCAGTGACTCTGACAATGCTGCAAGATACAAATTTAACATACAGAAATCTGTTGTGTTTCTATATATTAACAACAAAATATCATGGGAAAAGGGGCGTTAAGGAAACAATCCTGTTTATCATTGCATCAAAAAAGAAAAAAAAAAAAACCTAAGAATAAGCCTATCTAAGGAAGCAAATTATCTGAAAACAATGACGTTAATGAAAGACATTGGACACAACAAACAGATGGAAATTTATACCATGTTCCTGGGCAGGAAGAATCAACATATTTAAAATGACTGTACTACCTGAGGCAACCTACAGTTTCGATGCAGGGTCTATCAAAATATCAATGGCATTTTTCACAGAATGGGAACAAATAATTTTCAAGTTTTATGTAATCACAATTGACTCAGATTATTTAAAACAATCCCGAGAAAGAAGAAGAGAGCTGGAGAAATCTCACTCCCTTTGTTTAGTAATACTGCAAAGCTACAGTAATTAAGCTAGTATGATTCTGCCACGCATACACAAAAAGATACATAGACCAATGGAACAGGAAAGAGAGCTTGAAAGTAAACTCATTCATTTATGGTCAATTAATCTATGACAAAGGAGACAAGAATACACCAGAGGAGAAGACAATCTCTCAGTAATGAGTGCTGGGAAACCTGGAAAAATACATGCAAAGGAATGAAACTATAAAACTCTCTGACACCATATGCTCAAAATGGCTTAAAGCTCAAAATGGCTTAAAAACATAAGTATATGATGGAATACTATGAAACACCTAGAGCAATATGTAGGCAGAACACTTTTTGACATAAACTGTAGCAATATTTTTGAAACTCTCTCTAAAGTAAAGGAAATGAAAGCAAAAGTAAGCAAATGTGACCTAATTAAACTTAAAAGCTTTGCACAGCAAAGGAAACTACCGAGAAAACAAAACACAGCCTACTGTATTCTACAAAATGTTTGCAAATAAAATGTCAATAAGGTGTTCATTTCCAACATATATAAATGACTCATACATTGCAACATCAAAAAAAGAAAAAAGAAAAAGAAAAATACTAACAAGTGATTTAAAAGAAGGCAGAAGATTTAAATAGACATTTCTCCATAGAGGAAATGGAGATGGCCTGCAGATGAATGAAACTATGCTTGACAGACATTGCTAGTTAACAGGGAAATGCACACTGGAACCACAATAAGATACCACCTCACATCTGTTAGAATCCCTATGATCTAAAAGGACAGAAATAGCAAATGATGAGGGTGGGGAGAAGAGGGAAAACCTCTACACTGCTGACGGTAGTGTAAATTGGTGGTGCCAGTGTGGAAAACAGTATGAAGATTTCTCAAAAAAAAAAAATGAAAATAAAATTTCCATGTTACGCAGTATTTCCACCCCTGGGGATAGATAGGTAGATAGATGATAGATGATAGATGGATAGATAAATAGATAGATAGAGATAGATAGATAGATAGATAGATAGATAGATAGATAGATAGATAGATAGATAGCCAGACAGACAGGCAGAGACAGGCAGACAGACAGATAGTTAATGTATAGACATAATAGAATACTAATCACCCATAAAAGTAATGAAGTTTTGACATTTGTAGCAACAGGGATAGATTTGGAGGATCTTAAGCGGAATGAAATAAGTCAGAGAAAGACTAATATTGTGTGGCATCACTACATATATGTGGAATCTAAAATATGCAACAAAATAGTGAATATAACAAAAATAAGCAAACTTGCAGATAGAACAATCTAGTGGTTACCAGTGTGGAGGTGGGGAAGTGCAATATACGGGTGGGTCAGTAGGATGTTCAAATTTTTTGTTGTGAGAGAGGCTTAAGGTTGTGTTGTAGAAGAGGAGGAATATAAAACAATATTTTGTGATAACTGTAAATTCATAATCTTTAAAGTTGTACAAAAATAACTAATATGTAAGTATGTTAATTACAAACAAAAATACCAATCAATGTACTACAGCACACTAACAGTATAAAGAGGTTAAAAATTTACGGGATAATCTCAAATGATGCAGAATAAATACTTGTCAAACTATAGCCTTTCATGATTAATAACGAAAACAACCTTAAACAAACAAGTAACGAGGAAACTTCCTCAACTTGTGAGAGGGCATTTATGAGAGACTCACAGGTAAGCCTGTACTTGACGGTGGAAGACTAAGAGCTTTCTGCTAAGAATAAGAAAGAGACAAAATGCTTGTTTATCTTACTTCTTCACATTATACTGGGAGTTCCAACCAGAGTAAGTAGCCAAGAAATTAAGTGAAAAGAACTCAATTTGAAAGAAATGCAATTATCTCTATTCACAGATGACACACCCATTTATGTACATATTGGCCATTGTAAAAATCCAACAAAAGAGACTATCGGAACTAATAAAGAATTCTACCAAATCTTGGCAGCATCAGATTGACAGGCAAATATTAGTGCAGTTGCGCTATACTAGCAATGAACAGTCTGAAATAAAATGTGAAAGACAAGCTATAGCCTATAAACGATTTCTAAAAGTCAATGAAAAATAGAAAAACAACCCAGTTACCAAGTGTGCAAAGGACTGGATTACATATTCTTATTCTGCAAAGACCCACGATTGGCGGAAAAAACACATGGAAAGATGCCCAATGTCATTACTCATTAGTGAAATGCCATTGAATTGTGAACTCTAAAATAGGAAATGATTCACCTTACACTTTGTAACGTTTATCTTGATCTTATCTTAATTACACTTTATAGAATGTGACCATGATGCAGAATGCTATTCAGGCAAAAAGAAATAAGACATCAATACATGCTACAACATAGATGTCACTTGAAAACCTTATGCTAGATGAAAGAAGACTGACACAAGCGGTCACGCCATGTATGATTCCAATTATGTGAAAATAGCTGGAATATGTTAATTCATAGAGACAGAAAGCCAGCTGATGGTTGTCACCCACCAGGGAGAAAGGCTTATTGGGGTGTGATTGGCTGTATAACTTTGTGAATGTACTAGACATCACTGGTGTATATTTTTAAATGGTTAGTTTTATGTCACGGAAATTTTACCTCAATAGAAATGAAAGATTCACATAGTAAAACACTAATCTCTTTCTCAGAAAAATAATTAATGGAACAATAAACATTTACGATATAATCTACTACTGCTCAGGGCCTTGTAATATTAGCACTGGATGAACGGTTTTCATTATTTAAATCTTCCTGGCAATCATTAACATGTTAACAATTATGAGACAATAACATTGTGTGTTTCACCTCTCCTCCCTCCCTCCCTCATTTCCCTCCCTTCTTCCCTCCCTTTCCTCCTTATTTCCCTCCCATTTTCCCTCCCTTCTTCTCTTCCATCCCTCCCTCATTCTCTCTCTACACCTGTATTTCTTCCTTCCTTCCTTCCTTCTTTCCCTCCTTCCATCGTTCCCTCCTTCCTTCCCTCCTTCCTTCCCTCCCTCCTTCCCTCCCTCCTTCCCTCCCTCCTTCCCTCCCTCCTTCCCTCCTTCCTTCCCTCCCTCCTTCCCTCCCTCCTTCCCTCCCTCCTTCCTTCCCTTCTTTCTTCCTTTCTTTCTTTCTTTCTTTCTTTCTTTCTTTCTTTCTTTCTTTCTTTCTTTCTTTCTTTCTTTCTTTCTTTCTCTCTTTCTCTCTTTCTCTCTCTCTATCTCTCTTTCTCTCTCTCTTTCTCTCTCTCTTTCTTTATTTCTTTCTTTATTTCTTTCGTTATTTCTTTCTTTCTTTTTTCCTTTCCTTCTTTCTTTTCTTTTCCTTCTTTCTTTCCCTTTCCTTCTTTCTTTCTTATACCCATTTTCAATTATCTCTCATTTTTTGTTTTTCTTTTCTTCTTTCTGTCTTCCTGTCTTTTGCTCTTTCTTTTCTTTCTCTCTATGTGCTCCGTTTTCTTTCTTTCCTTCTTCCTCCCTCCCTCCACCCTCTCCCTTCGTTTCTTCTAGTCACCTATTGAGCATGGCTGGGAAAGTAATGTTGTTTTTCACAGTGATTTTTTTACATAGGTGCTCAAATAGGATTTTTATATATTCTCTTCTATCCTCTCATTTGTGTATTTACCCTCCACAGAACTTCCTCTTTTGGATTCTACTTCAGATACTTCCATAGCCCTTTATCGAAACCAGCACCACAATTTTTTCAACTTTTTATTATCTAAATGACCATGTAGGCAAGGTCCTATGTCCTATGCACCATGAGGCCAAATAAGCTGAAACCTCAGATTTTGGATCAGAGAAAGTTTTATTACAGGCCTGAGCAAAGTGAATGTTGTGGCTCATGCTCAAGAAAACCCAAACTCTCAGAAGCATTTAAGCAAAGCATATTTAAAGGCCAAATAAGGGAGCGGATACATCTCAGGGTACATGATCAGCTCATAAACAATTCTCTGATTGGTTGATATGGAGGTAACAGGGCAGTAAACCCCACCAACCTCTAGACACCAGGACGTCTGGGAGTCATGTGCTCTTGGGCATCATGTAGTTAATTTCTTCCCTTTATTGATGGTTTTTAGCATCTGAAGAACTCAGGAAATTTACATGAGATACTAATAGCAGAGGGAATCAACAGCAGACGTTCTTGGGAGGGGTCTGTCCTGGGAAGGCCCCACAAGTTCCTGCCCCAATACATAAATAGCTTTAGTTGCCAGCTTACGTATTAAATTTCTCTCTTTTTTTCCCATTATTCTCCTCCTTTCTTCCTATTTCAGACTGAAGTATTCTCATTCTTCCAAAATTAACCCCTCTACTTTTTTGTCAGCAATCTCAGTCTTCTACATGAATCATCCCCTTCCTTCTGATATTCTTCCATAGAAGTTACCTTTTGGCCCACTGGCAGAAGTGCATCCAGTTTTTGTGGCTTCTGATTCTGAACACCTCCCTATGAGAGATATGAAATTACAAAATACTGACTTACACACTAAAGTAAATATTTATTGATATGGGAAAAGGCAAATAGCATTTAAAAACACCTGAGCCCCACATCAATCACAGTTTTTATATGATTACAAGTATATTATGGAGACACTCTGCCAAACAATGTGACATTTTGTTTTCTTGTATTTTTTGTTTTCCATGTGTGACTCATATAACCTCGTGTATATTTACATCACCAAGCTCTTAGGCTAATTGATCTATTTCCTTTCAATGGAATGTAAGCACATCAGCACAGAGGTAATAATGTTACCAAGCTGAATGTGAATCCACTTTCTCAATGCAAAGCAAAACCAATCCACTGAATTCAGGTTATAGTGAAGGTAAGCGCAATATTTATTGCAGGGCACAAAGCAAGAAGTCCAGGGAACTCATGCTCAAAAGATACAGACTTCCTGATGACTTTCAGGGAAGAGTTTTTAAAAGCAGGGTGAGGGAGTAGATTACAGGGTGTGTGATCACCTCAGAGACCTCTTCCTGATTGGTTAGAGATGAGGTAACTGGGTGATACTTTGGGAACGATAGTCATCAACTTTCTGGCTCCAACTGATCTGAGGTCCACATGCTGGTGGCCAGAATGCAGTTAATTATTTCTTCCTGATGGAAGTTTTTCTGCAAAGCAACTGAAAGGTAAATTTCAAGATATTAACTTTAGCCCTTGAAGAAGAAATAAAGGACCTTGACATTACTTAATGCCTAAAATATTATTATTCTGTCTTGCTTGACACTTTTGTTTCTGCAAGTTCTCCCTTCTCTTCTCCTTGGACCTCAGGGACAGCCTAGGAGGCTGAAGCATCTTTTTACAACCAAGAGTCAGGGGACAAGATGGGGCCTGTCCCCAGGAAGACCCCACAAAATATTTCTCAACTTTAATTCCTTATTTATGTATATATTTATTTATTTATATTTACTTATTACTATCACCCATCCTGAGAGGATGAGAGGAACGGTGTACTGACTCCCCTGGCTACTTCCTCCTAAATGGGGACAAAGTCATTTTCTCAAGATTAGAGGAGAGAGAGAGTCACTGACTTTCATTTTAAATATTTCTTGAGTCTCAGGCTTAGCATCAACCTTTTATACTACGAAAATGTTAATTCTTTCCTTGATTGCTTTGCCACAGCACCTGATCAAGCTTTTGAAAATTAGTAGACATAGTACAGTGAGGATAATGATCAAAATGCACCCTATAATATTCCCCCAATAGTCCTTCCATTCTGAATGGCAACCAGAAAAATAAATTCTGTAGTTTGACCCCTTTATGTATGTTCAGTAGCCAAGTAGTATTTTGAATTAGCCTATATATTTGGGTTTCATCTTTTCCAGGGGTTTTAATATGTACATAACAGGGGCTATAAGCCACTACATATATGCCTTTTTTTTTTTTCTGAGATATAATTTAAAGCTTTTTCTTTGTTTGTTTGTTTAGTATTATTTTGTCTAGATTATCTGGAGCTTTCTGCTGGAGGGTACACCTTTAAGCTATCTCGTTTATCACTACTCTTCGTAAACTAAGAGAAAGCTTCCAAGAAGAGACCTGGAGACTATAACAGATCATAACATTGCAGTGAGAAGTGATATCAGATATTGCTTTGAGACTGCTTGGTGGTGTCCTTGAGTCTGTTAGGGTTTAGAAAATTCAAATTCTCAGTAATTCAGGAACTTGTCTGAAGCCATATCCGTAGTAATCACTTGGCTCCAGTTTGAATGCCTGAATCACAGTTACTCCAATTTGACTTTTAAATAATGCATTCTTTCCTTTCATGGCTAAAGTTGATGTACAAGGTATGTCTAAAAGGCCACAGCAGGCTATTTGGGTTAGCCTAAAATTTATGTTAAAACATGTATAAGCCTGATGACTTTCTCATAGATCAATATGTGAAATTTTTCTCCATCATTTCCCCCTTTTGATTGTAATTCTTTGATAGAAAGGATTGATGATGAAAACATTTGTCTGTTGATGCCAGGGTTGTTGCTGGCCATCCTAGGCCCTCAGTGAGAGGCCTAGTTTACATATACACATAACCATATGTATATAACTATAACTATATTTATATCTGCCTACTTATGCAACTTGAGGGAAATCTAATCAGTCACAGTGAATAAGCTCAGAAGTCTGTTAACGGGGAAATATTTTATAGGCTATATATTTTATCGATTATGAATCTTTTCACAAATATTGTACAGGTCCCTCTGACAGTGGACTGAAATCAAGCAGGCATACATGTCACGAGGTATACACTGTGACAATTTCACTGGGGAATTTTACCTTCATTTTGAAGGAGAGGCAAACGATTGGTAAACAATTTTATGGGACCATAAGGGTTTCTATGAGAATTCTTTAATATCTTACCCAGTTCTGTGACATTACCTGAAAGCTGTCAGTAATAGATACTCATCAATAAGTTCTTTTTATTAATCTTCTTGAAGATGAAGCATTTTTGACAAAAATCGGAGAGAAACAATAACATTCTATAAAAGACAAAAGTCTTAAGATGTCATGATTTAAGATCTGATTATAATTAACTGATAAGAAAAGCATATCCAAGTTGCTGTGACAGGTAACATTTCAAGATAGTATCTAGAATTATGATTGATAACAATATACTAGGACATTCTTAAATTTTAAGAACTTCATATAATTTCTAGGACATCTATATTAATGGCCCTTACCCTTAAGTAAGTAAGTTAATATACCAAATAGTCCTAACTAGTTTAATATTTCTCTCTGACATGCTTCAGTTGCCCTTTGAAATGACCCCAGTTTTATCTAGAGGTCAAAACAACTTCATTTAGAATTTGAAGTAAAACAAGACAATATTCTAAGAAAACTTCGTGCTGTTAACAAAGAAAAGCAAACTCCAGTCTTGTGAGAGCTCATTTTGATAACAAAATTATTTACTTAATTAAAGTTAATCTAATCTTAGCCAGACTTGAATACACACACAATTTCTCAGGCTTCCCTTTACAGAAAATTTCCACAAATCTCCCTATCCACATTGTTTGTCCCTTACTTTATTTCCTACCCAGAACCAATCAGCTGTAGGACAAAATTTATTTTCCCTTAGCAGAAATATCTTCATTCTTTATACCTACAGCAAAGCTATAAATACAGACATACATAGATATACACATACAAGTATAAATATTCCTATCCAGATTCTTTTCAATTATAGGATATTGCAAGATACTGAATATTGTTCTCTGTGCCATATGGTAGGTCCTGGTTGTTTATCTATTTTGTATATAACAGTGTGTATCTTTTTATTCCCAAACTCCAAATGTATTCCTCTACCTCCCTTTCCCCCTTTGGAAACCATGTTTGTTTTCTACGTCTGTGAGTCTAATTCTGCTTTGTAGGTAAATTTGTTTGTAACTTTTTTTAGAGTCCACACATAGGTGATAGCATCATATGATATTTGCCTTTCTCTGTCTGACTTACTGCACTTAGTATGATGATCTCTAAGTCCATCCATGTTGCTACAAATGGCATTATGGTTTTCTCTTTTTATGAATGGTTACTATTCCATTATATATGTGGTACTGTGTGTGTGTGGGTGTGTGTGCATGCGTGTGTGAACACGTATGAGTTACATATAGCAAATTCTTTATTCATATATCTGTGCATGGGCATTTAGGTTGCTTCTATGTCTTGGCTATGGTAAGTAATGCTGTAATGAATATTGGGGATGTATCCTACTTTCTTTACACAGTGAAATGTTTTACTTATTTTATCTAGCAGCTTGAAATGCATATACATTGCCATTTTTAACCTTCAAAGCCCTTAATCTGCAGGAAAAACCAAGTAGCAAGCTATTGTGAACTGTTTGTCATACTAGCATTGTGTAATTGGAAAACTTATATGCACATTCCATAGCCTTCAAAAAGTACACCTTCTCACAGTAAAATTTATTTCCTCAATGCATTGCAAAGCATGTGTCCAATAAACCTAAACAGCTTTAGCTTTTCATTCAGAAAAATACAAAAATAGTTAAATTTCAACGTCTCTAATGATCTATTTTACAGTGTTTGATCTTATTTAAAAATGATGGAGAGCTTCAATGAATTCTCATCATTTAACTTAATTTAGCATAACCCTAAGTCTCAAGTTACCAAAAATTTGAAGAAACTATTTTAGATAGACATAGATTAAACAAAATTATTTCCAAAGAGTTTACCTAAAAGATTGTATCTGATTTATCTCTATTTCATTCCTTGTGACAATATTACCATGCCAAGTTAACTTTTTCCTTGTTGACATAATTTGAAGCAGATAAAATATGAACTTATTGTATTTCAGTAAGTATAGCTACAATAAAGATTTATAGTTAATGCATATGTGATGCTAAACACATCTGTATTCATTAAACTAATAGGCTTAAAGTAGCTTTAATACTAGACTTTAATTTAATGCTAAATATGACCCAGATCCGATGAGACTGAAAATAATCCGGGTTCATTTCCTTTATATTTAGACATTTGATAGATCAGAATTTACTTTCCAATAAGACAGTTGAATAGAGCTCACTTACAATTTCTTTTTTCCTAGAGACAATAATCAGAGATCTCATAAGTTTAACACTTAGTCGTGAATCAGGTCTTTTAATGTAGAGCTTATTAGTTTATGTAACAGCTGAACTAGCTTAACTCACTTGATTCTTAGAAGATCTCTCCCCATACCCATTTTATGTTTTCAGGTTTAACTGATTAAGCCTGAGCTGTGTAAGAGAGCAGGACTCTAGGGGGGCTCCTCTGGAAAGACCCCTCCCCCCAAGCCTCTGTTTAGCTCCTCTCTGAAGTACCTAGTTAGTAGTATCTGATGTACAGTTCCTTGGTAGACTTCCAGATGATAAAATCCCCAGCAAAAGGAAGAAATTAACTATATGATGACCAGAAGCATGTAGCTCCCTGAGCTACTAAATGCTTGAGGATTGATGTTAACCCCAGTGACACTGCCATGTTACCTAACCATCAGCCAATCAGAGAATTGTTCAGGAGATGGGCACATACCCTGTGACATCCTTCCTTCATCTGGCCTTTACAAATGATTTACTGAATCCCTGTCATGAGTTTGGGGTTTTATAGCACAAGCTGCCCATCCTCCTTATACTGAGGCCTTTATAATAAACACTGCCCTATCCTTCACCACAGCCGGGTGTCAGTAGTTTAGCTTAACTGTGCATGAAGAAGTGGACCCAAGTTTGTTTGGTAGCCGAATTACATGGTGGGCCAATGGGCTTCTTGTGACCTTAATTCCTCGAGCTTTTTTAAGCTGGAGTCCTTTCATTAGATTTTAAGTGTCTTGGGTTCTCCCTCTGCTACTGTAAGGACCACTGCGGGTGCTCAGGTCATTGGGTGGCCAGATCTTGTTTGTGTCCCTGGCAGAAAATATTGTTAATTACAATGAACAGTTTTCCCTATAAGGACAGGGGTGGTGTGAGGATTTGCCTCTACCACTTTCCCAAGACTCTCAGCTACCTGATGGGACCAAGAGGTCTCTACGGGTACAAGGCTCTGGATCCTCCTTGAGTTCAGGCAAGGCAGAGAAGTCTGCTCTGGGCCACCGAAACTGTCAAATGAAGAAGAAAAAGTGCATGCTAAAAACTGATAATTATGTTTTATTTGGCAGAATTTCTGAGGACTTCAAGCCTTGGAGGCAGCCTCTCAGCGCTGGGGGACTGCTCTGAAGAGGGAGGTTGGGAGGGAACCACATGTATAGGAGCTTTACCACAAAACCCAGATAGTCAGAACATCAAAAGATTACTGTTAATTAAAGAAATCCAGGCACCTCAAGTTAAAAATTTTAGGGCTTCTCTATGTATGGGAGGATGCAGGAGTGGCTCATTTATATCACTCTCTTGATAGGCACCTTAGCTATCGAGGACTGGAGTCTTGTTCTTTCCCATCCTGAGTCTCCTCGTGGTGCCCAGTTGTGGGTAGCTGCAGTGGCTGAGGACTTGGCAGTGGGCAGCCTGCTTGGCAGTATCCTGAGTTCCTTCAGGGATCATCATTGGGGCAGGTTTTTTGATTTGATGGCAACAACATTCTTTGTTTACTGATATGGCAGGCAAACATTTTCATCTACATGCAGCAACAGAAGAGAGATCCTTCAAAATAAGGGAGGTCAAAAGTGACCTTCAGCTTATAGAAAAGCACAGGTAAGACAAAACATGTCTGAGCTGGTTACAGGAATTAGAAAGAGTAGCTCACACTTATGCATCAGAAGTTAAATGAAAGAAGAGATGAAAGAAGACAGGCCACCTGTGTGTTTCAAGGTAGAAAGTGTTAGAGCAGGCAGATAACTAGATATGAACCGGAAAATGGGGGCACAGGCCAAATGGCAGGAAACCATGCATCTCGTAAAGAATGAGGGGGGTTCACTGGGCAGATGGAGGAAAGCAGGAACCCCTAGAATGATTAAGAAACCACACATTTTGGAGTGACAAGTGGCTTGGAGGCAGACACAGAACAGTGGGGTAAAGGCAGGACTCTCCATTGTCTGAGTGTAACCTTTTGCTCACTATGCTCTCATTACAAGAAATTAACCTTGCAGTTTACATGTACCCATCATGCACTGATGCCACAACACTTCCAATTTAGACTAAGTAAGAACAACACCCCCTCTCCCTTTGGAAGGTGGAGCTGGGATGGGAATCAGGGAATGAGACCCCAACCCCCTCCATCGCCAGTGAATATTCCACCCAATCATTTTTGCACTGCATACAACCAGCTTGTCAAAGAAACTCAGGGCAAGCTGCTCAAAAAAGCCTGCCTGCTCTCCCCTTGAGGGCACGCTATCACTTAAATTCTCACTTTACTCTGTTGACCTCTGTGTCCCCTCTCTGAATTATTTCTGCATGGAGATAAGAGACTTCTCTCTAGTAACAGAGAAGGATTGCATTGTAATCAGTTTTCTATTGAAATATTTTAGATCTATCTAGCAGGTGGTTGAACTTTAATACCATCGGTTAAAACTGACATGGGAAAATGCCTGGGCTATACCAATTTTTAGGCACTCTCCTATGTATTGGAAAGGTCCTAACAGTAAATTAAAATAAAACGCTCAACTGAGGTTAGAGACAAAAACAAGCAGCGTTATTTTACAGTCGTAAACTAATTGTTGTAGACAAGTATTTGTGACATTCTTTTTTTCTGGTAACGTTTTCCCTTTCACCCCAGATTAATTAGGAGACCCTGGAAAGGAGATAACAATAAACTCAACTGTATTTAGGGATATCAGGTTGTATATGAACCACTTAATTAAAGTCTTGTAAGAATTAAATGACTGAGCATTAATTTGTATCCAACTCGTTAAAATATATATATTTCTTTTTCAGATATTTAAGTCCAGTCTATGTTTGTTTTAAGAAAACAGCAAGATTTAAAAGATGCATGCATATGCATATGAACATACATACATGCACGCATGATGGAGTAGAGAACAAAGTAACCTCCCTGATGCCAAAAATCCAGCAGTTTGCTTTCTCTCCCTTACTGCTTTTATGCTGAACAATGCCCCAATTATTCCTTGCACTTTTTAACCCAGAAGCTATGCTCCAGGAGGGAAGTAATGGGCTGATAATCTCAGAGGAATGGGCAGACCCTCTGGAGTTCCCCTATGACATAAGAAACATTCATGGAGGTTAAGAGGAATGTAGCACCCTATAAAGTGCCCTGAATGCTGTCACCTTTCCTGTTCCATCCAATTGTTCTGCAAAACCTCAAAGCCTCAACCCTATGAGGGAGTCACAGTCTCTAAGATATTAGCCTGCTGGAAAATGCTGCCTCCGTGTCTCAATCTGGCTTTCAGGGTCCAGAGGACAGTTTTGCAGCAACATGCATACATGCATAAATAGAATTTAAAGATATTTGACTCCAAAGTCCCAAAGGAAATTATCTATTAATAAAACTTTAAAGAAACGCTAAATTTATTATTATTCTGTTCAATCATTTCACTTATTTGATAGTGTCCTTTGATGCACAAATACTTTAAAGAATTACCCCTGTGGTCTTTATATTTTCTTTCACTGTGTGTTTCTTTCATGTCCTCTGTATCACTAGGCTTAAAAAAAAAATCTCACAGGCAAACTGTACAGGAACTGGACACATAAGTGGATTTGTGTTAGTAAACTACTACTGGTAAAATATTATGGGGTTATCATACAGCAACATATGTTCACATGTGGGGATGAGTTCATATTTACACAATAGGGTAAATTATCCAAAAGCACCACATCCCAGGTGTCGGCAAGTTGAAGGGACTGGAAAAGTGACAATTACTAGCCTCTATAGGATTGGTCACCTGGAGATGCCATGATGCCATTCTACACCTTATGATTTTGCTGATTGTTGATCCATGATTTCTTGTTTGAATTATGGCTATAAAATCAATTTATCCCATCCCCAAGTTGGGTTCACCATTTGGAAGGCCCTAGGCTGCTGTGAGTCCCATTTGCCCAGCAAAGCTATAAAGCTGCCTCGTTCCTGCTAAGCTCTAAGATACTGTCTCTGAGTTATTTGGCTCAGGGAGGGATGGGGCTGATCTTCCAGCAACAGGTTGATTGAGGGAAAGTTATGTAACAGCTGTTGAGACACAGTCAATAATGAGTGAGTAATGCAACAGTGATTTAAAATTTTCTTTACTGAGTGTGGGACACAGAAATGGTATCCCACTTACTCAGGAGTTCAGGGGAGCATTTTTTCACCCTCTAGTATCAAGGCTTAATATTGTAAGACCTGTTAAACATTGTGCCTTGTCATAGTGAATGGAAATCAGCCCTGCTTCTGAGATTAAAATGAGGTGAAACATTAGTAATACACTACAAGGAACACTAGGTAAACTATTGATATCATATTACCCAGTAGCCCTTGCCTCCCCTTCTCCTTATCTCCATTTCTGAATGTAAATTGTTCTTTAGACACTCTGATTTTTGCTGCTGCTGCTGCTGCTGCTGCTGCTGCTGTTGTTGTTGTTGTTTTAAGTGGATTATCTCTTTCCTTCCTTTTCACTCCTTTTGCTAGTTGAAGCATTGAAGAAATATTGCAATAACCATATATATGCCAGGTACCATCCAGGAGCAAGAGGTCTAAAAACAATACAATCTCTTTTTGTATTTAAACATTATTGCCTCCCCTCTCACCCAGATAACTTCCTCCCACCCCTTCATATAATTATATACATATCTGTGAGTTCTTTTTATTTCTTATTTTTGATAATATGAAATATACATAACAGTCATTTTAACCATTGAAAGTGTACGATTCCTTAGCTTACATAAATTTCCATTCTTGTGTAACCCGTACCTAGTCCCAGAACATTTCATCACCTGAGAAGGAAACACTGCACCTCTTAGCTGTTACTCCCCACACCCCTCCATCTTCAACCACTGCTACTCTGGTTCCTGTCTCTGTCTTCCTGCCACTCCTGGTATTTCATAGGAGTGAAATCATTCAGTTTGTGTCCTCCTGTGTCTGTCTTTTCTCCACACATATTTTTGGGTGATGTTTTCAAGGTCGGCCCGTGGTGGCCAATGTATCAGTTTTTGCCTTTTAATATAATTTTGAAGTGGCATACATTCTTTTCTCATATATTCAACAATTTCCAGCTTTAAAAATCTGCTTTAATGTGTGAGTGCAATCTAACCATTTGATTCTGTGATAAGATATCTGTATTAAATTGGGTCAAGAGGCACTATACTCACATTTTATTTGGATCTTGAATACTCAATTTTGCTAGATGACTAGCATACAGATTATGGGATCTATAACCTTCTTTTGACTGAATAAATTTAATTTTTGTTTGGAGTTCCTAATATTAATGTATCATATTATGTATGGCTTAAATCACATTTTGTTCTGCAGATTATTTGCATGTGATGCAGGGATCATTTAAATTTTATTTTCTGAGGAAGTTTGGCATCATCCCTATGTGGTCTTGGTGAGACTTTGTTTTTCTTTTTCATGGGCTATGTCCTCAGTAATCTATAGCTGTCTCTCCCACTTCCCAAGTATGGTTTTAAAACTTGTATGGAGGAAGTTTCCTCCTACTTTTCAACATGCAAATGTATATGACAAATTCCAAGTGTGCCTTAAGGATTGATTTGTGAGGGGAACTTTGCCTATTTCATTTGGGAAACTATGACCTTTTAATTTTGTCCTAAGTTTGAACTAGAATATAAAAGGATGGTAAATTTGGAGGCTGTAATTTAGAGATTTAGATATGGAAAGCACCTTCTGTTTTGTGTTCCTTTTTGACCCTTAGTTATGTAAAAGTGCAGAAGGGACTGAAAAGCAAAAGAGAGTGGCAGTGTACAGAAAACCAAGCCAAATTAAAACAAAACCCCCAAACAAAAAACACATCCCTTTTAAGTGTTATGGTAATGCGACCAAACATCAGGAGTTCCAAGGTCATCGTACTCCATTTTTTCTTTTAATGGAAATTTTTTTATATCTAACTTTAATTGTTCCCTGAGGTTGGCAACATAAGTTTATAATAATACTCTGATAGTCATCAGCATAGATAAAAGTGTAGAATTCTCTGTTATTTGCCACTGTAAAGCTTACATAGAATTTTCAATTGTACTTCAGTTAGAAGTGAAGAAACAAGGAGGTGATTATTAGCATGGATGCAATATCACGTGTGTTCAATAGAATCAGGCTGTCTTTAAAGTTTGTGTTTACAATAACATTCGCAACATATATTCATAGTGATAAACAGTTCCTTAGTGTTTCTGCTGCAACTTCACCCTTTGTTTAAGGGGATAATAAAATAATAACGACAAAGTTATTTCATATTTTTAAAGGAAGGTTTACAGCCTTCAGTGGGTCAGATCAGATATGAACCGGAAAGCAGAGGGCTATATCCTATTAAGTAGTTTGCTTGAGAATGGGTAAGTCTGGTTGGGCTTTGGCTGACAGTCCAGACAGCTTTGAGGGGAGGTGTTGCTGGGGGCGGAGAAATAAGTATGTCACTACAAAAGTTACAGCAAGAAAGTCTATGATAGAAACAACCTTTGAATAGTAAGGTAATTTTTGGAAGACTTTCACCTTCAAATTCTGCTTCCTCCCCCATTTTAAAGCAATGCAATCATATGCTTCTGCTATGTTTGCGGAACTGAATGGTGATAATTACAGCTCAGCGGTACAGCAACAAAATATCCTCTCCTTCAGGAAAGCCTCCTCGCTACTTCAGAGAGACAATCGTAGCTCAAAAGATCTGTATGAAACTGGAGGAAACAGTAGAGAGTACATGAAGGACCGCGTCAAGCGACCCATGAACGCTTTCATTGTATGGGCTCGTGATCAAAGGCGAAAGGTGGCTCTAGAGAATCCCAAAATGCAGAACTCAGAGATCAGCAAGCGGCTGGGATACCAGTGGAAATTACTTACAGAAGCTGAAAAGCGGCCGTTCTTCGAGGAGGCGCAGAGACTCCGGGCCATACATCGGGACAAATACCCGGACTGTAAATACCAACCTCGTCGGAAGACCGAGGGGCTACCGAGAAGTGACAAATCGTTTCCCACAGACCCTTCAACACTATGCAGCCAGGTACATGTAGACGACCTTTTGTACTCCTTCACATACACGGACCATTGTGCCAAGACACCGCAGTCACGAATGGAAGGCCCGTTAAGTCCCTCACAACGGATGAGCATTACCAGCTCACTCCCTCAGCAAGAGCACTGCAGCAACTGGACAAGCCTGCACCACAATAGGGTGACAATGGCTACACAGATCTGTGTGGATGGTCCCTTTTACTGTAGTTTGCAGCCTGGACATTCTCACCGTTACTTTTGGTGTTGATTTCCGTACTCTGGCTAACAAAGGCCCCATTCATCCGATTTCGACCATTTTTTCACCTGTGGCTACTTTGAAAATAAGGCATGTAAACATGTTTTATGTGTAAAGAATTAGGACGTTGTCACATATGACTCAGCCTGTATTTATGGTTGCTTAAAAGAGTACTATCTTGATAAGAAAGTATCTTAACTGTTTCAGTTCCAAGGCCAACCTGTTTCTTCTTTTGATGAAACAGTTCTTATACATAATTTTAGTTGCTCCCGAGATTGGCCATTAAATAGGTGTTAGTATAAAGTACTATTGACAATTGTCAGCAGAGATAATAAAATTCTCACTGTATGTTAAAGACTGCAATTCAAAACTATAGTGCTGAGAAAAACATACACTAATTAAAGCTATGGGTAAATGGGGGGAAGTCACACTTCACGGGAAAACTTCCTACTGTCTTAAGTAGTCCCTTGTAGAAGGTCTGTTTGTTGGTCTTTTCAGCCACTTGTGTGTCTTTGTAAGCTGCAGGTAATTACAGAAGAGATATGTATGTTCAATTTTCTTTGACAGTTTATTTTGCATCCTCCTCCCAGTGTGGAAAGAAAAATTACAACTCAATTCCTTTGCACCAGACAAATCTGCACTTACTTATGTCTACTTTGAACCCATTATAACACCTATCTGGTAAAAATGAAATCTTTAATTAGCTCATATGGGACTCATGGTTTCACCTCTTTTCCAAAAACTATCTTTTACCCATTGGGGATGGACTAGTTTCTGCTGTCAGCTAACTTTTAGCTTTATGTGGGTGAGGTGGGTTTAAGGAGGGCACAGACCTATAGTATCAAGAATATGAACTATTCAGATTATGATGGTGGGGAGATGGGTTGGGATGACACAGGCTGGTTAATCTGATGAGATGTCAATGAGAGTGTAAATCAAAAGCTCTGAAATGTTTTGCATGCAGACTAAAGTAGAAAACTTTTCAGTTTGCAACGGAAAGCATCACTTTTCAGAGTAAATATAAATGGGTGGCCTATATACAGATGGATGTGCATATAGGTATATGGATACAGACATATAGCTAGATAAATACACATATATCTCATATCAAAATCCACCTTCCCATACATATATTCCAAAACTTTAAGGAAAAATAAACCTCCATTAATAAAAGTCAAAAAACACAAAAGTACTATATATTAGAGAGAAATGTCTCAATTTGAAAGAAAGTTCACGGTAAATAAGGTGTGAATTTCACAGACTATATTGCTTAATCAGAGACTTATGACCCCAAAATGAGTATTGTTAACTGCAATAAACTCTTAAACAACTACATTAGCTACTTTGTATTTTTAAATGTTTTACATACATTTTATACACATATATACTTATGTTTAATGTTTAAAACCAATCTTTCTGTGTGTTCAGAAATAACCTCCACTCTGACCTCCATCAAAGTAGGTTCAAAATAGGTAAAAATTCCTTTTCTTGAACTTCAAATAAAGGCAAATATAAAATATTATGTCTAGTTTCTTTTGCTTAATATGATTTCAGTGATGTTCCAGTTCTTTGTTATAGAAAATATTCTTTCATTCCATTTCCAATAGACATGTGAATGGACACTTTCTACTTTTAGCTTCTCTTTGTACATTTGTGTACTTGGCCATGAGAGAACATTTACCTGTGTCTCTGCTGTGTATAATCCTAAGAAATATATGTATATATATATTTCAGCAAGTATTTCAACAAGCATTGCAACAAAAATACTTGTATTTTCTGATAAATATTTGCCACTTTTTAAAATACCAACTCTTAAAAATATTTGGGGATACAAACTAAGAGCATGGCCTCTAGATGCAATGTGGATCTGATTATATTCTCAGCCACTGACTAGGCCTGACATTGAACAAATGGCTACCATTCTCGTCCTCTGTTTCCTCAACTCTGAGGGGTAGTATTAATAACAAAGGTGATGATAATAATAAACATAAATAAATAAATAAATAAATAAATAAATAAATAAATAAATAAATAAATAAATAAGAAATAAACAGATAATTAAATAATAAATAAATAAATAAAAGAACAACAGAGCCAACCTCACCGGGGTTTTGTGAAGACTAATTAAGTTAATGTGTGTAACGATTCAATGATTAAGTATATATAGAGCACTTAGAACCTAGCTCAGTATTGGCAAAGCATTAACTAGTAACAATGATTATAATAATAACAAATAACAACACCAAAATCTACTTCAGTCAGATGCTGTGAAGACTAAACTTATTAAAGTGTATAGGATTCAAAGAGTAAGTGTATATAAACCACTAAGAAGGGAGGTTTATATTATTAAAAGATGATCAAAAAACGGCAAGACTACATCAAAAGGATGCCATGAATATTAAAATATTTAGGGTGTATGGGATTCAATGAGTAAAGCTATACAATGTACTGAGAACAGAGGTCACCCTCAGTAAAAAGCTAACCAACGACCTCATCATCATCGACAGTAACAGTACTAAATAACAACAATAAAACACTCTTCACTAGGATGCTGTGAAGGCTAAAGTAATTAAAATGCATAAGATTCAGTGAGTAAATGAATATAACATATAAAAAGTAGAGGTTGAGATTAGTAAAAGTCCAAATAGTGATGATAATGATACAGATGATGATGATGGTGTTGATAGTAAAACAAAACCTACTTCAGGAGTGCTCTTAAGACAAAATGAAATTGCACAGAATTCAGTGAATAAGTGTGTTGAGGTACATAGAACAGAGGATGGCATTAGTAGAACCCTAATAAGTAAAGACTTTTTACAGTTTTTTTTAAGAGTTTTTTAAACAGTTATTATTGACTTGTAATAATTTTACAATGTTTTGTCAAATTCCAGTGTACAGCCCAATTTTTCAGTTATACATGAACATATATGTATTCATTGTCACATTTTTTTCTGTGTGAGCTACCATAAGATCTTGCATATATTTCCCTGTGCTATATGGTATAATCTTCTTTATCTTTTCTACATTTTGAGGTCCCTGTCTACAGCTTTCCACCCCCCAAACCCTTGGCAACCACAAGTTTGTATTCTATGTCTGTGAGTCTGTTTCTGTTTTGTATTTATGCTGTGTTTGTTTGTTTGCTTTTAGATTCCACGTATGAGTGATCTCATATGGTATTTTTCTTTCTCTTTCTGGCTTACTTCACTTAGAATGAGATTCTCCAGGAGCATCCATGTTGCTGCAAATGGCATTATGTTGTAATTTTCATGGCTGAATAGTATTCCATTCAATAAGTATACCACTTCTGCTTTACCCAGTCATCTGTTGATGGGCAATTAGGCTTTTTCTGTGTCTTGCCTATTGTAAATAGTGCTGCTATGAACATTGGGGTGCGTGTGTCATTTTGAAGTAGGGTTCCTTCTGGATATATGCCCAGGAGCAGGATCCCTTACTCATATGTTAATTCTATTACTAGCCTGTTGAGGAATCTCCTTACTGTTTTCCACAGTGGCTGCACCAAACTGCATTCCCACCAGGAGACTAGGAGGGTTCCCTTTTCACCACAGCCTCTACAGCATTTGTCATTTGTGGACTTTTGAATGATGGCCATTCTGACTGGTGTGAGGTGATATCTCATTGTAGTTTTGATTTGCATTTTTCTGATAATTAGTGATGTTGAGCATTTTGTCATGTGCCTATTGATCACTTGCATGTCTTCCTTGGAGAACTGCTTGTTTAGGTCTTCTGCCCATTTTTGGATTGGGTTGTTTGTTTCCTTCTTATTAAGTCGTATGAGCTGCTTATATATTCTGAAGATTAAGCCTCTCTCAGTTTCATTTGCAAAAATTTTCTCCCATTCCTTAGGTTGTCTTTTCATTTTACTTATGGTTTCTTCTGCTGTGCGGAATCTTGTAAGTTTCATTAGGTCCCATTTGTTTATTCTTGCTTTTATTTCTATTGCTTGAGTAGACTGTTCTAGTAGAACACTTCTGATATGATGTATGTCATGATGGCATGTATGTCTGATGTATGTCAGATCATGTTCTGCCTATATATTCTTCTAGGAGGTTTATTGTATCTTGTCTTATGTTTAAGTCTTTGATCCATTTTGAGTTTATTTTTGTGTATTGTGTAAGGGAGTGTTCTAGCATCATTGCTTTACGTACTGCTGCCGAGTTTTCCCAACACAATTTGCTGAAGAGACTGTCTTTATACCTTTGGCTACTTTCTCAAAGATTAGCTGACCAAAAGTTTGTGGGTACATTTCTGGGCTCTCTATTATGTTCTGTTAGTCTATATGTCTGTTTTTGTACCAAAAACCATGTGGTCTTGATGACTGTAGCTCTGTAGTATTGTCTGAAGTCTGGGAGAGTTATTTCTCCAGCCTCTTTCCTTTTCCTTCAGTAATGCTTTGGCAATTCTAGGTCTTTGATGGTTCCATATAAATTTTATTATGATTTGTTCTAGTTCTGTGAAATATGTCCTGGGTAATTTGATAGGAATTGCATTAAATTTGTAGATTGCCTTGGGTAGTGTGACCATTTTAACAGTATTGATTCTTCCAACCCAAGAGCATGGGCTATCTTCCCATTTTTGAAAGTGTTTTTTAATTTCCTTCATCAATGTTTTATTGTTTTCTGTGTATAATTCTTTCACTTCCTTAGTTAGAGCTATTTCAAGGTATTTTTATTACTTTGGGTGCTATTTAAAAGGGACTGTTTCTTTACTTTCTTTTTCTGTTGATTCATCAATAGTGTAAAGAAATGCAACTGTCTTTTGAACATTAATCTTGTAACCTGCTACCTTGCTGAATTCTTCAATCAGCTCCAGTGGTTTTTCTGTGGACCTTTTAGAGTTTTCTATTTATAGTAACATGTCATCAGCATATAGTGACACGTTTACCTCTTCTTTTCCAATTTGACTCCCTTTTCTCTCTGTCTCTTGCCTGATTGCTGTGGCTAGGACTTCCAAGACTATATTGAATAGGAGTGGTGTTCGAGGGCAGCCTTGTCTTCTCCTAGATTTTAGTGGGAAGCCTTTGAGTTTTCACCATTGACTACAATGCTAGCTTAAGATATGTCATGTATAGCTTTTATTATGTTGAGTTATGTTCCCTCTACACCCACTTTGGTAGGAGTTTTCATCATAAATGGGTTTTAAATTTTATCAAATGTTTTCTCTGCATCTATTGAGATGATCATGTGGTTTTTGCCCTTTCTCTTGTTGATGTAGTGTATTACATTGATTGATATCTGTATGTTGAACCACCCTTGTGTCCCTGGGATGAACCCCACTTGGTCGTGATGTATAATCTTTTGCATTTGCTGTTCGATTCTATTTGCTAATATTTTGTTGAGGATTTTGGCATGTATGTTCATCAGTGCTATTGTCCTATAATTCTCTTTTTTGGTAGTGTCATTGCCGGTTTTTGGTATCAGGATGTCTGTGGCTTAATAGAATGAGTTTGGGAGTATTCCCTCCTGTTCAATCTTCTGAAAGAGTTTGAGAAGGACTGGTATGAGTTCTTCTTTGTATGTTTGATAGAATTCCCCGGTGAAGCCATCCAGTCCTGGACTTCCATTTGTAGGGAGGTTTTATATTGCTAATTTGATTCCATTTCTAGTGATCGTTTGGTTCAAGTGGTCAGTTTCTTCCTGGTTCAGTCTTGGTAAACTGGATGTTTCCAGAAATTTGTCCATCTCCTCTAGGTTACGCACTTTGGTTCCATATAGTTTTCAGAATATTCTAGTATGATATTCTCTATTTCTATTTTATTTGTTGTAATTTCTCCATTTTTCTTTCTTATTTTGCTTATTTGTGCTGTCTCATATTTCTTCTCTGTGAATTTTGCCAGAGATCTATTTTATTTAGTTTTTCAAAAACAAACAAACAAACATAAAAACAAAAATAGAAACAAAAACAAAACCCAACTTCTGGTTTAATAATTTATTTTCTGTGTTTTTTTAATTTCTTTTATTTTTCTCCTCTTTTATCTCTACTATTTCCTTCCTTTTGTTGCCTTTTGTGGTGTTTTTTTCTTGTTTTACTAATTCCTTTAGCTGGTGTGTTAGATTGTTTATTTGAGATTGTTCTTTTTTGAGGAAGGTCTGTATTGCTTTAAACTTCACTCTAGCACTGCCTTTTCTGTGTCCTATAAATTCTGTGTGGTTGTGTTTACATTTTCATTTGTCACAAGTTATTTTTTTGATTTCTACTTTGATTTCCCTATTGACCCACTGTTTTTTTAATAGCATGTTGTTTAATCTCCATGCTTTACTTTATTTCACTTTTATTTCTCTCTAGTTGATTTCTAGTTTCACATCATTGTGGTCAGTAGAGATGCTTGAGATAATTTCTATTTCCTTAAACTTGGTGAGGCTTCTATTGTGCCCAAGTACATGATCAAACCTAGAAAATTTTCCATGTGAACTTGAAATGAATGTTTATCCTATTTTGTGGGGGGGCAATGTTCTGAAAATATTCACCAAATCTAATTTTTCTGTTGTAGTATTTAATTTCTCTGTTGCCTTACTTATTTTCTGTCTGGAAGATCTGTCTATTGAAGTTAATGCAGTGTTAAAATCTCTGACTATGATTGTATTTCTATCACTATCCCACTTTATCTCTGTTAGTAATTGCTTTATGTACTTAGGTGCTCCTATATTGGGTGCATATACATTAATGATTGTAATATCCTCATTTTGTATTACTCCTTTAATCATTATAAAACATCCTTCTTTATCTTTATGGCCTTTGTCTTAAAGATTATTTTGTCTGAAATCAGTAGTGCTACACCTGCTTTTTGGCTTTTCCATTTGCATAGAATATCCATTCTTTCAATCTCATTCTATATGTGTTCTTCTCCGTAATGTGGGTCTCTGGTATGCAGCGCATTGAAAGTTCTTACTTTATTATCCAGTCTGCCATTCTAGGTCTTTTGCCTGGAGCATTCAGTCTGTTAAAATTTCAAGTAATTAATGATAGATGAGTGTTTATTGCCAATTTGAACTTATTTTTGCAGTTGATTTGGTATTTCCTCTTTGTTCCTTTCTCCTGCCTTTTGTGCTTTGGTAAGTTTCCTTTGTAATATCATGGATTTTATTTAGTTTTTGTGACTCCCTTGTAAGTTCTTCGCTTGTGGTTACCCTTTGCTTTAAGTCTATTAGCCCATTACTATAACTGTTTTTATTAGACTGATAGTAACATAATCTAAAACCCATCCTACCAAGAACAATATATTTTAAAAAGAAAGGAAAAAAATACTCTATACGTTCTTGCTTCCTTCTACCACTCAATGATTTAGATGTCTTCTTTTACAACTTCATGTTTATTTTATTTGCATTTCATGAGTTATCACCTTTTCAGTTGTGAGTTTCTCATTTATGTTCCATCCTGCTGCTCTATTTAGAGTAGACTTTTCAATATTTCTTTTAGCATGGGTTTAGTGTGGCTAAACTCTTGTAGGGTTCACTTGTTTGTGAAATTCTTTATGTATCATTCTCTCCTAAAAGATAGCCTTGCTGGAGAGAGTATCCTAGGCTGCATCATTTTCTTCATTCAAGACTGTGGGTATATCTTGCCACTCCCTTCTGGCCTGTAGTGTTTGTGTAGGGAAATCAGCTGAGAGCGTTATAGGGGTTCCATTGTAATCCCCTCTTTGCTTTTCTCTTGCTGCCTTTAGGATCATTTCTTTATCCTTGACTCTGGTCATCTTGATTATGATATGTCTTGTTGTGGGTCTCTGGGTTCTTCCTGTTTGGCACCCTCTGAGCTTCCTGTACTTGGATATCTGATTCCATCTTTAATTTTGGGAAGTTTTCAGTCATGATTTCTTCCAGTACCTTTTCAATCCCCTTTGATGATTCTTCCCCTTCTGGGTCCCCAATTATGCGAAGATTGAGACACTTAATTTTATCCCTTAGATCTCTTGTGTTGTTTTCATTTGTTTTTATTTGTGTTTATCTCACAGCTGTTCAGATTGCGAGTTTACTGTTGTCCTGAATTGTACGTCACTTATTCGTTCCTCTGCATTATCTAGTCTGCTTTGCACAGCCTTTAGATCAGTTCTCATCTCAGCCAATGCATTTACCATTTCTACTTGTCTCTTCTTTTTAGCTTCCATTTCATTTTTGACATATTTCATATTTCTAAACACCATCTCTTTTAGTTCCTTCAGTAATTTGATCACTCCTGTTTTGAAATCTTGATCTAATAGGCTATTGATGTCTATTTCATTGATCATTCCTTCAGGGGATTTCTCTTTTCCCTTTAGTTGGGGATGGTTTCTCTGCTTCCTAATCTTGTTCAAATCTCTTCAGCACTATGACTTATGGTGTATCAGTTATTTCATGTGGTCTTTAAGGAGTTTATTTATTTATCTATCTAATGCCTATGTAGAAATAAAACAGAAAAAAAGGGAGGGAGAGAAAGAAAGAGAATTTTTAAAGAAGTGAGAAAAATGGTTGAAAACAGGGAATAATCAACTATAGAAAAGCACTCTGAGACAGACTAGCCATCGAGTTGAAACGTCTTTTTAACAATACTTAAAAAATGTAAAAAGATCAATACACAATATTTGGAACCCCTGTATAATCAATAACAGGAGGTCAAACCTAAAGAAATGAAAATGAAAGGTGGATTTTTTTAAAATAATAGTAATATAACTGCTTTAAAAGAAAAATTTTAAAGTAATTAAAACTATAAGCATATACAATTGTTTAGAAAGTAGAAATTAGAAAGGTAATAGAAAATTAAGAAATAAAAATGATAAAGAGAAAATTTTAAAAGCAGGGAGGAAAAAAGTTTTGAAAACTGTGTATAATGAATAATACAAGAGCAAGTTGAAGCAAAATAGCAATCTGATTGAGAAGTCTTTTAAAAAGATTTTAAAAAGGAGAAAAAAGGGGAATAATATATTTGAAACATATATAATCAATAACAGGAGATCAAAACCAAGAGAACTAAAAATGAAATGGCTTGGATTTTTAAAAATAATAATAATAAAATATTTTAAAATAGAAATTTAAAAGGATTAAACTAGGAGCACACATAATTATATAAAAATTAAAAATTAAAAAGGTTGTAAGTATAGAACAGTTAAAAGCCAATTAAAAAAAAAAAGCGGGGTTGTTCTCCTGGAGACTGTGTGCTCTTAATGAGAAGTCTTTGTGTCTTAAGCCTGTTTCAAGAACTCAGCTTGGTGTTTCCAGAGGCCCTCCATTGGCGCCCTCATCTGTGCTGCTCTCGTTGCCTGTTGGCAAGCAGATCACGACCCTCCCAACACTCAGTCAGGTGCAGCTCTCCTTCGCTGTGGTCGGGCGGGTCAGGGCCCCTCCTGATGTCTCAGTCAGATGTTGCAGGCTGGCCAGATAAGAGGGCGGTTTGATCCCCTCCCCAGCACCATGTTCAGGTGTTGCATTCCTGCTCGAAATGCGGGGGCTGCATGCCGTCTCCTGGCGCCAGTCGCTCTGCAGCTCTGTGCAGCTGCCCTCTCTGCCTTGAGTCGGCGACCTGTAGGTGGGCTCAGAGAAGTTGTTACAACAGCCCCACACCTGCTCTGTGCCAAAACCCAGCTCCTTGTTTGTCTTGGCACCTCAAGTTCTCTGAGGTACTAGGGTGGAAGGATCCTATTTGCCTCAGGCTGTAGACAAGTCTCCATCTGCTCTTTGAGGTTGCAAAGCCCTTAGGTGAGGGCTCAGGTTACACCCCTACCCCCAGCTGGGTGCTAAGCACCAGAGGATATGGCGACTGTGCCTGAGGCCCTCCTCTCTTCACCTGAAAACCTTCTGCGGGTTTTCAGAGATAGGGGTATGGCACTCTTCTCCCCAGGGCACATCAGCCGTGTTGTTTTTTGGAGGACCCAGGTTGTTTTGCCCTGTGCACCCACTCAACCACAGTGCACAGCCCTTTGCAGTCCCTTGGGCCTGCCTCAGTTCAGCCACCCCCATCCTCTGCCAGGCTTGGGCAGCCTGTCCCAGCCCCAGCTGCTGGCTCGCTTCTCAGACTGGGTGTCGCAGGGACCCTCTGGGCCCTTTTAACTTAGTTCTGTTGGCCAAGGGCTGCTCTGTACAGATTCGAGCCTTGGAAGTTCCCCATCCATCCTGCTGGCTTCTCAGTTTGGAGTAGGGGAGACCCAGCATATGAGTACTAGACCTCCTTTGCCGCTCCCTCCCAACAGGACCAGTCCTACACTGTTTCGTTTTTCTTTTTTCTTCTTTCATTTTCTCCTACCAGATTTTTGACATCTTTGTCTTTTGAAGAGGACGAAGTTCTGTTGGAGTTCTGCATGTGCTCTGGTTGGCTGAGTAGGTCCATGGATGTGAGTCTTGGTGTGTTTGCGGGAGAGATTGAGCTATTAGCATCCCACTATTCTGCCATCTTGGCCTCCATCCTAAACACCATGACATCTGCAAAGACTTGATAACTTATTTTATTTAAGGACTGAATGAGTAAATGTATATAACTAGTTAGAACAGAGAATGGCACTAGGAAAAAAAACCAGGGATAATGTTAAAAATTATTGATAAAACTTACTAGCAATAAAAATGCAAACAGCATTAAACCTACCCACTGGGGTGCTTTGAAGGCTGAATAAGTCAAGATTTACGTACAGGGCTTCAACAAGTACATGTCTATAGAGTACTTTAAATATGGGTCAGCAATAGTAAAGAAATAAACAGTGATATAATAATTATGATCAGTAATAGTAAAGTAACAAAAACAACGATATCTAATCAGTGGGATGATGTAGAAACTAAATAAATAGTTAAAGTATAAGAAGAGTCAATAATATACATAAAAGTTACTTGCAGTGGAAGTCAGTATTAGTAAAGAACCTACTAGTGACTGTAATGACAGCAATCATAAAACAAAAGAGCCAAGTATCTTACTGGAATGCTATGAAGAGTACATAAGTTAAGATGTATACAATTCATTGAGCAAGTGTATATAAAGTACTGTGACAGATTTGGTGTTAGACCAACCATTGATAAGAGTAAGGATAATAATAAAGCTTTAATGCGGTGGAGACTCAATAAGTTAATTTGTATAATTGAATGAGTAATTGCACATGAGGCACCAATCAGGGATGTGAAGTAGTAAAAAATGTAACTTTCCTTCACCGCCATCAACATCATCATTGTGCTTCTTCTTCTCCATCATCATCATCATCATCATCATCATCATCATCATCATCATCATCATCATCATCATCAACCAAAACCATACATTATTGGGATGTTGCAAAAACTAAATTAGTTAAAGTATATGATATTCAATGAATAACTACTGAAGGACTTAGAACAGAAGTCAGCATTAGTAATGAACTAAGTAGTAATAATGAAAATAGCAAAAACTATCAAAACCTACCTCAATGGTATGTTGTAAAATTAAGTAAGTTGAAACTTATAGGATTCAAGGAGCAAATGTATGAAAGTACTTAGAAGTTAGAATTAACAAAAACTAATAAGGTGCAGAGTAATTAACAATGAAGTATTTATAAAGTATGAGGAAAGATGTCAATTCTGTAAATATCTAATTAATGTATAATAAAAAATAAAAATTATAAAAATGAAAATAAGAATGAGGATGACGATGATGTTGATAAATAACGGCAACAAAATCTACCTCATTGGTAGGCTGTAAAGACAAAATAAATTAAGGTTTATAGGATCAAAGTCTAAATACATTAGGGTTCTAGGGACTGAGGTCAGCATTACTAAAGAATGAACTATAAAACGCAATAATTATTATTTATAATAATAAAATGATACCAACATAAACCTACGACATTAAGATTTGTGATGACTAAGTAAGGTAGTAAGGACTCAATGAGTAATTAAATTATACATGCAGTGCTTTCAACAGAGGTCAGCATTAATGAAGGTAATTATGATAATAAGACAAAAATAATAAAATAATAAAAACAAAAAAACCAGTCTCACTGGGGTGCTATCAGAAGTAAATGAGTTAAGGTGTGTGATGATTCCACATCTGAATGTATATAAAATATTTAGAACTGAGGTTGGCATTAGTAAAGATCTAACTAGTAATAATCATCCTATTAATAAGATACAATAAGAACAAAAACAAAACTTAACTGAAATCGGATGGCTAAATATGCTAAGGTGAATAGGATCAGTGAGTAAGTGTGCGCTAAGTACTTAGAACAGAAATTGGCATTAGTAGAGTATTATCTAGAAACAATTGTTGTAAAGTAACAAGAAGAAGAAAACCTAGCTCAGTGAGATAATTTGAAGATTAAAAGGTTTTGGTGTGTAAAGACTCAATGAGTGAATATATGTAACATACACAGAAACAGTCTGCTTTATTAAAGAACCAACTTGTAATCATAATTATGAGTAAATAATACCATTAAACACACACACACACACACACACACAAACGAAAATTCCCTCACTGTGATGTTGGGAAGAGTAGATAAATCAAAATATATAAATTCAATGAATAAATATATACCAAATATGTAGAATAGAAATGGGCATTATGAAGCACAACTAGTAGTAACAGTGATATTATTGGTAAATAAAAGCAAACCCAACCTCATTGGGATACTCTGAGCTCTAAATAAGTTATGATGTATAATTCAAAAATTAAGTGTTTGTAACATATCAAGTCAGAGTTCGGGTTGACTAAAAGACCAAATGGTCATAATTTTAATGAAAATGATATGATAATGATAATAAAAAGAAGCCTACTTCAATGGAATGCTCTGAAGAGTGAATAAGTTAAGGTATGGAGGGCCCAGAATAAACGTCAATAAAGGACGTAGAGCATAGATTGTATTTGTATGCAACTAAATAGACATAATTTTAATACTAGTAATAAAATTACAGCAGCAGCACCTGAACATCTGGGGTGCATTGAAGAATAAATAAATACCTTAAAGTGTATTAGGAATTAATGAAGAGGTTAGCATTACTAAAGATATAACTAGTATTTAGAAGGAGGAGTGGGAGGGGAAGAATAAGAAGGAGAAGGGGAAGAAGGAGAAAAAGGAGGAGAAGAAGGAGATAGAGGAGGAAGAGGAGGGAAGATGAAGAAAAACAACAACAACAAAAACAAAACCTACACATATGACGTGGTGTAAGGTCTAAACAATTTCAGATGTATAATGGTTCAGAGTTAAATTATACAAAATACTTAGGGCAGAGTTTTTTATAAATAACTAAATATTAATAGTTTATAAGAAAATCAATAACAACAACAATGACAACAGGTTGCTGTGAAGCCTAAATAAGTTACTGTGTACAACAATGCCATCAGTCAATATATATAATGTACTTAGAAGGGATGTCACCATTACTAAACAACTCACAGTAAGAATAATAAAAATAATAATAATGACAATAAGACTAAAATAATAACAAAGCCTAAGTTTAGGTTTATAAGATTGACTGAGGGAAAGTAAAACCAAGTACTCAGAACATAAGACAGCATTAGTAAAATTCTAACAAGTAACAATATCAATTTTTATTAATATCAACAAAACTTACCTCACTGGGATGCTGCGAAGGCTACATAAGGAATTTAAAATGTAGTGGATTCAATGAGGAAATATATATATGGTACATAAAAGGGATGTTGGCATTATTAAAGAGCTAGCTACCAGTTGTCATTAACATGAAAATAATTGCTCCATGTGGGAAATATTTTGGTAGAAGTGTCATGAAGTTATCATTACTTATTTAAATGAATGTTTATTCATTAACCATTCAACTAGGTAATGCATTTCTCACTGATACAAGTCACTTTATCATACACTCCATTTTCCATATGTATGTTGATCTGTTTCTGAGTGTAATGATTCAACAAAGAATTCTCATATTTCAATTAAATTAATATCATGTTTCATATTGGAGTACCTCAAAAAAAAAAATAAAGCACAAATATAAATCTAAATGAGATATCATGCACAGACCTTAAGTTTCCAGGTTGGTGAGTTTTAAGAACCGCTTGTAACTGAGTAACTGCCATTCCAATTAGGCTTGCTGTGTTTCTTTGTCATTAATTTTCCCATCAATGGCATAATCTCTATCGTGAGTGATTAGCTTTGCCTGAGCTTGAACTATGTATAAATAGAACTGTACAGGTTGTATAGCACCTTCTTTCACTTAGATTTAAGTTTGTATGACTCTACAGCGGTTTATGTAAACTGCTGTTGAAGGGCATTTGAGTTATTTTTGGTTTGAGGGTTTTCATCAATACAGCTACCTTGAAAAGTGGAGCTCATGTCTCTGAGTAGACAGTTCACCCAGGCCCAACACTAGGAGTGAAGATTCTGGGTTACGGGGTGATGGTATTGTTAATTTTGTGGAAAGCTTCCCAAGAATTTCCAGAGCGTGTGTACCACTTCATATTTCCACCGACAATATATGAGATCTCCATGCTTGCAAACCAAAATGTTTAGCAAAATTTGGAATTGTTGCTCTCTTAAATTCTAATCATAAAAGTAAGACTGTGTAGTGACAATTAGAGTAATTGTAAACCTAATGTTCTATTTTCTGCTAGGGGTGAAAGCACCCCTTTTCTCCTTTCCTGTTTGCCCAATTCTGTCCCCGTGTATCCTTGAGGAACTCTAATTGTAGAAATGAGATCACTAGGAAATGTAGCCTAACTCCTGGCTTATGCTCTCCTGAATGCCCACCAAGCCTTGCCTACTCTGCTGATTCTTCTCCTAGACAAAAAGAAGTAAGAGTGAAGAACTCAGCAGTTAAAGAATGACCAGCTCTCTAACCGCAATAGCCCTCTTAGCAATCCTGCAGGGAGATCACGGTGCAAGGCAATCGTGATCTGAGGAGAGTCAGCCCGTCTGCACACAATGGAGAATGATGAAGAATCCAATCTTCTACCCCCATGAATCTTCCACCCGCCCACCCACGTCTCCCTTTAAAACTGTCACGATTTATCAGAATCTTTGGAATTGGTCTCATCTCAGAAGCCGAGTTCACCTTCCCCCCAGATCACCAGGTTTTCTGATTAAAGCACTTTTCTTTTCTACTGACACTTGCCTCTCAGATATTTGGGTTTTGAGTGGTAAGCAACCAGTCATACCTATGTTCAGTAACAGGGCAATTGTTTCCTCATTATCTTTCCCCTCAGAATTTCTAGGTTAGGTTCAGTTCTGTTTTCTTGGGATCTTACTGCTATTCTTTAAAACCTCTATGTTGATTCAAATGATCAGCAAGTTCTGCTCATATTTTGATTGAGACGACACAAAACTGGTAGATTAAATTAGGGAGATTAACAAGAAAACAGCAGTGTTACATGGAAATAAAAGGAGTAATTTTAGGCCACTGTTTGTTAGCACTTGAAGGTGTTCTTCATGTTTGTTCAGGAACCTTTTGTGAGACTGAGAGACCATGGGAAAGGAATATCCCTGCTTCCTTTCCTGCCAAAATGAGCAAGTGATTCTTTCTCCACCTGTGCCTTAGAGTATTTCCTTTTAGAAACTTGTAATTTTTTTCTCTGTTCTTCTGATGTGTGGATAAGTTTTTAAGGAGCTAAATAAGCCCCTTGGCAGTATGACAACTTCAAAAAGTCTTTCTTAATGTCCTTCCAGCGTTCCCTTTCAAATGAGAATATCAGGGAAGATAATGCTTTGAAGTCACCTTGGAAGTAGGGGTTTAAGTCTTAGGCACCTGGCGTTAAGCTGTAAACACCTGCTTGCCATAGAGATAGTAGAAAATTCTCTTAGGCAAAGGTAATTTGCTTACCCTGGTTTAACATTTGGTATGATTAAGTGATTTGAAATGTTGGACACTAGTTCTATTTCTTAAGGAAAAAATACTGCAAACCATAACAATAAACAAGGAATGCTAAAGCCATCAAGTCATCAGAAGCTACTGCCACCACCCCCCACAGTGAAAACAAGCCTGCAGCCTGGCCTCTGCAGCCACCCACAATGGTGCACTCTGAGGGGACTCAGAATAAGAAAGGACAGGACACTGGCCCTAGATAGCTAGGTGCTTGTCAAAGAATGGTTTGAATGAACTCAGAAAATTGCTTCCTCACATACAAAGAATAGTGCTAAATTGTTTAAGTTGAGATGTCTAGTCTTCAGTGAACAAGTAATGTTTTAATGTTCCCACTACCTGGTTTTGTTGTAAAATTCCTATTTATCCTGGCTTCTCCCCTACATCTTCAGAGCAGTCCCTCAGAGTGATTCAGGAGGCTGCCATCCTGGGCTCAAGTCCTCAGAAATGTCAGCCAAGTAAAACGTAACTCTTGACTTTTACACTATGAGTGTATTTCAGTTGACAGTTTTCGTATCCCCATGAATTCACACAGAGCAGACTTCTCTGCTTCACCTGAACTCTATGAGAAAACAGAGCCTTGGTACCAGCAGAGGCCCTTTGTGTCCATCTGCCTATTCAGGGATTCCAGATGAACTTGGGTGAGTCTCTCCTGGTTCTCAGAACTCCCATATTGGTTGAGCATCTTGAGATTTATTTAGTGGTGTATCCAGGTACCTTGCCCTCCTGATGAAAGATACTGGGGGGAATACCCACCCAGTGGAGACCAGTTGGGTGGGGTCTGGTGGAAGGATACTAAGGAAATACCCACTTAGAGAAGTCAACCAAGGTGGGGCTGGTTGAAAGATACCAAGGAAGTATCTGAGTAAAATTACTGCAAAGTTCAGTAAACCAAGAATGCTGAAACCAAGTCATCTGTGGCTGCCACCACCCCCCAGTAGGGACAGACCTGCAGCCCAGCCTCTGCAGCCACTCACAATGGTGCCCTCTGAGTGGACGCAGAATAAGAAAGGACAGGATACTGGCCCGAGATATCTAGGTGCTTGCCAAAGGAATGAATTCAGTGAGCCCAAATGTATGCATCCTCCCATACATAGAAAAGCACTACACTCTTTAACTTAAGATGCCCGGTTTTCTTTAGGTAACAAATAATCTTCTATTGTTCCAACAACCTGGTCTTTGTTGTAAGGCTCCTATATATCCTAGCTCCTCCCCTACCTCTTCGGAGCAGTCCCTCAGAGCCATCTGAGAGGCTGTCATCCTGTCTCAAGTCCTCCCGCCAAATAAAACATAACTTTTAACTTTTAGGCTGCGCATTTATTTCAGTCTACATATCCAACCATTGGAGACCTCCCAGATGGGGCTTGGTTTAAATATAGCGGGGTCTGGACTGAGTGGTTAGGTAAGAGGCTGGTCTAATGCTTTCCTCAAGTTGGCTACCTCCATTGAAATTGCTGGGATAAAAGTGAAATTTTATGAGAAGCCATTTGACTCCAAAGATGTGAACCTCTTCCTGGAGGGCAGTCGATTTCTCAGGTGACTAAAAAATTTACAGGACTGGTGAAGCAAACAATTTACGTCATGATGCTGTCCCATGGGGAAGAAGACTAGCAATTTTATTATGGGATGGGAAATAGAGCTTCTAAACCTAAAAGTAGGAAAGAAAAAAAAAAAAAAGGAAGCTGGCTTTATAAATACTTTTGTTTCAGAATTTTGACCTATTCATGGGAACTCACATTTCTTTTCCTGTGTCCTTGAAGTGTAAGTTTTTCTTTTTTGTTTTTTTTTCCCCTGTGGGTATTTTGCATGCATGTGTGTATGTATGTAATTTTGTTTGTTTATTTGTTTGTTTGTTTGTTTTCTTATTTAAAATCTTGTCCTCTGCCATCAAATAGTATAAATGTCGTATACATATGGTGCCCAAACAAATAAATTGGAATTCTGCACAATCCTTTTATTGTATTGATTCTCAGCTATTTTGCCATCTTAAACTTTGTTCCATCGGCTTGTGCCATGGTGGCCTTTAGTTTCTGAGAAATAAAGGTTTGAAATTTATTTAGGAGGTACCCCCCACTCTCTTGTGGGAAAGCCTCTTTATCTTATCGTTTTAATAATAAGATATGATGGCCAGATGATGAATCCGTTAAATTAGAGAAACTCCTAAATTGGTAAAAGTTTAGAGAGTTTTCATTTTAAACAGCTGTTTTATTGGTATCAATAAAAATCAATCAATTTTAAAGTATATATCTAATGGTTAGACTGAGCTCCCTTAGTTTAAAACAAGAATCTGGTTTGGAAATCTACATTTGTGTTTTCCCCTTGCCCCAAATTGGTTTCAGAGATGCTAAAACACATATTAGAATAATTTATGTTAAATACTTTGAGTCACTGGGGAAAAGACTTCAAAAATATTCTAAAGTTTTTCTTTGTTTGTTTGTTAACAGGAGAAAAATAAGGGATTTATATCAAGTGGATAAACGTTTCTCAGATAATAATTTAAAACGGATAAACTAAATGGACATTTATGGATTAAGACCCAAGGTTTGGATACTACAACATGTAAGATTAAAAAGGCCAAAGGGACCACCTAGTGGTCCCCAACATAAGAATTCAAACAAGTCTACTCTTCTTACCCCAATTTTACAGAGCTGAAAAAGATAGATATATTCTGAGATACCTGATCAACAATTGGGGCAACAGTTGGAACAGTTAATCAGATTTGAACATTGACAAGGGCCTAAGCCCTTCGGTTCAAACTTGGGTACACCAGAGACTTTTATATAAAATGGACAATAGATAAAAAGAAATCAAAGCTTCTAGGACTCTTTTTAAAACAAGACATTGAATAAACCTAATAAAATCTAAAAATATAAGTGTAAGTTGATAAAATTGGGATAACATTTATAAAATTGGGATATGTAAGTAGGATTTACATAAACTTCTTTTGTTTAATTATGTTGTGGGATAGGTATATTTCAAGGGGGAATGCTCACCCTGCTTGGTACGCTAAGACTGGGCACAGAAATCTGCCCCTCAGGAAATATTAATTAAACATAGTGAAGAAACCAATAGGGTTACCTGAGCTGTACAATGTAAAGTAGTTTAAAATCTAATATTCAGGGACCAATTAAAAAAAAATTAAGAGATTTAAACTTGGTTTAACCTGTACTCAAGAAAGAGAGTCCTTGTTAAATGCCTCATACAAGCCTTTGAAGACTTGATAAAGTAAACCCTAAAATTTTAAAGCATGGGGCTCTTTGTTTGGAAATCTTCTCATTGATACAGGAAAGCATAGGAAGGAGATAACAGTTGGACTTAGGTGACAGACAAGTTCTTTGGGAAACTAAAAGCAACTATCTTTGTCTTACAACTCAAAAATATAAATGCAACGAAGAATGACCTGAGACTGAGCCTAATTAACTCAATGAGGTAAAACTAAAGGCCAAGTAAATTTCTGGCATTTTAGAACTCAGAACTCTGGCTAGTCCTTCAGACTTTATCAGGGACCAAGAGAAATCCTAAAATTCTCTTTCCTAAATAGTGAACCTTAGTGATCAGAGGAAACCAATTCAACTTATCCCAACTGCTATTCATAAGCAGTAAATTTATATTGCAGTACCATTGCCAAATTATTGGACCCCATCCGTGATGAGCCAAATTAACTCAGAGACAACCCTTAGAGCTTAGAAGAAAAGAGCCAGCTTTATTGCTTTGCTAGGCAAAGGACACTCACAGTCGGCTAGTGCCTTCAAAACAGTGGATCCATTTTGAGGATGGGAAAGGATGATGGTAGAACCATAGTGAAACAAAAAAACATTGATAACAATCAACAGAATTACTTCCTTCTAGGGATAAGATGCAGAGGGTTGTCATGGTGTCTCCAGGTGACCAAGCCTATAGGGCCTAGAGGTTATCACTCATTCCATCTCTTTAACTTCTAAGTGCTCAAGGCCTGGTCTTCTTGGAAATTTGGGCTCATTTCTACATTTACAGTCCTGTGACCTTCCTGGAGAACAACCCGTATGCCGAGAATGACTATAACTTTGATTACCAGGATGAAGAAGAAATAGTAAATTCAACAGATTTGGTTTTATCGGTAGGCCTGGGTCTGTGAATAATAAGTGGTCTTCTGACCCTTCTAAGGGCAAGGAACAAGCATAAAGCCCAGAGTCTGTTAGCCCAAGTGCAGTCATTTTATTATTCCTCCTTCAAATTCCCCACTGTCAGGTTCTCTCATTCCAATTCTATGGAAATAGGGAAATGAGAGTCACGCCCATTTGGCTGCTTCCTGCTGAATGAGGACATCATTTGGGGGTTCTTGAGATGGAATGAGTGAACCAGACCTCCTCATGCGCCTGGGGGTTCCAAAAGAACCTTGGACTCTCCTTTCCCACACATTAGACAACAAAGCCTGTTAGTCTAAACATTATACATACACAAACTTTTGTTAACAGAAGTGATATTGGAAACTGTAGAATTCCACTAAGAATGGATTTGAGACCTTAGCGCATGCATGGAAAGAGGCCAGAAAACCAGTTACTTGAGATGTAACTTCTCCCCCTTATACCCCTGAATTCCGTACATTATGCATTTGTTGCTTCATGTCCTCCAGGGCAGTTGTGATGTTCCTGGATGCATCTGGTATGAAAGTAAAACAGGCAGTATGGATCTAGGAACTCAATAAATACAAGAGGACAACTTAAGCCCATAAGTTTGCAGTTACAAGTTGCCAGCACACACGGCTTTGAAAATGGCTGGTGGTTTCCCAATTTTGATATCACTCGGTGACAAAACTCAATCTCTCAGCAACAAACTTGTCTGAAATCACATGTATACTGGTTACCTGGTTTTACCTTGGATGTCTGGACTAGTTATTCCATTTTGATTTTCAAATGCATTTCTCTCCTTAGCGGCCAAAGCAAATGTCACCATTAATGATTTTACTGCTTTTCTAGATATGAAGCGATGCAAAAATTTGGGCTCATAAAATCTTCTCCTGAAAATATCTAACTATCTGAAGGCTTGTTCCCCCTGTTTTCCCAGAGCACAGTTGCCTCATTCTCGATCTCCACCCTGAACCCCTTTTGGCATGATTTGTAGGTCAGCAGCTACACTGGCTCATGATTGAATCCAAGCAGAGGTAGATGGCGAGTGCCAACGTGACCCAAACCTTGTGGAAGCAGATGGTGTGTGCCCTCATGATCAGAAATTTGACCATGGCCTGGCATGACCATTTCACCCCACAGTGCTAGAAATGCTTATTCCTAGGTCAGGAGGGGATTTCACTGATAGGCCACTCAGTGTGCTATTATGGGACTAGGCCTTATTTTCAGGAGCAAAATTTCTCTGGACCACTTTTCTTACCAGTCTGCCATGGTCCAGTAGAATAGTCCCTCTGGTTGCTTCTTCCCATATCTAGAGTCACACTACTACAATGATTGGTCTCATACAGAATTATATGTCCGATCTACTGTTTCAAGTTGCCTAGTCATTATTTTATCAGAGGCTCAATCACACAATCGGTAATGCAAGAAACAACAAGTTGGTAAAACTCACAAAATACAAATAATATAGATAGCAATTGTTGTAAGGTCATAAGTGAGAATTTAAGCCAAGAAATTTCATTAGGTGTGGCTCAGTATATCCTCATTTCATCTGACTTTTTCTGTTTTGTACCAATCCTTCTCTTTAAGGAAAATGTTATGCGAGCATTGTTCATAAGCAAAGGTATGAGCAATTATCAAAGTAATTGGTGTACAGGCCTGGTCCGGTGTCTTGGGTCAGCTGTCTACCTCAGATGTCATCTTCTTCTCATCCTGGTCTGTTAGCTTCTTCTCTATATGAGCCTTGTTTTAAGGTGGGCATTCCTCTATAGGCAGGTCCAGTACAGGGGTTCTTTCTGAGTGGAAATTCAGAAGTCAGGTTCTTTTAGCTTACACTGTGCATGGTCTAGTTTAGAGTACCTGACTAAGGGTCCTCCCATTCTGGCTGAAGATAGTTCTTTAAATCATGTCTGCCCCAGTATGTGTATATCCCTGGTTGCAGGTGACAGGGCATCTGAACTTCATCCAAGGATAGATTGCTGAACTTCAGAAGCAAATCTGGAGTGTCTTTTTAATAATTCAATTAAACTTTGTAGCAATGTACCATGCCAGCAAGGAATGATTCGGGAAGTGATCCCTAGTAAATATAGACCACAATTAATAAAATTAAAGTTTAATATACACTAAAATATAATATTTTTCGCTCTAAAGTTACTCTCATCTTTATCAAGTATAGCCAAAGCAAGATTAATTTCTCTACAAATTAATTGATTAGTTGATCATATAGGCTCATGTAAATTGGCTGTGTCAGAACTTTTAAAAAGGTTTCTCAGCCTAAAATTATAATAAGCTTTCCTAAGGCCAGGAAAGCCATGTCAAAGTTTTGCCACAGACTTCATCTTACAGATTTACATGAATTCTTTTTTCTTCAAGGTCCTCAATATACCTTCATATTTCTATGTCCCTGCTAGTGGGTAATCTTGCTAATGTATCTGATAAAGCCACTGGGAACTGAAAAGTTTCCAGTCTCTGGAGGGATCAGATAGAGGGGAAATATAAGGGTTTTAGTCTACTTCCAAAGGTATATTTAACCGAATTGCTGTAAGTCATAATTTGCTTGAGAAGAAGGACTTCTTTATATCTGGAGCACACAGATTAAAAGCCGGTAGTATTTTAGACAGAGCCAAAATTTATAACCAGAGTTATCAGTTTACTCTGTCACATATAACTAATCCTTTTTGTTGTCAACTGTTTTATGATATCAGAGTTTCTGTCAGACCTTTAAAATTTCTTACCCAGTTTAGTTCAATGCTGTAGCTTGAAATTTATCAGCAACCAACAAAACTCCTGGAAGAAAAAGCATTTTGTAAAAGCATCAGAATAAAACAATAACTGTGTATAAGTGACAAAAAGCTTAAAAGGGTGGTTTTACAAATTGTTACACAGTAATTGATAAGAGAATCCTGGTTACAATAACCATACTTGTGACTGGTAACATTTCAGACATGGCATATTTTTAGTGATTCCATACAATTTCTAGAATATCTATATTAATAATAGTTTTTCACAGTATAACCTGGGAAGATTTATTATTCACTTGAAAATACTCCCCATGTCATTTAACATACCAAATGAAGATTTATAGATTAAAAGCTTTCTTTGCGATGTTTCAGGGGCCCTCTGAAGCATCCCAGATTTAGCTGGAGATAAACAGGATTCTGATTAAAATTTAATATTAGGGAAGCTTATTAAAATTGTTTCAAAACATTGGCCAGATAAAATTATAGGTCACTGTGAAACAATTCTTATTCATTAACAATAAATTTACTTCAAGAATAAGTACAGAACAGATCACGTGAGGGGTAAAATAAACTTTACAATGTATTACTATAAGCAGGTTAGCATTTTAAGGAAACTGTTATTTCGATGGAGAGAAAGAGAACCAAATCTTTTCTTGTACCAGCTTACTTCTAAGATTTACTCTATTATCTAAATTTAGTTTAAATGTAGCCAATCCCGACCATGTACAAAACACTTTTCTCAGGTTTCCTCTTTTACGAACCTTCCACAGCTTTCTGTATCCATATTATTTTGTCCCTTATTTTCTTTTTCATTCAGTAGTAATGCTTTACGTAAAAGTCACTCTCCTCCTCCTCCTCCTACTAATTCTTCTTCTCCTCCTACTAATTCTTCTTCTCCTCCTACTAATTCTTCTTCTCCTCCTACTAATTCTTCTTCTCCTCCTACTAATTCTTCTTCTCCTTCTTCTTCTCCTCCTTCTTCTCCTCCTTCTTCTCCTCCTTCTTCTCCTCCTTCTTCTCCTCCTCCTTCTCCTCCTCCTTCTCCTCCTCCTTCTTCTTCTTCTTCTTCTTCTTCTTCTTCTTCTTCTTCTTCTTCTTCTTCTTCTTCTTCTTCTTCTTCTTCTTCTTCTTCTTCTTCTTCTTCTTCTTCTTCTTCTTCTTCTTCTTCTTCTTCTTCTTCTTCTTCTTCTTCATTTTTAGTATATAATCTCATTTATTATCCATTATTTTACTGAAAGCATTCATCATACTTTCCTAGCATACTGAGATGTTTCCCTTAGTAGTAGAGCATATTTCAGGGTGGCATTAAATATTTATTAATATTTATTTCTAATCATCTATCATTTCTCTGTAAAAAGAAGTCAATATTCTGCAATTAATGTATCAATATCTTATTTTATCTGAAAATGACCTAGCTATAGAATAAGATTTCATCATTTAACTTAACACACTAAAATTTTAAGTTACCAAATATTGGGGGAGTTCATTTGAGAAGACATTCCTGAAATAATTGTTCCTAAATAGTTCACCAAAATCCTTTTTTCTCATTTGCATTTAAGTTACTTACAAGAATATTATACCAAGTTTTTTTTTTTGTTTGTTTTACTTTTGTTTTGTTTTGTTTTCACTGGCAGATTTGTAACAGAAATGACAAGCTCTTATTGGACTCCTATCAAATCTAATTACAATAGAAATTTTATGCTTAACATTATTGAATCTAGAGACATGTCCTTATTAATTAAACCAAAAAGCTTAAGCTAGCTTCAAATCCCAGGTATCAATCCAGTACTGAATTTTTTTAGATCACATGAACCGGATTTTCATTCTGGCCAGTTTCTTTTGTATCTCTGTGTATTTATATAAGCATTTAATTTTCCTTAAGCCAATTAAATAGAGCTCTTTTACAAATTAATTTTGACAATGCCACATAAATATAGCACACATTAAGGTTCATACATACACGCAAACACAGAGGCCTCATAGATTCCATTTTAAACTTCTGGCCATGAATAATGTATATCAATGTAAGACTCATCAGTTACAAGAGGTTGGATTCAAATTAGGTTTTTGGCAGATGGAACAAATCAAAATTGCCTGTCTAGATAGCTAAACATCCTTACTAACTTCTATAGAAGACATTTAAGATTTTTATTTGTTTCCAAATTACTTGCTCTTTCAAACTTTACTTTCCAGACATCATAACAGGAGTTGAATCATTGTTACTGGGACAAAAGATTAGAAGTTAGAAGTTTAGAAGTTAGAAAGCCCACTAATTGAGATCCCACTGTCAGTTGTACCTAAGGTTTTTGGGTAGCAATTGTTATAGTGGTATTTAATGTGGCTAAGAAGCCTGGGCCCTTTTAGTCATTACCTCTCTCATTATGGGCTTTCATAAATGCTTGTATGTTTGATATTACTTCCTAGTTACCTTTTCTCTGGCAAAAGAGTTCTAACTGGAAAATGGGGTAGTAATTTAAGAATCTATTTTCAGGCCAGTGTTTCCCAGATCCTACAGTGTACATTACTCAGGCAGTATTAAAATAAAATACCATCTTTTTCTTAGACATAGGTGCATAACTATAATTAGGACAGTCATTCAAAATCTTACACAATGGGCTATTAAATGGAACAGATGGTGCACATCCCAAAGCAACTTATTTCAAATACGAAGTACAAATACAAATACAAATTTCAGGTTGCAATAACAGACCTTTTTCGGTAAATGGAAGCACAAACTTCCAAGTGACAGACTAAACAAATTCAAATTCCAAACTACAAATATTTTCACTTCCAAGTCCTCTCAGCTCAAGATCTCTGTTACAAATGGGTACCCATTTCAAACATGAATGAGAGCTCCCCGTTTCTAATAAGAGAACTCTCAAAGTGAGTTCAAGTGGCCTCAGTCATCCCTGGGAACTTAACCTAGGCTTGCAGAGCAGATGTAGTGCCTCAGAAGTAACAGAGACATCCCTTCTTCCTCCAAAGAAATAGTTTCGGTGACTACAGTTGGCTGATGGGTGAAAGAACAATGGATGAATGGATCCCCAGAGCCAAAAGACACTGGCAGTTGCTGAGGTCCAATCTCTATTGTCCCTCCCATTGAGACAGGGAGGATGGGGGCAGGGTCGTGTCACTCAAGGAATGACAGAAATGTAACACCAAAACAGTGGAAGATTCAACTCCCATTTGGCCTTGAGGATTAAGAGATTTGACTTCTCATACACCTTGAGCTTCACGATATGCTCACTGTAACAGCATGGTAAATAACATGTCTGCAGGCACCATGACAGTCCCAAGGCTAACTGCAGAAGGCCAAAGAATGGGTGGTTGTTCAATTCCTGGGAATCCCAACCCCTTCCTCAGGGTAGTTGGAATGGAGGCTCCTGCAGGCATGTGAGGCTACTGGGCCCATAAAAACTGGCAACAGCATGCCTAGTAACCCTCTTTTGCTCCCTCCTCTTTGGAAATGACCCACACTCTGTGGAGTGTGTCCCTACATTAAGTTTAACCCGAGCAACCGATTCCCACAACTCTTTCCTTGCCTTTCTCTTGCCTCACACTCTATACAGTGTGTACCTCCCTAAATAATTCTACCTGTACTCAATTGTATCTCGCACTCAAATCATTTCCTGCACAAAGCCAAAGATCTACACTTAGCAGGGCACATCCCAGGGGCTGAACTGAGACCTGGGACACGATCCTCCTCATGCCCCACATCCATTTTCCTGCATCACTCTTGACCCAGAGTGGCAATCACTCGAACCTTGGCCTGACAGGGTGGTGGAACCTGAAGCCCCTCTTAGAGAAGGGAGTGCTTTGTGCCTCATGAGGGCACCACAAATTTGTTGCCAAAATATCAGCCCCACCCCTAATGAGCCAAATAACCCAGAAACAATGTCGTGGAACTTAGAAGAAAAGAGGCAATTTTATTGTTTGGCCAAGCAAAGGGGATTCACAGCAGACTAGTGCCTTCAAAACTGTGAACCCACCTTGTGGATGGGGTTGGGTATTTTTATAGCCATCGCTAAACTAATAAAACATCCATAACAATCAACAGAATCATTTTCTCATCTGAAGACTTAGAGTGGCATCATGATGCCTTCAGGTGACCAATTCTTATAGAGGCTAGTGGTTGGCACTTTTTTGATCTTTTTATCCTGTAGGCACTCAAGACATGGTCTTCATGAAATTTAATGTGCTTTGTAAGGTTACAGTTCTGTGACCTACTCCCTGGAGATCTACTCAGAGACCAAGCATGATTATAGCTTTTGATTACTGGAGTAAAGTAGAAACTGTAAGATCAATACCTTTAGTTTTAACAATGGTCCTGGAACTGTGAGTAGCAACCAGTCAGTCAGGTCAGTTGACTGTTTTTAAGGGCAAGCATAAGAATAAGCAATCCGTTAGCCTAGGTGTGGTCATGTTATTAATCCTCCTTCAAAATTACATTCAGTTTCCCATACTTGTTAAGAGGTGATCTTCCTAATTCATCAGATAGAGCCAAAGGGGACCTAAGGGATTCTAGCCTCTGGAGAAATCAAATAGGGAGAAAACTTAACTGCCCCATATCTGCTTACATAGGTATAATTTACTGAATTGTTCTGAGTCATAATGGGCTTAGGGAGAAAAGTGCCTTTATATCTGGGAAACACAGATTAAAAGCCAGTAATATTTTAGACAAAACCAAAAGTTATAAATATATTCATCAGTTTAATCAGTTCCATGTAACTTATTCTTTTTCTTAACAGTTTTATGTAATCATTCTCCATCAGAATTTTAACATTTCTTTCCTGGTTTATTTCAGTGTTATAATCTGAAATTTATCAGAAACCTGTCATTCTCCTTGAAGAGAAAGCATTATTCAAAGGCATCTGAATACAGAAATAACTGTCTATAAATGACCAAAAGCTTAAAAGCATGGTTGAAAACCTAAGCTGAAGGAGGATATATTATATTATATAGTATATATAGAATATTTCGGGGTGGCACCAGGCACATTAATATTTCTAAATGACTTTAGTTTCTCTGTAAGAGGAGGTCTGTGTTTAGCAATTGATGTTTCAGTACCTCATTGTATCTGAAAATAGCCTATCCTTTTACCAAACTGCCATTATATAACTTATTTTAGCACAACTCTAGAATTTCAAGTTACCTAACATCTGGGGATATCATTTGTGTAGACATTCCTGAAGCAATCGTTCATAAAATGTTTACCAAAAATCTCTTTCTCATTTGCGTTTAAGTTATATGTAAGAATATTATACCCAGTTGTTTTCCTTGCTGAGAAATTTGCATCAGGTGTGACAAGTTCTTGTTAGAGTTCTATTAAAGCTCAATGAAAGTTTTATGCTTAACGTTAATGACTCTAGAGAGATGTCTATATTAATTAAACCAATAAGCTTAAGCTAGCTTCAAATCCCAGGTATCAATTTAGTATTTGATTTAGGTTACAAGAACACAATTTTCCTTCTGGCCAGTTTCTTTTATATTTCTGAGTATTTATATAAGCACTTAATTTCTTTTAAGCCAATTAAGTGGAGCTCTTTTACAATATAATTTTGGCACTATCACATATCTACAACCCTCATATAGATAAGTAAAATCACACAAACATAGAGACCCTTCAGCTACAAGAGGCTGGATTCACATTGGTTTTCTGACAGATGGAACAAATGAAAGTTGCCTGTCTGGATAGCTTAACATTTTTACTAACTTCTATTAAAGACATTTAAGATTTCTATATGTCCTTCACAAGCTGAGTTCCTGATTATTTTCTCTTTCTCAAACTTTCATTCCGGGGGTTGTAACAGTGGCATCCCCCATTATCCCCATTAATGGGACAGACATTTCTGATAGTGGTCCCAAGTCACAGTTCAGAATGGAGCATGTTGCTCCAGTATCTCCTAGAAAGTCCACTAGTTGAGACGCCACTGCCAGCTGTACCTAAAACTCTTGGGTGACCTTTACATTGGAAAGTGTTTGTTCTTCCAGTATTGTTTGCTTGTCTGTTTGTTTGTTTTTAAATTTTAATTTTGAGCAGTCTTTTTTGCCATGGCCTTCCTCTTCACAATAGACACACTCACAGATCAACCGTCACAGCTGGCTTTTCCTTAATCTCCCTTTTGCTCTTTGCACTTTTGTTTACTGAAGGTTTCTGGGTGAGTTACTATCATAATGTTAACTGACTTTCTGTTTCTGTCTTCTGTAGAATTATAAAACTTAAAGTCAGTTTCCAGTAATTGTCTGGTATTTTTGGCTTCTGCCCTTTCAATCTTGTTTTAGGGCTTGTACCTTCGTAAAGCTAGTATGTTTTTGACAAGGGCTTTCTGAGGCCAACTAGGATGCACTGTCTCTAACAATTTAATACCATCAACTTCAGTTGTATTGCGGGCTCCAGTTTGGCCCAGCGGCTGGTACAGCTAGTTATACAGTGGGCATTCGCAGGTACCCTTGTTTTAGACGAGCCTCCTTCAGAGTGAGGTATAAAATAATGATTTTTCTTAGTTAGCCATATTCGGACCAGTCATTTAGTATCTTACCCAGTGGGCTATTGGGTGGAATAGATGGCATGCCTCCCATAGTAACATTTCAAATACAAAATACAAATATAGATTTCAGATTGTAATACCAGGACTCTGTCAGTAAATGGAAGCACAATTTTACAAATAACAACCTATAACAAACTCAAATTTCAAACTTATTTGCTTCCAAGTCCTCTTAGCCCGAGATCTCTCTTACAAGTGAGTCCCCCTCACAAATGCAAATGGGAGTTCCCCTCCTGTCTAATTAGAGAACTCCCAAAGTGGGATCAAGGGACCTCAGTCATCACCGGAATATATCTGAGGCCTGCTTACCTGATGCGATGCTTTAGAAGAAACAGAGATGCCTTTTCTCCCTTCAAGGAGTTTGTTATTTTGACTGCGGCCCATTGATGGGTAGAAGGGCAAGGGGTGAAAGGACCCCTAGAGCAGAAGAGGCTCAGGCAGCAGCTGAGCTCCATCCTTTATTGCCCCTCCCTTCAGCCCAGAGTGGCAGTCATCTCAGCCTTGTTGGCCTGGCAGCAAAACCTAACCTAATGACCCTCTTAGAAAAGATGGTGGTTCAGGCCACAAGTTGGGTGTCAATAATTTGTTGCTGAAAGATTGGCCCCCATCCCTGATAAGACAAATAACTCAGAGACAAGGTCTCAGAGCTCTGAATGAAAGAGTCTGCTTTATTGCTTTGCTAGGCAAAGGAGGCTCATAGCAGGCTAGTGCCTTTAAAACTGTGAAATCGTCTTGGGGATGGGGCAGGGTGACTATATAGCTATAGCTTAAACAACACACCATCAATAATCAACAGAATTCTTTTCTTTTCAGAAGACTCAGAGTGACATCGTGGTATCTCCAGGTGACCAAGTCTATAGAGGCTAGTGGTTGTTTCTCTTCCCATCTCTTTATCTTATAAGCACCGAAGGCATGGACTTGGTAATTCAGGATAGTTTGCAAGGATACAGTCCTGGGATCCTATTTCTGCAGAGCAATTCAGAAACCAAGCATGGTTGTAACTTCAACTACCAGGATCATGTTGAAACAGTAATACCAACAGGTTTAGTTTTAATGATGAGCCTGGGGCTGTGAGTGAGAACCGGTTGGTCAGGTTTGCTGACCATTCTAAGGGCAAGCAGCAAGCATAAAGCCAAGGGTCTCTTAGTCTAAGTGTGACGATTTTATTAATCCTCCTTCAATATCTAATTCATACATACATTTTAAAATGAAGCTATGAGATCTCTAGTTTTGTCTGTTTATAAGACCCTGTACACATCATGGATGTGGGATGTCTCTACTGCTAAAAATTACCAAAATTAAATTAATAAAAGAGCTCTATTTCATTGACTTAAAAGTAAGCACTTACAAACAAAAACTGGCCAAACTGACTTTCAGGTTCACTGAAAACTATCCAATGTTAAGTTAATATCTGGTAGTAAGTTTAGTTTAAGTTTGTTTTTCTAATTAATATAGGCATCTTTAGAGTCATCAACATAAATTACAATACTTTTACTGTATTTTGTTTAGTGAAATTCAAATAAGACCTTGTTATATCTGTTGCAGATTTGTCCAAAAACTAATAATAATAATTTCATGTGATTAAAATTATTTTAAGTAAGTTAAGCACAAATGAGGTAAGAGCTTTAGGGCAAATGCTTTAAAAATAATTATATTTCAGGAATGCATACTGAAAATAGTCTCTGCAAATGTTTGGTATCTGATAATTCTAGAGTTGTGCTAAATTAACTCAAATGATGGCAGCTTATGAAGTAACGAGGTCTTTCCCAAATAAAGCAAGATCATTAAATACTAAACCCTGACTTTCCTTTACAGAGAAGTTAAAGTTGTTTGGGACTATTGATAAATATGTTTGGGGACACCCTGAAATTTTTTCTATAAGAAATCATATGCCTTTAGAAATTATTATTGGTATTTATGTTTGTCAATCTACAGAATGTTACCGTAGAAGACAGTTCATAACTGCTTAATTCCCAGTTTTCATTGAAAACTAAGGATTTTAAGATTTAAGTGTTCTAATTTAAATATGTAATTAAGGCTACTACAAATAATGATGAGATCATTTTTCTTATACTGTGTAAACATTGAGTGTATGTTTTCAGCAAAGTGGTATAAAATATAAAATTACATTTTTCTACTTAGAGTTTCTAGCTGGAAGAATTAAGGGATAAAAAATTATGACACAGAAACTGATAAAAGGTTTGTGGAAGTGGAATCTTGAGAAAAGAGTTTTGTGTATGGTCTGGATTGACTAAATAGATTTTGTTAAAAGTAAGCTGGTACAAGCCTGGGTTTAAGTTCTCTATGTTAAGAAAACAAAGTTTCTTGGAGTGTGTGAGTGTGTTTCAAATGATTTCTTATCTGTTTTTGAAACCATTGTTATTTTGGTTGAGTAAATAAGTAGTGCTTCACAATGATCTATGATTTTATTTGACCAAGTGTTTTGAAAGTTTTTAACAAGCTTCCCAGATATCAAATTTTGATTAAAGTTATTTTGACCTCCAGCTAATTTTGGGCTGCTTCAAAAGCCTCCCATAATATCCCAAAAATAGATGTTAAACTAATTAGATATATTTGGTATGTTAAAATACTTTTAAAAATTTGTCAAGGGTTTGGAGACAAAACTTTGTTTATATTGTGGAGATAAAAGTCATTACTGCAGTTTAAAATTCCTAAAAATCCAATATGTCCTGTATCAGTCAAAAGTCTAATTATTTTCTTGAAACTGTATGTCAGAAATATCCAAGTTGTATGTTAATTGCATTATAATCACACTTTTAACCATGACATTTTAAGTTTTGTCATTTATATAAACATTATTTTACTCTGCTTTTATAAAATAAAGATCTTTGGAAAGATTCATAAAATAGGACTTTTAAACAAATAAGTTCCTGATGACTTTTAGATCATAGCAGTGAACTGGGTAAATTATGAAACTCAAATGGAAGCCTGATAAACAGAAATTAATTATATGGAAATGAAAGAACTTTAAAATATGATTGATAGTCTAGTGATTAAACATCTTTCTCTCTCTAACTGATCCCTCCTTTAAGATTGCTTACAAACAATTTTTCTCTTCATTAAACACCAACAACAACAACAACAACAACAGCAATATCCATTATTCTTATTCTATGACCTACAAGTTGATAAATTATGCTGTTGACTGAAATAAATTCACGAAATGTGAGAGTTGTGGGTTAAATATTATTTGGGGCAAACTGAAGATGACAGCCTGGAAGAAACCATCCCAGAAAGCTTTGAGAAACTCTTATGAAGAGACGGTGGAAACTCAGTATTATATGTGATTTCAGTGAAGAAAAGTCCATGTAGTCAATCACACATCTATGCAGTGGTTTGCTGCTAGTCACGAGGAACAAAGGAACAAAGGTTAATGAATTTAGTGCTTTCTAGGTATGAGGAGATGCAAGAATTCAGGTCATAAAACCTTCTACTGAATATATCTAACTACATGAAAGCCTGTTCAGCCAGTTTATCCAGAGCAGAAAGTTCCTCATTCCTGATTTTCAACCTGAACACTTTTTCAGGGTGGTTTGGAGGAAAACGGCAGCAGTGGCTCAGGACTTAATCCAAGCAGAGATATATGGCAATTGCCAACACGATTCAATCTTTGTATAGGTAGTGGCAAGTACCAATTTTTACTTAAAAATACTCTGTAATTAAGGATGAAACATCTTTCTCTCTCTACCTGATCCTTATAGATTTTAACTTGTCCAGCTCTCTTCCCTGTGGAATTCATGCTTATTGCATCCAGATTAGAAAAATTTATACTAATCATTGTTTTAATATGCTTTTGGTTTCTAAATTGTTATGCTTTTATGACTTTATTAATGTTAATAACCTTACTACTTATTCTCTATTGTACTGTATACTTAGTATATAAAACTGCTGTTTCTTACATTTCCCACTGTGTAACTAGGCCTCTGACAAGATGGTTAAACATTTTGCTAAAACATAGATCACATTATACCCCTGCAGAGAATAATTGCAATAGTGTGATTCTAGGTATGTGAATGAGAAATGAGGGGGAAAAAAAGAATCCTGAATCATAATACACTAGTAAGACAAGTGACCCAGAGACGTTTTTGAGTATCAACAGGGCCTGATCCAAAAATTAGCACTCTGAGTGGCATGTCAACAGAATCTTTACCTGATATAGGAATCAGCCTTCCTTGAGCCATGGGACAAATTTGGCCATGAAATTTCTTCCAAAATATTGGTCAAATTTAGGGCCTAATGGGGCCACTGTGAATGAACAAAATACTGCAATACATATCAGTAAACAAGGGAGGCAGAAGCCATCAAGTCATAGACTATGTTGTCATGGAAGACAAACCTCTGCAGCCACCCACAAAGATGCACTCAAAGTGGATGCCGAATAAGAAAGGACATGACACTGGCCCTAGATAGCTAGATGCTTGTCAAAGGGACAGTTTCAATGAGTTCAAACTTTTGCTCCCACTCATACGTAGTTAAGTGCTAAATTCATTACTTTGGGATATCTACCCTTCAGTGAACAAGTAATCTTTTAATTGTCAGACTACCTGGTCTTTGTTGTAAAACTCCTGTATATCCTGGCTCCTCTCCTACTTCTTCAGAGTGGTACCTCAAAGTTATCTGGGAGGCTGTCATCCCAGGGTCAAAGGGGTTCAAATCTTCAGAATTGTCCACTAAATAAAATAAAACTGTCAAAGAGTAGGCTGTGCATTTATGTTAGTTGATGCATTCAAAAGCCAAACCTACACATTCAAACCACTTCCAGACTTTAGGGGTTTTCTTTGCTGAAATAAAGACAGGAAGAGTAAGCTTATTTAGTATTGATGCTGTGTGTAACACTGTTTGGTCTAACCTCAGTGATCCTTGTGCCAAATGAAATTCCTTTCCACTGTGTAAGGTTGGTTTTCCTTGCTGTGGCATGATAAAACTCCTTTTTATTAAAACAAACAGCCATTAATAAAATACATTAAGTCTATTTTATTTTTTTTTTGGCATGTACTCAGTATGTGGCTTAAAGAATGGCCCCCATTCATGATGAGCCAAATAACCCAGACAAGGTCTTGGAGTTTAAAAGAAAAGAGGCAGCTTTATTGTTCTGCCAGGGAAAGGAAACTCAACAGATTAGTGTCTTCAAAAGGGTGAACCCATCGTTTGGTTGGAGCAGGGTGTCTATATAGCCATAAGTTTGAACAACAAAACATTGACAACAATCAACGGAAATATTTTCTTCTCATAAGACTCAGAGTAGCGTCATGGTGTCTCCAGGGGACCAAATATACAAAGGTAGTCGTTGTTCTTCTTTCTATCTCTTGATCTTTTAAGCAACCAAGGCATGGTCTTCTTGGTATTTCAGGCTATCTTGTAAGGTTAAAGTCCTGTGAACTTCTTGGAGAAGGACTCAGAGACCAAGCATAATTACTCCATTCAATTACTGGAATAAAGTAGAAACAGTAAAGTCAATAGCTTTAGTTTTAACAATGGGCCTGGAGCTGTGGGTAGCAAACTGTCAGTCAGGTTTGTTGACCTTTCTAACGGGAAGCATAAGAATAAGCAATCTGCTAGCCTACATGTGGCCATTTTATTAATTTTCTCCTTCAAATACGGCAATAAATACTTTTATTCTTGTTCCTGTTGACTGAAATAAATATACAGCCTTAAATTCGAGAGTTAAGTTTTATTTGCTGGGGGGAATCGAGCCGGGATAATAGCCTCTCAGATTGCTCTGAGGACCTGCTCCAAAAAGGTAGGGGAGGGCTTAGGGTATATAGGAGACTTACAACAAAGTCCATGTATTTGGAACCTTAAATGATTACTTGTTAACTGAAGAAAAGCAGACATCTCAATTTAAAGAATTTAGCATTTTTCTATGTATGGGAGGAAGCAAAAATGTGGGCTGACTGAATCCCGTCCTTTGATAAGCACCTAGCTATCGAGGGCCAGTATCCTGTCCTTTCTTATTGAGTCCCATCACAGTGAAACATTGTGAGTGTTTGCACAGGCTGGACTGTGGGCTTGTCTTCACAAGTTGTGGCGGCAGCTCGTGACTTGATGGATTCAGCATTCTTTGTTTAGTGATATGGTTTGCAGGGTTTTGTTCACATTCCACAATGAAAATAATCTAAAGAAGATTGAAAAAATTTTCAAATCATGTTAAATACTAAGGGTGTTAATCCAATTATTCCCCTCCTTATGTTCTTTTGTTTTATCTCATCAACTCTTTGAAAAGGGGAATGTCAAATTTGTTTTTACTGCTACTCCGATCATAAACTTAATTTAAAGTTTTCTTTTATGTGTAAGGGAATCTTATAATCTACGTAATCTTTCTAAAACTTTCATTTAGTTTCAGCAACCACACTTACTGCAGAGACAATAAATATGTTGGGGACTTGGAGGAGCTGGGTGTGGGGGACAGTGGTCAGGTTGGACGGAGAGATGGGGGAGGAAAAGAGAAAATAATAAGCTCAGAGGGCAAAGACGGTGTTTTTCACACCTGCTTTTACCCCCAACCTAAATAGATATCTTCTAAGAAACAAGGCAGCAATTATCCCTCCTTCTTCCCCTCCAATATTATTTCTGTCAGCTATTCGGTAAGGTCATCAAAATGTCTCCAAGCATGAAAATAACTTTAAAGTTAAGGTAATGTCTTTTTAAAAATGTGATTCACCAATTCGAGAGAACCATTTCTTGGGTGGATAAGGGGTTTCATTCAAGTGCAATTGACACACAGATTTTTCTGTAAATGCCCTCTATTCTTTCTGTAGTTGTAAACAGCTGCAAAACCACCTCCCACTTCTTGGCTGAAAAAAAGGCATAGCCTAAAAGATGAGAGTTATGCTTTATTTCGTAGAATTTCTCAAAATTTCAAGCCCATGGGGAGGCTTGAGGGACTGCTTCTAAGACTGTGATTCTAAGAGGTAAGAGGGTAGCCAGTATATATAGGAGTTTTGCAACCAAAGCCCGTTAGTCAGAACATCAAAAGCTGACTTTAATTAAAGAAAACCTAACATCTCAAGTTAATAAATATAATGTGTTTCCATGCTATCCAAGTCCAGTTTCCCATTCTTTCCCATCCTGAGTCCCTTCTGGGTGTCCCAATGGGGGCAACTGCTGTGACTGACAGTTTGATGGCCACAACATCCTTTGTCTGTTGCTATGACAAGGGATCATCTTAATCCACAGTGCCCCCACATGGTCATAAATTCAACCAATGTTTGGGAAACATTTAATCACCCATTTTTTTTCCAGGTTCTGGGAAGTCTCATTTTTACATTAGACAAGGTCTCTGTTGATAGGTCACTCAAAGTGTTAGTTTTGGGTCAGGCTCTGTCTTGATAAATTATATTTCTCTGCATTGCCTGTTTTACTAGTCTCTTGTGATCCAAGAAATGATTTCTCTCGTTGCTTCTTCCATACATAGAATTACGCTACTATAATTTCTCTATATAGCGTCATATATGGGATCTATTGTCTCAAGATGTTTAGTTATCCTCAGTTTTGTAGAAGGCTTGTTTACATGTCTAGTAATGTAAGAGACAAACATCTTATAAAATAGAAAGGATACAAGTAACGTTAATAGAGTCATAAGAAGGGATTAATGCCATGAGCTTCCAGAACTAAACTAAAGTCCCAAAAGTTAACCAAGGCTAGGAATTGGATCACTTAAGGCAGCAATCTGGCTTTTCACATTGGCCATTAAATGCATTCTATTTCGGGATTCATCTACTATTAAAAGAAAAAAACGCAGCATTTGGTCTGAATTGTGGAACAAGTAATTAACTCCTTGAGATACAGTAGGAATATCAAGGGTCATAGAATTTTGTAACGTAGCTTTCTTCAGCATGGAGATCTGTGAATTCGGTCAGCTACTAGCCTTGTAACCATTATTTAAAGTCTTTTGGGTAAATTTTGTTAAGACCTCAGTGTAGAAGTAACATCTTCCAATTCTCCTGAAGGCACAAAACACCCCCTCAAAATGATTATATCAGTGAAATGCAGATCTCTTGGTCCATTGGGCTTGTATTGATGGTAAATTTGTGGGGGTTGCACATTAATTAGTACATAAGTGTCCTTGAGACCAAGGGACTCCTAAAGCACACCTTCCTATAAATCCTGGTGTAAGCCAGGGATATAGAATGGACCAGGAAAGGCATTGCCTTCCATTAGATTGTGGCCCAGTATATTCTTGGTCACCTGACACAATGGATTGCATACCAGTCACTATCTTTAAGGGAAATAATATATTAGCATATTTTTATATGGCACACAGCCTAATTTCCCAGTGTTATGAGATTGATTATATTTAGTACAATTTGTTTCCATCAGAGACGGGCCTTTAAACTTGGACAACCGTAGCCGGGTATTAGCCAAATAAATCCACACCATAACTGAAGGAAAGTCCTTAATCATTTGGAAGTTACTTTTTTGGATTGAAAATTAGTTCTTCTTTTCTTTTCTTTTATTTCTTTTCTTTTCTTTTCTTTTCTTTTCTTTTCTTTTCTTTTCTTTTCTTTTCTCTTTTCTTTTCTTTTCTTTTCTTTTCTTTTCTTTTCTTTCTTTGACTGAGGCTGAGTAATCTTGAGTGAAAACTCATTTATTGAGACGGTCAGAATAAGTAAGTTTGATTGGCTAAGTGAGGTGGCCCTATCTATTTATATTAGTAATGGCCCTGACAGAACTGCAATTTCTTCTTTTCTAAAATTAATGTCATAAGTACCATCCAATTAGAGTCTTGGAGTGGAGAAACCCTCCAAGGCAACCCCAAAGTACAGGATGCATATGATTGACCGTAAACCCAATGTCAACTGAAATACAACACACAACCTGAAGGTGGTGGGTTAAGTTTTGTTTGGGGCAAAGTGAGGACTACAGCCCCGGGAAACATCCCAGAGAGCCCTGGGGAACTACTCTGAAGGGGCAGGGGGAACTCAGTATTATATATGTTTTTGGTGAAGAGGGACACCTGCAATGAAGCAGACATTTAAGAAGAGACTTGCTGCCTGTCATGAGGAGCACATCACAGTTAAGGAGATTTGCACTCTTCTAGATACAAGGAGATGCAAATTCCTGGGCTGATAAAATCTTCTAAAAATATCTAACTGCCTGGAGGCCTGTTCTGCCAGTTTTCCCAGAGCAAAGGATGTGTTGGAGGTCATCGGCTGCAACAGTTTCTGATGTAATCCAAGTAGAGTTAGATGGCAAGGTTCAACATGATCCAATCCTTGCAGAGACAGTTGGCAAGTACCAATTTTTAGTTGGCACCAACAACTGGATTGATTTCTAAAACATGCAAAGGATTGTGGCCATGGTTGTAAAACATTTGATTCCTGTGCAAGAGTGAAGTAGAATTAATAAAATGACCACACTTAGGCTAACAGATTGCTTATTCATATGCTTGCCTTTGAGGTGGTCAACAAATCTGACCGGCCAGTTACTACTCACTGCTCCAGGCCGACTATGAAAACCAAAGCTATTGATCTTATAGCTTCTACCTTATTCCAGTAGTCAAAAGTTATAATCATGCTTGGTCTCTGAGTCATTCCCAATGAAGAAGTTCACAGGACTGTAACCTTAAAAAATAGCCTGCATTACCAAGAAGACCACTCCTCAGGCACTTATAAGATAAAGAGTTTGAAAGAGTGACAACTACTGGCCTCTATGAAATTGGTCCCATGGAGACACCATGATGCCACTCTGAGTCTTATGAGAAAGAAATGGTTCTGTTGATTTCTATTGATGATTTACTGTTTATTGTTTGCTTGGCTTCTGAGTTGTCCTCTAAGAAGGAGGTCACAGATCTGTAACCCTACAAAATATACAAAATTATCTAAAAGAACCACACCATTTTTGAGATGAAAGGACAGGAAAAGTGACGATCACTGGCCTCTGTAAAATTGGCCCCCTGAAGACACCATGAGGCCTCTCTACACCTTGTGACAAGAAGATGATTCTACTGATGGCTAATCTATGTTTTGTTGTTTGACCTTTGGCTATATAACCACCCTAGTTCATCCTCAAGTCGTGTTTACAGTTCCAAAGACACTAGCCTGCTTTGAGCCTCTTGCCTGACAAAGTAATAAAGCTGCCTCCTTCATCTAAGCTCCAAGACCCAGTCTCTGAATTCTTTTACTCATCAGGGATGGGAGCCAATCTTTGTCAATATATCTGTGGTACCCACGTGAGGAACGTACCACCCTTTTTTCTAAGAGTAGCTTCAGGTTCCACTTCCCTGCCAGGAAAACAAGGCTTGAGCAATTGTCACTGTGAGCTGATGGGAGGGACAATTGAGACTAGAACCCAGCAGCTGCCAGAGACACTTTTGCTCTTGGAATACTTTCATCCCTTCTTCCACCTTTCAGTGGACTGCATTCAACCAAACTATCTCCTTGGAAGAAGAAAAGATTGGTCTGTTTCTTCTGAAGTGTCACATCTGATCGGCAGACCTACGGTAAGTTCCTGGTGGCTCTTGATCTCTTAATAATATAAAGATACTCTTCTCCTCAAGCTAATGATAACTTAGAATAATTTGGTACGGTGACCCGTTGTAAGCAGAATTGACATATTTATCTTTTCACTCCATTTGATTGTCTCAGAAATTGGAAGGCCTTAGGTTCCCAAAACTGAGTCAGGTAAACCAAGATTTCACCTCCTAACAGGTGCAAAACTCTCAAGTAATTATTGGGAGCTTAAGAAACCTGTAAGTCAAAATCAATGACAAGACTCTGGCATGGCTCTTCTGGCCCTGAGGGTCTTTTTGAAAAGTGTTCGGCCTGAAATTCCTTATAGAATTTCCAGCAAAGCCAACTAAGGAAAAGAGGGAGGCTATTATATAAATTATCAGGTCTAGTTTATCCAAACTGGGCCTATTTTTGCAAAAAAAATTATTCTAAATTTGGCTGTATTTTGTAGAATTGTGGGTAATTTTAGAGAGAGATTATGTTTCAGTGGGTATTAAATTCTCGTTTTGATAATTGAGATCATTACCTACTGCCTAACACTCGCTTCCCAGGTAATTTCTTATTGTTCTGTTGTAATATTGTAATAATTCAATGAACTAATAAAAGGACAGTACGCTTTTTTTTTTTCTGAAGTTTACCTCAGTGGTCTAACTTTGGATGAAGATTAGATGTTCTGTGACCTGCCACCAGGGAATTATGCATTTTGCAAACGAAACCATTTAAATGTCTCTCTCCAGGACATAGATAGATGAGAGGGGCATATATCAATCACTCTTTACTAGCTCATGCATAATGAAAGTGATGGGTAATTGACTCTTAGATTTATACTTCAACTTACAAAGACTTTCTGCACTGGACTGGCCTATAGAGAAGACTGCTGTCCCCAAGATCACCTTAAAATTATGCTCACACAGAGGAGAAACTACCAGACCAGAGTGAGCATAAGACAACATCTGAGGTAGATGGCTGACCCAAGGCACCAGACCAGGGCTGTACATAGCATATACCTTGCTAATTCCTCACAGCCTTGCTTATGAACTGAATGAACCTCACAAATTTATGCAGAGTTAAAGTTAATCCAATTGGCTTATGGTCCAGTACCTATAGCCAGTACTTCTGGATATCTTGGTGGGTTCCTCCACTCAAAGGCTCTAATTGGATGGCCTGTAGGACATGCACTCTAGGAAAGATAAACTACAGTTTTGTTCAGGGCACTATTAGTATTACCAGGATATTACCCCTCTCTGAGCCTGGTCACAAATACAAATTTTCTTCTAAAGTTACTCAAACTCAGTCAAAGCAACAAGCAAAATTTCAACCAAAGAACAAATCTTCCCTCAGTTGTGGGAATGACTTCTTTTGTTCGCACCAGGCTATGATCAGTTAAGTGACCGTTTATATAGGAAAAAGTTAAACTATACTAAGAATAGCCATCCTAGTAACACCAGAAATTTTGGCTGGTGTCTTATAAACAATGCCTGTGTATCAGCATCTTTAAAGTCAAGAATTGGCACAGAACAGACTAAATCAGATGACCTGGAGTTATACTGGGCCACACCTAATGGAAGTTCTTGGCTTAAATTCTCAATTATGTCCTTACTAATACTGCTTGCTGTATTATTTTTATTTAGCCTGTCCTATAAATTGTTGTTTTTTTTCTTACATTACCAAATGTGTGGCTGAAACTCTAATAAAATGATGCCTAGGCAACTTGCAGGAATTGACCAAATACATGGTTGTGTGAAAGATCAATGACTGTATTTGTGTAACACTAGATATGAGAAGAAGCAACAAGAGGATATGTTTTCGTGGACCATAACAGACTAGTTAAGACAGGTGGTACAGAGAATTTTTGCCACTGTTAATAAGGCCCAATCACATAATTGCACACTGAGTGCCCTATCAATGAAATCCTCCCCTCACCTAAGAACAAGCATTCCCAGCACGGTGGGATGATATGTCTCCCAAACCATGGTTTAATTTATGACCATGGGAGGGCCCTGCTAACTGAAAATTGATACTTGCCACCTACCTCTACAAAGATTAAATCTTGAGCTCCTGCAGCCACTGAACTTCAACACACCATGAGAGAAGTTTATATGGGAGATCAGGAATGAGGCCCTCTGTGCTCTGGGAAAGACTGGCAAAACTGACCTTTAGATAGATATTTTCAAAAGATTTTCGTCTTGCATCATCTCATATCTAGGAAAGCACAACGTTCAATAACAGTGACATCTGCCCTTCGTGACTAGAAGCAAGCCTCTGTCTAAATGTGTGCCTGATTGCACATACTTCCCTTCACCAAAATCATAATACTGAGTTCCTCCTTGCGTCTTAACAGCAGTCACTCAGGGCTGTGTGAAATGCTGACTCCTGGGCTATAGTCCTCATTTCACCTCAAATGACACTTAACTCGCAGCTCTCAGCTTGTGTGATTGTATTTTAGTCAACAGAATTTAGGTTGAAGTTGAGGAGAACCCATGTGAGGGCCTTAGGCCAGGGTAAGAAATAAGCCTCTATAAATTTAGCCAATTGAGTTTTAATTGTTTCACTTGTTCTTTCTACTAACCCGAAGTCCAGGCGTCATAGGAACATTGGAAATGTTGCATAATCAGCCGAATTTTACAAGTCTCTTTAACAATTTGCCCATTAAAATGAATTCCTCTATCACTTTGCAGGTCTGAGGAGATTCCCCAATTGGGAATCACTCTTTATAAGATCAGTTTCCCTACTGATTGTGTTGTGACCCTTCTGCATGGTAATGCCTCAACCCAGTGTGTAAAAATACAGATCATAACACAGATTTATTGATAACCTCGGGAAGGAGGAATTTGTTTAAAGACAACTTACCATAATTCAAAAGAACCCATAGGTAATGGAAAATTTTCTTGAGAATTATGTAAAGGCATTTCTGGGTTGTACTTTTGGACAAGTATCACAACTTGAATATACCTTCCAAGCTATAGTAAAATAAGGCTTACCCCAAAAACTGGTGATTGTGTACCATGTAACACCATCTTATCTGGGTTCCAATGGGTTAAGTCATAAATATACTTTAAAATGAGGGTGTTGAGTTCCAAATGGGAGGATAGGCTTTCCATTTGGGCCTAACCACAGCTCTCTGTTGAAATTGAAACATCTTGCTGTGAGCAACTGACTTTTTTTTCCCTTGCAATTTTCTCTGCAGTTTTACAATCTATCAGTAAATTTACTGGGAGGCTGAAAGGGAAGTCCAGTGTTTAGTTGTTTGTTGTGTTTTCTAAAGCTGATATCTTCATGGTATGATTGGCTAGAGTTTCATTTTGCTTCTACAGTATCAGCCATTGAATGAGCAGATACCTTAAGAATTGCAAGTATATTTGGTAGGACAATTGCACCTAAAATCTCCACTATGTGTTTCCTATTTTTGATGGACTGTTGTGAGGATGTTAAAAATCCTGTTTGTTACCAGAGCACAATCAAATCATGTGCCACCCCAAGAGCATAGCAGCTGTGTATGTAAATATTAGCAGATTTCTCTTTTGCCAACAGATATGCACTGTTCAGCCTGTTGGGCAAAAATGATTATTAGGCAAGTGGTCATTTTCCAATACAGACTCTGGAGAAGCAATGCTGTAGCCACTCTGGTAATTTCCTTGATGTTCCCATAGTTATGAACCAACCGTCAATAATATAAAACCAGGATTACTCATTGGGCTTCCTAAAGGTCAACGCTAGGAGATAAAATGCCAGGTAAAATAGCACAATCATGTTTTTATTATGATGTCGGGTTCTTCTGGGAGCAAGGATTAAGTTTGTTACACTGTGGAGAGAGCAAGATAATCTCATGAGTAGAGATTTGCTGAATAAGGTTGCCTGTGGTAAGAGTTTAGTAAACTTTGACAGAGTGAGGGAAAAGACCCAGAACATGTCTCAAGACTCTCCCTTCTGTGGTTTGACACCGCGTAGCTGCTGTTGTAACAGCCTGGAGTCCAGGGGGTGGGAGTTTGGCTACTGAATCTCGCTGCTGGCTGTAAAAATTTATTGGTTCTTAGTACCCGCCCTGTTGTTGGGTTAATATTCCTAGGGTGAAACCCTTGTTTTCACATATGAAGAGATTAAAAAATGGCAAATTATAATTTGGGTGCTCGAAGGCCACAGTCTTTGCTAGAAGTCCCTTTAGAGTCTCCTTGGCTTTAGAATGTTCTGTTTCCCAACAAAGAGTCTCCGTTTTGTCTTGTTTAAGTAATTCATTTAATGTTGAGCCACTAAAGTGTAATGTGGGATCAACTTCCCGTGGTAGCCTGCAAGGCCTAGAATTCTACTTAGTTGCCTTTTTGCTTTAGAACAGGGAAAGCCACAATGCTCTTTATTCTGTATAGGTCTATTAAATGCCCTTCTTCAGATATCATATCTCCTAAATATTTTTCGTTACCTTTACAAAATTGAAATTTTTCTTTGGATAGTTTAATTCCCCTTGAAGCTAACTTCCAGAGCAAGTACAGGCTGTCTTGCTATCGATTAAAGGATTTGAACACAACAGCAAGACATTTAAATATTGTGTCAAATGTGATTCATGAGAAAAACTAGATTACCTAGGCCGCTATTAGTATCTCAGAAAAGTAAAGTGTAGTTTTCAGTGTAGCCCAGTGGCATCAGAGTCCATATATATTGTCACCCATTCCAAGTGAAGGCAAAAATGTATTGGTCATCAAGATGTAGATGAGTAATGAAGATTTCACTTCAGAGTTCTAACACAGAAAAGAAGTCACGACTTTTAGGGATATAGAACTGTAAATTGCCGATTTTAGGTACTGCAGAAAGGTGAGAAATAATAGCATTAACAGATCTCAAATCCTGAACCAGTCTCCAGACTCGGCCATTAGGTTTCTCAACTGGCAGAATGGGAGCGTTACAGGGGCTGGTGCAAGGCAAAACAAGCCCTTTCTCAATGTAAGTGGATATCAGGAGGGTTTCGTTTATTCTATAACTTCTTACTTCAATGAGTGTTGATGAATATTGGGCCTAGGTTTATTTAAGTCTGTGGTAATTTTAATGAGTGTTGCAGAATGCATTTTCACTATGTCAGTAGAATCAAGTGTCTGCAATTCTTCGGGCTCTAAACCTAACCGTTTTTCTTGTTTTATGTCACTCACATCATGGGTCTGTTAACTGATATAAATGCAGAGCCTAAAGGTGAGAGCAATGTTTTATTTGGTGGACATTTCTGAGGACTCAAATCCCTTTAAGTCTGGGATGACAGCCTCTCAGACAACTCTGAGTAACTGCTCCAAAGAAGTCTGGGAGGAGCTAGGATATACAGGGGTTTTACAACAAAGACCAGGTTGTTGGAACATTAAAAGCTTACTTGTTAACTAAAGAAAACCAGGCATCTCGAATTAAAGAATTTAGTGCTTTCCTATGTGTGGGAGGAAGCAAACATTTGGGTTCACTGAATTCACTCCTTTGACAAGGATCTAGCTATCTAGTGCTAGTATCCTGTCCTTTCTTATTCTCAGCCCCCTCAGAGTGCAGCATTGTGAGTGGTTGCAGAGGCTGGGCTGCAGGCTTGTCTCCACTAGGGGATGTTCACCAGGGGATGGCCGATGACTTGATGACTTCAGCATTCTTTGTTTACTGATATGGTTTCTAGTATTTTTCATTCACAGTGCTCCCCCTTAGTCCTAAGTTCAACCAAAAGTATTGGAGACATTCCATGACCAGTTTTGTCCCATGGTACTACAAAGGCTCATTCCTAGAAAAGGTGAAGTTTCTGTTGACATGCCACTCAAAGTGCTAATGTTTGAATCAGGCCCTTTTGATATTCAAAAATTCTAGTGGATTGCCTGTCTTTCTAGTCTATTATGATCCAGGAATAATTTCCCCCTTATTGCTCATTCCCATTCCTAGAATCACACTATTTCAATTATTCTATGCAGGATTAAAAATGTGATCTATTTCCTTAAGGTGTTTAGCCATCATCAATTTTCTTGGAGGCCAAGTTACACATTGGGAAATGTAAGAAAGAACAATCTTATAAATTAGTGTAAGTAAACAGTTAGTAACATTAATAAAGTCATACAGAGCATAATAATTTAGAAACAGAGAAAAAATTAAAAGAATGATTAATATAACTATTTGTAATCTGGTTTCAATAACCCTCAAATCCACAGGGGAGCCAGCTGGAGAAGTTAAAACTAGGAAGGACCAGGTAGAGTGAGAAAGAGGTTTTAGCCTTGTTTACAAAGACTTACTTTACCAACTTGTAGGTCATAGAATAAGAGTAAAGCGTTATTTTGGAAAACAAAGAGTAAATCTCAGTATGTTTCTCAAAAATCTCAGAAAAAAGTCATAAGTTTATCAAACTTATTTATCAATTCATTCAGGTCCGTGGAATTAATTTCTGTTTATCTGGATGAAGTCATCAGGTTTCTACTAGAGTTTCATAATTTACCCAGTTCAGTGATATGATCTGAAAGTTATCAGGAACATATTTGTTTAAAAGTCCCCTTTTTATGAATCTTCCTGAAGATCGTCGTTTTTATCAAACCTGAGTAAAACTGTTTCTATGAATGACCAGACTTAAGATTGCATGGTTTAAATTAGATTATAATGCAATTGACAAGCAACTTGGATATTTTTGACATGCTGTTACAGAAATGGCAGGCCTGCCAAGAAACAAACACCACTCGGAAAGTTGAAGTACCCAGTTTTGAAGTACACACTGGCGGGCTCAGAGGGGCTATAGCTCTGGAGTCCTGAGCGCCTCCAGGAAGTGTAAGTGAGGTATGATAGGGTCGCTTACAAGCTCGGTGTCCATCAACCAATAGGGTGAGTACAGGTAGGCAGTATCATAAAAGCGGAAACAAACGGTCACTTGCAGTAACCCAAAATCGGCCTAGAAAGTTAAAACTTAAAATTCATGAGTTAGCCCGGCCAAGTCTTGGCCCAGAACAACGTTTTTCTTCTCACTTCCCGCTCTTGAACCTTTTACAACCAAGGTTGGAGTCAACATCGTCCTCCATTTGTTGTAGAGACTCATATTTGGAAGCTGACATCTGGAGATTTATAGCCTCTGACCATTCGCAGACTAAATGGGTCATGAAGTTTAAGATACAGGGCCCAAATAGTAGGGCTGCACAAATTAGGAACAAGGGACTTATGAATGGTGCAATCCAGGAGGTCCAGCCGCAGGGGCCTGTCTGTGGGCCCTTGTCTGAAATATATTTTCTCTGCTCCACCCGGTCCTGTAACTCTTGGCCCATCCCTCTGACAATTCCTGATTGGTTGGCATAAAAACAGCACTCTTCACTTAGGAAGAGGCATAGTGCCCCTTCTTTGGCCATGAGTAGGTCCAGACCCCTCCTGTTCTGTAAGATCACTTCGGCCAGTGAGTCAATTTGATTTTGCAGAGCCCCCAGGGTTTCTGCCACATATTGGAAGTCCTGATTGAACTCCCTTGAGAGCTGATAATAGTAATAAGAGGATGAGGTTATGCCACCGATTCCCATGCCTACCCCGGTCAGCCCTCCCATCCCCATGAGAAAAGGGATTAGTTGTACAGCCTGCTTTACTGTTCATGGCTCCTGGTGAGCTACAACTGGAATAGGGAGACTCTAGTTGTTGGTAAAAATGTCTATCTGGGGGCTGAGGTAGGCTAAAGCACACAGCTCTGTCCAATTTGCAGGGAGGCAGCCGTACACAAACTCGCCACACTTAAAATAAGTCCCATTCTTAGAACACCATCCCTGTGTGAGCTGGCAGCCCTGACACATAGTACGAGTGGTTTTATGGTACTGATTTATGGTCAGATTGCTTCCTAATGGATTGGTTCCATTGTTGAAATAACATTCTGGTGCCTTGTAGGTGAGCTCTACCCTGTTTAGCCTGGGACCCCTAGCGGTGGAGGCAGCATCACCATTAGTCCTGGTGAAAACCTTATTTTTGCCAAAGGCACAGCTAGGTGCTGGATGGGATGGAACTGTGATGCAAGCACAGCCAGCAATCCTTTGCTAGGTTTGGATTGGAATGATTAAGAATTCCATGGACCGTGGCCAACAGCACATCTATTTGTGTAGCCAGATTCCGAGGCTCGGCTAAATGCGGGAGTCTTATGGGCTCCCAGGAAGGCAATAGCTTCTGGTGTAGCCTCTGGGCTGCTGGTTGTACTTCTTGCTGTTGTGCCTGGTCTTTTATCCCTCTTCCATCATACATCCCATAATGTGTTTGCTTGGTCCAGCAACCAGCATTCCTGGCGTGCCATAGCACTTGATGCCAGATAAGAGGAAGACTTAACTGTAAAAATCCCTAGGGTCTGCCCTGATATGTGCACTCTGAAACTGAGTCATAGCATTGACTTGGCTTATACGTGTAAGCTGTGAATCCAGGTGGGCATTTGGTCCACCTGTCACCCAGTTCAACACAAGTGATTTGCAAAGCCCAGGGAAGTGAAGGCATTAGAGCCAGTAACATCAGCCTTATGGTTATCTTATGCATATTGCCATAATGAGAGAGCTACCTATAACAAGGTATAAAAGGGCTATCAACATGTTTTGGCCTATGCTCCAGTCAGGTGGAGCAGTGCTGGCCAGCCCCACTGCTATTAGGCAGGCGAATATAGCAAGTAAGGAAAGGGGTAAGGGAGCACAGGAGGAGTATATTCGGTAGTTTCTCCTCAAGCTTCAGCCATGTGTTGACTAGCCAGCCTCTGGGTGTGGCTAGAGCAGGGCTTGTAGTCTTTCTTCTGGGTTCTCCAGTTCTTGAGCCTGAGTGGTTCTCACAGGATGCTCTCATCTCTCCAGGGATCTTCTGCCTGGGGTGGGGTCACCATCTTAATCCTGGAGTGATGAATCCATGGGATGATTCCTGCAACTTTAACAGCTGTACAGGTAGGTAGTACAATCACATATGGTCTCCTCCACTTTGGCTTGAGGGGTTACTTTATCCAGTCCTTTACCCATACTTGGTCTCCCAGTTTGTGGGGATGTACTTGGATCCCTAGTGAGACTGGAGTTCTTTCTATTATCCACCCCCAGATCTCCCATAAGACTTGTTCTAACCCTTGTAACTGGCGGTGGTGCTCTAAGTTTCCTATCACTGGGGTCCTGCTTCCTACTTTGACTATGGGTGGGGGCCTCCCATAGAGAATCTCAAATGAGGACTACACAATGTTAAACCTCAGGGTGCATCAAATTCCCAACAGAGCCAAGGGCAAAATGTCCACCCAAGGGAGCTGAGTTTCTTGGCTGATTTTGGTTATAATTTGTTTCAGTGTCCTTTAGTTTCCCGGAACTTTGGTGTTGATATGCTTGTGTGTAAGTTCCAACGGATGTTCAGTGTTTTTTGCCAGTTGTACTACCTCTGCCACTAAGGCGGACCCGATGGAGGTAGGCATTCCAAATCAAGGAATGACTTCTCTGAGGAGAGCCTTTGTGGCCACTCTTGTTTCATCAGTCCTGGTGGGATAAGCTTCCACCCATCCTGTGAAGGTGCAGATGAAAACCAGTAGGTATTTCTATCCCCTACTGGGTCCAAGATCTCTAAAGTCTACTTCTAGCTGTTTGAGGGGAGCCCGTCTGCATCGTTTTATTCCCATTGGCCCAAGAGGTCCTTGCTTTGGGTTGTTTTGAGAGCAGAGCAAACAGCATTGAGAGACTGAAGTACATGAAATGGGGAGGTGGGAAATCAGGAAATATCACTTTAGGAGTGTCTCCAGAGCCATTTTTCCCACGAGGGTGGCTTCATGTTGCTGTTTGACTATGCAGTAGGCCAGTCACTCTGAAAGAAATATTCTCCCATCTGCCGTGACCCATTATCCGTCCTTTTCTTCTTTCTTCTTCTTTTTTTTTTCCCCCCTGGATCTGCTTGTGCCCACTTGTTTTCATTATGACTATAATCTGGGGAAGTGGATAAATATGGTGCTGCCATAATTTTGGTTACGAGCTTTTCCTGGGCAGCTGCCTCTTTTGTCTTTTGATCAGCCAGCATGTTACCTCCGCTCACAGAGTCATTTCCTTTTTGGTGTCCCTCACAATGGATAACGGCCACTTCCTTCTGATCCCATATTGCCTCCAGCAGATTTACTGTAGAATTACTTTTTGTTTTTCATTTCCTTTCCCCCAGCAGTCAAGAGTCCCCTCTCCTTATAGATGGCTCCATGTACATTTAGGGTTGCAAAAGCATGTTTGGAGTCTGTACATATATTGACTCTCTATCCTCTCCCTTCTCTTAGTGCCCGGACCACACTCAAATTTCTGCTCATTGGGCGGACCATCCTGGGGGAAGGGGTTCTGCCTTGATCACATTGCATGTTGTTATGATGGCATATCCTGCCCGCAGTTGCCCATCTTGCATGTAACTGCTGCTGTCCATAAAGAGCTCCAAGTCTGGGTTTTGGAGGCTCATGTCAGTCAGATCAGGCCTGCTTGTGTATACTTCTTCAATGACTTCCTCACATTCATGGTCAGGCTGTCCATCCCCTTCAGGTAGGTAAGTGGCTGGATTTAAGGTTCTTACAGTCTCCAGGCGCACCTTGGATTCTCGCATTGTAGCCCCTGGTAGTGGGTCATCCTTGCAGTAGTTATCTACTTGTAACTTGGGTTGTTCATTGGGGTCACCACGGAGTGGGGTACTTTTATGTTTAAAGTCTGCCCCAGCATGAGTTTTTCTGCCTTCTTGACAAGGAGGGCTGTGGCAGTGAGAGACTGCACACAGGGAGGCCATCCTGATGCCACTGGGTCCAGTCTTTTAGACAAATAGGACACTGGGCACTGTCATGGCCCCACATTCTGTGTCAGGACTCCGAGAGTGATTCTATCTCTTTCTTGTATGAACAGATTGAATTCCCATGCCACTTCTGGCAGGCCCAATGCCGGGGCCTGGATTAATAGTTCTTCTAGTTGCCTGAAAGCATTCTCTTGTTCAGCTTCCCCCTTGAGTGTTTCCTTTCCTGACCCAACAGCTGCCTCATAGAGGGTCTTAGTTATCTTTGAAAACCCAGGGATGCAGGTCTGGCAGAAACTGTCTGCACCTAGGAACTCCCATTTTTACCTTTTCATTTGTGGTTGGGGTATAGCGCAGATAATTTTTTTTGTTGTTGTTATTCCAGCCCAAATTTTTGTTCTCCTTCTGAGATAATGAATCCCAGGTATTTGACTGTCTTCTTACAGATTTGGGCCCTTTTTCCATGAGAACTTGTATCCCGTCATCTGGAGTAACTCCAGGAGGGCACGAGTTCCTCTCCAATAATCTTCTTCATCTGGACTGGCTAGTAACATACAAATTGTCCACATATTGGAGCAGGGTGCAGTTCAATGTTTCCCCAGGGAATTTTAAATTGTCAGCAGCTAGCACCCCTCCGAACAGGGTGGAAGGGTTTTTAAAACCTTGGGGAAGGTACATCCTGGTCAGTTGGATTTCCCCCTTGTATGAGGATCCTCCCATTCAAGTGAGAATATGGGTTGGTTCACCAGCCAGAGTTTAAGGCAGAAGAAAGCGTCTTTAAAGTCCATATGTGTAAACCATTTGGCACTTGTGGGAATGAGGCCTAGGAGAGCATATGGGTTTGACACCACTTAGTATATGGTGATGTTTACTTCGTTGTCCTTCCGTAGATTCTGAACTGGTCTTTAGTCTGTTCCCTCCACTTTCTTTACCGGGAGCAATGGTGTGTTCCAAGGAGTTATGCATTCAGTTAAGACTCCCTCTTGTCATAGGCGCTGTATGTGCTTCTGGATTCCTAGGTGTGCCTCTCTGCCTGACTGGGCTAGCTCCAAGCTTGAGGTCAGTTACTAGTGGTGTCTGATTATGTGCTAGGCATGGTGGCCCATTTTCATCCCAGACCGATGGGAACTCTTCCATGAGTTCTGGGATTCACTATTTACATACAAATGCCATTGCTCCTCTCAGGGAACGGAGACAGCCAGGATCATGGCCCCTTCCTGGAGGGTTACGTGCGTCTGTTCTCCAGGAACAATTTTGACTTCAGATCCCAATTTGATAGAAGGTCTCTTCCGAGCAATGGTATCAAGCACTCAGGCTAGTATAAAAATTCACGTGTCAGTAGATGGCTCCATAATTTGCAGGATCGTGATTGACAGAAATGGTGGGCACTCAAGTCCCCAGTAGCCCCTATAATAATTGCCTTTTTCTTGGTTAATGGGGCTTTAGGCTAGGTCACCGCAGAATATTCTGCTCCTGTGCGTACCATAAAATTCATTGGCTGGCACCTATTAACATTTTGACCTTGGGCTCCTGGGGTCCCAGGGGAATTGAACCCAGTCCTTCCTATTCTGAGTCGATTACAGCCAGTCCAATGAGGTTTTCAGTTGGTGGTTCCAATTGGTATGTAGGCTTCTTGTGGGGCGCCCTCTGCCCATTTTTTCTATTTGGGCACTCATTCTTGCAATGTGCTGTCTCCTGGCAGCACACACACACTGGGCTCAACTCAAGGCTTTGGGGTTTGCAGTCCCATCTTCCAGGGTGGTACGGGATTCTGGTTGAAGCCCATTTTCCCCAGGGCTGCTGCAAGGAATGCTGCTTTCTGTTTCATTCACCAGTCTGCCTCTCATTGGACTTCCAGCTCTCGATTTATGAAAACTTTGTTTGCTACTTCCAGCAGCTGTGTAGTGTTCATCCTGCTAATCCACCCAGTTCCTGGAGTTTCCAGCATATATCCGGGCACTATTCAGCTACAAAAGCAGCGTTGATCATAGGGTAGTTTTCTTGGGCCTCAGAATGAAATGGAGTATAGACTCAGAAGGCTTCACTTATTCTCTCATAGAAGTCAATGTGTGCTTCTTCTGGCCTCTGGGCCACCGTAGTCATTTTAGACATATTACTCATCTTCATGGCTCCAGCCTTTAACCCTTGTAGGATAGCCTTCTGGTTCTCATGTAGTGCTTCTCTTCCTTCTTGGGTGTTAAAGTCCCAATTTGTTCTCGTGTCAGGGGCCCGTGTCTTGGCCCATTCTGCAGTATTCAATGTGTCCCTGGGGCCTCGGCTCTGCAGCCATTTTTGTGCTTCAGTGAGAATGCATCTCCTCACTTCCATACAGAAAAGGGTCAGAAGAAACTGACGGAACTCTTCCGAGGTGGGCCGGTGAGAACAGAAGATAGACTCTACGATTGTGGTTTCTCAGAGTAGGAATGAGAATGATGGCACCAATTAAGAAGGTCTGTGGTGCTAAATGGTTGATAGTAGAACTTCGGGTGACCAGGTTTGACAGTCCCGTCTTCCCCAACATGCTGCGGCCCTTGTGTCTCCCGCAGCAGCATTTGGAAGGCCAGTGATGCTGGTCTCCCAGCTTGTGCTGAGCGGAGTCTCATTCCTGCTGTCTCAGATGGGGGGTTGGGCTCTGCCTCTGGACCCTCAGTTTGGGGAGGTGACACAGTGGGTGTGGTGTTTCTGGTGGCACCGGAGGTGTGTGTCCCAGGCAAAGAATACAGGAATACCTCATCCCCTGTGTCTCCCTGAAAAATAGGCTTTTCTCTATCTATCTTCTTGGTCTCATTAGGCTTAGCTGATAATATCTTGCATTGTCCAAATCCATTTGAGCAGACACGAATCCACGGGGGTGGAGTCTGCACAATATTCAGCCAGGAGTCAAGGTAAGGGAATTGATGTGGGTGGCCTGGAGTTCTGGTGATTATTTGATAGACTGCTTGCACTTTTGCTAGGTCTAAAGTTCCTCTTGAGGGCCATCTGACTGCAAAGGTCAGCCATTCTAACATGCACGCGGTGTGGGGCTTGCCGGGGCCACTCAAACTCCACAGTCTCTTGTGTACCCCTTTTTGAAATTCTTAATCATGCAGTCTAGGACAGTGGGTTTTGACTTTGAGCCTCCCATTTTCTCTAGGTGTTTTAAGGGTATAGGCCTGTTAGTTTGTGTGCTTGGTAAGGCAGCCTTTTTATCTCCTTCTTCACTCTTCAAAGCACTGGGTTTCCCAGGAGAACAGCTCTCTTGCTGGCTCTATGAGTCATTTGAAGGCTAACTTGGTCAGAAAGACCAGTTTCCAGACACAGCTGACGTCTCTAAAGCCTAAGACAAGACCTAGCTCCAGCGGCTTCCTCATCAAATCCTCTCTATATCCTGAACTAACATAACAAGGGACACGGGCTGACGGTTGATGGCTATACAAATGGACTAGGAAGAGGACTTCTAGGGTTGGTGAGCCCAGACTTGAAGAAATCTCTGTTGTAAACTCAAATCCTGAGGGTCTGAGAGTAGGCAAAATGGACACCCTTTTGGCTGGTTCAAGGACTGGGAAAGCAAGCCTCAGGTGTTCTGTGACAAGGTTAAGTAAGAGACTTTCTCAAATAAATAGCATCCTAGCCTCTGGAGGCAGAGGGTGCGTTGACTCATTGGCCGTTTTATGTCTCTTTCCCTCCCACTGAGGCCGCTCTGTGCTGGGGTCACAGACAAGACAAGGGAAGGTTTTCACTACGTCCCCCTGGCCACTCCCCTCAGAGGGAAAACTGTTCCTCTTAGCTTTGGCTGGCCAGTATAAATGGGTGACTCTGATCGATACCGTAAAGAGTGGATACTGCCCTGAGACATATGAGGTCACCATGGAACTGCAGGTTGGGACTCATTCGAACTCCATAGTTAGAAGCTTTGGAGCTACAAATTCGACCTTGAGCGCATACATTTCAGGCCACACTTTCATTCACACACTCACACAGATATTAACAACTGTCCTCCCTCCTTATCCTGAAGCCTGGTGCACCATTCTAGTGTAGAAGTGTATCTGAATCCTCTTCTGCCCACTGGGACAGGACCCGATTTTATCCCCAGGGGTCTACCCTGTCCGAAGAGTAGCCTGGCGAGGCTGTCCGTCCCTTCACCGAGTCTGGCTGAGGTTCGGCCTCACGGGGGACTGATCCACTGCCGCAAAGAGAATCTGGAATACCGTCAAGTGGTGCCACCTAATTCATCACCAGAGTCCCATCTCCCAATTGGCCATAGCCACCAGCCCAGAGGCTCAAGGGGCCGGTGTGGTTGAATCTCGCTGGGGCCTCCAGAAATGTTACAGAAATGTCAGGCCAGCCAAAAAATAAACACCACTGGGAGGGTTGGAGTACTCAGTTTTATTGCGCTGGTGGGCTCAGAAGGGCTATTGCTCTGGAGCTCTCAGCATCTCTTTGTAGTGTAAGTGAGGTTTTACAGGGCCGCTTACAAGTTTAGGGTCCACCAACCTATAGGGTGAGTACAGCTAGGCAGTATCATGAAAGTGGAAATGAAGGGTCACTTGCAGTTACCTGAAACTGGTCTAGAAAGGTGAAACTTAAAATTCATGAGTTAGCCCAGCCCAATCTTGGCCCAGCCCAACATTTACCTTCTCAATGCAATGTTTTAGAATAATAATTAGCATTAAGTGTGATACCAGAACATATTAGATTTTGGAATAAATATATTAGTGGTGTTTATCTCCACAATATAATCCAAGTTTTATCCTGAATTACTTGTCAATTTTTTTAAAAGTCATTTAACATAGCAAATATGTCTAATTAGTTTAATATCTCTTTGGGATGTTTCAGAGGGCCTCTTTGACCTCCAGTCAAAAGAACTTTAATTAAAATTTGATATTTGGGAAGCTTGTTAAAAGGTTTCAAAACACTTGGTCAGATAAAATCATTATAGGTCACTGTGAAATAATGCTTTATTAATAAAAGTGACAGTGGTTTGAAAAACAGATACAAATCCTTTAAAGCACAGTCACGTAATCTGTTTTCTTAACGTAGAAAATTAAAACCCAGTCTTGTACCAGTTTGCTTTTAACAAAATCCATTTCGTCAATCACGACCATGCACAAAACTCTTTTGAAGAATTTCTTCTCCACAAACTTTTTATTACTTTCTATATCCATATTTTTAATCCCTTAATTCTCCTATCTAGAAAGTAATAAAATGTAATTTTATTTTTATAACTTCTTTTGCTGAAAACATGCACTCTACTTTTCTACTGAATATCAAAAATGCCTTTATTATTATTTGTATGAGCTTGAAATACATATTTATATTAGAACATTTAACTCTTAAAATCCTTGATTTCCAGTGAAAACTCGGGAATAAGCAATTATGGATTTTCTTATACACTATCATTCTGTAGATTGACAAGCATAAATACTAATAATAATTTCTAAAACCTTGTACTGCTTTACAGAAAATCTCTTAAGGTGGTGCCACATACATTAAATCAATGGTCCCAAATACATTTAGTTTCTCTGTAAAGGGAAGCCTATTTTTAATAATTAATATTTTAGTGTCTTACTTCATTTAGGAATGACCCATTTATTTAATAAACTTCCATTATTTAACTTAACTTAGCACAACTCTAGAATTTTAAGAAACCAAATATTTGCAGAGGTTTTTTAAAGCGTACATTCCTAAATTATAATCATTTTTATGTTATTTACACTAAAGCTCTTATCTCTTTTCCATTTAATTTACTTAGGATTTTATCACACAAACAACTAGTGTTTTTTTTTTTTTTGACAAATTTCCAACAGATATAACAAGTTATTATTTGACTTTTATTAAACCTAGGTACAGTAAAATAATTATACTTAATATTGATTAATATGAAGATGTCTATATTATTCAACACACTTAAACTAAACTTAGTATCTTGTATTTAATTATTACTGAATTTTTCCAATTCACATGAAACTAAAAGTCAATTTGGTAAGTTTTCATTTTAGAAATATTTACTTTAATTCAATTAAGCCCTTTTATAAATTTAATATTGATAATTTTTAGCATTAGCAATATCTCATTTCTATAATGTGTACACAGACTTCTAAACAGACAAAACTAGAGATCTCATAGCTTCTCTTCAAGCTCATTATGAATTCTGTATTACAATATAAGTTTCCTGCTTATAAATAGCAGCTGGGTTAAATTGGATTTGTTTGCTCAAATCACTAAGGCTTATTATTTATGAGAAAGGCTTTCACGATTTTTATTCATCCTTGACAAAGTCTGAAGGACTAGTCAGGTTTCTGATTTCTAAAATGGCAATATTTCCTTTGGCCTTAAGTTTTACCTCATTGAGCTAACTAGACTCAGTCTCAGGTCATTGTTTGCTGTATTTACATTTTTGATTTGTAAGACAAAGATAGTTGCTTTTAGTTCCCCAATGAAATGTTTTGTTACCTAAGTCCAAGTGTATCCCTTTCATTTGCTTTCCTGTATCAGTGAGAAGACCTCCAAACAAAGAATTCCATCTTTTAAGACTTTAGGGTTTACTTTATCATGTCTTCAGAGGCTTGCATAAGTTATTTAACAAGGACTCTCTTTCTTGAGTTACAAGTTATACTCAGAGTAACTCTCTTATTGTTATTTTTTACTAGCCCCTGATTATTAGTTTTTAGTTTACTTTATATTGAATGGCTCAGGTAACTCTATTGGTTTCCTTAAGTATGTTTAATTCATATTTCCTGAGGGGCAGATTAATGTGCCCAGTCTTATAATCAGGAAGGGGAAGCGTTCCCCATTGAAACATGTCTATCCCACAACATATTTAAGCAAAAGAAGTTCACATAAAGCCCATTAAAGTATAGTAATTATATAAACTTATCTCAACTTTATCAACTCATAATTTAGTATTCATTAGGTTTAATCAATGTCTTACTTTGCATGCTAGAAGCCTTTTTTTTTATTTCTTCATGACTTCATCTAACTTTATATAAGTCTCTGAGGTCCCCAAATTTGAGCCAACGGACTTAGGCCCTTGACAATTTTTAATTTGATTAATTAGTCTGTTGCTCCAATAGCTGATCAAGTATCTCATTGTAAACTTTTTCCAGCCATATAAATATATACATTTAAAACTGGGGTAAATAAAGCTGACTTATTTTAACTTTAATGTTGGGGACCAATAGTTGATCCCTTTGGCCTTTATAAACTTACATAGTGCAGTATCAAAACATTGTATCTTAATCCATAGATGACCATTTAATTTATCCCATTTCAAATAACCACCTGAAAAATATTTATCCATTTGGGAGAAAGGCTTTGGTGGTATAGTGGTGAGCATAACTGCCTTCTATTAGGGATCAGTACCTAATTTTTCCCTGTTAAGAAAAAAAAATCTTTAGACATTTTCTATGTTCTTTTGCTCAGTTACTTAACTGAATTAACATCAATTATTCTAATGTTTTACTAGCATCTCTAAAACCTATTGAGAGGAAAGGAAATACACAAATGTAGCTTTTGCTTTTGTTTGTTTGTTTGTTTTCTAAGTTGTTAGTTTAACCATTATATATATATTTCCCCACTTTTAAACTTGATGGATTTTTATAGGTACCAGTAAAACAGCTGTTTATAATGAGAGCTCTCATAACTTTTACCAATTTAGACGTTTCTCCATTTTAATGTATCCATCATCTGCCTATAAATGGGATATATATATATATATATATATATACACACTCACATATAAATACACATATACATTAAATACACATTTAAATACACATATACATATACATATACATATTATTAGTGATTTCAAAGCAATAAGATGAAGAGGCTTTCCCACAAGAGAGTGGGGATTGTCATCTAAATAAAATTCAAAAGTTTACTCCACAAAAGAGTAAAGTCTTTTGTGGTCCAGGCTGATGCAGCAAAGTTTAAGATGGCAAAATGCCTGAGAATTGGTGTAATCAAAGGATTGTTTAGAATCCCAATTTATTTGCTTGGCTGTCCAAATGTACATCATACTTGAACATTTTGGAAAGCAGAATACAAGTTTTCTTTTCAAAAAAGGAACGCATACATGCATACATACACACACAATGTCCAAAGAAAGATGAAACTTTCATTTCAAGGACACAGGAAGAGAAATCCAAGTTCCCCCTAAAGGGATTTTCTTTCTGTAAAGTCAGATTTCAAAAAAAAAAAGAAAAAGAAAAATGTTTTCATCAGGACTCACCAGTTATTTATAGGGTGTTTTTTTTTTAATTCCCAATTAAATTTGCAAGTTTGGTGCGTAGATAAACCTATCTAGGGTATTAGTTGGAGGCTGGCAATCGGTCATTTCTTTCTCTTTTCTTTAAAATATTCTATTCCCCATTCTAAGGTCAGGTTCTCATGTTATAGAAATGACAGGCCAGCCAAGAAATAAGCACCAATCGGAGGGCTGGAGTATTCAGATGTATTACACCAGCGGGCTCAGAAGGGCTTCTACTCTGAAGCTCTGAGCACCTCCAAGATGTGTGCATGAGGTTTTATAAGATAAATCAGAAGCTTGGGGTATTCAGCCAATAGGCATGGAACAGCTTTAGCTGCATCATTATCACAAAAGTGGAGGCAGGGAGACAGCAAACCAACATTCCAAAGCCATATATATGTATCTTTGAAAATCCAGCTGGCTAGCAACAAGAACAACAAAAAATGAACAGCAAACCAACACTAATTAACTTAACTTTATGAATTAGCCCAGAACTCAGATCAGTATTCCGATACTTAGAATTGTGAGTTATCTTGTTAGCTCAGCTTAGCTTTTCTTTCACATTCTTAGACTTGTGAGTTATCTTGTTAGCCCAGCCTGGCTTTTCCTTCATATTCCCCCCTCTTGATGTTTTCACAACCCTAGTTGGAGTAAGCATCATCACTTATCTGTTGCAGGGGCTCATAATTGGAGGCTAGCATCTGAAGTTTTATAGCCTCTATTCGCTCACTGACAAAGCGGGTCAGGAAGTTTAGGACACAGGGCACAAATAGCAGAACTGCAAAAATCAGGAGCAAGGGACCTATGAACGGTGCCAGCCAGGAGGTCAAGCCCCAGGAGCATACCATGGGTTCTTATCTAAAATATGTTTTCTCTTTTCCACTCAGTCTTGTAACTCTCGAACCATCCGTCTGATAATTCCTGATTGCCATAAAAACAGCACTCTTTGTTTAGGAAAAGGCATAGTCTCCTCTCTTTGTCCGTGAGTAGGTCCAGACCCCTCCTGTTTTGTAAGATCTCCTCGGCCAGAGAGTCAATCTTATTTTGCGGATTTCCCAGGGTTTCTGCTATTTGTTGGAGATGGTGGCTGAATTCACCTGTAAGCTGATAATAGTAATAAGAGGAAGAGGCGATGCCACCGATTCCTGTGCCTAACCCTGTTGCCATTCCGAGACCCACTAGCAAGGGGATCAATTTTATAGCTCATTTTATTCTCCATGGATGCTGGTGAGTTATGACAGGGATGGGTAGAAATTGATTATTAGGCATTATGTCCATTCGGGGAGTGAGATAAGCCAAAGCACATAACCCTGCCCATCTGGCAGGGAGGCACCGGTAGGCAAATTCGCCACACACAAAATAATTCCCGTTATTAGAATCATCCTTGTGTGGGTTGGCACCCTAGACCCATACAGTGAGAGGTTTTAATGCATTGATTTATAATTAGATTGCCCTCTAAAGGATTAGTTCCATTGTTGAAATAGCATTCTGGTGCCTTGTAGGCGAGTTGTACCCAGTTCGCCCTGGAACTCCTAGTGGTAGTGACAGCATCACTATTAGTCGTGGTTAAAGTCTTAGTGAGGTTTATCAGAGGTAAAGCCAGGTGCTGGATAGGGCCAGAACGCAAGCATAGCCAGCAATCTTTAGCCAGGTCTGGATTGAAATGATAGAGAATCCCATGGACTGCGGCTAATGGCCTATTTATTTGTGGATCCGGATTCCGAGGCTCGGCTAAAGATGGAAGCTTTATTGGCTTCCGGGTAGGTAATAACTTTTGGTGTCACCTCTGGACTGTTGGCCGGCATGCCTGATCCCGTACCCTTCCTTCATCATTCATCCCATACTGTGTTTGCTTGGGCCAGCACACTAGCTTGCCAGGTGTGCCATAACATTTGAAGCCAGATACATAATAAGCCTTAACTGTGCCAAATCAGTAGGATTTGCCCTGATATGTGCACTCTAAAGAGGAGTCATAGCATCGACTCGGCTGATAAGTATAAGCTGAAAATGCAGGTCTGTACATGGACCACCTGTCACCCGGTTCCGTGCACGTGCATTGTACAGCCAAGGAGAGTGAGGGTATTAGCGTCAGTAACATCAGCCTTATGATTATCTTAGACATGATGCTTCAGTGATGGCACTAATTATGACAAGGTATAAAATAGCTATCAGGATTCTATGGCCTATGTTCCAGTCAGGTGGGACGGCGCTAGCTAGCCCCACCAATAATAGGCAGACTAGTACAGCAAAGAAGGAAAGAGGCAAGGGATCACAAAAGAAATGCATTTAACACTTTGTTGAGATTTTCTTAAGCTTTAGTCGTGCGTTGACTAGCCAGCTTCTGGCTGTGGCTAGAGCAGGGCTTGTCAATCCTTTTCTGGCCCCTCTTGATCTTGATCTTGAGCAGGTCTCCCGGGACACTGTCAATTGTCCAGGGACCCTCTGTCTGAGGTGAAGTAGCCCTCTTAACCCTGAAGTGGTGGATCCAAGGGATGATTCCTGCAACTTTAACTGCTGTAGGGGTAGTTAATACCACTAGATATGGTCCCTTCCATGTTGGTTTGAGAGGTTCTTTTTTCCAATCCTTCACCCATACTTGGTCACCTGGTTTATCGGGATGCACTTGGACCCCTAACGAAATGGGGGTATTCTCTATTACCCAACCTCAAACTTCTCGTAGTACTTGTCCTAGTCCCAACAGTTGTTAGTGGAGCCCTAAATTTCCTATTTCTGGAGTGCGATTTCCCATCCTAACTAAAGGTGGCGGTCGCCCATAGAAGATTTCAAAGGGAGAGTACCCAATATTAAATTTTGGGGTGCATCTTATTCGCAATAGAGCCAGGGGTATAATGTCCACCCAGGGGAGCTGGGGTTTTTTTGGCTGATTTTAGCTATCATTTGTTTTAGAGTTCTGTTCATTTGTTCTACCTTCCCTTAGCTTTGAGGCCGATATGCTGTGTGCAGGTTCCAGCGGAAGCTCAGTAACTTTGCCACTTGCTCTACAATTTCTGCCAGGAAGACGAGTCCATTATCAGACCCGATGGAAGTAGGCATTTCAAACCGAGGGATGACATCCATGGGAAGAGCCTTTGTCACTTCCCTTGTTTTCTCTGTCCTGGTGGGGTAGGCTTTTACCCATCCTGTGAAGGTGCAGACGAAAACCAGCAGGTACATATATCCGTTACTGGGCCCAAGTTTAGTAAAGTCCACTTCTAAATCTTCGAAGAGATCCAACCTGCATCATTGCATTCCCATTGGCCAAGTGAGCCTTGTTTGGATCGTTTTGTGCACAGAACAAGCAGCATTGGGAGACTGATTTGCACAGAGTAGGGAGACAAGAAATTAGGAAATATCACTTCAAGAGGGCCTCCAAAGCCGTTTTTCCTGTATGTGTGGCTTCGTGCTGTTGTTGGACTATACGATAAATTGGTCGTTCTGGGATGAAAACCATTCCATCTGTTATGATCCACCACCGGTCCTTCCCTTTCTTTCTTTGTTCGGCCTGTGCCAACTTGTTTTCATTGTGGCTGTATTCTGGGGCAGTGGGTCGCTCTGGCGCTACCATAACTTTAATTACTGAGTGTTCCCAAGCAGCTACCTCTCTTGCCTTTTGATCAGGTAGCCTGTTCCCCTGGCTCACAGGGTCATTTCCTCTTTGGTGTCCCTTACAGTGAATAACAGCCACTTCCTTTGGATCCCATACTGCCTCCAGTAACTGTAGAATTTCTTCTTTGTTTTTGATTTCCTTTCCCCCAGCAGTCAAAAGTCCTCTCTTCTTATAGATGGCTCCATGCACATGCAAGTTTGCAAATGCATATTTGGAATCAGTGTATATCTTGAGTCGTTTTCCTTTCCCTTCCTTTAATGCCTAGACAAGTGCTCAGATCTCTGCTCGCTGATCAGCCCATCCTGGGGGAAGGGACTCTGCCTTTATTACCTCTCGGGTTGTGGTTACAGCGTGACCTACTCGCTGTTGTCCATCCTGCATGTAACTGCTGCCGTCTGTGAAAAGTTCCAGGTCTAGGCTTTGCAGGGGCTTGCCGGTTAGATCAGGCCTTACTCCCGTACGCCTCTTTGATGATTTCTTTGCAGTCATGGTCAGGCTGCCCTTCCCCCTCAGGCAAAAATGTGGCTGGGATTAAGGTTCACACAGTCTCTAGACGGACTCTTGGATTTTCACATAGAAACCCCTAGTAGTGGGTCATCCTTGTGTTAGTTATGCAATTGTAACCTTGGCCGTTCATCAGGGCAACCACAGAATGGGGCACTTTTACCATTTAAAGTCTGTCTCAGTGTGAGGTTTTTTTTTTTTTTTTTTTGCCTTACTGACAAGGAGTGCTGTGGCAGGGAGGTCCCATAAGCAGGGTGGCCATACTGATGCTTCAGGGCCCAGTCTTTTAGATTAATAGGCCACAGGGCACTGCCATGGCCCTATATTCTTAGTTAGGATGCCAAGAGCGGTTTGGCCTCTTTCATGTACAAACAGGTTAAAGTCTCTTGTTACATCTGGTAACCCGGGGATCCAGAGCCGGCAAAACCCAGCTGTGGCCAGGAACTCTCGCAGAATTTATTTTTGTTTCCGGTCAGGGTATGGCAGAAATAACTTGTTTTCGTTCTGGTCCTAGGGCTTGGTGTCCCTCTGAAATAATAAATCCCAGGTATTTGACTGTCTTTTTGCAGATCTGGGACTTTTTCCATGAGACCTTGCACTCCAGTTGCTTGGAGTAACCCTTGGAGGGTTCAAGTTCCTTTCCAAAAGTCTTCTTCACTGGGGCTGGCTAACAGCAATTTATCCACATACTGGAGCAGATTACAGTTCAATATCTCCCCAGGGAATTTTACAAGATCTGAGGCTAGTGCCTCTCCGAACAAGATGGGCGAGGTTTTAAAGACTTGGGTGAGAAGTGTCCATGTCAGTTGAGTTTTTCCTCCAGTATGGGGATCCTCCCATTCAAATGAGAATATGGGGGGGCTCACAGGTGTGAGTTGAAGACAGAAGAAAGTGTCTTTAAGGTCTAGGCATGAAAACCACTTGGCATCTGTCAGATTGAGGCCTAGAAGAGTGTATGGATTTGGCACTGCTTGATGTATTGTAGTGACTACGTCATTCACTTTTCATAAGTCCTGCACTGGCCGATGGTCTGTTCCTTCTGCTTTCTTCACCAAGAGCAATGGTGTGTTCCAAAGACATCTGCACTCAGTTAGGATTCCCTCTTGTCGGAGGCGCTGTATATGCTTCTGGATTCCTAGGTGGGCCTCTCGAGGCATGGAATATTGCTTCTGTCTTACTGGGATGGCTCCAGTTTTGAGGTCAATCACCAGTGGTCCCTGATTATGTGCCAAGCCTGGTGGTCCATTTTCAGCCCAGACTAACGGAAACTGTTCCAGGAGTTTGCTAGGATTTCCCCAGAGTTCTCTGCTCTCATACAGATGCCACTGTTCTTCTCGGGGAACTGAGATGGCTAGACTCAGACTCTCCCTGTACGGTCAGATGTGCCTGTTTCCTGGGGACGAAGGGATATTGTGCCCCCAATTTAGATAGAAGGTCTCTTCCGAGTAATGGTATCAGGCATTCAGGCAAATATAAAAATTCATGTGCCACTAGATGGCCCCTGCTTGACAGGATCATTGTTCACAGAAATGGCAGGCAGTTGAGTCCCCAGTAGCCCCTACAATAGTCTCCTTTTTCTTGGTCAGGGGGCTACAATTTGGGACACCACAGAATACTCTGCTCCTGTGTCTACCATAAAAGTCTTTGGTTGGCCCCTTATAAACATCTTGACCTTGGGCTCCTGGGTGCCCTGGGGCAGGGAGCCTGGTCTCCGCTATTCTGACTCGACCCTAGCCAGTCCGATGTGATTACTGGCTGGTGGCTCCAGCTGATAAGTAGGTCTTTTGAGGGGTGCTCTCTTTCCATCCTTTCTCTTTGGGCACTCGTTTTTCCAGTGTCCTGTCTCCTGGCAGTATGCTCACTGGTCTCGGCCCAGGGGCATCCATGGTTGGGGTCCCATCTTCCTGGGTGGTGCAGGATTGTGGCTGAAGCTTGTTTTCCCCAGGGCTGCTGCAATGAGTGCAGCTTTCTGCTTCATTCTCTGGTCTGCCTCTCGTTGGGCTTCCCGTTCTCGGTTTACAAAAAATTTGTTTGATACTTCCAGCAGCTGTGTAGCGTTTATACCTGAGAATCCATCCAGTTTTGGGAGTTTCCGGCATATATCTGGGTATGATTGGGCTACGAAGGCAGCATTGACCATAGGATGGTTTTCTTGGGCCTCAGGATCAAAATGAGTGTATACTCGAAATGCTTCATGTAGTCTCTCATAGAAGTCAATGGGGTCTCGTCTGGCCTCTTGGTCACCGTGGTCATTATAGACATGTTAGTTGGCTTCTTGGCTCCCACTCTTAGCCCTTGTAGGATGGCTTCCCAGTTCTCACGTAGTGCTTCTCTTCCTTCTTAGGTGTTAAAGTCCAAAACTGGTCTGGTGTCAGGGGCATGTGTCATGGCCCACCCCGACCATTTTCGTGCTTCAGGGAGAATGCATCTCATCTCCTCCATATTGAAAATAGTCAGAAGCAGCTGGCGGACATCTTCCCAGGTGGGCCGGTGAGAATGGAAGATAGACTCTACGAGGTCAATCATAGCCTGCGGGTTTTCAGAGTAGGAAAGGGTATAATGACGCCAATTGAGGAGATCTATGGTGCTAAAGGATTGATGGTAGACTACGGGGTGCCTAGGCTGAACACTCCCTTCTTCCCCAACTTGCTGCAGCCCTTGTGTCTCCCGCAGTGGCACTTGGAGTGTCGGTGGTGCTGGCTTCCCAGCTTGTGCTGAGTGGAGTCTCTTTCCTACTGGCTCAGGCTGGGGGCTGGTCTCTGCCTCTGGTCCTCAGGTTGCGGAGGTGGTGACACAGAGGGTGGTAGTGTCTCCAGTGGGACTAGAGGTGTCAAAGCCCTGGGGGCATATGGAGGGTGTAGGCACATCTCGTCTTCTGCATCTCCCTGGAAAATAGGCTTTTTTTCTGTCTGTCTTTTTGGCCTGGACCGGCTGAGCTGATAATATCTTGCATTGTCCAGGTCCATTTCAGCAGAACCGAATCTATGAGGGTAGAGCCTGGGTGATATTCAGCCAGGAGTCAATGTAAGGGAATTGATCTGGGTGGCCTGGGGTTCCAGTGATTATTTGATACACTGCTCACACTGTTGCTAGGTCCAGAGTTCCTCCTGAGGGCCATCGGACTCCAAAGGCCGTCCATTCCAGGTCACACAAATTTCGGAGCCTGCCAAAGGTCATTCAAATTCCAGTCTCCTGAGAACCCATTTTTGAAATTCTTAATCATGCAGCCTAGAGTGGTGGGTTTTGACTTAGAGCCTCCCATTCTTTCCAGATGTTTAAGGATAATAGATCTGTTGCTTTAGATGTTTGGGAAGGTAGCCTTTATATCTTTTCCCATCTTCACTCTTCAAAACACTGGAGTTTCCAAAGAGACTGCTCTCTTGCTGGGTGTATGAGTTGTCTGAAGGCTAATTTGGCCAGGGAGTCTGGGTTCCAGTCACAGCTGATATCTCTGGAGCTCAAGGCCTCAAGCAATTCCAGGGAGTTTCTTCATTAAATCCTCTCTATATCCTGAACTAACTTATCAAGGGCGTGGGTCTGATGGTGGATTGTAAAACAAATGGAGTAGAAAAGGGACATCCAAGGCTGGGTGAGCCCGGTCCTGAAGGGATTCGTCTTCTAAACTTGAGTACTGGGGTTCTGAGGCTAGGCAAAGGGGGCACAACTTGGGTCAGTTCAATAAGGGAACAATAAGTCTCAGGTGTTCTGTGACAGAATCAGGTAGGAGACTTCTCAAAGAAATTGCATTATAGCCTCTGAGGGCACAGGGGCTTTGACTCATTGGCTGTCTATGTCCTTTTCCCTCCCAGTGTAGCCACCGTGTGCTGGTGTCGCAGACAAGACAAGGGAGGGATTTTGTTGCATCTGCCTGGCTGCTCCCCTCGCAGGGACAAAGGTGTTCTTAGCTTTTGGGGCTCAATATAAGCCACTGACACTGATTGGGACCCTGAGGGACCGATACCGCCCTGAGCCATATGAAGTCACCACGGAACCACAGGTTGGGTCTCTCTTGAACTCCGTAGCAGAATGCTGTGGAGCTACAAACTTGAGCCTGATTGCATGCTTTACAGGCCGCTCATTCACACACACACACACACAAACACACACACACACACACACACACACTCACACACACACACACAGGTTAAGCACAGTCCTCCCACCAATACCAATATCCTGTTTCCTGTAGGAGGGTATCAGCCTCCTCTTCTGCCCAACGGGACAGGACTTGATTCCTCCTCGGGGTTCCTACCTTGTCCGGATGTCCACCTGGTGAGTCTGTCTGTCCCTCCATGGAGTCTTGCTCTGGTTGTTGCCCAGCCACCTGGGGGCCAAGCTGCCATCATGAAGAAGAACACGGAACACCGTCAGGCGGCGCCACCTCGTTCGCTGTAGGAGTTTCGTCCCCCAGTTGGCTGGAGCCACCGGTCCAGTGGCTCAAGGGGTCAGTGTAGTTGTATCTCCCTGGGGCCTCCAGAAATGTTATGGAAATGACAGGCCAGCCAAGAAACAAGCACCACTCATAGGGTTGGAGTATTCAGATGTCTTATGCCGGCGGGCTCAGAGTGGCTTCTGCTCCAAAGCCCTGAGCACCTCCAAGATGTGCGCATGAAGTTTTATAGGGTAAAGTACTATCTTGGGGTATTCAGCCAATAGGCATTGAACAGCTTTAGCTGCATCATTATCACAAAAGTGGAGGCAGGGAGACAGCAAACCAACATTCCAAAGCCATATATATATCTTTGAAAATCCAGTTGGCTAGCAAAAACAAAAAAATCATGAACAGCAAACCAATACTAATTAACTTAAGTTTATGAGTTAGTCCAGCAGAACTCAGATCAGTATTCCGATACTTAGATTTGTGAGTTACCTTGTTTGCCTAGCCCAGCTATTCTTTCACATCTTTATACTTCTGAGTTATCTTGTTAGCCCAGCCCAGCATTTCCTTCATAGTCAGAATAAAATCACTAGTGGGCTTCCCCACAGGGACAGCTGCATGGCATGTGGTCTTGGTCCCAATCACCCCTGCAAATTTCTCAGTCCTCTGAGAAAGGCGTTGCCAGTCAGGAGAGGGGTACCATCTTTGGAGTCAAAAGGCTCCTAAGACTTTTAATTTATCCAGACAAATTTAATGAATGTTGCCAAATTGAGGAAACATTAGGCCAGCCTATTTCCTAACCACTCAGTCCAGATCCCAGTATCTTTCAAACAGATCCCACCTGGGATGTCTCCACTGGTGGGTATTTCCCTGGTGTCTTTCAACCAGCCCTACCTAGGATGTATCCTCTTGGTGGGTATTCCCCTGATGACTTTCAACCAGGCCCCACCCAGCGGGTCTTTGCTGGGTGGTCATTTCCCCCAGTATCTTTTAGCTGGAGGGTCTGATTCCTGGACACAGTGCCAGATAAAACTTAGGATGGTCAACCAATATGGGATATTTGAGAACCGGTAGAGATTCACCCAAATTCGTATGGACTCCCTGACTAGATTGATGGGCAAAATGGGCCTCTGCTGGTACCAAGACTGTGTTCCCTTGTACAGTTCAGGTGAAGGAACAAAGTCTGCTCTAGGTGCCTTGGTCATGGTTGCCAAAACTGTTGACTGAAATAAATGCACAACCTAAATGTTGAGAGTTACGTTTTATTCGGCGGACATTTCTGAGGCATCCAGCCCCTTTGAGCCTCTAAGATTGCCCTGAGGTACTGCTCCAAAGAGATAGGGGAGGAGCTAAGAAACACAGGAGTTTTACAACAAAGGCCAGGTAGGTGGCACAATAAAAGATTACTGTTAACTAAAGAAAGCCAGGCATCACAAGTTAAAGAATTCAGTGCTTTCCTATATAGGAGAGGAAGCAAACATTTGGGCTCATTGAATTTGTTCCTTTGACAAATATCTAGCTATCTGGGTCCAGTATCCTGTCCATTCTTATTCTGAGTCCCCTCAGAGTGCAGCATTGTGAGTGGCTGCATAGGCTGGGCTGCAGGCTTGTCTTCACTGGGGAATGGTGGCAGTGACTGATGACTTGATGACTTCACAATTCTTTGTTTACTGATATGGTTTGCATTGTTTTTCAGTTACAAGTCTGAGTAGTTTATAAGCAAATTCCTTTCATTCAATTTGAGCCTGCAGCTTCTGTGAATCAATATTAGTTAAGGGCTCTGTTCATTCTGCTTCCTCCATCCACTCTTTTATTTTACAGAAACTAATCACTATAGTAATTAACATAGATCTGAAAACCCAGTCTCAGTTTCAAGTGAATCATTCATGCGTCTTAGCAAATCTCAATGGCTCTTAAGTAGCTTTGGGAAATTCCTTAGCTAAAGCTCTAAGTTCTGTTTGCCTCCTGGGAGTGCATGTAAGATGGCTTTTCTCCTCCAGTAATAGAGTCCTCTTTAAAGGCAGCTATTTTACAGCTGATTATATTTCTTCCTTTACTGAGGAAGGAGAAGAAGCAGAGGCAGTTTTGATGGAAGAAAGAGAGGCATAACTTCTGGGTTAGGCAGTTGAGATAGAAGAGCACAGGGAGAGAGGCAGGTTCTTTAAGAAATTCTAATATAGTTTCTAGCAATCTCTTTTTTGGTTTCCTGCAAAGGAGGTATTTTATCACTTCTTCCTCTAGAAACTTCTAAATACCAATTAGAATAAGTATCTCATTCAGGCTGTTTGAGCTTATAACTGTCTTTTTCTAGTTGCATATGCAAAAACAAACAAGCAGACAAACCAAGCATTAGTTTTGGAAAGTCAAAAGAGCCCTGGCTGGCCATTTCATGTCGAGGTATAATTTACGTTTTCTCCCACTGGCTGAAGAAGTTTTATTACTCTTATGTACAGAAAACTTGGTAGGGTACACTTAGCCCAGTTTCGTGGTCAGTTCTTTGGCCTTTGCATTTTCCAGCTTGGCAATGCAAGCCACTGATTTTGGACCCAGGAAATTGCCTCCCCAGTGACAGCGGGTATCATCATATCTGTCATTGTAATTGGTCCTGATGACTTCCACCAACTTGACCAGGGCTCCTTTGCCTTCTGAGTTCACCTGCGTGAAGGCAACAGTGGTGCAGGTCTTCCTGTGGACCAGGAGCCCCAGACTGGCCTTCCCCTTGACGATGCAGTAGGGAACACACATCTTCCAACACTGGGCAAGCAGGAAGACAACCAGCTGGAAGACAGCATCGTCAGTTTGAGTGTATTTCAACCAAAAGTAGTAACTTAAAAGCTAATGTGGCAGCAATTGCTCAGGGTTAAAAAGCTCATGTATTTGCACTTCAAGGTTAATTCAGTGAGAAATTCACATCATTGCAAGAGATATCCTTTATTATAGCTTCCTGAGTGAGACAAATATTTGCAGGTATCATTTCCATATATATGTTGTACATGAACCTGCCTGGGGTGTTAGTTGGGAGCTGGTAATCTGTCCTTTTTCTTGTTCCAAAAGCTTTATTTTCCACTCTAGGGTCAGTTTGTTGAAATAAAATTACTGTTAAAGATCATGTAGTTGAGCAGTGTTGTGAGCTTAATTCCCCTGGGGCTTTTCTCCAGAGTCATTCCAGCTCCATTATTCATTGTGTCTTAGGTTCTTTTCCTGGTAGTATAAGACTACCACCTGTGTTCTGATGGGGAATGGCCAGTTCCTATTTGTGTCCCCAGGAGAGTAAACTTTAATTAAAATAGTGGGCTTACCTACTGGGACAGCTGCATGTTATTGAGATAGGAGGGAAGGAGGCAGGGCTCAACCATTAAAAGAATGAGAAAGCAATTGAGAACGGGACATAAACTGGTTAGAACGAACTCAGCTGCAGATGGAGGAATATTTGACTTCCAGTAGACCTTGGGCTGGATTATAGGCTCATTATTGTCTTACATTAGCATGCTAAAGTACATAGCCACAGGCACCAAGAGAGTTCCATGGCTGGTTATAAAATGTCAACAAGTGGGTGGTGGCCCAGTTCCTGGGAATCCCTGTCTCTTCTCCCAAACAGTTGAAATAGTCCTCCCACTTATTAACATATGTAATCACTAATCCCATAAAAACAATACCCCACACACTCACATTCTGGGTCTGCTCCCATTTTCTGAGACAACCACATGCCCTAGGTATGCTCTCCTTTCTGAATCCCACACTGCCAGAATGTATCACCCTGAATAAATCAACTTTCTCTTTACTATGGCTTGCTCTTAGTATCATTCCTGGGTAAATACAAGGACCCTCGCTTGATGGGGCACATCTCAAGGACTCACCCAAGACCTGGGTCAAGACCATCTTCTCATGCCCTATTTTCCTGCAAGAGTGTGAGGCATTCCTTCTATCACTCCTGTAAGTTTCTCAGTGTGCCTGAGAGAGCTGGTGCCAATCAAGAGGAGAGTACCTTCCTTGAGTTGTAAATCTCCCGTATGATTTCAGTCTTATTTTTACAAACTCTGTTAAAGTAGCCAATTCATGCGAAAATGACAGGCTGTCCTTCCTCTAATTATCCAGTCTAACCCTATTCAGTGTTCTTTTAACAGAACAATCTCTCCCCAGACTTTCAACTGGGGATAAAACCACTCAGTGTCCAAACTAAGAAAAATCTCCCCAGTGTCTTTCACTGAGTATAGTTCATTGGATCAAAATTCTTCCCAGTGTCTCTTTCACTGAGTATAACCTAGGTATTTCTTCTTGAAACTAAAATTCAAGGATAACCTACTCTTTTAGAGAGGAGTTTAACACCTCTGAATTAAACTTAGGATCATCAAACGATAACAGAAGACCCTAGAACCAAGAGATATCCCCTGAAATTCATCTGAACTCACCAATGAGCCCAAGAAACCTCTGCTGGTACCAAGGATGTGGATCCTCATAGATTTCAGGTGGAGGAGAGAAGTCTGCTCTGGGTGACTGCTGATCACCAAAATTGTTCACTGCACCAAATGCACAATGCAAAAGTTGAGAATTATGTTTTGTTTGGCAGATACTCTGCAAACTTCAAGCCTGGGAGGCAGCCTCTCAGATAGCTGAAGAAAGGACTGCTCTGAAGTGGTAAGGGATGAGCCAGTTTATATAGCTGTTTTTCAACAAAAGCAGGTAGTCAGCACATCAAAAGATTGCTGTTAGTTAAAGAAAATACAACTCAACTTAATGAGTTTAGTATTTTTCTCTCTATGGGAAGATACAAGTAACTGGGTTTGTTGGAATCATTCCTTTAATATGCGTCTTTATTCTCTAGGTCCAGCACCATGCTTTTTCCCTTCCTGAGTCCCCTCAGGTGCACTCTAGGGGGCTGCTGCAGTAGCTGAAGTCTTGATGGCCACGACATTCTTTATTTTTCTGATACAGCAGGCAGCATTCTTAGTCGACACACTCATGTTTGTTTCTCCAGCTATCATGGCAGCGACTATATGTAAGGCAATAATGAGTTTTGGTCCCTTTGCTAGAGGATAAGCTGGTTTTCTCAAAATAAATAACTGTAAGCATAATTACTCTTTGCCTCCGGAAGAAACACCAATGGCATTGTAGGGGTTATTTTGAGTAGCATTCACTAAGGTGCTGACTGGTAAGTCCATTGAGAATGGTTGGTTATACCGATCATTGCTAATTACTTGAGGAAAAAGAACATTTGAATCAAATCCAGAGGCAAATTGGAGATTTAATAAATGGTTAAATTGCAATTTCCCTGCAAGGAAATGAGGCTAATAACATTTAGACTTTCATCATAGGTGTAACGAAGATTTTGCTATCCTTTTAATGTCTTACAATTTAAATTTTGGTTTTTATGTTATATCACTTATATATGGAATCCAAAAAAAAAAAAAAAAAAAAAAGAAATGACACAAATGAACGTATCTACAAAATAGAAGCAGACCCACAGGCACAGAAATTACAACCATAGTCATGAAAGGGGAGAGGGATAAATTAGGAGTTTGGTATTAGCAAAATATATGTTACTGTATATAAAATGGATGAAAAACAAGGTCCTACTGTATAGCACAGGGGACTGTATTTAGTATTCTGTAAAGACCTACAATAAATATAATATGAAAAAATATATTTTCTATTTATCTATCTATCTATCTATCTAACATCAATCTATCTATCTATCTATCAATCTATCTATCTATCTATCTATCTATCTATCTATCTATCTATATATCTATCTAATGTCTATCTATCTATCTGTCTCTGTGGCCCACTGGGAACTAGTGAAATATGGTAAATTAACCATATTTCAAAATGTTTAATAGCCAAAAAAAAAAAACATAACAAAACTCTCTCTATCACCTGTCTTACTTGTCTGTTATTATCCAGGGAAATATTCTCTATTTTTGTTTCTTCTTACATCTGAAATTAGACTATTGCAATCATTGATCTCATACAGAACTGTGTATCTTGCCAAATGCTTCAAACTTGTCATCATTGTATCAAAGGCTCAGTCATATATTTGGGGATGAAGAAATAATATAACAAGCAGAAGTACATGTAAAGTAGGTAGTTATATTAGTAATGTCATAAGTAAGTATGTAAGCCAAGGACTTCCATAAGGTGCAACCCATTATATCCCAAGGGAGTCTTACATAGTCTGTTCTGCACAAATCTTTATCTTTAAGGTAAATGATATATTGACATTGTTCACAAGGCACTCAACCCAATTTCCTAGGGATACTAGGTTGGTTAGCCTAAGTATGCTTTAATTGCTCCCAACATAAAGGGACCTTTAAACTTAAACCATTATAGACTTGTGTTAGCCACACAAATCCAGATCATAATTGTTGGAGGTTTCGTTCCAATAATTGAGAGGTATAGCGTTTGACTGAACTTTAGCTCATTTTTCTGATTGAGCTGAGTGACCCCCACAAGAAAATTCAAATTTATGGTGAGGTCAGAGCAAGCATTTTTAATTGGCCAGGTGAGGGCCATCTAGGAATATCAATAGTTGCCTTACAAGAACTATGATTTCTTTCCTCTAGAATAAGTTTCCTAAGGGCCACCCAAGTATAACATTGGAGTAGGGAAATTCACCAAGGCAACCCAGAAAAACTGGGCATATATAATTGACCATAAACCCAAGAATTGTATCAAATTTAACTCTGCATGATTGTGAAGTAAATACATTTGTTTCATAAGCAAAGATGTGAGCATGTATCAAAGTAATTGGTATTCAGGCCTGGTCTGGCATCATATGTCAGCTGCCTACTTCAGATGTGGACTTCTTCTCATCATGGTCTGGTAGTGTCAGTGGAAATATTGATCCAAGTTTCAACTCCCTTCAGTTTCACTGTGCAAGAGCCAATTAAGAGTACCTGAAAAGAGTCCTTCCATTCCAGGTTGGAGAGAGTCCTTTAAATAATGTATTTTCCAGAATGCATCATCTACTTGTTGCTGGTCATGGAGCATTTGATTAAAAAGTATAACCTACCAAAGTGCTGTAAGTCATAATTTGCTTGAGGGAATGGGTTTCTTTATATCATTCAAAATATTATATTAGTTATATATTTTTTAGTTTAAAATATGACTCTGACACTACAAAATGAAAAGGGAGTCTTTCAAAACATTATTCCCTAGAGATAATATTATGAAGAGCATCCATTAACACATTGAACAGATATAGGGTCATGCTATGCAAGTTATCCTGTAATTTGTTTCTGTCCAATTTTGATTTTTACACATACACACTCACACAAACACACATATATATATATATATATATATATATATATATATATACATAGTCATACATATTGTCTCCCCAAATTTACCATAGATTTAATTAGCTTTATTAATTTATATATATATCACTGCATTGATTTTAAGCTTTGCTATATGAAATAATCTCAAACTTTCAGAAAAGTTGTAAGAATAATGGAAAAATGAAGATGCAAACCCTGAAATAGTTTCAAATTTTAAAACATGTTAATGCTTTTGCAATAATGTTTTCTTTGTATGAATATACATATTATGAATTTTCCTTGGAGACATCTTAAATAGATTGTGTAAATCATACTTCCTTGCCTCTCATTATTTTAGTATGCATTTTTCAATACAAAAGGTCACACATCAGTAAATTTGGGACAGTTAACATTGCTCTACTACTGTCTAACCTATAGTCTAACATCTCTAGCTGCCATTCAGATGAGAACAGTTAGATAAAGTTTACCTCCAGAAATAACTCTTTTCTGGGACAAATCACCAATTTAAATTATCCTGGGTAGTTGGGAGAGGAAAGTTTCTCTTGAACCCACAAGGTCCCCATTGTCTTCAGCTAAAAACAACCTCCTTGCAAAATTGGTACATCTTGGGAGGCCCATTATGAAACCCTACACATGATGAACATTTAATTATCAAATGCCTGCTTTTCTTCTCATTATCCTGTGGATAGCCCCTCTGTCTATGGAAGTCAACGGCCCTTAAAGTATTTGTTTACACTCTATGGCTGGGTATATCGTTCATATGATTTACATTACTCCATCCATCAAGTGAAATAAGGAAATGTAGTGGAGGAGGTGAATATCACCTTTGCAATAGTAGACACCCCTCAAACTTGGGTTTGTGTGATGTTTGCTCAAGATTAGATTCAGTTATAAATTTTTAGCATGCATATGACCAGAAGTGATATCATACCATTTGCAGTCCAAGGCACTTGACCAGTCTCTTGGTTAAAAGGGTGCCCACTGGACAGTCCACACTAAAGTATTTTTCTTTTGCCATTAATAGAATACTTGTGGACAGATACTTTGTGTCCATTTTCACCCATGATTAGGCACTCCTTGCTGATTTGTGCATGTCCTTTGGAAAAAACCACTGTTATGAAGTGCAAGTTCAACTACTCACCACTCCAAAGCTAGTACTCTAGAGGCAAGTGTTGGTACAAAGGTAAGTAGCTTTCATGAGAAGGCTGGATTTCTGGAGAGAAGGCAGACTCACATCCAAAAGCCAACTTCAAAGATTATGCTTAGCCATGCCAGTTTTTAAAGGGAAAAGAGAGGAAGTCACCTCAGTTAATTGTTGAGGCAGAAGGTTAAGTTCTGCCTCATTTTCCGTTGTGGGTATGCTGGCGGACTGGTCATAATCTTTCTTAAGTTGTTATCTTTTCCAAGTTGTCTGCCTGAAGGATTGCTAAGAAGACTGCTGGGAGCAGAGAACTAGTCATTCGTTAACTATTTAATTATTTATTCCAACTTCTTTTATTCTAGGAAAATAATCAACTCTTTAGGAAATGCAGTGTGCATCCAGTAAAGCATACATCAGGAATTAGATTACATGTTACATCGTGATCTCATTTCTATAATATCTGAGGGGATCAGAAATGAAAAAACAGAAAAGGGGCAAAGGAGCTGCTTAAATTAGAAGCTTTGTGCATTTTTTTTATTTCCTTATTTTTTTTTTACACAAAAGATATAATGATGTTTACAGTTTTTCACTTTGTAGTATGTCCTGGAAATAATCCCAAATGAGTTCAGAGACATTGTCCCCTTTTAGTTTTATCACTGCACACATTTCATGGCCTGTACAAATAATGTTGTGTTGAATAACACTAAGCAGTTTTGGAGGTGAAGCATTTTAGAGTAAATTTCCAGAGATTGGGTTACTATGTCAAAGGGTATATCCATATGTAGTTGTGTTAATTATTGACAAATTCCACTGCATTTCACATTTCCATCAGCAGTGTTTGAGAATGACACCCCACAGCCTTGCCAGTTGAATATGTTCTCCAGTATATGAAATTCTACCAGTCTAAGGAGAAATCACATCACAGTGCATTTTTTTAAGTGAAGTTCTTTTATTTTGAGTGAAATTCCTTGTAATTTAAGAGTAACATTAAGTGGCATGTGTGTACAATGTGCCTGTGATGTGTTCAATTCTCAGCTGTTTCCAAATGTCAATTCAGTTAACACAGTGCCATTTTTTAAATGCTCATCTTTGAACCCAGTGATTTAATATTTGTTCATGTACTTAGGAAGCATTTTGGATCTTTAATTCTGTTCCACTGGGAAAATTTTACTTTATTTTATTTTATTTTTGGCTACCCCTTCAGTGACTACCAACTGTAAAATTATATAGGCTTTAAATTCTGTTTGACAAGCAGTGTAAATAATTCCTCCCATTCCCCTACACTTTCTCAGAGCCTTCCTTTTCCACTTATTTCATTTATTCCTATGTGTCTACATTCATGTCTTCTTGGAATGGTCTTCAGTGAGGTTTTCCTATTTTTTTTTTTTCTCAGCTTTGTTAAGAATTTACACAAGATAAAGTTGTTTTATCTAATGTCATACTTTTTCTCTTTTTTCATGTTTTATTGTGATACTTAACAAATATCTTACTTTTTAGTCATTTTTATGACTACAGTGGCACTAAGAACACACACAATATTGTGTAAATATCACTGTTATGCAAATATATATATATTTATATATATCATCCTATAAAGAAAATATGTACCCACTAAAAAAACACTGCAAATTAGCCTCTGCTCCCACCAGAGGTAAGCCCTATTCTACATTTTTACTTCTATGATTTTGCCTATTGTAGGTACTTCATAGATGTGGAATCGTACAATATTTGTCTTTTTTGTACCTGGCCCATTACATTTGGCAAAATGTTTCCAAAGTTTATCCATGTTATACATTATGTCCAATTTTTCCTTCCTCTTATCCATTTTATCTATTCAAGACATGGGTTGTTTCCACCTTTGGGATATTATGAATCATACTGTTATGCACATTGCATTATTTGCTTGTTTTCAGTTAATACTATGGGGGATAATCCTAGAAGGCAGATTGTAATGGTATTTCAATGGTTAACTCCTTACAGGACTATAAGGCATTTTTCCTTAACAGATGTACTATTTTAGATTCCCACTTGTATTACACAAGTTTCCAGTTTTTTCATATCCTCTACAGAATTGTTCTGTTTCTTTCTCTCTTTCTTCCTCTCTTTCTTCCTCTCTCTTTCTCTCTTTCTTTTTCTCTCTCTGTCATTCTCTCTCTCTCTGTCATTCTCTCTCTCACTACCTTTCTTTCTTTCTTTCTTTCTTTCTTTCTTTCTTTCTTTCTTTCTTTCTTTCTTTCTTTCTTTCTTTCTTTCTTTCTTTCTTTCTTTCTTTTCTTTTTTCATAATGGTCATCCTGATGTGTTCTATAGTAGTAGCTCATCATAATTTTGACATGAATTTCCCCAATCACTAATGTTTCTTTATGCAGATGGGGAGCAGAATATTTCACCCAAAAATTTATAACACTGGCACATGGATTATTTGAAGCTGAAGGCCGTCAAGTCACAGTGGACTCCAGAAAAGATTTTGTCTCTCCCATAACTGACTCCAAGAATTTGGATCATGGGCTTGCCCTAGAACAGAGGATGCCTGGTCCAGAAAGAATTATTATCAAACTTTTTTCTTATCTGGAAGACTTATCATCCTGGCAGTGCAAATATCTGATTAGCAAACATCCACTTTTCTCATTTTCCTGTGAATTTGCCTCCTCCCACTTCAAACCGCAGACCCGTATCTCCTTCATTAGCTCAGGATGGCACTAAGAACATTCACAATGTTGTGCAACCGTAAGCCTCAATCGCATGCCTAGTTTTGAGTCTCCCATTTTTATGGGTCTCACATAAGTTTGTAATTAAATTTGTTTTCCTCCTCTAATCTGTCTTATGCCCAATTAATTGTTAGACCACCAAAGAATCTAGAAGGGAAGAAGGGATTTTTTTCTTCCCTCCCAAACTGACATCATCGGTTTTATACCATCTTTCTCCTCTTATGTGTTTGAAGATTCACATTTCTTTGTCAGCTCTGCTTAGCCTAAATCCCACACATTTGATGTGTATTAGCATTGTGATTCAGCTAGTAATATTTTCTATATTTCCTTGTGATTTCTGGCTGGTGGGCTATTCAAAATAATGTTCTTAATTTCCAATGTTTAGTTCAAAATTACTTTGTTATTGACTACAAATATGATTGTATTATAGTCAGAAGTATACTCCAAGATTTCAGTCTGTTGATATTTACTGAATTTTCTAAATCTTGAAATGAACACATGGGATTTGGTTTTGGATTTATAGTTTACAAATTCCAATTCTGCTAAGACAGTTGATAATGGTGTTTGTAAATTATATATCTTTCATTTTTCATCGTTTACATTTTGTTGGGATGGCAGTACTAAAACCTCCTTCTATGGGCACTTATATATTTCTTGTATTTAATTGGTCATTTTTTAATTTGCCTATTTTGAAGCTTTATATTAAGTATATCAGAATTTACAGTTCTTATGTCAATCTGAGTCATCTTGTACCTTGAGCATACATTTTCTTCTGAGCTTATTCATCTGAAGTTAACATAACTACTCAGCCTTTCTTTATTTTTTCCTAATGAGGTGAAAGCTATCCAAAATAAAGTCACCATTTTACTATGTACACTTCTTTGTCTCTTTCTAATGGTTTCAAACATGTTTGTCACCCCAAATGCAACTTGATACCCATAAGCTGTCACTCCCTATCTCTCCTTTTCCACAGGCTCTGACAACACTCATTTACTTTTTGTCTCAATGAATTCACTTATCTAGATATTTTATATACATCGAATCATTCAATATGTGACCTGTTTCTGGCTTCCTTCACTTAGCACAATGTTTTTGAGATTTATACACGTTGTAGCATGTATTAGAACTTCTTTCCTTAATGACTGAAGAATACTGCATTCTGTGCTTCTGTCACATGTTCCACATTTACTCATCAGTCAGTTCACATTTGGGTTCTTTCATTTTCTTGTGAGTATTTCTTCTATGAACATCTGCACCCAAGTATCTGTCTGCAAAACTGTGTTCAGATTGAAGAGCGTATATTGTTATATAAATGGTATAAAGTTGGCCCCAGTATGTTGTCCCTATGTTGAATTCTTCATAACATGGGGAGCCAGTTAATACAAAAGGCTACTGGTATCAAATTCAAATGATTATATTCTGTTGTTTTAAATACAGCCAATTAGGAATTTTTTTTAAAGCAATGAACAGTCAATTTAATTTGCATACCTCATGACAGAATGCACTCAAACCCTGCTAGCCACAGGCTGACATAAGACAATCCTTACGGCAATGAAACGTGGTAAACTGCTGCTGGCCTTGGGAGCTCTGTGACTTAGGCTCTATATGTGGTTCTGCCAACATCACTCAGACACGTAAGCTCCCTCTGACTCTCCTTGTCCTGGGAGTCTCCTCTCTGAGTGGTGGCCCACGCCATTGTCTCTCCAATGTCTCAGGCTGTGACAAATTGACTTCTGGTCAACGTGTCACCTGAATGGGCTGCCATCAACTTGTGGTCCTATAAGCCACAATCCCTGAACTGGATACAAGAAGGTGAATGACTTTTTCTGATTAATAGGGAGTCTGCCTTGTGAATGTACAATCAATTACCAAATTGATTGTTGAAGCTGCAAGCAGTTTGACCTCAAAGTTTGGAACAGCTTGACATCAATTTAATGGGACATTGTTCTTTGCTGTCCTCTACTCTTATCATCATCATCTCTCCAGTGCCTAGTAGCCTGGAAAAGCTTTGGTGTCAGTAACTAGGTGAACCCATTCCAGGGGAATTGACGTTTGGCTTCTGAGATCCCATGCTGTAGAAGGATGTTGACTGAGAAAAAGGAAGCACAACCTAAACATTGAGAAATATATTTAATTTGAGGAACATATTGAGGACTTAGTCTTTGGTGTTAGCCCTCAGATGGACTGTCCCCCTAGGCTTAAGTCCTCATTATGTCCCCTTAATAAAATATATTCTCAACTTTTAGGTTGTGCTTTTTTTCTTCTTCTTCCAGTTAATAGTTTTGGCAACCAGCAAATGGACCCAGTGTGGACTTTTTTCCTTTTCCTGAACTATACTATGATCTGTAGTTTAGTGACAGCAGATGCTCTTTTCCACTTTCTCATTGGTCCAGGAAATTTGAGTGAGTCTCTCCTGGTTTCCAGAGTGTCTGTTACTAGCTGGTGATTCTAAGTTTTGTGAGATGGTGTTAAACTCCTCCCTGGAAGAATAGGATATTCTTGAAACATAGTTTCCTGAAGAGATGCCTGTGTTATCCTTAGTTGAAAGGCACTGGGGAGATTTTGTTCATTTTAGACCCTGAGTGGTTTATCCTTAATTGAAGTACAGGGAAGGGTTTGCTCATTTGAGAGATATTGGATAATAAGTTAGACTACTGGTATGACATTTTCCCTTGAATGGGCAACTTTAATAGAGTTTGTCAGAATAAAAGTGAAGATATTTCATGAGAGCTTTCAGCTTTAAAGAGGGGACATCTCCTCCAGGCGGGCAATATCCTCCTCAGACAACTGAGAAACATGCAGGAGTGGTAGAGGCAAGTCCCCCTACTGCACAGCCATCCCTGTAGGGAAACCTATTTTCATTTAAAAAAGTCTCTGCCTGGGGCATACATAATAACTGTCAATCTGTGATTGGATCACTCAAATTGGTCTTAGGATACAGAAAGGAGAAACATAGACATGCAAGAGAGCTGAAATGATGCTAAGGGTAAAGCTTAGAGAAGATAAGCTGAAACACAGCACATTAACATGCCCAACCTCAAGGATCACTAGCGATTTTATATCCACAAACCAACCTTAGAACGGGGACAAAGTCTTTCAAAACAAAAGGAAGATGAATTGTTCCCAGTGGATGCAACCTGTGTTCAAGGTTCTTGTCCTATTCCAGGAAGAATTCAGAGAAAAGACATAGTGGTTAAAAAAGTAAAGTGAGAATTTGTTAAAGGATGGATAGTAAGCTTTCAAGAGGAGAGCAGGCAGGCTCAGGTGAGCAGCTGCCCTGTGTTTCTTTGGCAAGTTAGTTACGTAGGGTGTAAGAATGAATGGATGTAATATTCATTGGGGAGGAAAAGGTTTGGGATCATATTCCCTGATTATCATCTCAAATCCATCTTCTCAAACGGAGGAGGGACTTTTGTTCTTATTTAGTCTGGATCAGAAGTGTCATGACATAAGTGCATGATGGGTACTTCTAATCTGCATGGCTAATTCTATTGAAATGAGGGCATAATGAACAAAAGATACAGTCAGACCCTAGAAATTCCTGCCTTTTCTCACCTGTTTTTGTTGTCCTCCAGGCCACTCATCACCCCAACAGTGTGACAACTTATGAGCCCAAAGGTTCCTTCCTTTTTTCTCTGCCTAGGGGACCCTGGTGCTAACATGAGGTATGGTTTCCGGCATTTGGCTTGTGCCCCTCCTTTCCGCCCAATTCCTGACATTTGATCTCTGTCCGCTTTTCTCTGCTCATATCTAGCTATCTGCCTGCTCTAATAGAATGATAGGCTTGCCAGCCTCCAACTAATATTTCAGCCAGGTTTATGTACATACAAAAATTTCATTTACAAAGAACTATTTAACTGGAAATTAAAGAAAATATCTTCCTGATGAATGACTAAAGGCTTTTAAAATTATTTATGAAGTTAAATTAGATAAAGCTGATTTGATAAAATATACTTCCAGAAATCTGACCTAAAAGAAACAAAAACTCTTCTAGGGGAAATTTGCATTACTCCTCCAGTGTCTTTGAGATGTAAATGTTATACCTGGGCTTCTTTGAGGTTATGTGTGTATGTTTGTGTGTGTGTGTGTGTGTGTGTGTGTGTGTGTGTGTGTGTGTGTTGAGATCTTGGTCTCTGCCATCTGGTAGGTACATATGTGGTGTATATTTGACAGACAATCAAATGGGCTGAGATTCTGAGCAGTCTTTTGTGAGACTTTGCCAATTCTCAGAGGCGTTTTGCCATCTAAAGCTTCCTTCAAACAGTGTGTACAATGAAGGCATTTATTTCCTAATCTTTGGGAGTAAACCTTCTGGATCATTTTTAGATTATGTCCTTCACATCCCTTGTGGGGATGCCACTTGTGTCTTATTAGATTAAGTCACAATTAAGATATGTCTCATTAATGACCAGGTGATAGATCATTTAAATTGGAAGTTTTCTAAACTGGTACATTTTAAGAATGCTCTCATTAAAAACAGCCATTTTATTGGTGCCAGTGTGGTGGGGAAACTAATTAGAATGTGGAAACATTCTCCATCTCTCCCCCCCCCTCCCTCTCTCTCTCTCTCATATATATACAGAATACCTTAAGAACTCCTTTAGACTAAAACAAAACTGAAACTGAAAGCTAAACAAACATCAGAAAAAGACTGGAATCTAGTATAAAGGAACTTCTGCAACTGGAAACAGGGAACCACAGCAGGATGGTATAAGGGGCATGCTCATGATATAATTGGTCCCCATAACCTTCAGGTAGGTGACCCACAAGCTGTAGATTTGTTAAGTTTTAGAGGCCTTCCCACAGGGGTGAGAGCTCTAAGACCCGTGTCAGGCTCACCAGCTCAGTTTCCGGCATTGGGAAGAGGAGGAGACCCCAGGACATCTGGTTTTAAAGGCAATGGGGTCCTGGCTCTGGGAGCTCCATGGGACTGGGGGAAACAGGGACTCTATTCATTTGGAAAGTGTACATAGAAATTCACATGCACTTGGGCCAAGTGCAGAGTCATTGATTCCATAGGAACCAGGGTCATATTTGCCTGTTGGATTTGGAGGGTCTCCTGGGGATCTAGGCGGTGGCTGCAACTCACTCAGTGGACTTAAATGCTGGTGGTGGATATTCCAGGAGTGTTAATCTACATGAGCTTTCCTGGAGGCTGAAATCTTAACTGGGTCATTAGCACCAAGACCTAGACCCTCCCAATAGCCTAAGGGGAAGGCTCAGATCAAATTACATACTAAGTGGGAATACTGCCACCTCCATCAGCAGACTTCCTAAGCCAAAAAGGCCTCTAGACACAGCCCTACCCAAAAGAGGTACAAGACCAAGATTCACACAGCAGTGGGCAGGTATTGGCTCCTTCTGCCAGGAAACCTAAATGAGCCTCTATTCCAGCCTCATCCACAGGGGCAGATACTAGAAGTAAGAAAATAATAATTCCAAAGCCTGTGGAAGGAATCCACAGACACATAGAATGGTAGATAATACGAGATGGCAAGGAAAATCTCCAAGGACAAGGCACAAGATTAAATCCCAGAAGAAATATGTGATGAGGAGATGGGCAACTTATCTGAGAGAGTGTTTAAGATAATGATGAGCAAGATGTTTAAAGAACTCAAGAGGAGTATACATGCAGAATGAAGTTTACAGTAAAATGTTGGAAAATATAAAGGATACTCAGAGTTGAAGAATAAAATCACTGAAAGGATTAATACACTAGAAGGAACCAAGAATAGACTAAATGAGGCAGAAGAATAGATCAGTGAGCTAGAAGACAGACTGGTGGGAATCACTACTTCAGAACAGAAAAGAGAAAACAGAATGAAAAGAAATGAAGATAGTTTAAGAGAATTCTGGGACAACATATAGTACACTAATATTCACATAACAGGGGCCCCAGAAACAGAAGAGAGAGAGAAAAGATCTGACAAAATTGTCAGAAAGTAAATAAGTGAAAACATCCCCAATTCTGGAAAGAAATCATTCACCTAAGTGCAGGAAGTGCAGTGAGTACCACACAGAATTCATCCAAAGAGGAACACAAAAGACCCATAGTCAACAACTTGACCAAAATAAGTAAGTAAATATGGAAATAAGTAAATAAATAAACAAAGAGAATATATTAAAATCAGTAAGAGAAAGCAACAGATATCATGCAAGGGAATTCTTTATCTGAAAGGAGAGGCATGGTATATTTTAAGTGATGAATGGGGGTAATTTACAGTTAAGAATACTCTAGGCAGCAAAGCTCTTATTCAGGCTTGATGTAGAAATCAAAAGCTTCACAGATAAACAAAACTAAAAGATTTAAGTGCCACCAAACCAGCTTTACAACAAATGTTAAAGAAGCTTCTCTAGTCATCAAACCATGAGAAGAGAGAGCAAAAAGAAGTAAGAGAGAAAAAAGAGATCTACAAATGATTGCTTTGGCTGTTTGGGGTCTTTTGTGATTCCTTATAAAGTTTGTTTGTACTAGTCTGTGAGGAATATCCTGAGTATGTTGATGGGAGTTGCATTGGAACCATGGATCACTTTGGGTAGTGTGGTCATTATGATAGTGTTGATTCTTCCAATCCAATAGTACAAGATACCATTCCACTTCTTTGTGTCATTTTGGTTTCCAGAGTGTAGGTAACCTCCTTGGTTAAGTTTATTCCTAGGTATTTTGTTGTTATTAGTGTAATGGAAATATCTTTGTCACTTAGAATCTTCTGGTTTTTGAAGTGGAAAAAATAAAATATATATACTGCATCTTCATTATCTATTCAACTATGGATGTGCAATTAGGATTCTCCCATATATTGGAAATTATAAATAATGTTGCTGTTAATAGTAGGAGGTATGTATCTTTTCAAATTAATTCTTATTTTGTAGTTGGCTTTATTCCTTTGATAACTATGTAAGTAAAAAAGCAAAAGCTTTCAATGTTATTAGAAATAAAGAACAGTATATAAGTTTAAATTAATATATATGTGTAGTAAAAACAAACAAACACCCATTAAGCCATGAAAAACATGCGCTAAACTTAAAAGACATACTACTAAATAAAAGAAGTCAGTGTGAAAGAATACAAAGTGTATGATTCTAACCAAATGGCATTCTGTCAAAGGCACAGCTACAGAAACAGTAAAAGATCATGTTTTCCAGGGGCTTGAGCCGAGGGAAGTAGGGAAGAGTGAATTGATGAAGCACAGGGGACTTTTAGGACATTGAAATCATTCTGTATGATACTAAATTTGTGGCTCCGTGTCATTTGACATGAATTTGTCAAAACTCATAGAATATACAACAGAAAGAGTGAACCCTAATGCAAACTGTGGACTTTGGGTGACAATAATGTGCCCACTTTGTTTCATCAATTGTACCAAATATGCCACATTGATGATGGATGCTTTGGGTAAGGGAGGATATATATGCGGGTGGGGAGGGCTATGGGCAAACTCTATTTTTTGCTGAATTCTATTGTGAAACTGAAGCTGCTCTAAAAGAATAAAGTCTATTTAAATTCATATATTAGGTACAGATATAATATAAATAAATTCTTTCAAAATCAATAAAACAAATATTTAACAAAAGAACTCCTTTAATTTAAACCAAAAAAAATAAGTTTCATAAGACTTCTTTTTAGTCTCCCTATCATGTCAATTGATCTTACTGATACTACTATACACATTAGAACAATTACTGTTAATAAGATAAACAGAAAAATAAGAGAAAATACGAAGGGGAAATCTTAGAGACACATTTTGCAACCTTTTCTGAAATAAAATCACACAATATGAGAGATTTGGGTTGTTTTATTTGGATCAAAATTAGGACTATAGCCTGGGAGATAGCATTCCAGAAAGCTCTGAGAAACTGTTCAAGATAGGCAGGCGGGAATCTCAGTATTCCATACATTTTCAGTGAAGGGGATGTATGTGCTCTCAAGCCCATGTTTAGGCAGAGGTCAGCTGTTACTCCTGTGGAGCAGGTGTGAACTCTAATGATTTTAGTGCTTTCCTAGATATAAGGAGATGCAAGAATGGGGGTCATAAAACCTGAAAATATTTATCTATCTGAAGAGCTGTCAGGCCAGTTACCCCAGAGCACATACTGCCTCATTCCTAATCTCCATACTGAGCTCCTTTCAGGGAGGGTTAGAGAACAGCAGTTGCAATGCTTCTTGTTAAAATCCAAGAAGCGTTAGATGCCAGGTGCCATCATGATCCAATCCTTGTAGAGGCAGTTGGCAAGTGTGAATTTTTAGTTAGCAGTGCCCCTTCACTGTTATAATTTTGACAATATTTTGGGAGTCATTTCATGACCAGTTTATCCCAAGGTGCTAAGAATGCTTATTCCTAGATCAGGTGAGGATTTTATTAATAGGCTACTCAGTGTGATATTATGGGACAAGGACTTATTGACAGTAGCAAAAAGGCTTTGGATCACCTATCCAATTATTCTGTTATGGTCCAGGGACATATTCCCTCTTGGAGCTTCTTCCCATATCTGGAACTGAACTATTAAAATCACTGGTCTCATACAGAAATGTGTGTCATGTCTACTGTTTCAATTTGTGTAGTCATTATTTTATCAGATAGCCACATACTTTTGGTAATGTAAAAAATTAAAGATTTTGTAAAACATGTAAAATACAAACCATTAAGTTAGCAGTATTTTTAAGAATATAAGAATTGAATCCAAGAGCTTCAGATAGGTGTGGCTCAGAGGATCCCCAGTTCATCTGATTTTATCTGTTCTGTAACCATCCTTATCTTTAAGGAAAATGTTATACAGGCATTGTTTAAAGGAAACCCAGACAAATTTCCTACTGTCATTAGGTTGGTTATCCTTCATATAGTTTAATTTTCCCAACATAAACAAATTTAAACTTAAATGACCATAACCTGGTGTTTTCTATTTGTTTTTAAATTTCAGTTCTACTTGGTAGAATTGATACAATTTGACTGCACATACACAATATATTGTATATAAGTATGTATACACAATATGCTGCAAACATATTTTTTTAAATTTTACTTATAAGTACTGTTCACTATTTCTAAAAACATGTAGATGTTCAGCTTTTTAAACTTACACAATTATCAAAGGAATAAAGCCATCCACAAAATTGGAATTAACTTCAACATATACATGAACCCTGCTATTAAGAGCAATATTATTTATAATTGCCATGATATGGAAGCCCCCAAGTGCACATCAGTTGACGAATGGTAAAAGAAGATGCATCATATTTATGTAATGGAATACAACTCATCCATAAGAAACAAGGATATTTTGCCAATTTTGACCCTTCATTCACTTTATATTTTTTCAGTTCAAGGACCTTAATTTTATAACTGTCATAAGCATTACCATTACATCAAAAAGAAAAAAAAGTCCTAGAAATAAGCTTAACCAAAGAAGTTCCCTATGCTATGAAAACCGTAAAACATTGATGTTAGGAACTGTAGATGATACAAAGAAATATAAATATACCGTGTGTTCTTGGATTGGAAGAATAAATTTTATCAAAATGGTTAAACTACCCAAAACAATCCACAGATCCAATGCATTCCCTGTCAAATTTCTCATGACATTATTCACAGAAATAGAACAAAGAATACCAAAACTTTATAGAACCATAAAAGACTTTGAACTGCCAAAGCAACTCTTCTATGCCTTTTCCCCTGCCCCCTCTTTCTTCTATTTGTTCTCTTTTATTATAAATTGAGGGTTAGAGAAATTCCTTTAACATCTGTTGTAAAGCTGATTTGGTGATGCTGAAATATTTTAGCATTTGTTTATCTGTGAACCTTTTGATTTCTCCGTCAAGTCTGAATGAGAGCCTTGCTGGAGAGTATTCTTGGTTATAAGTTTTTCCCTTTCTTCACTTTAAGTTTATTAACTCTAATATTTTCTCCTTATCTTTTTTTTTTTTTTTTTTTTTGTCAGTTTGGTGACTGTGTGCCTTGATGTATTCCTCTTCGGGTTGATCATGTGTGGACCTATCTGCACTTATTTATTGAGTTCAGTGATTTTTTCTTCAGCTCTGTTGGGTATGCTTTATATTTTCAACACCTTGCTAAAAGTTCTGCTCTGTGCTTCTATACTCTTCTTGAGTTCCCTGAACATCTTTGCCACCGTTACCTTGAACGCTTTCTCAGATAAATTGCCTATCTCTTTATTGCTTATTTCTTGTGAGATTTTGACTTGGTTTAGGAGATATTCCTCGGCCACCTCATATTGTCTGTCTTCATATGCATGTTTTTAGGTAGGTTAGGTATGTTTCTCAACCTTGGAGAGGTAGTCCTCTGTGAGAGACATTCTATGCATCCCAGCATAATGCTCCACTCTTGTCACTCAAGTCCCAGGGCCCAACTGGTCCCAGTGTAGTGTCTAACCTGTCTTTGTGGATTCCTTCCACAGGCTTTGGGATTGTTGTTTTCTTATTTTTGGTACCTACCCCTGATGGATGAGGCTGGACTAGGGGCTTAGGCATGTTTCTTGGCAGGAGAAGCTGGTGCCTGACTGCTGCTAGGTAAAACTTGATACAGCACCTCTGGTGGGTAGGGTTGTATCGAGTCATTTGTGGCTCAGGAATTCTCCTGATGGGTCAATCCTGTATGTTGTTTGACCTGAGGCTTCCCAACAGGCTGTTGGTTGGTCCTAGGTCTTGGTGTTAATGATCCAATTGAGATGTCAGCCTTCAGGTATACTCATGTAGATGAACTCTCCTGGAATGTGTGCCACCAGGTTTCATATTCCCTGATTGAACCACATCATCCCCTTCATCCCTAAACCATCTTCCAAAACCAGCAGGCAGGCCTGGCCCAGGTTCCTATGAAATCTCTGCCTCTGCCCTTGGACCCACCACATGCAAGTTTCTCTGTATGGTTCCCAAGAGACTCTCTGTTTCCTCCAGTCCCATGGATCTTCTGGGGCTAATTCCTGCTGGCTTCCAAAACCAGGTCTTCTTGGGTCTCCTCTTCCTCCCAAAGCCAGAATCTCAGACTGGGGAACCTGACATTGCATTTAGAACTCTCACTCCTCTTTTTGGGCCTCTGTAATCAACTCATTCTTCCACCTGTGGGTCACCCACCTGGGGGTTCTATGGCCTGATATATAATGAGCATGGCCCACCTACCAACATCCTGTTGTTCCCTATTTATGTTTCCAACTGAAGATCTTTTTCATTAACAGTTTTTTCCAGTGGTTGTTCAACGATCAGTTGTAGTTTTGTTGTGTCTCATGTTGAGGTGAGCTTATGGTCCTATCACTCTGCCGTGTTGACCATAGTGTGCTGTTAACCATATAAGTTCTTCCCATATTTGAGGAAGGTTATATTCTTTGGCTGAAATTTGCTTGATGCCTTGAATGGGTTTGAGTGATCTTTACATGAATGTTCATATTTATGGCCAGTCTCAGAGTGAGTATTTTTAATTGGCCAGGTGAAGTGAACACACCTAGTAATATCACTTATGCCCTAAAGAGAATTATAATTTCTTTTTTCTAGAATACCTTTTCTAAGGGCTATCCTGTTAGGGTCTTGAAGTGGGATACCCACCAAGGTAACCCAGAAGTACTGGATATAGGTAATTGAATGTAAACCTAACCACTGGATTAACTTTAACTCTACATAAGGTTGTGAGATACATTCAGTAAATAAGTGAATATGGGAGCTATTTGGAAGTATATAACCCTAGTCTGATGTCTTGGGTTACCTGTTTTTCTCAGATGTCATCTTCCTTTCATGCTGGTCTGATAGTTTCTCCTTAAGTTTGACCACTGTTTTAAAGTGAGTTTAAGGTCAGTAGTCCTCTCTACAAGGTCAGCCCAGTACAAAGGCCCTTTGTAATTTGGAGTATTTTTTCAAGAGCCAATTCCCTTCAGTCCATTGTGCATGAGCTATTTAAGAACACCTGACAAAGGCCCTTCCATCTTGGTTGCAGGTAGTCTAACTTGTGGCTTTTTCAGTATGCATATTCTCCTGTTGGCAGGTCATGGGGCATTGGATCTTCATTCAAAGTTAGATTTCTGAGGTAAGCTTCAGAAATAACTTACAGCATCCTTTTAATAATTCAATTAAATCTACAATAATATATAAAACAACAAAGAAGTACCTGAGAATGAGTCTTATGCCAAAAATACAGACCTCCATTAACAATATTAGAATTTAATATTCACTGAGTCTTAGTCTTTTTCTCTAACCTTACCCTCCTTTTTTAACCAAATATAGCAATTAAAGATTAATTTGTCTGCCTATTAAGTCTGATTATTTGATTATAAAGGTTTTGTTTTTTGTTTTGTTTGTTTGTTTTGTTTGTTTTTTAACTGGCTATGCTGCATCATTTTGTAAGGAGTCTCAAGCTTAATTTTTAATAAGGCCTCCAAAGGCTAGGAAAGCCAGATGAAGGCCTTGTCACCAGTTTTGCCTTATAGATTAGGTGAATTCTTTTCTTTTCCAAGTCCCCCAGACACCTTGAGTTTCCTATGCCTGTTAGGAGGTAGTTTTCCTAATTTATCCTTTACCACCACTAGGAGCCTAAGATTTTTATATCTCTGGAGGGATAAGACAGAGAGAAAAGATAACTGTTCCAATTCTGCTTTCATAGTTAAAATTTACCAGATGACTGTGAGTCATAATTAGCTTAAAGAGGAGGGTTTCTTTATATCTGGAAAATACAGATTAAAAGCCAGTAATATATTAGACAGGAACCATAAAATTTATATCCATTATTCACCAAAACGCTCAGTCCCATGTAACTAAACCATTTTACGAAGTCATAGATTTTCCATTAGTATTCTTTAAATTCCTATGCAGTGCAACATCATGGTCTAAAATTATTCAGAAATCTGAATTTTTCAAAGAAGTCTTTCCTTTAAACCTCCTTGAAGAGGAGTTATTTTACAAAGGCATCAGAGAAAACCATAACTATCTCTAGAATGGTAAAATAAACAGAAGGCACAGTTTGAAACCTTACTACAATGCAAGTGAAAAGTAGCAGGTACTGCTGTGACATACAACATTTTTAGATAATAGCAAAAATTATGATTGATAGCAGTCTTCCAGGATCTATCAGATTTTTTAAGTTCCATTTAATTTCTAGTATATCTATATTAATAATATTTTCCTAATATATACTAAGAAGATTACTTATTTGACACTAATTCTCATGATATTTAACATTCCAAATGAACCCTATTAGTTTAATATCTCTTTGAGGGAAGTTTCAGGACCATTGAAGCTTCCCAAAGTTAGCCAGAAGTCAAAGAAGTCCAATTAAAATTTTATTCAGGAAGTTTTTCAAACAATATCAAATAGGTATTAAAAACACATTGTCAGATATGATAATAGGTCTCTTTGAAGCAGTATTTATTCCCTTAGCCAAAGTCATAGTATAACATTTCAAAGGCAAATATGGAAAGTTACAACAGATTCACAATTTAAGCTAAAAGAGACTTTATTTTCTGTTATCAAACACAGGTTAATATTTTTTTTAAAGTGTCCTCTAATGAGAGAGAAAAATTAAATTCAAATTTTGCATCAGCTTACATATGACAACCAGATCCACTGTCCTATTTAAATTAAATCTAAACTTAACCAAACCTGATCATGTACAAAAATCTTTCCTTAGGTTTCCTTTTCCAGAAATCTTTCATCACTTTTTGTGTCCATATTAGTTTTCCCTTTAAATATATTTTTAATCCAGAAACAGCCAGTTATAGGGCAAACCTACTTTCATTTACCCTTAAGAAAATGCAGTTGCATTCCTAAATCTCTCCTTACTGAATCACACATCCTATTTTCCTACCGTGTACTAATGTTTATCTTTTAGTTTTCCCAGTAGTTGTAATTAAATGTTTTAGAGTCCTCAATTCTTGAAAATCTCAATTTCTAATTAAAACTAAGAAGAAAGCAATCATAAATAGTTTTTTTTGGGGGGGGTTAGTATTCTGTATATTTGCAAGCAAATAATAATAATTTCTAAGGAAATCCAGTGTATTCTTATAGAATATATATGATTTTTGCACCAAAGCTATTTATTAATAGTCCTAGATAGCTTTAATTTCTCTGAAAAAGGAAAGCAATATTCAGTATTTAATATTTTGTTATCATATTATATTTTCACATAACCTAGCTATGCAATAAACATCCATTATTTAACTTAATCTAGCAAAACTCTAAAATTTTAAGTTATCAAATATCTGGAGAAATTACCTTAAGTAGACATTTCTACATTATATTACACCTAAAGAATTCATCCAAAAGCTCTTATCTCATTTACATTAAATTTAATTAGAAAAATTACAATATACCAAATCATTCTCCATGCTGACAATTTTGCAACAGTTATAAGAAGATTTTCTTTGACATCTATTAGAAAACATTAGTTTTATACTTAGTGTTGATAACCATAAAGACATGTTTCTATTAATTAAATCAGCAAACATTAATATCAAGTATTAATTTAATGCTGAATATTTTCCAGTTCCTGTGAGCCTACAATTAATTCTGGCGAGTTTCTTTTAATATTTCTTAGAATTTGTATAAGCACTTAATTTCCTTTTGGCTATATAATTAAAGCATATTTATCAATTAATTTTGATAATACCATCCAGAAATAAAGACATATGAAATACACACATAGACATATTCACAGACACTATGGAAGAACTCATAATTTTATTCTCTAAATCTGGTCATGAATCAGGTATTACAATATAATACTCACTAGCTTTAACAGTTGGAACAAGCTAAATTAAAAGCACTTCATTCCCCACAACTTTTTTTATCATAAAATTGCAGGTATTTGATGTGATCTACGTAATATAAATGTTCCTGAGAGACTGATCTTAAGCCACAGGGAGAGAAAAGCAAGTTCTCCTGGAAGGATGTTTTCCCTCAGAGGCAGAATTCTAAACCTTTTCTACACCTGCTTATTGTGTCAGAGAAGTAAGTGGGACTTACAGCATAGCCCTGAGACATTTTAGTCCACATAACTTAACTCTTATTCCAAGTAAAGGCAAAATATTATTAATCAACTGGATGTAAAGAATATTAATTAATAATAATAATAATGATGATGATGATAATGATAATAATGATGATGATGATAACAATAACAAGAATAATAGTAATACTAGTGATAATAATAATTATAACTATAAATAATAATTATTAATAATAATAAATGATGCTACAGAGTTCTACCACCGAAATGAAGTCACGGTTTTTAGGAATATGGATAGTAAAGTATGGGTGTTTGGCACTAAAGTGTGACAAGTAATACGTTAATGGGTGATGCAGAACATATTCTTCCAATGTTGGGAAAATCAAATGCCGATAATTCTTTAGGTACTAAGCCTAGCAATTTGTCCTGTTCAGTGTCATCATCATCATGAGTCACAAATATTATATAAGGAAGTCAATCTGATTAATCCTTCAGAACTAGAAACATTTCTCCCTTAAGATTAAAGAAAATGTGGACTTCATAAATTTCCAATAGTTCTCTACCTATCAGGTGAACAGGAGCATTTACAACAAGAAAAAGAAACAACAGCAGCAGCAACAACAACAACAACAACAACAACAACAACCCCTTCCTTTATATTCTCCTAAGTAGAACTCTAAATGTAACTCTGAATGTACTGCACTTTATAAGTGCAGTACAAACCCATACAACCTGTACTGAGATATTACTCCAAGGGACAGAGCTTTTAAATTTGGTAGGGTTTAAAATGGAAAAGTTGGTTCCTGTATCTATCAGGGCTTTAATTGTCTCTCCTTATATGATCATTTCTACTACTTCTATTTGGTTAGAAAGGGTAATGGGAAAGACCCCCACTGTTACTCTGGAGCCACCCTATTCCTGTTTAACTCATAATTCTGGTCTAAAATCCAGTTTTCCTTCTAGGCTTCTCCTACTTAACTAACAATATATTTTTCTGATGCCTTGACTTTCTACAGTCAAAGTAAATATTGGTTTTCTCTATTTGGTTGCGGATAGAATAGGGGTCAGTTAAACTTCATCTGGCATTGATTACTTAATCGGCACAACTGGAGGTTTATGACTTTTAGTGGTATCTCCTTTCTTTTTTTAATAGTTGTAAAAGATGTTCCACGAGTGTAACATGGGGGTTTGTAGGTAATGTGGACCAACCTAGATTATGTCTTTTGACTACAGTGGTCAATTTCTCATCTAAGTCTTCTAAAATGACACAGTTAATTAAAGTATCATTTAGGTGATTAGAGAATGATTCAAGTGTCCAGCCAGGAAATGCTTTAAATGTTTTTTTCCCTTACCTTTTATAATATTTCAGAGTTTGTCCATTTGGTCTTTGCACTGCTGAATAATTTTCTTGTCTACAGATATTTTTGGAAAATGTCTGGGGTCAATTTGAATAACTTTTGAGCTAATTCCTGGTATTCAGTATGAGCCCGTACACTATGAAATTCAAAGTCCATTAAAGGTCATTTATGACCTGCTTTCTCTGTCCATTCCCTTGGTTTGCTTCTGGAAACTAACTTATATAGATCTTAAAACTCAAGCTCATGGATTTGGATAGTTAACTCAAATTTTCCTTAGCAAATCCCAAAGGGCCCTGACTTGGAGTGGGAAATTACTTAGCCAAGTCTCTATATTCTGCTTGGGTCCAGGGTGTGTACATAAACTCTGAGGACATTTCACCTCTCCTGTAGTAGGTTTCTTCTTGAAGACAGCTATGATCACCTCTGATTTTTTAAATCATCCCTTACCGTAGCAGAGGGAACAGCACGAGTTGGAAGGGACAGAGAGAGAAAGGGACAGAGAGAGAAAGAGATAGAGTCTAGGCCAGGCAAGTCAGACAGAAGAGGATACTTGGGAGGAGCAGGAGAGATAATGTCAGTGCCAGTGGCTTCTTTTTTAGTTCTGATATACTTTCAAGCAATTTACTATTGGTTTTCTGCAAAGAAGTTATTTTATCATTTCGTCTTTTAGGAACTACTATATACCAATCAAGTAAGCATTCCATTCAGTCTGTTTTATTTACAGCTATCCTTTTCTAACTGTGCATGTAAAAAAACCAATCTTGGAATATCAAAAGGAACCCAAACTGGGCTGTTTTAGATTGAAATCTCCTTCAGTATAATTTGATCAAGTAAGTAGGTACTGTCAAGTATGATCTCCACAAGGGAATTGGGCTAAGGTGTTAGTAGGAGATGTGTTTTCTGATGTCCCCTACTTCTCTGAAATACTCTCTTTCTCATATTAATGTTGAATTTGTCACGATAAAATTTTATTTTTATGCAGACAAATTCTACTGAGACAGCCAAATTGATGAAAAGCATCAACATATTCTCTTCCCTAACCCCTCAGTCTTGACATTGGTATCCCTCAACCAGGCCGCACCTAGTAAGTCTCCAGCAAGGGAGTATTTCCATGGTATCTTCCAATTAGGCCCCATGGGTATTGCTCTGGTATCACTCAGAAAGTACCCATTCAAAACCTCTCCACTGGGTATGTAACTCCCTGGTATATTTCAACCAGATCCACCTAGGATGCCTCCGTCAGGTGTGTATTTCCTTGGTGTATTTCAACCAGCCCCACCCAGCAGGTCTCAACTGGGTGGGTATTTTCCCAATATCTTTCAATCAGGCCCCACCTGGCACATTTCCACTCAGTATTTCCCCTCAGTGTCTCTCAACTGGAGGGCCAGGTGCTTGGATACACTGCCAAATAAAATTCAGGGTCATCAACCAACATGGAAGATCCACGAAATAGGAGAGATTCACACAAACTCATCTGGACTCTCCAAGGAGGAGGATGGGCACAAGGGCCCTCTGCTAGTACAGAGGTTCTGCTTCCTCATAGAGCTCAGGTGAGAAGATGTCCACTCCGGGTCCCTCTGTGTGGTCATCAAAACTGTCAACTGAAATAAAATCACACAATGTGAGAGTTGTGGGTAAGTTTTATTAGGGGCAAAATGGGGACTATATTCCAGGAGACAGGATCCCAGAAATCTCTGAGATACTGTTCCAAAGTGTCAGCAGGAAACTCAGTATCATATATGACTTTAGTTAAGAAGGGAAGGGTAAGTGCTGTCAAGCACATGTTTATGCAGAGGCCTGCTGCTAGTCAGGAGGAGCTGTTGTCACCATTAACGATTTTAGTGCTTTTCTAGATATGAGGAGATACAAGAATTGGATCATAAAACCTTCTCCCAAAAATATCTTTCTATCTGAAGGCTTGTTCAACCAGTTTTTCCAGAGCACAGAGTGCCTGATTCCAGAACTCCTTCCTGAACTCTGTTCAGGGAATGTTGGAGGTCAGCTGCTTCAGTCACTCTAAACAGAGATAGATGGAAAGTGCCAACATGATCCAATTGTCATACAGGCTGATGGACATTCCCAGTTTTTAGTTAGCACTGACAAGTTGGATATTTTCACAGGGGCTTCCCCCAAAACAATAAAGAAATCAGTAGCTGGTTATTAAGACAGGGATAAATGAAATGGATGTTCATGTAATTAAAACATTAAAATATCAGTACAGCATTACATATATTTCGATGGGCCAGAAGGACCTACTTACATTAAAGGGCCCCAAACAAGTCTGGTCCCTTTATCACAGTTTATAATAAGTATATAGAGAGAGCAAAAGCATCAACTCATCTCTTACCTAACGACCCAGTATGTATATATACACGCAGTTTATATGCACATATATAAGTTTTGGGAGAAAATTATGCTAAGATATCTGACGTACAATTATTTGGAGCAATAATTAGTCCCATGAATCAAATTGAATGTTTGACAACTGGGCCGAGTCCCTTAGCTCAACCCCTCACTTGAGACCACAGAGCTTTTGATACAAAATAGATAAAATGATTGGGGGATAAAACGTAAGGAAATTATCTAAGACTCCTCATAAGACCAAGACTTGATGATAGTGTCCTAACAGAATGTAAAGTTAAAACTTAAAATTTGGGTGGATTTAAGGAAAATGTTAACTTTAAAAAATGATATATTTAGCTCTGGAATAAACGCAATCTTTGATGAAGGGAGAAGGAATATACAATGGGGGAAAGACAGCCTATTTAGGCTGGGAAATTTGGCCACCACACGCAAACTAATGAAATCAGAACACTCCTGCATGTCATACAAATAATTAACTCAAAATGACTTAAATATTTAAACACAAAATCTCCTCCAGAAGAAAATATAGGCAAAAAAGTGTTCCCAAATGTCAGTCTTTCAAGTCAATACAAATTAAAGTAAAAATTAACAAATGGGATTAAATTAAGCTTATAAACTTTGCATAGCAAAGGAAACTTTAAACAATCTGAAAAGATTACCAATAAAGGGGAGAAAATATTTGCAAATGGTGTGGTGGGCAGGGCTTAATTTCCAGAATATACAAACAGCTCATACAACCCAATAACAAAATAACAAAAACCCAATCAAAGATGAAAATTTTAGGAGACCTACACAAACATTTCCCCAATAAAGATAACCAAACAAAGACACATTAAAAATGCTCAGTGTCACTATTAGAGAATTGCAAATCAAAACTAGAATGAAGTATCACCTCCCAGCAGTCAGAATGGCCATCATTAAAGAGTCCACAAATGATAAATGCTGGAGAGACTGTGCAGAAAATGTCATCCTCCTACACATATAGCATGGTGCAGCCATTAGGGAAACCACTATGGAGAGTTCTTTAAAATGGAAAACAGATTTATGATATTATCAAGGAATAATCCTGGTCGTATATCTGAAGGAAACTCTAATTTGAAAAGACACATGCACCCTAATGTCTATTGTATCACTATTTACAAGAGGCAATACATGGAAGCAACCAAAATGTCTATTGACAGGTGATTAGATAAAGATGTTGTATATAACAACATGGGTGAACCTGGAGATTGTCATCCAGACTAAGCCAGAAAGAGAAAGAAAACTTACCACAAAAGGAAAAGAAAATAAACCACTCAAAAAAAAAAAAAAAAAAAAAAAAGAGAGTGATAAATAAACTTACAGAACAGAAATAGACTAACATAGAAAACAAACATGTGGTTATTGTTTTCAGGGAGTGGAGGGATAAATTAGGAGTTTGATATTTACAGGTATTAAATTCTGTATATAAAATACATAAACTGCAAGGCCCCACTGTATAGCACAAGGAACTATATTCAGTATGTTGAAATAGCCTATAATAAATAACTATATAAAAAGGAATATATATGATATATCACATATAAATGAATGTAGAATTGAATCACTCCTATGCAAAAATTAATGCAAGATTGCTAACAGAATGAACTTCAAAACATTGGTATATTTAAATGGGCTTTACATAAGATGGCTTTCTATAAAGCATGTCTTTTGCTTGTTTATATTTTGGGAGAGACCCGTTTCACTGGATCATTCCTTCCCTGCTGCTTATTATATAACACAGCATATAAATCTACCCTTTAGTGAGTATTAATTACACATAGTAGAGGAAATCAATAGGTTTACATGAGCCCATAAAGTAAAACTGAGGCTGTACTCAGGGACTGATAAAAGTGAAAATAAAATTTTGCTATGGGCACTCAGAAATCAAACAAAAGAAACAAAAAAACTGTTCAAATCCTTGTGCAAACTTATGACGATATGACAAATTGATCTCTAAAATTCTAGACCATAGAACCCTTTAATTTCAGTTTACGTGGAAATCTCCTCACTGATATAAAAAAGCAAATAAATGTATAATTAGGCAGTTCAATCTTTAAATATCTTTTAGGTGGGAAACCAGTTCTTTGGAGAATTAAAATTAACTGTCTTTGTCTTTAAAGCTTCACAGATCAGAAATGTAAACAGAGTTCACAGTGTCCAGGAACTGAATTTAGTTAACTCAATCTAATAAAACCTGAAAACAAGAATAAAAAAAAGGTGGGTGTCTTTTTAAATCTCAAACTGCAGAGAAAACTCCCTCACCCAAAATCTAATGAATAGTCTCCTTAAGGGATTATTAAGGACAAATGTAAATGTTAAACATCTTTTCCATGAATAGTAAAGCCTCAGTCAACTAAGTAAAAAATAAATAGATAAATAAATAAGTAAATAAATAAATAAATAAATAAAATTAAATTATTTCAACTGTTATTTACAAACTAGTAAGTTTAAATTTTAATATCTGATTCATAAATAAGCTTTTAAAGTGAAGCTATGGGATCTGTGGTTTTGACTGTGTATATGCCTGTGTATATGCCACACATTTGAGATGTCTCTGCTTTCAAGAATTATTATCAATATTAAGTTTACAATAGAGTTTGGTTAAACTGACTTGAAAGTAAGCAATTTCAAATTAAATAATTCTAAGTATGAAAGAAATTCCAGAATGATTTTCAGGTTCACACAAAATAGGAAATATTCAAAATTAAATTTATATCTGACATTAAAGCCAACCTGAGATCACTGGTTTAATAATTATAGACATGATTTGCTATTTGACTTGCTTTATTGAATATCAATAAACTTGTGTTATTTCTGTTGCACAGTTCTTCGGGGAAAAATCCACTCGGTATTGTTATCATAAGTAATACAATAAAGATAAATGAGTTAATAATTTTCATGTGAACTCTCTAAGGAATAATTATGTTTTGGATATGTCTATCTAAAACAATTTGTCTAGATTTTTGGTAACTAGAGCTGAATTATGGGAATTAATTGAATATCCAGGTCATTTCAAATAAGATAAAGTATTGAAATATTAATTGCTGATTTGGTCTAAATTTATGTGCATTTGCACCCTTACAAGGGAAAAAACTAAAGATATATGTGTTTACATTACACGTCTTGTACCACAAAGAGGAAATAATTTATGGTAAGAAGTCATGGAACATTCCAGTTGGTAAAAGCTGGTGCAACAAACAGTTCACGATTTCTTGCTGTTTTTCAATTTTTTTTTTCTTAGTGATTAAGATTCCTAAGTGCTAAAATTTTAATATGTATTTAAAGCTACTCAGGATAATAAAGGAAGCATTTCAGGAAACTAGGATGTGTGTTTTCAGCAAAATAAGGTATGAGGAATGAAAATACATTTTGTTAAGGGGAAAGAATAACTGTGCCCTAGAAATAGATGCTTCTGGATGGAAAAAATAAAGGGCACATTAACATAAATACAGAAACTTATGAAAGGTTCGTGAAAATGGAACCCCCTGAAAAGAAGGCTTGAATTTCACCAGAAAGGGTTTAGATTAAATTTGGCTAGACAAGTGGATTTTGCCTTTAAAAACTGGCTGATACAAAACTGGATTTGGTTTCTCTCCCTTGGAAAGAGAAAAATAATTTTTCTTGAAATACCTTATTTGGTAGAAGATTATGAGAGTTTCTCTAGCTTTGTGTGACCTGTCTTTGTTTTTAAATATTTTGTGACTTTGGTTAAATGCCTACGTATTCTTTCACAATGGCCTATGATACAATTTGACCAAGTGGTGACAAATATCCCAAACAGAAAATTCTAACTGAAGTTCTATTCAGTTTTGAGCTAAATCTCGAATGCTTCAAAGAAATCCTGTACCATCACAGAGTGAAAATGCCAACTAATTAGTCTTATTTGGCATGTTTAAATTCCTTGAGAAACAATGCCAAGTAATTGAAGGTAAATCTCTTTAGATTACATTGTGTGGGTACATTCCATTAGTAGCAATATTCTAAAATTAATATTGGATTCCTAAATTTCTGTTTTGTGCTTTCATGTTATGTCATAATGCTAGCTGTTATCTTAAAATGGTGTATGCCATGGAAATACCCAATTTTCTTATCAATTGCATTAGAATCAGATCTGTAATCTATCATTTTAAATATTTTATTGTTTATGGACAATCATTTTACTACAATACATTTATACATATGAAGCTCTTCAAGAAGATATGTACTATTGTTTGTTATTAGATTCTTACTCCATGGCAGAAAGAATTCAGAGGTGAGACATAGATGTCAAAAAGTAAAGTGAGGATTTATCAATGGATAGATACTACACCTTCAAGGCAAGAGCAGACAGGCTTAGGTGAAAAGCATCCCTGAGTTTCTTTAGGAAATTGGTTACATATGTTGTAAAATAAAAATGAATGAATGGAATATTCATTGTGGAGGGAAGAACTTGGGGTCATAGTCCCTATTTCCATCCCAGCTCCAACTTCCTGAGGGGTGGGGAGATTTTTGGCCTTATTTAGTCTGGATCAGATATGTCACAACATCTGTGCATGATGGGTACTTCTCATCTGCAAGACTAACTTTACTGCAATGAGGGCATAATAAACAAAAAATTTATACTGGGACCCTGGAGAATCCTGCCTTTTCCCACAATTCTTTGCCTGCTTCTGAGACACTTATCACTCCCAAAATATGTGATTTCTTATCAGTCCAGAGGTTTCTGCTTTTCTGTGTCTGCCCAAGGACTCCTTCATTTGGTTTCCTGCCTTTAGACCAAACCCCAGCATTTCACCCCTATTCCTGTCATTTGGGTTGTGTTCCTCTTTCTCTGTTCATGTTTGGCTACCTCCTTGCTCCAACAATACAAAGAAATTTTGGATAAATGTGTTTCTGATATCCTGTCTATTTTACAAGAATGTTGTCTCTCACATTACCTAATGTGTAAATGAGACAGCTGATTGTACATAAAATAATTGCACATATTATACATATTACAGTTATAGTAGAGCAACTCTAAGTATGGGAAGAAGCAATAAGGGAAAACATTTCCTGGATCCTGGTCCTGAAATGCCTTCCATTCATTGGTCAAATTTGTGATCAAGAGGAAGGATTGTAGATAGAGAAAGTCACTTATCATATCAGTAAATGAAAGATGCTGTGGCCACCCACAGATTGGCACTCTAAGGAAATTCAGGATAATAAAAGCAGGACACTGTCTCTAGATAGTGAACATACATATCAAAGGAATGATTTCAATGAGCCCGTGGTCTTGTATTTTTCCATTTAGAGAGAAACACTAAATTCATTAACTTGAATTGGTTGATTTTCTTTGTTAACAGTAATCATTGATATTCCAAATACCTGATTTTTCTTTGTTTGTTTTATGGCACAAACTCCTATATATCCTGGCTCCTCCTTTACCTTTCAGAACAGTCTCTAAGTGTTAACTATCTAAGAGCTTGTATACACTCCATATGTCCCCTGAATAAAATATAATTCTCAGCTTTTCAGTTGTACATTTTTTTCAGTGGACAGAAGTCAGCCTACCTGTCTCAGTCCCCCAGTAGGAAGATCAGGACACTGGAAGACCTTTGGGGATTGAACAGGAAACGGGGAGCACTTCAAGCTGTTTGAACAAAAAGTAGGCTACCCCGACCTCATGTCTTAACAGGATAAATGAACAGCAAATTTTGAGTTTTCTGAGATAACGGGAGGTCCTTGTCCCTGGTGACGGTGATAGCAGTTGAAGAAGCTGGTAAGGCAGAAACACCAAGGTTGAAGGCTGGTTTTCTAAGCATAGCTTTGGGGCGGCTTGCAGACAACACATTCTCTTCTGTTTTATGGACCATACCATTCTTGCACCATCTGCAGAGTCATTTTGAGACTCTAACTCTTGGGCTGTGTTGCTAAATTGTTACTTAAAGTGACTAAGACAATGGAGCTTTTATTCCTGTGTCTTCCAGGACTCCAAAGAGGTGACCATAGTATTGAATCAGTAGCCCAAGCTCTCTCCAAGGAGCCAACCACAGAGGAGATACAACCCTAATCTCTCAGGGAAAACAAATCAGAGGCTAGAACACAGCAGTACTGGGGGGCTCTAGAGAAAAAGGCAGCACTTTACTACCATGATACTGAAGAAGATAACCTACCCTCATCTTTGCTAGAGACCAAGTGGAAAATAATAAAGACAGAAGAGAGAAGTTGGAGTCAACAACAGAGGCCTATTCTCATTTGGAGGCGGAATTATACATTCTACCTCTGAGGCCCAGTCTGTCTTTAAGGATGAAATATATTTAAGATCACTTAAATGACAAAAGAGAGTAACATGATTCAAAAGAGTAACATGATTCAAGCATCCAAAATGGAGCCAAGTGGCCATTTTCAATGTGGCTGTAAACATTTTCCTACATCACTGGCAACTTGAACTTTCTCAACTGCATCAAATTCAAGAAATGCATCAGCCATTTTCAAAAGAATGTCTGCTAGCAGAAGCTAGCTTCAAACCAGTAGTCTGAAATTTCCCCATCCCATTCAAAATGTAGAGTCATTTGTACACCAACCAATCCTTGCTTAACAAGTACATCTACTAAGCAGCTCTGATTTTAATTCTTGACAAACAACTTATGTTGCCTTGTGATTTTTTGTTTTTTTGTTTTTTTTTGTTTGTTTCTTTGTTTGATGTTTTTGGCTTTATAAGCCTCCACCATTTAGTAGTCTGGTAGAACACAATTCAGGTGTTTTTTGGATCTGTGTCTCCTGAGATTCAGCCCTAACACGTGCCTCTTTCCTTCAATCAAGTCTTCATTCTTGGAATTCTTATTTAACAAGGATCTATACAAGGAAGCCTCTGATGATTGCCCTTCTTTGGTATAAAGAGATGCTACTGATGGAGAATAAAATCTGCTTAGTGAGACTAAATTAAACAATTGACTAAGAGTACATGTGGAAAAACTGTGTCCCTATTACCAAGTCCAAGCTCAAACTGCTTGGTATCTGAGAGGCCAATAAAAGATGAGAAAAGTTATTGGGGTATTGACTTTATTTGGAAAACCAGCTAAACAAGAATATGATGTCTAATGAACTATTGTCTTAGTTAAAATTCAGGATCTTCCATAAGAAAAGAAGAGGGAATGTGATTAGTTGCTCAAAAATTCTTGGTGCTGGCCAGACTCTGGAGGTGAGGGTGTGCTAATCCTTTGTTCTTGCAGCTGTCACTTAGGCCTGGTCATGATGTCCCTGACAACGTCTTACATGTTATTCTGTTCTGCAACTTTTTATCTCTGTATGAATAAATACCTTACACATTTAAATGTCAAGTGTGGAGGTCGAGCCTTGAGAAGGGACTCTCTAAGAAGGAATTCCATGTGTATTTCAGGGTATAAGCAAAATTATTTTACAAAGATGCAGAGCCAGCATGAGTAAGCACAGAGAGCAGAACACAAAGATTATAACCAAAAGAATAGATTCAATATGAAGTAAGGTGATTCTTCCAATATATCTGCTGAAGGATCCTGCACAGTTAGTGTGGAAGGTGGAAATGACCTTCAGAGGAGTTTCTGAAGCCCAGTCCACACATACCATTTTGATGTGGTTTTTTGCAGCTTAGAGGACTGTCTGTTCCACCAAAGTCCACTAACACCCTCATATTCCAAGTAATTGGGAATGTTTTCTGTGGCCAAACACCTCCTCCATCAGCTGGGAATGTTAGAGTAGGGTTATCAGGAAATAGATGGATATCACACATGCAGCACTATGACTTTGCCAAGCTGGAGGAGACCGAATCAAATCCTGAGTCCACCTGGCTGTTTCTCTTGTAGTCTCTAGACATATATAAGTCCTGTTTACTGGAAATGTTGGTTAATGATATAATATTTGAAGAGGCCACTAGAACTCTTAACAGAAACTTATGAAAGACAAACTCAGAGATGAGCATTGTCTATTAATTCCACAATGGTAACCCCCTACCTGCCTATATCAAAACTATTATCAGGAAACACACACCATCCAGGCCCCCACTTAAGTTTATGCACTGCAAGAGACAAGAGAATTTATACTGGATCCTGGGGGACAGAAGGGCCCCAAATTGGGTAATGTCTGGTAAATCAGGGGAGCAATTACAATATTCACTATCATTACATTACACCCTATGGCAGGCTTTCCCATATGAGGAAGACTCCCTTTCTGCACCAATGATCAGGACCTGATCTTCACCAGTGTCAGGAAACTGCCTCCCATAGGCCCTTTCCAGTAGGCATTGGTCTATTTAGCCACATTCTGGGCTCCCAAAGGCAAACCACATTGGCTGGCTCTTTGTCCTACTGTCTGTCGGACCTGGAAGGCAAACTCCATGATAGAACTCATGCCTTAAAGGGATGCTGCAAATGGTGAGCAGCTTGTAAGGGGGAACAATTTAAGTAACAATCCACCATTAACTATGAAAATCAGCCAAGATTTACTAAAATATGCTACTGCCTTTGTTGTCCCTCCCTGAAGCTATCCCTTTCCCCGTAATTGAAATGGAATTCTTCATTCTGCAGTAAGTTCATGGAGTAAGTCTAAGGCTTCTACACTACTGGTGGACCCTGCCAAGTGGAAATGAATTGGCCTTCTCTTACTGCAGCAGGAGGCCAATAAACCACAGTGCTGCTTAAAGCAAGGCACTGAAAAATTGCAACCTGTCATGATTGACTTGATTTACTGATTTCTACCCATCTCAACTTTATATTCCCCAGTACGTCGTGAGGTAGAAGCCACTACTAATAACCGGAACCCAACTATACAGTGTTTCAAAAGGCTGTTCCTTTTATTAGAGTAGTCCTACCAGATAATGTTCTTAAGGGATGACATTTAAAACAAAAATGTTAGATGGTTTGAATATACAGACTTAGCTATCTAGTTCTAGTAAGTTAAAAAAAAATACATCATTCAAGTTAAATCTTATGACTTTTTCTTGATGTCCAATTGGGTACTTAAACAGACCTGCAAATTTTCTACAAGCTTTGAGGAAAAGACCTAAATGTTTGCCCTGAACTCCTTTTATAAACTCAGCTTTGACATTCAATTGATTACATCTTACTCTGCAGACATGACAAAGACTATTTCAGAGGTTGTCACACCTGTTAACACTTCTTAATGAGGGAAGAGAGCAGGACTCTGAGAGGGGATTGGCAATTGTCCTCTCCCTTCCCCTGGAGGCACAATCCCCCCACCAAGTCTGTTCAATCTGGGGACTACATTTGGCCAGCTGTTTCCAAGTTTGTACAAGCCTAGCACCTAGAACTGCAAGCCCCCACCTTTGTGAAGGAGGCCCAAAATTTGTTAGTGTTGTTTGGATTTTGGTGCCAGCACACACCTCAATTCCAGTGTTTACTGGTCCTTATGTACCCAGTGACCATAAACAGCTACATACTAGGAGAATTAATGGAGGTTATTACTTCGGCCTCACACTAGTGCCCCAAGGATAGGATGTATAATAAGTTGTTTCAGCCACCCCAAAATCAGCTCCCTGGAGCCAAAGGCTAAATGGATGTGTAAACACATACTTATGGTCTTTTGGTGAAAGTGGCTTCAGGTTCAACCCAGAGTTATTTGCCACTGGAAAGGCAACTCTTGGTAGTGTACTGAATAGTTATCCTCCTGAATTCCTTATTGGGGCAGATACAAATGCCCTACAGATTGAGATTTCTATTATGCCTAAGTAATGGGAACCACTCCCTGTTAAACTAGATTTGCAGCAAAGACCTCCTCATTAAAACAAAAGTGGTACCACCTGGATTGAGCTACTCAGGCTACCAGAGCATCATACCTCCTTGAGGAAACAGCCATAAACACTCTCACTTAGGTTAACTTCATAAAACCTCCAGAAATCCTTCTTTATATCTTTCTAAATTCAGACAAGCTGGGTGATGTTGAGCATTAAAATAACACCCCTGAGGGGCAATTCCTACACTTAAATTCACAGCAAATGAGGAGACCACAACAGAGCTGCTGCAACCTCTACTGGTCAAACCATCCATGTCAGATGAAAAAGCTTGATCAGTTTTTAATAGATGGGGCTGTAATGTTGCTGCACACAGCAAAGTAATAGCCAACTGGTACATTCACTGTTCCTTTTCTGTTACCAGAAATTGAGTCTGTAAACATCCCCCTTGGTTCTGATGAGAACCTCACGTGGCCACTTACTTTGATACCATTCTCAGCCTATTTCTGTATATCATCTAGTGTCAGGTGAGCAAGCCATGCACTATGGCCTCAAGAGAGAAAGAAACACACTCTTCTCCCATCCACTTACTTTGCTCCACTAAAGTCATTGTAGAGTAAGTCTGGACATGCTCCTGACATTCTGAGGGCATAAATCATTGACCCCAGGTCTGGACAACACCCCAGGAGACAATCAGCTCCCTTCTTACTACTGACCACAGATGACTCTGAGTTTAACACTTACCGTGTTGCTGCACTGCATTCTCCACTAAGAAATTCTGAAACCCACTAGTGCTGGCTACACTTGAAGTTGGTGGGTCACCAAAACTGCAGTAATCTATATTCTACTCAGAAATGTTATGCCTTGATACAACATGCCACATGCATGCCACTAAGGAGACACAAATCATGTCAGACTGGGGACACTGGGAAGTGCACTGCTGACAAATTTTCTTGGTTGACCCTACCAACATGACCACAGACACTATGCTGAGGCTAGGGCTCCTCCTGTCTTCTTCACTACTACTAGCAACATGTATTCCAGCAAAGCAAAGCTCTGAAGTACTTGTGCTTGTACCTTCTAAACCCTAAGCCCAAAGTGGATGAAGCACTCTTTTACTAACTCTTACCATCAAAAAATGGATGAATGGCCACTACCTTTCGAGTCTCATTTAAGGACTAACCAGAGATAGTGTGAATGCAATATTACAATCAAGAAGCTTGTATTTGGTACAGTCAGAATGAAAATGGTGAAGTCCAGAGGCAATTGCATAAGGCTGCTCAGCATTACAGAGTTTAAATCATAGCATTTGTGAATCTCTAGGATAATCATAGATCTAAATCCTACCTGTGAAGTGTGACTTTATATTTATTGGCTACCAATTTATCTTTCCAGTACAAGCCCAAAATTTATTGAGCTGGAAAAGTTTCACTAACCAAGTGAAGGGTGCCTTACAATGAACCTCCTCCCTGGCCACTAATCAACAGATAAAAGGAATGTGGTGTACAATACACAATGTTACCTAGGCCAACACATGTCTAAAAAGTCAGGGAGAGCAGCCAATCTGTGAACTCCTCATTAACCTAATCTCACAATACCAGCTACCTTTTTTTACATAGCACAAAAATGCTGGCTGCCCACCATAAACAATCATAACTCTTGAGTAAGAAATCCAGGACAAGCCTTACAAAAAGTATACCTGATTCCATGGAGAAATCTAATTTTTCCCTGCATGAGATTTTCTCCATCCAAATTGATAATTACTATTAAATATCCCTAATTTTCTGTGCCTAAAATAGCCACTGTTAGTAAGGATTTGGGAAATAGTTCAAGGGAATTGCCATCTAGTGTTAATTTTCTGGGGGATCTGTAAAGTTGTACACACCCTAGTTACAGGAGATACAAATAAAAATGAGGAAAACAAGTAACCTGGGGGGAAATATATTGGTAAAGTCTTATTGCCACCTCTCATGCAGGCTTTTAAGGCTATATCAGTACCCATGATAGTCTTACCCTGGAAATCAGGCAATGGAGCAGAGTTTCTCCCACTGAAACAGCAATGTGGTGTTGAACTGGGGCAGAAATGCGCCAAATGTACAATACAGTCGATTATTATTTTTTAAATAATTCAGCAACTCAGAATAACCGCCTATGTGGGTCCCCATTGCTCAGGACCTTACTTAGGGTGCAGACACACTAACAGTGGTTAGATGTGATATGGGGCTTGTAACCTGTAGGGTTTGACATTAGTTGAGCTCCTCCTATGTGATAATCACTATTATCTTTCTAATGAGTTAGGGATCTATATTTTTGTTGATAGCTAAATTTAAAAAAAAAAATTGAAGGATAAAACTGTAAGGGAGAGATATATTAGCAAGATCAGGGCTTCTGACATCAGATGTATTGGAATCTGGAAGGGTATGTTTCTATATTGTCTGCTACTGGGTGTGTAGGTCAGTGGGCTCTGAGCATGGGACCACTCTCTTGGGGTGCAAGGAAATGCTACTTTGTGCCGAGATGCTCACATACCTACTCTTTTCTCCAACCATTAAAAGAACCTAAATAGCATCCCATGCCTATGGATGCAGTGGGCAGTGAGAAGAGAAGACATGAGACTCAACTTGGCATTCAACTCAAGGAATTGTGAATATAGACATGGCAGAGACACTTATTTCAGGGAAACTTGTCTCAGGGAGAATGTGGCCCTAATCTTGTAGCACAACAACGATGTTACAAATGGCAATCAGAAGGAAACTCAAGTACAAATTCTTCAAACAGGAATTACACAGCCTATTTGCTAATTTGCATCTGACAATCAGATTTCCATAAACATACAGTAAATTGACCTCCATGGCAAATCTCCACATAAACCTCACTTGCCAAGATGTGTATTGTGATGGTTAATTTTATGTGTCAAATGGGCTGGCTTATGTTACAGAGTTGTTTGGGCAATCACTTACGTAGGTGTTCCTGTGAAAGTATGTGTTAAATATGATTAACTTTTAGCTCAGTGGAGTTTGAATAGAGCAAAAGAAATTGAGTGGCTTCCTTAAGTCAGTTAAAATCCTTAGAAGGATGAGAGAGAGAAGCAAGATGACAGATTAGTAGGACACTCGTAGCTCATCCTCTCCCACAAATACACCAAAAATCACATCTAAGGACCCACTCAGCCAAGCAGAGCATCTGCAGAAATCCAACAGAACATTGTCTTCTTTGAAAGACAAACACACCAAAAATCTTGTAGGAGAAAAGGAAATAAAAGAAAGAAGAAAAAGCAAAACACTGTGGCACCAGACCCACAGGGACAGAGAGGTGAAGGAGGACTAGTGCTCGTTTGCTGAACCTCCCCCTCTCCAAAATAGAGGCCAGCAGGATGGAGGGGGAGCCTCCAAGGCTCAGATCTGCCCAGAGCACCCCTTGACTGACAGAAAGTTGACAAACCACACAAAGTGTCCCTGTGACCCCCAGACCGAGATGTGAGCTAAAACCTGGGGACAGGGACAGGCCGGCTGAGCCAGGCAGAGGACTGGGGTGGCAGCACTGAGGCAGACCCACAGGAATGCAGGAAGTTGTGCATCATGACTGGGAGGAGATACAGAGCAGAACAACTTTGGCCCCACATAAATTATGGCAAAAAAAAAAAAAGCAAAGCAAAACTGCGTGTGTGCCCTGGGGGGAGGTGCACCATAGCCTTTGTCTCCTCAGACCCAGGGCCCAATTATTGGCTCTTCTCACAAGAAGAGATGCGGGGCACAGCCACAGTCCTCATATCCCCCTGTGCGCAGCTCCCAGGTAGGGGCAGATCTGAGCCCTGAACCCTCACCTGGGGCTCCGCAACCTCCTAGGCAGGACTGAGACTTGTTTACAGCCCAAGGCAGATAGGATTTTTCTTCCCTGCTACCTCAGAAAACTCACACGGTCGATCCAAACAAGGAGCTGAATTTTGGCATTGAGCAGGGTCGGGGATGCCCTGTGCTCTTCCCTGAGCTAGCCTAGAGAGTGCTGACCTGAGGCACAGGAGGAAGCTGCACAGTGCAGGGGAGCGACCTGCGCCTGGACAGAGTGGGTGGCCACCGGCCTTCCTGGCAGGAACGCACCACTGACCAAGTTGCTGGGAGGGGGTGCAATCCATCTGTCTGCCTCCCCTCAAGCACAGCATCTGACTGTGGCATTGGGAGGGGGAATGACCCGCCCACCCACAGCGAAGGAGAGCAGCACTTGACCCAGTGTTGGGAGGGGTCTAGACCTTCTTGCCAAAAGACACCAGGAGCAGCAATGAGAAGGAGACCAACTGAAGTCCGCTGGAAACAGCAAGCTGAGTTCGTGAAAAAGGGTGAAGACAAAAGGACTTCTCGATAAAACCATTAAGAGCACACAGTCTCCAGCAGAGCACAACTTTTTTCTTTTTTTAATCTTTATTATATCTGTTTTATTTTCTATTACCTTTCAATCTTTACTTTTAAACAGTTGTGTATGTTATCAGATTTAATTCCTTTTAAATTTTTCTTTTAAAATTTTTATTATTCTGATTTTTAAAAATCCACCTCATTTCATTTTTAATTCTTTTGGTTTGATCTCCTGTTATAGCTTATTCACAAGTATCAAATACTGTGTTTTGATTTTTTTTCTCCCTTTTATTAAGGTTTATAGAAGACGTCTCAACACAATTGCTATTCCGCTACAACTTGCTCTTCTATTATTGATAATACAGTGTTTTCAAAACTTTTTTCTCCCTTCTTTTAAAAATCTCTTTCATCTTTTATTAAAATCGGTTTTATGTTCTAAAACTTTAAAACATGTACTTTTTAAACAATTGTATATGTCTCCAGTTTTAATCTCTTTAACTTTTTTCTTTTAAAAGTTTTATTTTCATTATTTTAAAAAAGAAATCCATCTCAGTTTATTTTTATTTCTCTCGGTTTTGATCTCTTGTTAGTGATTATACATAGATCTAAGATATTGTCTTCTGATCTTTTCTCCTTTTTCTTTTTAAGTTTTTATAAAGACATCTCAACTCAGTTGCTATTCTGTTTCAACTTGCTCTTCTATTATTGTTTATACACTGTTTCCAAACCTTTTTTCTCCATTCTTTTAAAATTCTTTCTTTTTTTAAGACTTATTCCTGCATAAGCTTTAGATAGATAAATAAATAAAAACCTTAAGTACCACAATAGATAACTGATAGCCCTTAAGCCACAGTGCCATAGAGATATGGGCAATATGAAGAAGCAGAGGAATCACTCTCCATTAAAACAGCAAGAGAAATCACCTGAAGCATGATCAATTAAATAGACATTCATGGCCTACTAGATCAAGATTTGAAAAAAAGCTGTGATCAAAGTACTGAAGGAACTAAAAGAGATAGTGTTTAGTGATATAAATTATGTCAAAAATGAAATTGAAGGTATAAAGAAAAGCCAAGTAAAATTGGTAAACTCATTGGCTGAAATTAAAACTAATCTAAAGGCTGTATGTACAAAGCAGGCTAGATAATGCAGAGGAACAATAAGTAGCCTAAAAGACAGGGCAACAGAAAACACCCAATCAGAACAGCTGAGAGAAAAACAAATAAAAAACAGTGAAAACAATATATGGGTAGTATGCAATAATATAAAGTGTGCCAATCTATGCATAATAGAGGTTCCAGAAGGGGAAGAAAAATCAAAGGGGATTGAAAAGGTATTTGAAGAAATCATAAATGAAAACTTCCAAAGCCAATAGTAGGAATCCAATATCCAAGTACAGGAGGCTCAGAGGGTCCCAAACAAGAAGGACCCAAAGAGACCCACATAAAAACATATCATAATAATGATGGCCAGATTCAAGGATAAAGAAATGATCCTAAAGGCAGCAAGAGAAAAACAGAGTGAGTTAAAAGGGAACCCCCATAAGGCTCTCAGCTGATTTCCCTACACAAACACTACAGGCCAGAAGGGAGTGACAAGACATAGACAAAGTATTGAATGAAAAAGAGATGCAGCCTAGAATACTCTATCCAGCAAAGATATCATTTAGAAAAGAAGAAGAGGCAAAAAACTTCACACATCAGCAAAATCTAAAACAGTTTAGCAACATTAAACCCATGCTAAAATAAGTAATGACAGGTCCACTCTAAATAGAGATAAAGCAGGATGCTACATAATAGAGAATCCCATAACTGGAAATGTGATAACTACCATAAACTCTGAATAGAATAAACATAAAATTCTAAAAGAAGAAATCTAAATCATTAAGAGTGGGAGAGGAAAGCAATAAAATACAGTGTATTTCTTTCTTTCTTTCTTTCTTTTTTAGAATTTTGTTCTCTGTAGGATGGGCTTGAGATTATGTTACCATCTGCTTAGTACAAACAGTTATAGTAATAGGTTAATAGACTTACAAAAAAGAGTCACAAAAACTTACAAGTGAGTCACAAAAACTAAATAAAATCCAAGAAAATACAAAGGAAAATTACCAAACCACAAAATGAAGAAGAAAGGAATAAAGAGGAAATACCAAGTCAACTGCAGAAATAAGTTCAAAATGGCAATAAACACTCATCTATCATTAATTACTGTGAATGTTAATGGACTAAAGGCTCCAGTTAAAAGACGTAGAATGGCAAACTGGATAATAAAGCAAGAACCTTCAATATACTGCAAACAAGAGACCCATTTTAGGGAGAAGGACACATATAGATTGAGAGTGAAAAGATGGAAAAGGACATTCCATACAAATGAAAAAGCCAAAATCGAAGTTGTAGCAGTTCAGATTGCAGTAAAATAGACTTTAAAACAAGGGCCATAAAGAAAGATAAAGACAGACATTTTATAATGATTAAAGGAGTGATACAAGTTGAGGCTATTACAGTGATTAATATATACGCACCTGATATGGCAGCACTTAAGTACATAAAACTACTAACAGAGATAAAGGGGGGAATTGATAGGAATACAATCAATGTGGGATATTTTAACACTGCATTAAGATCAATAGATAGTTCTTCCAGACAGAACATAAATAAGGCAACAGAGAAATTCAATGATACAATAGAAAAATTAGATTTGGTGGATATTTTCAGAGCAATATACCTCCCCAAAAGTAGGATGAACATTCTTTACAAGTGCACGTGGAATATTTTCTAGGATTGATCATGTACTTGGCACAAAGAAGTCTCAAAAATTTTAAGAAGATAGAAATTATTTCAAGCTTCTTTCCTGATAACAATGCAATGAAACTAGAAATCAACTACAGAGAAATAAAGGAGAAATAAGGGAAAGCATGGAGATTAAACAGCATGCCATTAAAAAATCAATGAATCAATGATGAAATAAAACTTGAAATTAAAAAAAAATACCTTGAGAAAAATGAAAATGAAAACACAACCACATAAAATTTTAGGATGCTAAATGCAATGCTAAGAGGGAAGTTTAAAGTGATAAAGGCCCTCCTCATAAAAGACAATCTCAAATAATTAATCTAACCCACCAGCTAAAAGAACTAGAAACAGAAGAGCAAAAACACCCAAAGTAAGCCAAATGAAGGAAATAATAAAGATCAGGGAGGAAATAAATAAAATAGAATTTTTAAAAACAACAGGAAAAAAACCTATCAAACCAAAAGCTGTTTTTATCAAAGAGGATATCAATAAACCTCTGGCCAAACTAACAAAGAAGAGAAAAGAAAGAGCACAAATTACCAAAATGAGAAGGGAAAATGGAGGAATTAAAACAAATAACAGAAACAGAGAATATAATATGAGAATATTATGAAAAACAATATGGAACCAAAATGGATAACCTGGTAAAGATGGACAAGTTTCTGTAAACATACAGTCCACTAAGACTGAACCAAGGAGAAACTGGCCACTGTAACAAATCAATCAATAGAAATGAAATAAAATTAAGAATAAAAAATACCCTACAAGTAAAAGTCCAGGACCAGACGGCTTCACCGAGGAATTCTACCAAACATACAAAGAAAAACTTATACCACTCCTTCTCAAACTCTTCCAGAATATTGAAATGAGGGAATACTCTTAAACTAATTCTATGAAGCCACCATCACCCTGACACCAAAACCAGGCAAAGACACCACCAAAAAAGAAAATTATAGGCCAATATCACTGATGAACATAGATGCCAAAATCCTCACCAAAATACTACAAATAGAATTCAACAGCATATAAAAAATTATACATCATGATCAAGTGGGGTTCATCCCAGGGACACAAGGATGGTTCAACATATGCAAAACAATCGTTGTGATACATCACATTAATCAAAGAAAGGACAAAAAACACATAATCATCTCAAAAGATGCAGAAAAACATTTGATAAATTTCAACACCTATTTATGATAAAAGTTTTCACCAAAGTGGATAGGGAGGGAACATATGTCAACATAATAGAAGCTATATATGTCAAACCTACAGCCAACATAGTACTCAATGGTGAAAAACTCTAAAGCTTCCCACTAAAATCTGGGACAAGACAAGGCTGCCCACTATCATCACTCCTATTCAACATAGTCTAGAAAACCTTAGCGACAGCAATCAGGCAAAAGAGAGAACGAAAAGGGATCCAAATTGGAAAAGAAGAGTTAAAAGTGTCTCTATATGTAGATGACATGTTTCTATATATAGAAAATCCTAAAAGGTCCACAAAAAATCTACTAGAAATAATTGAAGAATTCAGCAAGGCAGAAGTTTACAAGATTAACGTTCTAATATCAGTAGCATTCCTTTACACTTATGAGGGATCAACAGAAAAAAAAAATAAAGAAACAATCCCCTGAATTGCAACAGCATTACTGAAGAGAAAGAAAGAGTCCAGAGGAATAACTCTGTCAGAATTCAGACAATACTACAGAGCTACAGTCATCAAGAAAGCATGATACTGGTACAAAAACAGATATAGGTACGAATGGAAGAGAACAGGGAGCCCAGAAATGAACCCACAAACTTCTGGTCAACTAATCTTTGACAAAGGAGGCAAGAGTTTACAATGGAATAAAGACAGTCTCCTCAGCGAATGGTGTTGGGAAAACTGGAAAGCAGCATTTAAAACAATGAAGCTAGAACCCTCTCTTACACCATACACAAAAATAAACTCAAAATGGATCAAAGACTTAAACTTAAGATAAAATAAATATGCTAGAGGAAAATATAGTCAAAACATTATCTGACATATGTCTCAAAAATGTTCTCCTGGAACAATCTACACAAGCAACAGAACTAAAAACAAGAATAAACAAATGGGACTTAATGAAACTTACAAGCTTCTGCTCAGCAAAGGAAACCATAAGTGAAATAAAATGACAACCTATGGAATGGGAGAAAATTTTTTCAAATGAAACCGACAGAGGCTTAATCTCTAGAATACATAAGCAGCTCTTATGAATTAATAAAAAAAATTAAAAACCCAATCTCAAAACGGGCAGAATACCTAAACAAGCTATTCTCCAAGGAAGAAATACAAATGATCAAAAGGCGTAAGAAAAAAAATGCTCAATATCACTAATTATCAGAGAAATGCAAATCAAAACTATAATGAGGTACACCTCACACCAATAAGAATGGCCATCATTCAAAAATCCACAAATGACAAATGCTGGAGAGGCTGTGGAGAAAAGGGAATCTTCCTACACTGCTGGTTGGAATGCAGTTTGATGTAGCCATTGTGGAAAATAGTATGGAAATCCCTCAAAAGACTAGGAATAGATTTACCATATGAACCAGGAATCACACTTATGGGCATAAATCTAGATGGAACCCTAATTCAATATGACATCTGCACCTTAATTTTCATAACAGCACTATTTTCAATAGCCAAGACATGGAAACAGCCTAAATGTCCATCAACAGATGAATGGATAAGGAAGATCTGATATACTTATACAATGGAATACTATTCAACAAAAAAAACTGAGAACATAAAGCCATTTACAGCAACATGGATGTTCCTGCAGAATGTAATTCTAAGTGAAGTAAGCCAGGAAGAGAAATAAAAATACCATATGAGATCTCTTATATGCAGAATCTAAAAACAACAACAACAACAACAACAAAAACGTAAATACAAAACAGAAACAGACTCATAGACATAGAATACAAACTTGTGGTTACCAGGGGGATAAGGGGGATGGAAGAAACTGGGATTTCAAAATGTAGAATAGACAAACAAGGTTTTACTGTAAAGCACAGGGAAATATATACACGATCTTGTGGTGTCTCACAGTGAATGAGAATGTGACAATGAATGTATGTGTGTTCATGTATAAGTGAAAAATTATGCTGTACACTGGAATTTGACACAACATTTAAAATGACTATAACTCAATTAAAAAAGTTTAAATAAAATAAAATAAATAAATAAAATATAATTCAAAAAAAAAATCCTTAAGCAGAAAGGCTATGATTCCCTAAGGAAGAAGGAATTCCAACTTTTCTTAGACTTGAAGCCACAACATCAATTCTTTCTGGGATCTTCTGCTTGTCCTGCAGATTTCATTTGAGCCAATTTCTTATTTTTCTCCTGTTTCTTTCTGTCTCCATCATTCTTAACACATCCTATGTGTTCTATGTTTCTGCAGAACCCTGCCTAGTATTGCTTTTGTTAATGAGAGTGGTTCTTGAAGAGGGAAGTCTTAAGGATAGGTTTTCTGAATTGGTTCTGGGGTTTTCTGAAACAAATTTGAGAACAAGATATAGAAGTATTGATGACTATTCCTACTAGTAAAGAGGGCTTGGATAATCTATGGAATGATGTGGCAATCCAGATCAATAGAGATACAGAAAACATCACCATTGGATGCTCCTAATCAAATACTTACAGAAGGCAGGGCTCTGGATAACCAAGTAGTTGATACCTTTAAACATTTTTGTCAAACTAATTATTTGAATGATACTGGCTGATTGCTCCTATAAAAAATATTCTATTTCCTTAGGTTCAGCATCTAGGCCTTCACAATAAACTGACAACAGACAGATTGATAGGAGAAAAGACACACTAATACCTTAAACATTAAAAGTTTTACCTGGCACGGGAGAGTTTCACAGAATAAAGAGAGAGAGAGAGAGGGAGAGACAACTTACCAAAGAAAGGCTAGGTTTGAGGGCTAAGCCTTTTGACAAAGGACCATAATTTTAAAGAGCGGTGAGAAGAGAGAGGGAAGGGATTTGAGCTTCTAGGTGGAGATAATTGTGGGAAGAAAAATATAGGGGTAAACTGATGGTAGTAAAGGAAGGTATGTTAGGGTAAACACTTTCTCAGTGTCAACTCATTTCCAGTGATAAATATGTACACATGAGAGATGCTGATGTGACAAGGACACCATCATAAATGAAATGATATGTTTTGTTTTGGGGTCAGTAGGGTGAGTGTCACAGAGAAGAACAAATCTGACTCCACATTGGATCTATTCTTTGGCCCTAAACTTTGTGCCTTAGTACCTGTGCTTAGTCATGCTGGTTCTGTCCCTTTGGAAAATAATGATGTCTACAGCCTGAAATATACAGTGTAGCCCATTCTCTGGGCTCCACCTCTGGGGCCTGACCTCAAAAGGTATAACACTCTTCCACTCCATTCATATGGAGATAAAGAATTTGCAGAAAGGAGTATAACATTTGTCTTGGAGGTTTAAAGGAACATCTGGACCAGACCAATGTGGGCAGCTGCAAGAACAGATGATTCCTCCAAGAAGTTTTCAACAACCAGCCACATCCCCTCCTCTTTTAGTATAAAAGAAGCCTGAATTCTAACTTGGATAAGATGGCTCTTTGGGACACTTGTCAACCATCATCTCTCTCTGCTGTCTTTTCAAATTAAATCGCTGTTAATTAACCCAAAACTTCATATTTTGATTTATTGTCCTGCCCTGTTGTGAGCAGTACAAGCTTTGACTCAGTGACAGGAGCTCACCCTGTGCCTACATTTTCTCAGTTACTTTCAAATCAAAACAATCTCATGTCAGAGTGGCACATTTTGAGGTGACGTATACTGAGCTCCTACAACCCCTCAAACCCACCAAACTTCATATAAAGTTTAATAAGTTGGAAGCTGAGGTGATGGTAGTTAAGAGAAAATTTGGGGTAGTACATGAGTGGCAAGAGATCTGCAAAGGAAAGGGATAACTTAGAAAATGAAAGAATAAACCATCAGAAAAGCCAAGATCAATGTAGACTCTTCAAAATCCCCTTTGAAACTAATCCACCAATATAGGAATTTGTCAGCCTAAAAAAATCGTCAAGGCTCTCTTACCTGATGGAGTCAGTTTATCTTGTCTCTTAAAAGGTATAAATTGGATACTATTTGCCCCATCTGATTTATGTAGATGCTGCATTTTTCAGCAGTGTTTACACAAACTTCTCCTTCTTTGAGCAGCTAGCATATCCACAGCATGACAATATTGAAATGCAATGGAGGCTAACCCATTATCTTCTGACTGAAGTGTTTCCAACAATTGTGTATTGGTATTTAATTCTTGTTTTATTACCCTGGATAGACTTGACACCCTTTATCAAACCATAGGTTCCAAAAATTGTTAAAACACTGACAATATCGTTGAGCTGTGATATTGAAGTGGGCTTCTTTTCATGTCTCATCTTGGACATTTAGTGATATCACTTTATGAGAAAAGGTGCCCAAGTTTGCCCCTTGGCTAGTGTTTAAGTTGAAGTACCTGGTGTTAGAAGGAACTAGGCGTTAAGAGTATACACACTGTCATGACAGTTTAAGTGGGAATCCTCTATTGACTTCATTAACCTCTTATCAAACATACATTTTGTAAGAATTTTCTTCCAATCCTCATGTTGCTATTTCATTTTCTAATGATTTCTTTTGCTTCACAGAAGGTTATGATTTGGCATAGTCCTACTTGATTACTTTTGCCTTTGGTGAAACACCCAAAAATATCATTGCAAAGACCAATGTCAAGTAGCTTATCACCTATGTTTTCTTCCAGGAATTTTATGGTTTCCAGTCTTACTCCCAAATCCCTAATACATTTTGAATTTACTTTTGTGTACTCTGTTCAGTTTCTTTCTCTCTCTCTCATTATTACCTATTTATTTATTTATTTATTTATTTATTTATTTATTTAATTTATTTATATATTTATTATTGTAGTGGCTGTTCTGTTTTCCTAACACCATTTATTGAAGTAACTATTCTATCCATGTATATTCTTAGTACTTTTGTCATAATTTAATTCATCGTTTGTGGGTGGATTCTTACCTGCACTCTCCTTCCTGCTCCATTGATCTATGTGTTTGCTTTTCTACCAATACAATTTTTTTTTAAATTTTCATTTTATAATTTTAATGGAGTTACTGGAGCTTGAACCCAGGATAGTATGCATGCTAAGCACATACTCTAACTCTGAGCTATATCCTGTACCTCATGCTGTTTTAATTGCCATAGGTTTGTAGGCTAGAAATCAGAAAGTGGTGCCCCCAGCTTTGTTCTTCTTCCTCAAGTTTGCTTTGTCTCCTTGGGTCATTTGTCATTCCACACAGTTTTACAACCATTTGTTTATTTATGTGGAATTTGCCATTGGAATTTTGATGGAATGCATTGAATCTTAAATTTCTGTGGAATGCATGGGCATTAAAAAAATATTAATTCTTCCCATCTAAGACAAAATACCCTTCCATTTATTTGTGTCTTCTTCAATTTATTTTTTGACTTTCTTATCATTTTCAAGGTACAAGGCTTTCAACTCCTTCATTATATTTATTTGTGGGTATTTTATTGTTTTTTTATGTGACTGTAAGTGGGATGGTTTTCCCAATTTAGCTTCTTGATACTTCCTTTTTACCAAATAGAAACGTAATTGATTATTGTGTGTTGCCTCTGTATTCAAATTTATTCACTGATTCTAAAATTTCTTGGTGGAGTCATGGAGTGTTCAATGCAGGAGATCATGTCATCTGCATGTAGAGATAGAATCTCCTTCTTTTTCATTTTGGAAAACTTTTATTTCCTTGCTATTTCTAATTGTTCTGCCTAGGACTTCCTGTACCATATTGAATAAAAGTGGTAAGTAAGTGTGGGCATCGTTGTCTTGTTTTTGATATTCAAAAAAACTTTACATATTCTACCAGTGAGAATGATATTAATGGTGGGCTTGTCATACATAGTCATTATTTTGTTGAGGTGCATTCCCTCAATACTCATTTTGTTGACAGTTTTTAAATCATGGCTAGATGAAGAATTTGTCAAATGCTTTCTGTGTATATACTGAGATGGTCACATAATTTTTATTTTTCATGTCTTTAAGATAGTGTATTATATTGATTTGTCAATGTTGAGCCATCATTGCATCCTGGGAGTAAATAAATCCCATTTGATCATAAAATATATTTCTTCTAAAGTGTTGTTGAATTTAGTTTGCTAATATTTGTTTGAGTTTGTTCGCTTGTGTCTCATCAGGGTTATTGGCCTGTGTTTTCCTTTACTTTCTTTTTAATTTTTATTTCTTTTTAGAATTAAATTTTCAACTCTTTATAATTTATTGAAGTATAGTCAGGTTACAATGTTGTGTCAGTTTTGGGTTTTCAGTATAATGCTTCAGTCATACATGAACATACAAATATTCATTTTCATATGCTTTTACATCATGTTACTACAAGGTATTGGATATTTATTCCTGTGCTACACTGTATGAACTTGATGTTTATATGTTTTATCTCTCAATATCTGCAAAACTCAAATGCTTAAATTATCCCATCTCACCACTTTCCCCCACTGGTTACCGTAAGTTTCTTTTCTGTCTGTAAGTCTGTTTCTATTTTGCAGATAAATTTTATTTGTATTTTTGTCTTTTTCTTTTTTTCTTAGATTCCATAGATGAGTGATATTATATGGTATTTTTTCTTTCTCTTTCTGGCTTACTTCACTTGGAATGAAATTCTTCGGGGTCCATCCATGTTGCTTCACATGACATTGTTTTATTTGTTTTTATGGCTGTGTAATATTCCATTGTATACATAATTGTATATACATAACACAACTTCTTTATCCAGGCATCAGTCCATAAATATTTAGTCAATAAATATTGTCCAGTCTTAGCTATTGTAAATTGTGCTGCTATGAACATTGGGGTGTATGTATCTTTTTGAATTAAGGGTCCTCAGCTGTAATGCCCAGGAGTGGGATTGCTGGATCATATGGTAAGTCTATTTTTAGTATTTTGGGGACTCTCCATGTTGTTTTCCATAATGGCTGCACCAAACTGCTTTCCCACTAGTAGGGTAGGAGGGTTCCGTTTTCTCCACATCCTCTCCAGCATTTTTCCTTTGTGGACTTTTGAATGATGGCCATTTGACTGATTGATTAGATACTTCAATGTAGTTTTGACTTGCAATTCTCTGATAATTAGACATGTTGAGCATTTTTCATAGGTCTATCAGCCATTTGTATGTGTTCTTTGGAGAATTGCTTGTTTAGGTCTTCTGCCTTTTTTGAATTGGGTTGTTCGATTTGTTTGTTTGTTTGTTTGTTTCTCTCATTGAGTTTTATGAACTGTTCACATAGTCTGAAAATATGTCCTGGTCAGTCTCATATTTTCTCCCATTCTGTAGGTTGATTTTTTGTTTTGCTTATGGTTTCCTTTGCTGTGCAAATGCTTGAAAGTTTAATTAGGTCCCATTTGTTTATTGTTGCTTTTATTTCTAATGCTTGATTCGATTGCCCAAGCAAAACTTTGTTTAGATGTATTTTGGAAAATGTTTAGTGTAGGTTTTCTTATAAGAGGTTCATTGTGTCCTGTCTTGTGTTTAAGTCCTTAAACCATTTTGAGTTTATTCTTATTTTTGTGTATGGAGTGTGGGAATGATCTAACTTCATTTATTTACATGCAGCTCTCCAGTTTTCCCAACACCATTTGCTGAAGAGACAGCCTTTATTTCATTGTATGTTCTTGTCTCCTATGTCAAAGATTAATTGACCTAAGCTTTGTGGGTCTATTTCTGGGCTTCCTATTCTGTTCCATTGATCCAAATATCTGTATTTGTATAGATACCATGCTGTTTTGATTACTGTATCTCTGTAGTACTGTCTGAAATCTGTGAGACTTCAGCTTTATTCCTCCAGCTTCATTCCTTTTTTTCATCAATGCTTTTGCAATTTTAAGTTTTTTGGGGCATGCCATGTATAATTTAGGATTATTCATTCTAGCTCTGTGAAGAATGTAATTTTATAGGGATCACATTTTTTCTGTAGATTGCTTTGTGTACTACGACCGTTTAAACAGTACAATTTTTTCCAATCCAAGAACATGAGATATCTTTCCTTTTCTTTAAATCATCTTTAATTGCCTTAGTCTATGTTTTGTAGTTTTCTGCATATAAGTCATTCACTTCCTTGGTCAGATGTAGTCTCATATATTGTATTATATTGTATTGTATTGTATTGTATTGTATTGTATTGTATTGTGTTGTGTTGTGTTGTATTGTATTGTATTATTATTTATTTAATTTTTAATTTTTGGATGCTAGTTTAAAAGTGATTGTTTCTTTATTTTCCATTTTTGTTATTTTATATTTAGTGTAAAGGAATGCCATTGATTTCTCTATGATAATCTGATGTCCTGTCACTAGAGAATTGATGAATATTTTTATTAGCTCTAGTGGTTTTTATGTGTAGCATTTAGGGCTTTCTATTTATAGTATTATGTCATTCACACTTAATTATAATTTTACCACTTCTCTTCCCATTTGGATCCCTTTTATTTCTTTTCCCTGTCTAATTGCTATGGGTAGGACATCCAATATTATATTCAGTAGAAGTGATGAGAGTGGACATCCTTGTCTTGTTGCAGATTTTATCAGGAAGGCTTTCAACTTTTCACCATTTAGTATTATACTGCCTGTGGAATTGTCATCAATAGTTTTTAATACATTGAGCTCTGTTTCCTCTATATCCACTTTGGTTAGTTTTTATCATAAATATGTGTTGAATTTTATCAAATATTTTTCCTGCATCTGTTGAGATGATTATGAGATTTTTGTTCTTTCTCTGGTTGCTGTATCATGTTGGTTGATTTGCATATGTTGAACCACCCTGTGTCTGTGGGGTGAACCCAAATTAGTCATGAAGTATAATGTCTTTTATTTGCTTCTGGATTCTGTTTGCTAATATTTTATTGGGGATTTTTGCATCTATCTTCATCAAAGTTATTGGCTTATAGCTTTCTTTGTTGGTAGTGTCTTTGTCTGGCTTTAGTATCAGGGTGATGTTGGCCCCATAGTAGGAGTTTGGAAGTACTTCATCTTTTTCAGTCTTTTGGAAGTGTTTGAGAAGGACCGGTATGAGTTGTTCTTTCTATGTTTCATACAGATTTTCTGTGACTGGTCCTGGACTTTTGCTGGCAGGAAAGATTTTTTTATTGATGATTCTATTTCACTTCTAGTGACTGGTCTGTTCAAATGCTCTTTTTCTTCTTGATTCAATTTTGCTGGAATGTATGTAACCAGAAACTTGTCTGTTTTTTTTTCTACATTGTCCAATTTATTTCCATAGAGTTGTTCCTGGTATTCTCATGATTTTTGTGTATTTCTGTGATGTTGCTTTTAATATTTCCATTTTTATTTCTTATTTTGTTTATTTGTATGTTCTCTTTTCTTTTTGGTGAGCCTGCTCAGATGTTTGTGAATTTTGTTTACTCTTTCTAAGAAAACAGCTCTTATTTTAATAGATTTTTTCTATTTTTTTTAAACTCTATTTCATTTGTTTCCTTGCTGATCTTTATGATTTCTTTCCTTCTGCTGACATCATGTGATATTTGTTCTTCTTTTCCTAATTCTCTTAGATGATAGGTTAGGTTGTTTATTTGAGATTGTTCTTTTTTGATGAAATCATCTGTTGCTATGAACATCCCTCTTAGGATTGCTTTTGCTTCATCCCATAGATTTTGTATGGTGGCCTTTTCATTGTCATCTTTCTGAGGGTTATTAAAATATTTCTTCTTTATTTATTCATTGACACATTGACACTTTAGTAGCATGTTGTTTAGTTTCAAACTGTTACTTATTTCTCATTTATGCTTTCCTTCTCTTGTAGTGTTCTTGTCTAGTTCTGGGGATATTCTTATCTGTTTTTGGTATCAGGCCCTTGCTGACCTTGTAAAATTTAATGGTTGTGAATGTCAAACTTTCTTCTCACCCCTGTATTATTTTTTTCTTTTTGAAGAATATGAGGAGAATTGATATCAATTCTTTTTAAAATATTCAGATATCACCCATAATATCATCTGATCCAGTGTTTCTCTATATTGGGTGGTTTCATTACTGATTCAATTTTCTTTGTTTTTATGTCTCATCCGATTTTCTATTTCTTCAAGGTTTAGTCTTGGTAGATACTATGTTTTAGGGATTTCTATTCTAGGTTGTCAGATTTGTTGCTTGTTCATAATTGTGTCTGTAATCCTTTGTATTTCTGTGGTATCATTCATAATATCATGTCTTTCATGTGTAATTTTATTTTTCTGAGCCCTGTATTGTGTTGCCCTTGATAAATCTAGCTTAAAACAATTTGTTTGCCTTTCCAAAAAGCCACCTGTTATTTTTGCTGATTCCCTTTTTTGTGTTGTTCCTGATATCTATTTCATTTATTTCTGCTGTGATCAGTATTATGTCTTACTTTCTGAAATATTTGGACTTAGTTTTTTGTTGTTGTTGCTTGTAGTTTTGGTTTTGCTTAGTTTTGTTTTGTTTCTGGCATAGGTTGGTTATCTATTTGAGAGTTTTTTTTCTTAGTTACAAATTTCTTGCAGTAAACTTCTCTCACAGAACTGCTATTATTCCACCTTCTAAGTTTAGATTGTTGTATTTCCACTATCATATATTTCAAGTTTAAAACCATTTTTAATCTTCTGGTGTCTTATGTTTTAACCTATTATTTTTGCAGAAGTGTGTTTAATTTTTACATAAGTTTGAAGTTTTCACTTTTCATTCTTTTAATGAATTCCCATACATACCACAGTGTTTGGAAATATATTTTGTATGATTTTTCAGTTTTCCAAAATTTGCTGAAACTAGTTTTGTTTTTTGTTTTTTTTTTTTTTTTTTTTTTTTTTTTTACTTAATATCAGATCTTACCTTGAGAATGGGTCATGGGTGCCTTAGAGGCAATATTCCTTTATATCTAACCTCTGTTTATATGGTCCATCCTTTGTTGAAAGGAGGTTGTTTTAATTCTTGGGCTACAATTGTATTTCCTCCTATTGCTTCCTTCATGTCTTTGGTATTTGGTTAATATATTCAGATGATCTGATACTTTGTTCATAAGTATTTACAATTATTGGATATCCCTGATGAACTCACCATTTTATTGGTATAAAGTGGCATTGTTTTCCCTTCTGTGCTTCTGCCTCTAGTCTTCTTTTCTAGTGTAACTATAGCCAGTACTGCTGTATTTTGGTTTTTACCTGCACAGAATATCTCTTTCCAGTCATTCTCTTTGAGCTTGTTTGTATCCTCAAAGCTGAAGTGAACCTCTTCTCAGTGGTGCAGAGTTGTGTCTGTTCTTTTCTCGTGTTTATACACTCAGTATTCTTATCTAATTTATGCTTTTTGATTGGAGCATCTAAACTCTTAACATTTTAAACTATTAAGAATATGTAAGAATTTTGCATTGGCATCTTTTTTTATCATTTTTTGATTGTTTTGTTATTCTAAATTTGTCCTCCTCTTGTGCTGTCTTTCTGTGTGAATTGATGACTATCTACAGTGCTCTGCTTTTATATTCTTCTCTTTTTCTTGTGTGCATCACTTATAGTTTGTGCTTCTCTCTGTGTGTGTTACCCTGAGGTTTTCTTGAAATTGCTTACAGACGTAACGGTCTATATTAAGCTGATACCAAATTAATCTTGACCTTATACAAAACCTCTTCCAGGTCTCCCCCACATTTTATGCTTTTCATGTCACAATGTGTATACTTTAATATTGTGTATCCATTACCAAGTTGTTGTAGAAATGGTTATTTTAATAATTATTTATTTAAGCTTCATAATTGGCTAAAACACCATCATGTTACAGTTAGAGTATTCACTATCTGACTGTACACTAACCTTTACCAATGTGTTGTCTATTTTCACTTGTTTTCAAGTTACTAATTAACATCTCTCATTCCAACTCAAAGAACTCCTTTTAACATTTCTTTTTGGAAAGTCTTGAAACAAAGAATTGACTACTGGGTGGTAACTGTATATAGCTAATCATAGCATCGACTGTTTATCCAAGTCCATAGTGTCCACTCAGTGCAAGAATCACAGGTTTAGAGTTGCCAGTGGCCTTAGGCAAATGTACACAACTACATCAAAGAGGTCAATCCATGTCTATTACTTGGAACATTCTGATTTGTATAAAGGCAAAGAGTAATCCTTCTAACAATATATGTCAAGAATGTTCCCTAAATTGTTTTTACTTTTTATGTTTAGATTTTTATTTTCTAATTGCCCTGATGATTGAAGATTATTTGTGGGTATAATGTTTTAATGAACACTCCTATTTTTTTTTTTTAAAGCAAGTGGCTTATTTCTGCTCTAAAGTAGTTCCTGGTTCTGAGTCCACAAACAAAATAATGTCAAAATGAGTATTAATCTTTGTTATTAATTTCACAATTGTTATCCAACTAAGGTGTTCTTGGTGTCAGCACCTTACTTTGATAACATTCAGTTCATCCACTAAACATGCAGATGATAATTAAACAGAGTGAATAGCCAAAAGATGGAGGTAAATCTATATTTTTTGAACTTCTGCAAATGACATTACAGTATTTCCTGAGGTATGCTGTTTTCCTGCAGTGGTTTTTTGACATTTACAAGACTTACAAGAAGTAAGTCAGTCAGAAATATTGTGGATATGAGGGCAGAATCCATTGCCTGTATTTCCTTATCTCCAGTATGCTCATGTGCTGATTGTGTTGGGGGAAAGTGTGTCAAATGACTGGAGGCTATAGGCAGTTCTCTTGGCCAGATGCATGATTTGATAAGTGTTTGGTGTCCTTTTGTATTCACTTGTCATTTTCATTGTGACACATTTGCTGCATTACATATGCTATCTATCAGGAATAAAGGCAGATGAATCATTTGAATTGAGAACATATTAGGACTATGTTGTTAGCTACATATTTATCAGCCATGCAGACGTATTATTCTTAAAATTCAGGGTAGAAATTACACATCCATTGGTAATACGAATACCTGCAAAGGTCAAGAATCCATGGTATTTCCAGGTTATAATAAGTATATGATAGACCCCAAAGGCATCTTTGGAAACAGTATAAGTTGTGGTAAATTTTGCTAATGTGCAAGTCCTCATAAGAGTTGTGAGCTCAGTAATGGGATAATTTCCCAATGGGCAATGAGTATGTCTCTATTGTATTATGAGAGGGTGTATAACTTATGTTGTTATTTTCAGAAACTACACTTACAGGAGCCATCAAAAAATAAAAGTAAGTCTGAATTGTCCAAGGGGGTATCAGTAATATGCTCATGACTTTGAGACCAATTCTATTGTTGCATATTAATTGTTGTGTGGTGTAGGGCTTTCCATATTCAGGTACAGATATTGGAGTAGTTAGATACAAAGTGTTTCATCAGGATAAGATATGGAGTTAATTGGCCTATAGGGAAATTTTATAGGTGGTGTGCCATTATATAGAGAGATTCTGCATCTTATAAATTTGTGAGAAAGCAGACATTGTCTGGGGGAACTTAAGAGTGAATAGCTAACATGATAGTTCTGGCTTTGTCCATTGGGGCAGGAGTTGTTGCCTCACAAACAGGCATGAGCACATTCCTGCTGGCAGAAGGCTTAACTGGTATGAGAAATCTGGTATTAGAAATATCAGAGAGGCAAAGTTTGCTCTAGAATACCTGCAGCAATTCCATTACATTTATGGAGGTATATGTTAAAAGTTTATATATACTGGCTAAGCTAAGAATGAAGAGTGTGGCAGTGATAATTTTGTCTTCAAAGGAGGACAGTGCTTCTGATGGCCTGATATAAGTTCTGGGGTAGCATCAGTGAGGAGGGGCATATAGAGGTTTAGCAAGGTCAGTGAAATTATAAGTCCATTGGCAACAATAGCCAATAGCACATAGAAATGTATGTAACTTTTACTTTTTCTTTTCAGAGAGGTATAAAAAAAGTGATTCAAGGCATTTTGGGGTAAGTATTGAAATGTCCTGGGGTCTCTCGTATTTTCAGTGGATGACAATATGTTTTACCCACTGAATGGTAGATGGGAGGGTTTATTGCTTTGTTTAGCTACTGCCCAAGTGAGAATGAATAAGTCTATAAGAGCACCCAGCAGAGTGTGATTAAAGAGTGAAAGGTTACCAATATACTAGAGAAGAGTGTATTGCTACAGTCTAAGTTGTCTTTAAGGATTTGGAAAAACATTGAGAGGGATTCATAATAGCTTATTGGTATGCAAATTAATTCCCTGCATATCAATTCTTTCTTCTAAATATAAATACAAAGAGAAATTTTCAAATCATAATGCAATGGGATTGGAAAGCAAGTTGAGCAGAGTTCAAATATTGTAAGCCAGCCTGCATCACCAAGAATTGAAGTAACAATGCCAGCTATAGTAGGGACTGTAGGGTGGCAAGGAAATACAAAAGGACTTATGACTCCTAGCACTTGTTAAAATTCATAGATCTAGTTCCCTTTAGAGTCAAACATCCTTTCTTGATTTACTTTAAGATTTGTATACTGCTGGGCAAGATGGGAAGTGTAGGGACACCTACTGAAATAAAGAAGACTGTTACAACATCAATTTCTTCTCTTCATCTTGAGAGAGTGGTATCGGGCCACAGATGATAAAGGTTTGTTCTTTTTCCATGCACCATATATGAGTTCTACACTTAATCTGACTTGTGTGTGAGACCTAAAGTTTAAATGGGAAATCGTTTAAGATTGGGTACTTCTCAGAAGACTTAAAATTGAGCAAGACCTCCACTAGGGAACAATGTGGAGTTTGAGGTTGTTCTGAGGTCAGGGATATAAAAGCAAAATTCTTATTACGTGGTATGATGGAATTAAATTTATATAACACATTTATTCCTAAAAAACTTTCAGTGAGGAGTCAGGAGCTACAAATGTTACTGAATTCAGGTTTGGATTCCTGTCACTCAGGAATACTATACAGAAGGCAACTGTTGTATGAAAGGGGAGATAGTTTAATCACGGACCCAGCAATCCTGGGGAGAAGGTGAAATCGTGTCCAAGGAACCAAAACCCAACTCCCAACTCCCTAGATTTTACTTAGAAGTTACATAAAAAAAGGGAAAGTGGCTACATGCTGGGGTGTGGATCATCTATTTTCAGAGATGATTGTCTCCATCTCATGGTTCCAAGTAGCTACCAGGACTCACTTGTGGTTGAAACATTATCTGATCCAACAGCCTTTGACCAGCTGCAGAGCCCCACAAGAACCTGATAGACTTCAATTCTCCCTACCCCCTTTTTTTTTTTGCCACTCCTTAGTCTTGAGAAGGAGCAGTTGAAGAAGACAAAAGGGAGTAAAATTTTGCTTAGAGAAATTAACCACAACCTTAGCAGAAGAATTCAGTTTTAATTCCCATTTCTATTTCAACTTCTCAATTTTCAGAATGTGGGAAAACAACCATTCTGGTTACTTCCTGCTGAAATGGGTATAGTCCTTCTGAGTTTTGGGAATTGACCAGACATGGAAATGTTCCGTAGTTTTAATTGTAACATCAGTATTTTTTATTAGAAAAATATTAACTCTTTCCTTCATTGCTTTGTCTTAGCACTTGGACAAATATTTGAAAATTAATAGACACATTACAATGAGTATAATAGTCAAAACACATATTTGTATTATTCTCCAAAAGTGTATTTTTCCCCTAAGTTGTTAAAGCAGATATACAACATATATTTATTAGGTCGCAAGTGGGTAGATTTGCCTAGCCTAGAGTATAAAATAAATTATGTATAAATCAGAATACTTCAATCTGTAAAATTTTCTTCCATCCTTTCCCCCTTTTGGGTTGCAAATCTTTAGATAGAGAGCAGTGATAATTAAAATAATTGTTCCTCAATGCAATGGGGTTTGCCTACCTGTCTGGGGTCTATCATGTCCGTAGGTGCTAGCCCTATGTTTCAAACATAACAAACATGTGTAGAGGTATGTTGATGAGAATATATTTTATATACTATACACTTTATGAATTAAATCAAATCTTCACATAGAAGTGTCCTTCATGTAGACAAAGCAAGCAGTGATTCATTTCATGATTATCTATACTCTAATAAGTTTACTAAGAATATTTTCTCCTCTTATGTATTGGGACAAAATTCTAGTTAATATAATAACTCCCATTTTGTGAAGTGTCTGGACATGACTCATAGAACACTTGATTTACACCCAAAGATAAATTGCAGACATAAGCTTCAGAAACACTCTGAGTGTCTTGTTAGTAATTTAATTAAAATTTACAGTTATGTAGCAAGACAATGGGAAACTATCTGGGACGTGAGTTTTAGACAGAAAACACAGACATGAGTTAAAGATTCAGAATTTGTTTTCCATTGAAACATAGTCATTTTCTCTCTAAAGTTACCCTCATTTTTTTCTTTACCAAACATGGCCAGATTAAGATTAACTTGTTTGCAACTGAATTCTAATTTCAGTAAACATAGCTTGACTACTCATGTAAGTGTAGTTAATCAGATAGGCTCTTTTCAATTGGTTGTGATAAAACATTTCATAAGAGTCTCAAGCTGAAGTTTTAAAAGGCTTCTCATAGCCAGGAGTGCCATACCATGTCAGATTTTACCTTAAAGTTGTAAGTAAATTCTTCCATTTCTAAGGTCCCCAAAATAACAACAGTCAGAAAGTGGTATCCTTATTTATCTGATAAAGTGATGGAAGTTACTAGTTTCCAATTTCTAGATAAATCAGGTCAGGGAGAGTAGATAGTTGTTTCCATTTTAATTAAAAGGGTGTAATTTTCTAAATTCATGATTAGCACAAGGAGATGGTTTTCCTTATATCTGGAAGACACAGATTAAGCCAGTAATATTTTGGACAAAGTGTATTAAAAATAATAAAACCATGACATTAACTTATTTAATCCCATGTAACTAATCTTTGCTAAATTTATATGAAGACATAGGTGTTTCCATTAAGATCATTTAATCTCTTGCCCACTTCAGCAGTATGATCTGAAGTCATCAGAAACTTATATTTATTGAACAGTCTTTTCTATATATCTTGTTGAAGATGAAGCATTTTGTAAATCAATGTCCATCTTTGATTTAAAAAATTAAAAGTCACAGTTAAACATCTGATCTCAATGTAATTGACAAAGGAACTTTGCTACAATAGCTAGAATTATGACCAATAACACTATATAAGTACATAATCAAATTTTAGGAACTTTGTATCATTTTTAGTACACTTGTATTAATGATACTTATCCACACAGTATAACTTAAGAATATTTATTACTATTGCTTGACAATGTATTCTGTGTAATTTAATCTTACCAGAAAAGGAAAAAACAAAGTTTATTTAGTTTAACATTTCTCTCCAAGATGGGTCAGGGGCCCTCTATAAACTCCGAAAGCTAGCTGGAGGTCAAACGGGCTTTAATTAGAACTTGATATTTGGAAAGTTTGCAAAAATATCAAAAGTTTAAAAATGCTTGGGCAAAAGGAATCAAGTCACTGTGAAACAATGATTATTTAATCAAACAGACTAAATGTTACAAAAGAAAATATAGGTCACTTCGAAGCAAAAACCTCCCCACAATTGTCATCGAATGCAATATTTCACGAAAATTTTCTTCCCTTAACAGAAAGCAAAAACAAAACTCCAGTCTTGCACAAGCTTACTTTTGACCACATGCATTTACTTACTTTAGATTAATGTAATCGTCGCCAGTCTTGACCTCCCAGAAAACTCTTTTCTGAAGGTACATTTTTCCGTAAAACTTATAATGTTTTCTGTAACCATATTAGTTTGTCGTGATTCTTTTTTTCTCCATTTAAAAACTACCAGATCTGTGACCAAATTACTTACTCTTCCTTTAACAAAATGTGACTTCCTTGCTCACAATTTATCTTAATGAAACATAATGAAACATCTTGGTTGTCTAATATATGCTGAATTTCTAAAAATCTAGTATCTTAAGTTGCATATTTAAATTAGAATTATCAACTCTTAAAAACTTGATTTCTAGATAAAACTTTAGCGTAAGCACTTCTACTTTCACATTAACATTCTGTCAATATACACAAATAAATACCAATCAATAATAATTTCTAAAACTATGTACTTTCATATAGAAAACATCCTGCACCAATTATATTTACTAATAATCCTAAAGTCCTGTAGTTCCTTTGCAAAACAAAGTCTGTTTTCATTAATTAATTTTTCTGTATCTTATTTTATTTTGGAGTGAATTAGCTATTCAATAAACTATCATATAATTTATTACAAATCTAAAATGTCAATTTATGAAACACCTGCTGGTTTATTTTTAAGTAGATACACCTAAAACATAATTACTCTTAAAGAGTTTACCCCAAAACTCATATCTACTTTACACTGTATTGACTTGTGAAAATTCCTTTCAGAGCAACATTTTTCTTGACAAATTTCAAATAGTTATAAGAAACTATTTGACTTCTATTGACATTAGGTAACATAAAAGTAGTATACTTATTATACTTAGGGTTGATGACTCTAAATAAATGTCTGTATTAATTAAATAAATAAACTTACCTTAATAATGGACATTTGCAGTTTCATATTTCTGACAATTTATATAAGCACTTAATTTCCTTAAAGCATATTAAATTGAGCTTTTATAAATATTATCTTTGTAGACCATCCAAAGATAAATATGTCTATTTTTAATGCACATGAAGACCTATAGACAGACAAAAATGTGTGATCTCATAGCATCATTTTAAAACATAGCCATGAAGTACGCTTTATAATCTAAAGCTAATTAATTTATAAGTAACAGTTAGAAATATTTAAATTTAAAATGGACATTTCCCCCTCATTTTCTGTCAGGCTCAGGGATTAGAGATGGTCTACATAAGATAAATGTCCCTGAGAGCCCTGGTAGAATATCTGCATCTCAAAGTCCAAGGAGAGGAAAATAAGTTCTCCTAGATGAACTGGTTCCATTAGGGTCAGAATTCTGAAAAGAACTTTTATAAACACATATATCTCAAAGGCATGTGCAAAAAGAACTCATTTCAAAATCTGTTTCCAGATTCTAAAGAATATTTTTGTCCCATAGTGTTAAAAATTATTTTCTTCTTTGTCATGGAAGTACACTTACATTTCTGCTAATCTGCCAAAAATCATTCCCAAGGGACTTGAGAGGAGATGTTTATATTTCCCCCAAACAGGATAGGTTTGTAGCCATTTTCTTTTGCTTCAAATGACTCATTTTCAAACAAACAAATTCTCCTGTTATTGGGACTGGTCACCACTGAGCAACTTTCCACCTCAATTGGTACCAACAATTTTTCAAGTTCAAATGGCACAAGTGTCCATTAGTAAGAAAGAAGGCTACCAGCTGTCACTGATAGACTTACTCAGAAAGGAGTATGCCTACTTCTTAAAGAAGCATATTTCCTTTTTTCAACCAAAATGAAAGTAGGCTATTTGTGCCAAATTGGTGATAGAGATGGACAGTCTCTGAGACAAATGGTTTAGGCAGCTCCTGGAATGACCCCCAAATTCTCCCTCTCCAGGCTGGCAAGCCATGAGCAGCAGAGTTCCCCTTGGTTCCAACAGAATATTTCTGTGATTCTAGATGTGGGGGGAAATGTCAGGAATCACAGGGATAAGTATATCCAGGCTGGCTCAAAAAAAATTGTTATTAATCTTAGGTTTGAATGCTTGCTGCTCAAGAATCCAATACTAGAAGACAAGTGTCAAGTAAAAAGTAGAATAGCTTTATTAAGGAAGCAAGAAATCCTTGGAAAAGTAGACTCATGTCCCAAAAAGCAAATTCCCAATGTACTAAGTATTGCTTGGAGATTATTCAGCAGAAAGAGAAAGAGGTTCCATTTGAGATTGGGGTAATTTCAGAGATGATTGTCTTCATCAAATGGTTCTAAGTAGCTACCTGGTTTTGCTTGCAGTTGGAATATTATCTGAGTCATCATTCTCTATTCCACCTGGAGTGCCCCAAAGGGCCCTGCTTGATCTCAGTTAAAAATATAATAATATGGTGGGCATTTGATAAGACTCAAAAATATTAGGGTAACCTGAGATATAGACCCATTAAAAAGGGCCCACAAGGTGATTTACACTGATTGGGATAAGAGGTAGTAGAATGAGGTAAATCCTCTTAGTAGATGGCAGAGAAAATTATAGTGATGTCAACTAAGAAATTCAGTTTCTCTGTTTGCACTGTTAGGGGGAATGTAAACTGGTGCAGGCACAATGGAAAATGATGTGAAATTTCCTCAAAATAAGTGAAAAACATATTTACCATAGGAAACAGCTATTCTACTTCTGGGAATCAAAGAAAAGAAAAATGCTAACTCAAAAAGATATCTGCACACTCATATTCATAGCAACAGTAGTTGAAATAGCTAAAATATTGATGCAACTTAAGTGTATAATTAATTACACTAGCCATAAAATCCAGGGAAGACTTGTTCTTTCAATTCAACAACATGCATGGAATTTGAATGCATTGTGCTATCTAGATTATTAGAGTAAAACAGATATTATGTGACTTCATTTATGTGTGGAATTTAAGACAAACCAAACTAAAAGAAATCAGCCCAAACTCATAGAAAAAGAGATCAGACTTGACTACCAGAGGTGGGCTATAATGGGAGATGGAATTGCAGGAAAGTCATCCAAAATACCAATTTCTAATTGTAGGATAAATAATTCCTGGGAATCTAATATACATCATGAAGACTATAATTAATGCTGCTGTAATATATGGATGTGCAAGGAAAATATTGCCTGCCATTACATTAAACAGCAATGTTGTCTGCCATTAAGGCTTTAGCCACCACAGTCAATTTCTGTCTTGGTACACTCTGCAGGGAATTGATGTTGGTCAAAAAAAATTACATTCAGTTTTCTGGATACTGGACATAGATAGCTAAGATAAAATTGTAAAGAAAAATTTCATAGTAGGAGACCAAGACAGTGGAGTAGAAGAATGCTCGTAGCTCACTCTCTCCCACAAATACACCAAGACTCACATCCACAGATCCACTCTGCCAACAATCAGCTCCTGAAAAACTCCGACAGAACATTATCCTCTTGAAAAGACAGAGATGCCAAAAATCCTGTAGGAGAAAACAAACAAAAAAAAGAACAAAAGTCCAAACAGTGTGGGATGGGTCCCGTGGGGAGGGAGCAGCAAAGGAGGGCAAATGCTTATTCACTGAACCTACCCCTTTCCAACAGAGAGGCCAGCAGGACGGAGGGGAAGCCTCCAAGTTTTGGATCTGTAGAGAGCATCCATTGACCTACAGAAATAAGTTAAACTGTCACAGAGGGTCCCCAAGACACCCAGCATGAGATGCAGGCTTGCTGCTGGGGCTGGGCCAAGCTGCCTGAGCCAGAAGGAGGGCTGGGCACTGATGCAACCCTGAGGGACTGCATGGGTGCACAGGGCAGAACAACCTGTACCCTCCATAAAACAACACAGCTGATGTGACCTGAGGGGAGGAATGCATACCCCATCTCTGAAAACCCTCAGAAAGATTTAGGTGGGGCTCAGGCACAGGTGTGGGCAAAGGTGAAACCTGAATCCACACCTAAGGGCTTATCAGCCTCAAAGGCCAGACAGTCTTTTCCAAAGCCTAAGGCAGATAGGATCCTGCCTGGTCCCTCAGAGAACTTGCTCCACCAAAAGAAACAAGGAGCTTGGTTTTGGCATGGAGCAGGGGCATGGCTGTTCCTCCAACTACCCCAAGACCACCTACAGAGCACCAACCCAAGGCAGAGCATGCAGTGGCACAGAGATGCTGAGGGACTGGCCCCAGGAGAGGGCCAGCAGGTCCCCACCTTTCCATCAGGAATGCAGCCCCTGACCATGGTGTTATGAGGGGGCATGACCCACCCTCCTACCAGGCCAGTCTGCAAAATCTGACCATGGCATCGGGAGGAACAGTGAGCCACCAACCCTCAACAAAGGAATGCTGCACCTAAACAAGTGTTGGGAGGAGACTTGATCTGCTTGCTTACAGGCACTGGGAGCAGCACACATGAGGAAGCCAATGGAGGGCCACTGGAAACATCAAGCTGAGCTCCCAAAACAGGGCAAAGACAGAAAGACTTCACATTAAGATTACAAAGTCTCCAGGAGAACACCACCTCCCTCCATTTTTTTTAAATCTGTTTTTAACTGTTACATTTTCTATTACCTTTTTAATTTTTTACTTCTTAAACAGCATTAACCCTTTCTAAATTGAAAAAAATATTTTTATTAATAGTATTTTTAAAAATTCACATCATATCATTTTAATCTCTTGGTTTTAATGTCCTGTTATTGATTATATACAGGTTTTAAATACATTTTCCCCCTTTTCCTCCTTTTTTAAATGGTTTTAAAAGATCTCAACCCAATTGCTATTCTGCTTCTACTTGATCTTCTATTATTCATTATATACTCTTTTCAAAGCCTTTTTCACCCTTCTTTTAAGATTCACCTTGTCTCTCTCTTATTTTTCCAGATTTATTCCTACATAGGCATTAGATAGATAAATAAATAAACTCTGTAAGGACCACAATAGATAACTGATACTCCATAAACCAAAGTGTCAGAGAGGTATGAGCAAGATGAAGCAGTAGAGATACCATTCCCAATTAAAAGAAAGAGAGAAATCCCTGGAAAGGATGGTCAATGAAATAGACATTGATAGCCTACTAGATCAAGATTTCAAAAAAGGAGTGCTAAAGTTACTGAAGGAACTAAAAGAGATAGTATTTACTGATATAAAATATATTATAAATGAAATGGAATCTATAAAGAAGAGCCAAGTACAATTAGTAAACTGATTGGGTGAGATGAGAACTGATCTAAAGGCTTTGCAAAGCAGACTACATAACATAGAGCAACAAATAAGTGACCTAGAAGACAAGACAACAGAAAACACCAAATGAGAACAGCTACAAGATAAACAAATAAAAACAAATTAAAATAGCATAAGGGACATATGGGAAAATATAAAGCGTGTCAACCTTCGCATAATAGAGGTCCCAGAAGGGGAAGAAAGATCAAAGGGAATTGCAAAGTTATTGGACGAAATCATGACTGAAAACTTCCCAAACATAAGAAGGATTGAGATATCCAAATAGAGAAAGCTCAGAAGGCCCCAAACAGGAATAACTCAAAGAGACCCACACCAAGACATATCATAATCAAGATGGTCAGTTTCAAGGATAAAGAAATGATCCTAAAGGCAGCAAGAGAAAAGCAAAGAGGGATTTACAAAGGAACCCCCATAAGGCTTTCAGCTGATTTCTCTGCACAAACACTACAGGCCAGAAGGGAGTGGCAAGATATATACAAAGAGTTGAATGAAAAAAAGATGCAGCCTAGAATACTCTATCCAACAAGGCTAACTATTAGGATAGAAGGATACATAAAGAATTTCACAGACAAGCAAAACCTTCAAGAGTTTAGCAACATGAAACCCATGCTAAAATAAATACTGAAAAGTCTACTTTAAATACAAAACAGCAGGATGCTGCATAAATGAGAAACTCACAACTGGAAAGGTGATAACTCATAAATTACAATTAAAATAAACAAGAAATTGTAAAAGAAGTTATCTAAATCATTGAGAGTGGGAGAAGGAGGCAGGAAAATACAGAATATTTTTTACTTCTTTTTAAAAAGTTTTGTTCCCTGTAGGATGGGTTTGAGATCACGTTACTATCAGTTTAATAAAAACAGTTATAGTCAAGGGCTAATAGACTTACAAAAAAGGGTAACTACAAGCCAACAACTTACAAGGAAGTGTCAAAAACTAAATAAAATCCATGACAATACAAAGGAAAATTAGCAAACCACAAAAGGAACAAAGAGGAAATACCAAAATGACCACAAAGAAAAGTTCAAAATGGAAATAGACTCATATCTATCATTAATTACTGTAAAGGTTAATTGACTAAATGGTCCAGTCAAAAGACCTAGAATGGCAGAAAGGATAATAAAGCAAGAAACTTAAATATGCTGCACACAAGATACCCACTTTAGGGAGAAGGACACATATAGGTCAAGAGTGAAAGGATGGAAAAGGATAATCCATGCAAATGAAAAAGCCAAATAAACAGGGGTAGCAATACAAACTTCAGTCAAAATAGACTTTAAAACAGGAGCCATAAAGAAAAATAAAGAAGGACATTTTATAATGATTAAAGAGTAATAAAAGATGAGGATATTACAATCATTACTATATATGCACCCAACATAGTAGCACCTGAGTACATAAAACAATTACTAACAGAGGTAAAGGGGGAAATTGATGGGAATATAGTCATAGCTGGAGATTGTAACTCTGCATTAACATCATTAGACATATCTTCCAGACAGAAAATAAATAAAGCAACAGATAATTTAAGTAATACAACAGAAATATTAGATTCGGTGGATACTTTCAGAGCATTAAGCCCCCCCCCCAAATAGGATATAAATTCTTCCCAAGTGCACATAGAACACTTCCAGGATTGATTATGTACTTGGGCACAAAAGAAATCTCAGCCACTTTAAGAAGATAGAAATTATCTCAAGCATCTTTACTGACCACAATACCATGAACCCAGAAATCAACAACAGAGAAACAAAGGGGAAAAAAGGATAGCTTGGTGATTAAGCAATATGCTATTAAGAAAACAATGGGTCAATGAGGAAATCAAAGCTGAATTTAAAAATATCTTGAAACAAATGAAAATGAAAACACAACCACACAAAATTTATGGGATGCAGCAAAGGCAGTGCTAAGAGGGAAGTTTATAGTGATACAGGTCTTCCTCAAAAAAAGAATAACAATTTCAAATAAACAATTTAACCCACCAGCTAAAAGAACTAGAACAAGTACAAAAAACCCAAAAGGCAACAGAAGGAAGGAAATTATAATGATTGGTGGGAAATAAATAAAATAGATATAAAAATACCACAGAAAAAAATCATTCAAACCAAAAGGTGGGTTTTTGAAAAAGTAAATAAAATCGACAAACCTCTGGCCAAACTCACAAAGAAGAAAAAAGAGAGGGCACAAACTAGCAAAATAAAAAAGGAAAATGGAGAAATTACAGGAAATAAAATAGAAAGACAGAATATCATATGAGAATATTATGAAAAACTATATGAAGCTAAAATGGATAACCTAGAAGAGATGGACAAGTTTCTGGAAACATACAGTCCACCAAGACTGAATCAGGAAGAAACCGACCACTTGAACAAACTGATCACTAGAAATGAAATTGAAGTAGCAATAAAAAACCCCCCTACAAATAGAAGTCCAGGACTGGATGGCTTCATAGGAGAATTCTAAAAAAACACACAATGAAGAATTCGTACCAGTCTGTCTCAAGCTCTTCCAGAAGATTGAATAGGAGGGAATACTCCCAAGCATATTCCATGAAGTCACCATCACTCTGATACCAAAGCCAGGCAGTGACACTACCAAAATAGACAATTCTAGGGCAATATCACTGATGAACATAGATGCCAAAATCCTCACTGAAATACTAGCAAGTAGAATTCAACAACACATAAAAATGGTTATACCTCATGACCAAGTGGGTTCATCCCAGGACACAATGGTGGTTCAACATATGCAAATTGATCAATGTAATACTTCCCATCAACAAGAGAAAGGACAAGAACCACATGATCATCTCAATAGATGCAAAAAAGCATTTGATAAAATTCAACATCTATTTATGATAAAAAATCTCTCACCAAAGCGGGCATAAAGGGAAAATATCTCAACATAATAAAAGCTATATATGATAAACCTACAGCCAACAAAGTACTCAATGGTGAAAAATTCAAAAGCTTCCCACTAAAATCTGGGACAAGACAAGGATGCCCACTATCACCACTCCTATTTAACATAGACTTGGAAGCCCTAGCCACAGCAATCAGGTAAGAGACATAAAGAAAAGGGATTCAAATTGGAAAAGAAGAGGTAAAATTTTTACTATATGCCAATGACATGTTACTATATATAGAAAACCTTAAAAGATCACACAAATGCTACTTGAGCTGAATGAAAAAATCAGTAAGGTAGCAGGTTACAAGATTAACGTTCAAAACTCAGTTGCATTTCTTTACACTAAAGATGAATCAATAGAAAAAGAAAGTAAAGAAACAATCTCCTTTAAAAGAGTACCAAAAGTAATAAAATATCTACAAATAAATCTAACCAAGGAGGTGAAAGAATTTTACACAGAAAACTATATACCGTTGATGAAGGAAATTAAAGAAGACATTCAGAATGGAAAGATATCTCATGCTCTAGGATTGGAAAAGTCAATACTGTTAAAATGGTCACACTGCCCAGGCAATCTACAGATTTAATGCAATCCCTATCAAATTACCCAGGACATGTTTCACAGAATTAGAACAAATAATAATAAAGTTTATATGGATCCTTCAAAGACCAAGAATTGCCAAAGCATTACTAAAGAGAAAGAAAGAGGCTGGAGAAACACCATTTTCATGCTTCAGACAATACTATAGACTTAGAGTCATCAAGAAAGAATGGTATTGGTACAAAAACAGACATATAGAACATTGGAACGAAATGAACTCACAAATTTTGGTCAACTAATCTTTGACAAAGGAGGCAAGAGTTTACAATGGAATAAAGACAGTCTTTTCAGCAAATGGTGTTGGGAAAACTGGACAGCAGTATGTAAAGTAATAAAGATAGAACACTCCCTTACCCCATACACAAAAATAAACTCAAAATGGATCAAAGACTTAAACATAAGACAAGACAAAATAAAACTCCTAGAAGAAAATACAAGCAAAATATTATCTGACATACATCCCAAAAATGTTCTCCTAGAGCAGTGTACTCAAGCAATAGAAATAAAAGGAAGAATAAACAAATGAGACCTAATGAAACTTACAAACTTCTTCACAGCAAAGGAAACCATAAGTAAAACATACGGACAACCAATGCAATGGAAGAAATTTTTGCAGATGAAACTAACAAAGGCTTGATCTCCAGAATATATAAACAGCTTATATGACTTAATAAGAAAAAAAAAGAAAAACAAACAAGCAATTCTCCAAGGAAGAAATACAAATGACCTATAGGAAAAGAAAAAATGTTTAATATCACTAATTATCCGAAAAATGCAAATCAAAACTGCTGTGAAGTATCAGCTCACATCATTCAGAATGGCCATCATTCAAAACTCCACAAATAGCAAATGCTGGAGAGGCTGTAGAGAAAAGGGGACCCACCTACACTGCTGGAGGAAATGTATTTTGGTACAGCCACTGTGGAAAACAGTACAGAGATTCCTCAAGACACTAGGAATAGACTTACCATGTGACCCAGGAATCACACTCCTGTGCATATATCCAAAAAGAACCCTACTTCACAATGACACCTGCACTCCAATGTTCATAGCAGCACTATTTACAATAGCCAAGACATGGAGACAGCCTAAATGTCCATGAACAGATTACTGAATAAAGAAAACGTGGTATATTTATACAATGGGATACTACTCAGCCATAAAAACTGACAACATAATGCCATTTGCAGCAACACGGATGCTCCTGGAGAATGTCACTCTAAGTGAAGTAAGCCAAGAAAAGGAAGAAAAATACCATATGAGATCATTCATATGTGGTATCTAAAAACAAAACAAAACAGAACAAAACAAAAACAAAACAAAACAAACAAACAAAAAAGGCAAAGCTTAAACTCAAAACAGAAATGAACTCATAGACATAGAATACAAACTTGTGGATGCCAAGTGGGCAGAGGAAGGGAAGGGATAGACTGGGATTTTGAAATTATAGAATAGATAAACTTGATTATACTCTATACCTCAGGGTACTATATAGAAAATCTTATGGTAGCTCACAGAGAAAAAAATGTGACAATGAATTTATATAAGTTCATGTATAACTGAAAAACTGTGCTCTACTCTGGAATTTGATACACCATTGTAAAATTATTATAAATCAATAAAAAATGTTAAAAAATAAATACAGATGAAATGGCTCTTTCTGAGATGCCAAAAAAAGAAGAAGAAAAATTTCATTGAGCTCAGCATTTTTGAATCTTCCCATATATAGAAAATCAGTGAAATCACTGTAAGTCAGTGACACCCACTTTCATATCATTAGCAATAATCTTTTCATATTCAACTACATTTTCTTGTTTTCTAAGCTTTTGTTGTCAAAAACTCCTATAAATTTTAGTGTACCCATTCCATATTGAGAGCAATTTCTCAGTGCTATCTAAGAGCTTATCTCCTATGATATATTTCTCAGAATGTTCCCTGAATAAATTTTAACTCAAAACATCTAGGTTGTATATTTTCCTTTAGCCAGCCTAGAAAAATTGTTGAGAAAGAAGATAAAAAGTGTACCCTTCACAGGTTTAATTTTCTTTCACATTATATTGCATCTGTATGAAATGACAGATGTTATATTTTACAATACATGGAAATAAAAATTAACATATTTACACCTTAAGTTTTAATACAATTATATATGACAATTAATTCTCAGTAAATCTAGAAAAAAGGGAGAAATTCATGCTTTTATTCTCTGCCATAATTTTTCTGCGACTGTGACAGACGTTAAGATGATAAGGTCAATTGCCTCACATAAGGGGAAATTTTGGCTATCTGAGGTTAATGGACTCTAGGGATTTTTTTTATATTTTCTATTTTTTAAATGCAGAGTAATTGTGTTTTCAATTTTTGGTTTTTACAGTAGCTACAAACCTTTTGAGACAAACAAGATGTCTTCAGTCATTTTTGAGGAAGCTCTGACTTATTCTCAGTTATTTTTTCTGTATTCTACAAAGAAACACAATTTGCATGGCAAGGCCTATTTGAATAAATATTGTCTTCTCTCTCTCTATCTCTTATTATCTCTCTCCATTTCTCTCCCTCTCTCTCTGTCTCTATCTCATCTCTAGCTCTATCTCTTCCTCTTTTTGTTTTGTTTTCCTGTAAACTAATTTTGAAGCATTGGAGACAAATTTCTGCAATAACATTGAGAAATTACTCTGCCCACTCCTTCAAGCTAATTTGGGTTTATTTCTTTACATCAGGGAGAACACATTGACCAAGATGGAAAAAGAAAATTTACTTAAGTCCTTTGGCCACTGGATTTAAACTGGCCTTTGTAAAATGTGTATAAATCTCTCCACAAAAGCTTGGAGATGCTTGACCTCTTTCTAAGTAGAGAACTCAAACTTAGACCTGTTGGTTTTTGAGAATTTAATCTCTATGATTGATCCTATTAGATTTGGAATATCATTCACCTGCTGAGCCATTTGTTTGTCATTTGCAAAAAGCCCTAGGAGGAGACCTGGCCATTAGTTTTCCCTGTGTGAGTGATGTTCCCAGGAGCTCATCTGGCTTGGTGTATATGTGCAGCCTAGTCATAGGTAAAAATACCCTTTCAAGCCAGGGAAGATTTCTATAAATTGTGTTATGTATAGCTACTAATATTTCTCACTCCTCTTTACATTTGGTAGAATCTTCTGAACATGGGTTTAAATGGCTTCAATATATTAAAATATCTGTGACTATCAAGTGACTTGAGTTCTTTGTGGCAGGGGTCCAAGATACTTTCAGAAAGAGCACTGCATTGGAAGGTTTGCAATTGATGCAGTCCAATTACAGAGCCCTGGGGAGTAGGTGGAGTTATACCTGACAATGAAATAATCCTCAAACTCTGTATCCTTAGACTCTGCTTGAAGATGTTTACTATCTATAAGTGGATAGGTCAGCTACCTGTATATTCTCCATTTGGAGGCACACAGCCCAGAATTCAGGTAGAAGAGTTTTCTCTATATCTTGTAAGGAAGAGAAAATAAAGGAGGCATCTGGATGATTAAAGAGTTTCCTGGAGCAGCAAGAGGAAGAGAGAGAATAAAGAAACATATAGAGAACATTGCTAACCATCAGGAAACTGCAAATCAAATCTACAATGTGATATCTCCTCTAAGAATAGCTATCATCAAAAAGAACACAAATGACAAATATAAATGAGAATGTGGAGAAAGCAAACCCCTGGAAATGGCTGGTATGAATGAAAATTGGTACACTCACTGTGGAGAACAGCTTGGAGGTTTCTCAAAAAAATTAAAAATAAAGGTAAGATGTGACCCACAAATTCCTCTCTTAGATATATATTCAAAAGACAAATAAAAACACTAATTCAAAAAGATATGTGCACCGAATATTCAGAGTAATATTATTTACAATTGCCAGTATACGGAAGCAATGTAAGTGTTCATCAACAAATGAATGTCTAACAAGATATAGTATATATTTGCAATGAAATATTACTCAGGCAAAACAAAACACACAAACCAAATCAAACCAAACCAAAGAAAAGGAAACAAAACAAAATACGACCTCCCAGGACATTTTCATTTCATAGGAACTCACCATCCCCCACAGGGCCTCTCAAAAAAATACAAATAAAATTTGACCATTTTCAGCAACATGGATTGACAAGGAAGCCATAATGTTAAGTGAAATAAATCAGAAAGAGAAAGGCAAATATGATATCACATAGATGTGGAATCTAAAAAATACAACAAAGTAGTGAATATAACCAAAAATTACAGACTTACAGATATAGAAAAAAACGAGTTGTTATTAGTGGTGAAGAGGTAGACACGATATAGTTGTGAATGATTGGGAAATAAAAAGGATAGTTATAAGATAGTATCAAGGAAGACTTCTTCAATGTAGGCCATATAATCAGCATTTTGTGATAACCATAAATGAAAAGTAAACTTTTAATTTGGACACAAAATTAAATTAAAGATGTTTGCTGATGAATTAGGGCCAATTTTGGGGGAGGCAGATCAGGGTGCTGGGGAATATTGTGTGGTTGGAAGTGCAGTAGGAAGAGCTAAAATCTGTACAGTGTGTGTGAATATCAACTTTTGTTATAGGTCTGATTTTTGATCTCCAGGTTTTTTGTTTTTTGTTTTGTTTTGATTTTTAAAGCAGCTCTAAGCCTACACACTGTGATTTTTGCCTCCTTCTCTTAATTTGATATTCCCATAAGTACAAATACAATATTTGTTTAAAATAAGAATTCTCAAAATTTAATTTAGATATCAAAGTTTTTTCAAACTGTAATATCCATCAATTGGTCATAGATGGTTCTGAACTTAAAAGGTATACCAATTCCAAGTGTGGCACAAGTCAGAAAAAGTTTTGGTGGAAATATCTGAAGTCACATTTCTGACTTATAATAAACTTTCCTTATAAACCCAAGATGTGTCTATGGAGTGGATAAAAATGTTGTACTCCCATTATCCAAAATGGCCACTCAAGAAGGCAGCCAAATAAATGAAAGATCAATGCCACAGTTGGTAAGATGGTATTTGTGCTAACTCATGTTCCTGTTTCCCACAAGTGAGATGCCTCTAATTACAGAAATGTTAACCTGTGACACAGAACAAATGATATCAGGATAGGATTCTTTCACTCTGGCAAGGCAATAATGTCTAAAGATTGAGATTCCTTATTAAGAATCTCTACTGAGAACTAGCGTGTTGAGTCATTATTTCTTACACATTTTGTACCTCAGATTTTTAACTGAACAGCTAGCTGCCAGACACAGGCCCAAGAAACAGCAAACAATGTCAGTGGGAAAAACAGCAGGACCTTCTGTGTTTCTCCCTGGTACAAATCCTTCCTATTCCCCTAGCTCTTGTTTTTACAAAATCAAATGGCTTTGAATATTCAGACTGCCTCCCAGGGGAGACCTGTGCAGAAATTCACATTGAATGGTGTATTTTGATTTGAGATGAAAGTGGTTATATAACAGTATTCCTCCAAGATATTGGAAGTCAGATTCATGTGATAGATGATTCCAATGCCCACATTGTTGAAATCATGTTGACGGTCTCAAATTGGCTCTCCAATAAGTTTTCTGGGATTCCCTAGAAACCAAGATCTATTTTCTCAAGGATATTTTATTTCCTCTTCTCCCTGACCTAGAAGCACATTTATTTTTTGACTTTTACATTGTTTTATTACTCTCCAGTGTAAAAGAGAGGAAAGCAAAATGGCCACTAAGACTCCTCTAAAAGCCCCTAAGAATGAAAAACTTCACCCTGTGCATCTATACTCCTCAAATTCTCTGAACATCTTCACCATCATTACTTTAAACTCTTTTTCAGATAAGTTGCCTACCCCCTCCTCACTTATTTCTTCTTCTGGGAATTTGTTTTCTGTCTTATCCTGGGAGATCTTCCTTTGCTGCCTCATATCATCTATCTTTCGATGTGTTTGTGGATTTCTTCCACAGGCTTTGGGATTGTTGTTCTCTTGTTTCTTTTAGCTGCCCCCTGTTGGATGAATCTGGATAGAGGGTTATGCAGGGATCCTAGCAGAGGAGTTAGTGCTTGCCCACTAGTGGGTGGAGATTGGTCCTAAGCCTCTGTTGGGTAGGGCTGTGCCTAGAGGACTTTGTGGCTCAGGAAGTCTATTGACAGGTGTGGCAGTGTTCTCACTCAGTATGCTGTTTCAGCCGAGGTTTCCCTAAAGGCTATTGGGTGGGGCTAGGTCTTGGTGCTAATGATCCAATCAAGATTTCAGCCTCCAAGAAAACACATGTAGATTAACAATCCCAGAATGTCCACAGCCAGCTTTTATGTCACCTGATTGAGCCACAGCCATCCCAATGTCCCCAGGAGACTCTCCAAATCTAGCAGGCTGGCCAGGCCAAGCTTACTATGAAATCACTGACTCTGCCCTTGGACCTCATGCACACAAGATTCTGTGTGCACTTCCCAAGAAAGTGGATGCTCTGAGTCACCCAGTCCCACTGGGCTCCTGGCACAAAATCCTGCTGGTCTTCAAAATCAGATGTCTTGGGGGTCTTCTTCTCTTCCCAATGTCAGGACCCAAGCTGGTGAGTCTGATGTGGGGCTCAGATCTCTCATTCCTGTGGGAGGGCCTCTGCAGTGTTACAAACTTTCAGCTTGTTAGTCACCCATCTTGGAGGTATGGGGCCCAATTATCTCATGTCCATGCCCCTCCTGCCTTCTTGCTGTTTTTTCCCTCTTTATGTTTCCAGTTGCAAAATATCTTTTTTTAAGTTTCAATCTTTTTTTAATAGTTATTTAGAATTAAGTTATGGTTTTGTTGTAATGATGAGAGATGGGAGCTTGTGGTCCTACCACTCCAGCATTTGACTGGAAATCTAAAAGCCCTTAAGAATTAATGTCATCATGTCCATTCTTTCCATTAGAAGAATACTTGGATGACACCTCAGAACAACAGGAAACAGCCAGAGGAGATCAATACCCTTTCCCATTTTCCAAAGAAATGAAAGGAATGAACTGAAAGTGGGGATTTAATTGTGAAGAAAGTTACCATGAGACATACTAAGATATTCAGGTCTGCCCTTCTAGGTTAAGTGATCTTATGACTAATATGTTCCCCTTACTACGTTCTTTCCTAGAATAACATAATTTTTTCCCCAGAGATTTTGAAAGCTCATGGACCAAAATTCATGAAAATGTGTTGACACATATAAATTCCCCCAGAACAATAGCAAGTTTTTATCAAGATGAAAGCAAGGTGGTCCCTGCTCACATCCTGATTGTGATCACCCTTCTGTTCCCATTTTCCTTTAAGATACCTGGACTCTTACACTAAGACAAGTTCACAGGCTGTAAAATGTTAGTTTGCTGTGTCATATATTTTCTGGCAAAGCTTTCAAAATTCTCTTTTCTAATACTCCCAAAACTCTGCTTCAAACTCTCAATTTGGCTTTTGTTGTACTAAAGCTGGTTTTTCAGCAACAAAGCCAGGTAGAGTACATTCTTCGCTGGATCCAAACCAAGTTCTAAATATACAAAATATAATGGAAGGATAGTCTCATTTTTTTTTTTTGCTTGATTGTTCATTTGTTTTTGGTAATTGGTGACTTACTCAGAGTAAATTGTGTCCAGATGGACACTGTTCCAGAGAAAACTATAAACTCATTATTCTACAACTCTCAAGCAATAGGCTTATAAAACCTCTGTCTGAGTGTTAGATATTGCATCCACATGGTAGGCAAAAGAGAATACATGTGGCTATACTCACACAAATAGCTTATAAGTCAAAAAGCACTCATCAGTCAAAGAAAGATTTTATATATAAATAAAGAATACAGTAATAACAAGTATTTTTCTCACCACAATATGATACCAGAAAGTATAAACAAGAGGAAAGTTTAAATTAAAATTACAAGCATGTGAAATTTAAACAACACACTTTTTTAACCAATAGGACAGTAAGGAAATCAGAATGAAAATGAAAATATTGAAGAAATAAAATAGGAAACACATCACATTAAATCCTATGAGAGCCTGCAGAAAAAGTTGTTAGAGGGAATTGTATAGTAATAAATCAATACATTAAGCAATACAAAGATTAATGACACTTAAGTTTTCACTTCCAGGATCTATGAGAAATTCAATAGGAATAAATATTTGAATGGATGAGAGCACAGCAAATAACACAGGGACTGGAATAATAATTTGGAATAAAATAATAAAAAATATATAAAATAAAATAAAATAAAATAAATAAAATAAAATAAAATAAAATGAAATGAAATAAAATAAAATAATAAAATAAAATAAAATAAATAAAATAAAATAAAAACACATAGTTCTGTTTCTTTTCTAATAAGATAATATGGGCAAATATTTACATAGACTAAGAATATAAAAACTCAATTAAAACTCAAAATGAAACAAGGAGACATCATCACTCATATTATGAGGATACACTGAATGATAGGAAATTACCGCGGATCATTATTAACCAAAATTTTGCTTAGCCTAGAACAAAAGGTAGCTTGACCTAGAACAATAGATACATCTACCAATATTGAATCATGAAGAAATACAAAAGTTAATTAGACCAATAATATGTGTGAATAAATCAGTAACCAAAACCAACAAACCCATAAAATTCTACAAGATTTCTTCAGTGGTGAATTTTGTCATCCATTGGAAGACAATATAAGATCACTCCTTCAACTCTTCCAAGAATGTGAAGAGGAGGAAAGTCTCCAAACATATTTATGATGCCAGCTTTACTTGCATACCAAGCCAAAAAGAACATTACACTAAAATCTTAGAAGAATATCTCTGATGAGAACACACGACACAATTCTCAAAAAAAAAAAAAAAAAACAAGCAAAATGAATTTAACAACACATTTCAAGGATCATACATAGTGAACAAAGAATTTAAGAATGCTTTGAAATATTCAAATCGCTACGTGTGACATGCCACACTAATAAAATGACAGACAAATATCGTATGATCATCTCAATAGATGCAGGGAAAGTATTTGATAGAATGCAACATCCTTTTATTATACTTCCCCCACAACACATCAAGTCAACCCAATATCCCTTGAAAGAAAAATGGATGAGGAAACTTTGATGTGTGTATGCAATGGAACCAATAATTAACATTCCCATCAACAGTGTCCAATGGTTTATTTTTTCCATATCCTTACCAGCATGAATTAATTTTTTTTCAATTGAGAGCCATTCTGAAAATGTGAGGTGATATCTCATTTGTGGTTTATTATTTTCACAGTAATTTTTAGCTCTGAAATTTTGGAATAGTTTCATGCATTATTTGACCAAATATATGTCTTCTTTGGAAAATATATTCAAATCTGTCTATTCAGGTCCTCTAGCCCTTGGTTTATGTGGGATCTTTGGTATCTTTTTATTATTGAGATTAGCAGTTTTATAAATATTTTGGGTTTTAACAATTCATGGTATAATATCATTTAAATGTGTTCTCCCATTGGGTTTGATTTCTTTTCATCTTACTTATTATGTCCTCTGCTGTGCCAGACTTATTAGTTCGATGCAATCATGCTTCTTTAACTTAGCTTTTCTTTCCCTTGATGGATAGAGACACATGTAGTAGGATTTTGATGCAATGTAAAAGAGTGCACTGTTTATGTTTTATTCTAGAATTTTTGTTTTCCAATTTTACATTCAAGTCTTAAGTTAATTTTTGAGTTACTTTTCATGTATTGTGTATCATATTGTTCTGGTTTCATTTCTTTGCTTCTATCTACCTGTTTTCCAAACACTGATTATTGAAGATACTATTTCTCCATTGCATGTCCTTCGATTTTTGGTCAAGTTGGTTCTGGGTGCATTTATGACTTCTCAATCATATTCTATGTATATAGGATGCTAATGCTTGCTTGCTTATTACAATATCATGTTTTTTTGATTACTGTAGATGTTTTTCATAGCTTAAAATCAGAGTGTGTAATTCATCCAGTTTTCTCCTTTGTTCTCAGAATTGCCTTAGCCATATAATTTTTTTTCTTTGGGTTCCTCATAAATTTTAGGGTATTTTTATTCTATTTGTGTAAAAAAGTTCCTTGGCATTTTGGTAGAGGTTGCATTGAATTCATGTATATATTGTGTATCAAACATCTTTACTGACCATAATATAATGAAGGTAGAAATTAACTAAGATAAAAAACAGGAAAAGTTTAAAATGTGAAGTATAAAATATATGCTAGGAAGCAATAAAAGATTGCTGTATAAATCAAAGAAATAAAGAAAAATATTGTATAAAAATGAGAATAAATAAAAATCAATATGGTGGAACAAAAGCAATTTAATTGAGATGTTTAAACAAACCATCTAACTTATAGAAACAAGAAATTTCTCTCTTGTATAACCTAAAATTATGACCAAAGAATGTTGGAAAATAATAAGTAAACTGGTTAGCAGGAGAAGGGGCAGCTAAAAGATCATAGCATAAATTAATAAAATAGATATTAAATATCAAAATGTTGAATCAAACTTAGTAATAATTTTGATAAACTTTTATCCAGACTCATGAATAAAAAAGAGATTACAAATCAATAAAAGCAGAAATAAAAGAGAAGTTACAGCTTACATCACTGAAGTACAAAGGATCCTAAGGGATTTCAACAAAAAATTATATGCCAATAGAATAGAATCCCTAGAGGAAGTGGACAACTTCTTACAAATACATAATTTCCAACATAAAAGTAGAAAGAACTGGGAAGTATGAATACATTCTCACTAACAGAATGGAATATTTAATTAAACAAAAAGTCCCCAAGAAACAAAAATTCAGGCCCAGATGTTTTCACAGGTGACTACTGCAAACATTTAGAGAAGAGCTATTACATATACTTCTCAAACTATTCCAAAAATTTGCAGAATAAGAAAACCCCAACCCCAACTTCAAGGTCAGCAACACACTACTTAATAAAACTAAAGAAAATAACTCACAAATAAATTATAGCTCAATATTACTGCTGACATAGATGCAAAAACCATCACTGTATTGCTAGTAAACCAAATTCAAAAATAAATTAAAAGCATTATGCACCAGGACTAAGTATATTTTATTCTAGGTGTGAAAAAATGATTGCATATATTCACAAATTAATCAATATCACACATGACACTAACAAATTAAAAAATAAAAATTATATGGTAATCTCAATACAGTCATAAAATGATTTGAAAAAATCAATGTCCATTTTTGATAAAATTTCTCAACAAAATGGCCATGGGAGAATACACCTCTGCACATTAAAGATCAAATAAGACAAGTACTCAGCTAACATCATACTCACTGGTTGAAAACTGAAATCATTTCTGTAAGAGCAGGAACAAGAAAAGAATGCTCACTCTTACCACTTTTATACAACACAGTATTGGATATTCTAACCATAGTAATCCAAAAGAAAAATCAATAAAATGTAGCTAAATAAGAAAATCAGTAAAACTATCAGTTGGCAAATGACACAGTATAAATAGAAATCATATATATGGCACCACAAAATTTCTAGGGCTTAAAAATGGATTTTGATAAAATTCAGAATACAAAATAAATATATAGATATCTGTTGAATTTCTATACACTAACAGCAAGCTGTCAGATTGAGAAATTAAGGAAATTATCTCAGTTACAATTGCATTAAAATGAATAAAATATCTAGAAGTTTATCCAAAGATGGAGGTAACAAAACTGTACTCAGGAAAGTATAAAACTTTCAGAAAAGAAATCGAAGATAATACAAACAAATGAAAGGATGCCCTGTGTTCACAGATAAGAAAAATTAATAATATTGTTTAAACGACCACACTAGCCAAGAAAAGATATAGAGTCAGTTCTGGGCACATCAAAACAGCAAGTGCATTTACAATAAATAATTCAGTAATGTGTATGGAAACACAAAAGTGCTGAAGTCACCAAAATAACCTTGAGAAAGAAAAAAGATGTGGGATGACTGTCCCTGATTTAAAATTATACTATAAATCTACAGTAATCAAAATAATATACTTGTGGCACAGAACAAACAGATTAATGGGACAGAATAGGATGCCATATTAGAAAATGAAGAAGACAGACAATAATGGTGAATTAATGCATTACAAAGCAGTGAATACCCAGTGGGGGAAAAGACAACCTACAGGCACATGAAAAGATGGTCAACATCAATAACCATCAGGGAAATTCAAATCAAAACTACAATGAGAATTTGTCAGTCCTGTCAGTATGACAATTATCAACAAGACAACAAATAACAAGTATTGGTAAGGATATGAGAAAAAGAAGCCTTGTGCACTGTTTATGTTAGTGTAAATTTGTGCAGGAACTGTGGAAAACAGTATGAAGATTCCTCAAAAACTTACAAATGGAAATACCACATGATTCAGCATTTCCATATCTGGATACTTATTCTAAAGAAAATATAAACACTTATCAGAAAAGTTATATTCAACAATATATTCACTCCAGCAGTAATTACAATAGAAAAGGTATAGAAGCAAATTAATTGCCCTTCAATAGATGTTGGATAAAGAAAATGAGTGTTTATATTTATCTACTTACATACTAACTGTATATTAGTCAATACTTATCTATATATGTGTACACTTTATATAGTTATACAATATAAATACACATACACAAATAATAATAATACCATAGAATATTACTCAGCCATGAAAATAGAAAATTTTGTCATTTGCAACAAATGAGTAGACCAAGAATGTAATATGCTAAGTGAAGTAAGACAGAGAGAGATAAACAAAGTCTGAATGATTTCACTCATATTTGGAATTGAAAACAAACGAACATGAGAGAAAAAGAAGGAGTTATAGGTATAGAAACAAAAAGGTTGTGGACAGAATGGAAAGTAATGAGGTCAGGAAAAAGAAATAGGTGAGGAAAATTAAGAGAGTAAAATTTCCAATTCCAAAATAAATGAGTTAGGGGCATGAAATTTACAGTGTGGGGAAAAGTCAATAACTATAAAATATCTTTGTATAGTAATTTACAACTAGAATTTTTCTGGTGATCAGTTTCAAATAACAGTGAAGGTCAGTGCAGAAATAACAAGCAGTATGATGTGTAACAAGGAATAAATAGTAATTTAGATACAATACACTTTGGAAAAAATTAATTATAGAAAAAGGTATCAGATATGTGACTACCAGAAGCACGGTTTGGGAAAGGAGAATAAGATTAAAACAGTGAAATGGTACAAACCTCCAGCTAAAAAGGAAATATATTTTAGGGATGCAATGTCATAACATAATAAATATCATTAACAGTGCTGTATGATATATCTGAATGCTGTTAGGAGAATAGATCCTAAATATTCTAATCATAACCAAAAAAAGCTTACATACATTTATTATCATACTTAAGTGATATAATGGCTTCTCACTAAGCATATTACAATAATTATTTTATGATATATATAAGGCAAACCATTACCCTGTACATCTAAATTTACACATTGTGCTATGCCAATTTTATCTCAGCAAATCTGGAAGGAAAAAATGGTAAAGCCCTGATCATTCCTTTCCCAGTATATTGCTCATGATTGTTTTTGCCATAAGAAAACCTGAAGCGTGATAATATATTTATAACATTAAAGATACTAATAAATGAATTAAACTAATAAATTAACCATAAATATGTTAATAAAGATAGTGATTTACCCTGTCTTAAACTTTATTGAATATAAGAGCCCACTGCTTCTATAGGCATCAAACATAGACTGTGTGTCATTCATCGGGGAAGAGAGAATGGATATAAAAGTTAATCATAGCTACTGCTTTTGCTGAGAGTGATAAAGTTCACTGTCTCAGACACAGGGTCTCATGTCCCCTGATAACATCTTTAAGAAAGGAACACACTAGATTGCTAAAAGATTCAGCATGGTAAAATCTAAGAACACAAACTGTTCTTAGCAGTGTAGCAATGAGAATGCAATACTGACAAAGACTTCATCTTGTATAACAACAATGGGGTGTGTTCACATGCATGCATTAGAAGACTTGACAATAACCCTTGAGATATACAATAAACATTTTTACTCAAGTGCTGGGAAAAGAAGTGTAAAAGTCCTGCATTGTTAGATCTCAGAATGATTGCAAAATGATGTTTATGTTCACTCACCGCCAGATAGTCCAAGGAAAGAAACGTTATTGTAATTTCAACATAAATGGTGGTTCCATCTCTCTAAATTAGTCAAGGATTATTCCAAGTCAAAATAAGTTGAGTCAACAATGAAAATTAAGAGAAAATATTTTAGAAATAATTTTAAACTAATAAGGAGACAGAACCGTTCTGGGCTCTGGAGACTGGTGAATTTATATGCTTCAGAGAAATTCAATGGTGCAGCGCCTTGGCCCTAGCATCAACTCAGTATCCAAGGAACAGGAAACAATTAGTCTACTAGGAGATATTTAATCTACCACTCACTGGCCTGAAGTAAATCTGGTTTCTCATTACAACTCTTAATTCAGAGATTCCACCAGGTGCAAAGGAGTCATTCAATAATGACTCAGCTAAGACACACTTAGTTAGAGTTTAAGAATCTATCTTCACACACACACAGTGGTAGACAGATTTGTAGTACTTAGTGGGAATATTTCAGTGGGCAGAACTCACAATAGATTTCATAGCAGCAGTCAACTTTTGCAGTTTTGCCAATAGTCAAGCTTTTCCCAGGTACAAATTTACAGATGGACAAACTCAATTCTTCTTTAGGGTTTCTCATTTTGAATGTAAACTGTAGCTTTTTACTAAGCAGTTTAGAACATTGCTAAGATGTCCACATTAAGACCAATTTTGTGATAAGAGAGCTGGAAACTAGCTGCAGATCCAGCCGATTGAATCCCACACTGTTAATGTAAATAACACCACAGCCACCATCAAGGTTTAAACTGACAAATTAAAAGCTCGATGTTTCTGTTGTAGAAAAAACCACTGCTTCCAGACACAGCTCTCTGGCAGCAAGTTGGCCTTTTCCTTCTCTTGGTAATGATCATTCTGGTGGGATGTTGCTGCAGCTTACCCTGGCACATTTGACCTTTCTCCATGTTATCAAAGTTTTCTTCACAACTAGTGGCACGTATTTAGCATTCAATGTTGCCAGTTTTGTCTTATTAGCTGACACTGGTGGCATGATGGTGATCAGAAGCCTCAGCCGCCCTTAACTTGCCAGCAATTTTTCCAGCAATTCATGCCATTTACATTCTGAAAATGCTTCAATTTGTAATTTAAATCAATGGGAAATAGTCAAAGCATTGTATGAGTATTTCATATTTCTAATATCTGCAGACTTGTTTTTCTTTTGTACATGGGAAATGATTTTAAGCCTACCACCCTTACCTCTTTCTTGTCCACACAATTTCATATTGAAATTTGGTAAGTGAATACAATAGCCCGAGTAAGGGGTTATTCCCCCTTGAGTACTTCCTGTGTAAGGTTAGATTGGGCACAAGTTATATGGGGAGTATAAAGGTGTTTTGAAAGCTTACGATTTGCAAAGACCTTTCTGGACAAAGCTCTGATTCTATGAAGTAAATCAATTAGAAAATAATAAAGTTACTATTATGGGGATGAGATTCATTTATTTTTCAGGGGTGGGTGGGTGATGAAGAGACAGCAATAAATCCAGCAAATGAGAATGGAATGCTTTAGGCCTCTGGAGGCATGAATTAAGTAGAAATAATGCTTTGTCTCTTATATATAACTCCACAACCTGCCTCAAGTGCCCCTACAACTTGGTCAATGAAAAGAGCTAGTCTGTGGTGAAGGATAATGACCAAATCATAATAGTTTGAAAATCATGGGAGGTCTGTTGCTTTGGCAAAGTCAACATGTACTGTTCACTCAATAACTACTAAACTATGCCCTTTGTCCGGTGCTCTGCTAACTGCGCTGATATGCAGGTTAGAACAGGAAAGGGGGATAGACAGAAAGCTTGTGGAAGAGGTGGTTTCTGTGTTGAGGATGGGAAAGTCTAAGAAGGTAAAAGGAGGATATTCTAAGCCCAAGGATGACCTGGGGCAAAAGTTGTGAGGTTGGAGATAACAAGGTTGAAAAAATTGACTGAATTTATCTCCAGGTAGAGTGAAGCAAAAAGATATGTTAAGGTAGTCAAATGCATGATCTATAAATGACTCACTAAACTACACTGAATTTCTTGGCTGATAATTTAAAAGGCATTAAGTGCCACCCTGAAGGAGTAAGCTTGTCTTTGCCTGGAATATAAAAAGAATATAAACTATTAAAGAAAAAATACAGTGTAGACTCCTGAGGAAAGGAAAAGAAAGCATCAATTGGAATGCTTTGAGAACAGCAGAAAAAGGACCATGGATAAAATTACTTCTTACATTCTTCCACATGCCATATTCTTCTTACATTCTTCCACATGCCACATTCTTCTTACATTCTTCCATATATAAAAGAATATCATGTGAACTTTAGTAATCCAGTGATGACATTTTAGAGACAATGATTCCTGGGCCGGTTCCTGCATTTATCTCCTGTTCCTACCTAGCCTAACTTAGTACTTTTAATTCTTTACAGGATGATTTAAAATCATTTAATGCTTTACCTATGTCCATGTTTAGACATTTTCAAATATTTCCCTTTATGTCCTCTTCCTTAAAAGCAATTATTTAATTTTATTCCAAAATTATTACATAAAATCATTGTATCAATCAAACACCTAGGTTAAAAAAATTGTTTTGCCTCCCATTTTACTCTTAAACCTGTTTTAGAGAAATAAGGCAAATACAGGTACACATGAAGTTTTATTGTTCTCATAAGAGAACTGCAGGTATTCTGTTACTTGTTAACATGAAATTTAGCCTGTGTTATCCTGCATAATCCAGTAGTCCTTTGGTAGATCAGTTGTAATTTGGATGGCGTTCACACCCTGAAGATGGTTGATGGGTTGGCCTTGAAAAAGAGTCAACTGAGGAATCAGTTGTCATTGGCAATTGGAACCACAGGTTGCCTGCTGGTTCAGGTTAGAAAAGTAAACCCCATTGGCTGATACATCGGGGTATCTAGTTGGAAATGTAGACAGTTCCACCATCAGTCCAACGTAACTGCTCTGTACGGGAGATACGATGCAGTACTGAGAAGTAGACGTCGCAGTTGTAATGAAATTCAATATGCGGCCATTTGCTTGAGTGTAGCTGCTTTGTGAGTGCACGTGAAATGTGGTCAACTGATTTAAAATAGCATGTTGATCCACTGCAAATTGTCCTGGTTGTCTAACTGACATTGATGATGGAGTAGACAAATAAGTTTCACGTGGGGTAGTTGTATTAACAATTATATGACTGGTTGAGGGCTTCCTTAAGAAAGGCACATTTAAATCTGTGGAGGTTGACAATACACTTTCCCCACTTGTGCCAGACCCAGAATCAGAATTATGATTATCCAAATTATACTCTGCTTTAAAGTTCTTCTTGTTCATATCTTGAGCTAATGAATATACCCGAGAAGCATCTTTAATCCTGACTCTTCTTTTTGTTCTCACTAGAAGCTGAGGACAGCCTCGTTTAAAATTTGGATTATGATAGAACTGCAACTACAACCAAAGGAGAAAGTTTTTAGTACCATTTTAAATCAAGATACAAGACTAGAATAAGCCTCCCTTATGAAACCTCAGATTTGAAGTTTACTGCACAAAGATAATGTCATCAAAATATATACACTGTTGAATATTTTTGAAATTACTAATTGACATATACACAATGAAATATTATAGCCCTCCAGTTTGAAATATTAGCACTTAAGCAATGGTGACTGCCATCTTTTAAAAGTGGTGTTAATAGTTTTATTTTGAGTCCTGTTTGATTTCAAGTATGCTAGCACAGTTTCTTATAATCTTGAATTTTTAAAGCACAAACTTGCATCATATTTTGGAGAAAAATAAATAATTTTAGTGTTAGCAGTTTTATATAATTTCCAAAATCTAGTGTTACATGTATATTACCATAGATAGAAATACAAAATTAAATTCTAAATAGAACCTTCAACGTGGTAACTAAACGAATTTTTAATACCTTGATTAAAATGGGGACTTGATCTTCTTCTGAAAGAAAGTCAGCTGGAGAAGCAGATCTTTGAAAGTTTTGCCACACTTTCCTAAACCTGTAAATGTTAAGCGGTGTAACTAAAGTTTTCAGGCTTCCAATTTTGAATATTCTTTCCAAAACTTCTTTCTTAGAGAGATCTTCATCAATCACTACCGAGGTTCCATTCTCATCCCACCAAATCTATTTAAATTGATCACTTCCAACCAGTTTCCAGAGTTTTCTTGGAAAGATCAGAGAAAGAAAATCATAGTTTTCATCTGCGTCAAAGACAGAAAATGTGTAACATGGACTTTTTATCAAGGATTCCACGGACAAAACTGAGAAGCGTTTTCTTCAATCATAGACCTCAAGTCCAAGTTCCTAGTGAATGTTTGAACACACAGGGATGATCTACTGTAGTTTTCTGATCCATGTTTAGGAGACACATCTTGAAATTCTGAAGAAACATGTGCCATGTCAAATAACTCTTTTTTCAGCTACTTTTCTAAACTGCATGGTTTTGAGCACTGCTGCTTCAAATGCTGCTTTGGCAGGCCTGCACACAGAAACCACCTAGGCCATCACAGTGGCTCACAGCCTGAGTAGCTGTGACATCACAAGCTGTCTGGTCTCCTAGCAATCTGAGAGGCACATTGGGCCAGTGTTTACCTCTCATTCATCTAGTTAGTGTAAAATATAATAAAGGCTGTGCATTGTTATAGTGTGATCTGCAAATAGAATTCCCACAAAATCTTTTAAATAAATTAATTTTGGGATCCATGAAATGAAACTGATTTCTTTCCTTTCTCACACAAATTTATAATAGACTTGTGAACAGATTTGAATAAATACTGCACAAAATAAAGGTGATATTTTACAATGTTTATGAATTTGAAGCTAAAATGTGTCTAAAACCTGTACAAAATGTTTAAATATTTCATTGTTTTTGATTAAATTACAACCTAATTTAACTTGAATGTGAAAGTAGTTATTTATCTGATTATTTAACTTAAATAGGTGTGTATTCGAAAGCTATAAATGCACATCCATTAATTTGGCATGCTTTTGAATACATGGTAAATATTTATTGAATAGAATTTGATTAAAACAGTCAATCTACCTTAAGGCAATCCCAAAGATGGGGAAATTTAAACATAACTTTTATAATTCAGTGTTATAAGTAAAACATATGTTGTTTTCCATCAAATGAATTAGAACTAAAAAATTAATTCTGTAAAATTCAAGGATAAAATTTCAGTATATATAGAAAATAAAAATAAACTATCAGAAAGTGATATTTAAAGGGAACAATTTTTATAATTATATCAGAAAGAAAACAATTCTTACATGTCAGTTTAATCAATCAGGTGAAAACCTATAGTTTAAAAATTCAAAAACATTAATCAAGGAATTTTAAAATGATACAATAAAAAATTAAAAGGAAAACTGAAAAATCCACATTAATGATGTGAAATAATGTTCTTAAAATATCTATACTTCATAAAGAATTCTACATTTAAAATGATTCCTATCAAAATACAAGTGATAATCTTCCCTTAAATGGAGTTAATAATTTCATAACTATATGTCATGAGAAAGATCATAATTTGACAAAGCAATCTCAAAAAAAATAAAGAAAATTAAATCTAGTGGTACAATGATTCCTAAATTTACACTGTAGGACAGCAAATATTATACAAACAAACTCTCTTAAATAAATTAATTTGGGCGTCCATGAAATGAAACTTGTTTCCTTCCTTTCTCACACAAATTTGTACAGATTGGTGAACACAGTTTAAATAAATACTTCAGAAACAAATAAGACTTTTTTTTTTTGTAAGTTTAGGAATTTGAAGCCAAAACATGTCTAAAACCTGTACAAAATAGTCTAAAATATTTCAGTATTATTTTGATTAAAATACAACCTAACTTAATTTGAATGTGAAAGTCATTACTTACCTGGTTATTTAAAATTAAGTGTTTGTGTATTCAAAATCTATGAGCAGAACACATATCAGCTCATTTGGTATGTTTTTAAATAAATGGTTAATATTTAGGGAATAAAATTAGATAAAATCTGTCTACTTTAAGGCAATCCCAAATATGGGGAAATTTAACAATAACATGTATAATTCATTGTTATAAGAAAAACAAATGTAATTTAATATTCTCATTTAAATTTAGCATAGAGACTGTCTTATCGCATACTTAAAACAAATTACTTTGCCATTTATTCCCCTAAAGATATGTCAATCCCTCGAAAGAATATATTTCCTGGTCATCTTTATAATCCAGAGTCTTGTGGCTTCTGTTTAGTGTTCCAGAATGATGTTGATAAATACATTTAAAATACAAGGTCCTCGGTTCAATCCTCATTGCCTCCCTTTAGGGCAAAATAAATAAATAAATATATAAAAAAAACAAATTAAAAAAAACTGTATATATGGGGTGGTGTGCAAAAGACCAGCTAGTTAAATTTTATGAAACTTGTCTACTCTCATTCTTGGAAACAATTGATATTTTTAGTATATTATGGCACTTTAAGTGTACTGTTTTGTACACAAAGGGTTAATAAGAGCCATGTTCTGTGTTGATAAACTGTAGTAAACCCGGTTCTACCAAAGGTGTTATCGTTTATCTAGAAATAAGTTGCATTTAACATAAGACAAACTAAAAATGAGGGGTAAAATATACTTAAACAAATAAATGTGTTCTCAAGCTATAGTGCAAGTTTTTCCTTCATGATGTACATATGTATTTCATCCTAAATTAAATATTAGTAAACTGAATTCATAATGTATTATAAGTATTACAAAACATGACAAAGTGGGATTTTTTTCCAGTAGGGAAATGGAATATAACATATGCAAATCAACAAATGATATATCCTCTCTTTAAAAACAAAGAATAAAAAAAAATCTCAATAGATGTAAAAAACAAGTCATTGGCTGAATTCAAATGAACGTTATTATAAAAAGTTCTTAACCAATTAGCTATAGATAGCATGTAACTAAATATAAGCTGTATATGAAAAGCCTGTGGCTAACAACATACTCATTGTTAAAAGGCAGGAATGATTACTTCTAGACCACGAGTAAGGGAAAAAAAAAAAAAACAGCTCATTTTAACCAGTCCTAAATTAAATTACCAGAAACCCGAGCCAGAACACTTAGTCAAGAAAAACACCTAAATGCATCCAACTTGGAAAAGAAGCATCGAAACTGTCTCTGTTAGAAAATGACAAAATTATATATACATAGAAGACCCCAAAGACTCCACAAGTAACTGATACAGAAAACGAACAAAACTAGTAAACTTGCAAAGTACCAAATAAATGTACAGTAAATCAATCGAATTTGTATATTCTAACAACATATTATCAGCAAGAAAATTTAGGAACCATTTGTATGTACGATTGTATCAAAACCAACAAAATACTCAGGAATACACTTAACAAATGAAGGGAAAGTGCTAAACACAAAATGTATAAGACTGTGCTAGAAGAAATTTCAAAAGACAAAACTAATTGGAAAGACAGTCTATTCTCATCGATTGTGCATGATGGGAGGAACTAGCCGAATCACTCATTTACATGTCCAGTTTCCCTAGCACTGCTTATTGAGGAAGATGTCTATTTTTCACTGAATACTCCTGCTTCCTTTTTGATTGATTAATTTATCACAGTTGTGAGGTTATATCTGGTTGTTCTATTCCCTTCAACTTAAGTGTGTGTCTGATTTTCAGGTAGTATCTCATCGTTTTAATTACTATAGCTTGTATAGTGCATTGGATGTTCTGGAATAATTATAGCACTAGGTTTAACATTTTTTTTGCTATTGCTTTGGCAACATAGGTTCTTTCTCACCACATATAATTTTGAAATTACCTTTTCCATTTGAGTGAAAAATGTCATGGTAATTTTGGTAGGATTTACACTAAATATGGATTAATTTAAGTAGTATGGAGGTTTGAACAACATTATTATTTATCATTAATGTGGGATATATTTTCTTTCCTTTCATTATTTTTTTGTATCATTGTCAAATTACTTCATAAATGTTTTCTAATTTTTAAAATATAGGTTTTTCAACTCATTGGTTAAATTAACTTCAAAGAATTGATTTATTTTTGATATAATTATAAACAAGGTTGCCTTCTCAATTTCTCTTTCTGATACTTTATTCTTAGTGTATAGAGAAACAAAATGTTTCTGTATATTGAAATTTTATCCTGCAGCTTTGCTGAATTCACCTTTTAGTTCTAATTATCAGGATATCTACATAGGGCATCATGTTAACAGCAAACAGTAGCACTTCATAAATTCTCTTCCAACATTTAGATGCAATTTGTTTCTTTTGTGTATTCCAATGCTGTGGTTAGTGTTATAAATTCTATGTCAAATTAAGTGGTGTAAATGGACAGTATTCAGATTTTCCCAATTTTAGATAAAAAGCTCTTATCTATTTACCCTTAGGTATGATATTACCTTTGGGATTGTGACGGAAATACCTTTCTTTAGGTTGAGATATGTACCCTGTATAACAATTTGACACGAGATTTGATCATAATGGATGTTGAATTTTGTCACTATTCTTCTTCATCTATTGATATGTTCATGATATTTTTATCCTTCCATTTGTTATTGTGGTGATTGACATCAAATGACTGCTGAAATTTGCACTGTTCTTGTGTTCCTTGATTAAATCTCATTTGATTGTGTTGTATGATTTTTTTATGGTGTTGAATTTGCTATTGTTTGGGCTTGATTTGAGAGCAAAATTTATTTCACAAGCCTCATGAGCAGGTTCAATGTTTCCCATAGCCTCCTTCCGTCCCACCAGTCCTTAAACAGACATGGGGTCATACCAAAGGGATCGGGTACTCAATGTGTGGCTTGAATGTCTGACTCCTAAGTAAAGTTATCCAACCATGTAATCTCTATGTTTTTCTCTTAGTTCCCTTAAAGGTACACAAACTGTCACGAGAAGGATACTCTTTCATTCATACTAAATTACGTGCACACTTTTAACTGCCTGGTGCTATAGTAGTTATTCTGCTTGTATCCACTTTGTTTAATGCGAGAATCATTCCACATATAGATGTATTTCTGATGTATCTGTGAATTGAGGTGAACTCTCTGTCTTTCTACTCTGCCATCATAATTATAATAATCCACTTAAATATCAATGGATTAAATAGTACAATTGAAATCATAAGATGACTAATCAGAATGAAAAATGACCAATGCTAAATTCAATAATCTCATTTATGACCTAAAGAAGACACAGGATTAAATTTTAAAAAATAGAAGACAGTGTTCCATCTGAATGGCAATGAAAAGAAAAATGAAGTGGTACCACTCACATCAGACAAAGAAGATTTTATAACAAGTTACATTAAAATATAGACATAGAAACACATTATTTAATAATGAAAAGTTCAAAGTAAGAAAAAAATTACATTTGGAAACATATATGCATCTATAAAAAAAGCACCTAAATATGAACATCTAACATAAACCGAAGTACAAATATACATTCACAACCATGCAATCATATTAGGGAACTTTAACGCCTTAATTAGTTCAATGGAAACATCATCTGACAGAAAATTAAATGGAAAATAACCTTAATTGCCCATTAGATCAGGTGACTGTAACAGATATTTACAGGATATTTCACCGACAAAAATACAGAACACATATTATTCTCAAATGCAATGAAACATTCTCCCAAATGGATAAAATAATAGGCAAATAAACAAGGCCAATTTTAGTTGTGTAATTCCTTTTTGTTGATGGATAAAACTCCATTTTTTTCCCACAGTAGCTGCACCACTGTACACTCCCTCCAAAAGTAAGTGAGGGTTCCGTTTTTCCCACATTCACTTTTACGTTTTTTATTGTAAACATTTGGAGAATAGCCATTATATCAGCTAAGAGCTTTTGGGATTTGTTTACATTTATCTTATGAAGAGCAGTGTTGAACAACTTCCCTGTGCCCAATAAACATCTGTATGTGTTCTTTGGTAAAACGTCCATTTAGTCCATCTGCTAATTTTTGAAGAGGGTTTTCAAATACTTATATTGGATTGTATAAGTTGTTAAAAATTTTTTTGATATGAGTCCCTTAACTTGTGTTGTGCTTGCAAATAAATTCTTTCACTTTATAGATTATCTTTGTGATTTCTATTGAATTACTTTGCTGTGCAAAAGACTTTAAGTTCAATTAATTTCCATTTTTTTGCCTAAGAAACACATTAAAATATTACTAACTTATTTTTTAAATTCAGATACATATTTACCAAGACGCACTTCCCAGTTCATTTCTTGATGTCATATAACATTTTTGCAGGGTTTAATTGAATTATTAAAAGGACACAGTTCATTTCTGAAGCTTGGATGAATATCACGTGCCTCATCACACACTGGCACAGACATATTTCAAAGAAGTATCTTCAACCTGGATGGCCAATTCTTACCCATCCACAGCCAAAACTGAAGGAAATTGACTTTTGGATTAATTTCTAATCAGAAAGATTCCCTGCACTAGACTGGCCTATAGAGAGCTGCTCACCTAAAGACAATGCTGAAATGGAGCAGAAGCCACCAGACCAGGATGAGAGGAAGACAACATCTGAGGTAGAGAGCTGACCCAATACAGTGGGCCAAGACTGCATGCCAAATCTTTTGAAAATTCATCACACTTTTGCTTAGGAACTGACTGTAACTCACAATCTCATGTGCAGCTAAAGTTAATCCAATTGTGGATTTATGGTCAAGTAACTAGATCCAGTACTTCAGGGCTACTTTGGTGGATATTCTCCACTCTAAGGGTCTAATTGTTAGGCTTTAAGGATATTTAGAGTAAGGGAAGGAGATTCTAATTTTGTTGAGCTACCAAGTAATATAAGTAGGTGCGAATTCCTCACTTGGCCAATTAGTACATGCTTTAAACTTGGCCATGAATATCTGTATTTTCTTCCTAACTAATCAGATATATAGAAATATTGGAATTTTTTTATTATAATGGTGTTACTCTAGATATGGAACGAAGCAAAAAGAGGGAATATTTTCCTGGACCATAAAATGTTAGAAAGATAGGTGATCCAGAGAAATTTTGCTATCGTTAATAAGGCCAAGCCCCATAAAAGCACATTGAGTCACCTATGAATGAAATCCTCACCTGACCTAGGAATGAGCACTCCAAACACAGTGGGAAAAAATGGCCACGAATCACCTCCCAAGATATGCTTGGCAGTATGGACATAAGGGCACTTGCCATCTGCAACTACAAGCTTTCAGTTGAAAAGTTCTTAAGTCTCCAACCTTCAAGACACCCTGAAAGTAGCTCAGGGTGCATATCAGGAATGAGGCAATCTGTGTTCTGGAAAAACTAGCTGAGCGGGCCTTCAAATAGAAATTTTCAGGAGAAGATTTTATGAGCCCAACTACTTGCGTCTCCCCATACCTAGAAAAGCACTAAGATTATTAATGGTGACATCTGCTTTGGCCATCAAGCAGAGAATGCATTGGAAAATCAAAATGGAATAACTGTAGTTCAGACATCTAAGGTAAAAGTAGGTAACCATGTTAGATGTGACTTCAGACTCATTTGTATATTGCTGAGATCCTGAGTTTTCTAAGCAATGTCCAACTTGGGACTCCAACAGCCATTCTGAAGGCAGCCATTCTCCTGGCAAATTGTAGCAGGACATTTATGGATTAAAGTTCTCTTCTTGTATTTACTGAGTTTCTAGATCCATACGGCCCACTGTTCTTTCACACCAGGTGGATCACATCACAACCACCCTGGAGTACACGAAACAACAATTTTATAATGTGGGGAATTCTGGTGCATATAAGCAAGACGTTCCACCTCAAGATAACCCCTAGCTTTCTGGCCTCTTTGGAAACCCCAAGGTCTCAAATCCACTCTTAAGAGAATTCCACAGTTTGTGTTATCAATTGTGTTAACAAAAGTTGGTATATATCTAAGATTTAGACCAGCAGTTTTCTGTTGCCTCATACGTTGAAAATGAGCACCTAAGGCTCTTTTTGAGTCCACAGCCACATGGCAAGTTCTGCTTCACTTATTCCACATCAAGGACGTCGGTTCAGTATGAAGCAGCCAGATGAGCAAGTCACGCCTCTCACTATTTCCAGATAAATAGAATGAGAGAAAGTGACAGTTGGGATTTAGAAGGAGAAAAATAGAAATGGTCATATTTACGCTAACAGATTGCTTATTCTTACAGTTACCCTTAAAACGGTCACCTGACGTGACTGACCGGTTACTATCACTGTTCCAGGCCCAATGTTAAAACTACAGCTGTTGATCTTACCATTTCTACTTTACCCCAGTAATCAAAAGCTAGAATCATACTTGGTCTGTGAGTCAATCTCCAGGGAGAGGGTCACAGAACTGTAAGCTTACATAGTAGGCTAAATACCAAAAAGACCACGCCATGAGTGCTTAAAAGCTAAATAAATCTAGCCACTAGTCTCTATGCACTTGGTTGCTTGGAGTCATCATGACACTATTCTATGTTTTCTGATTAGAAAATGATACTGTTGATTGTTATTGATGCTTTATCATTTGAATTATGTCTATGTAAATACCCGACACCTTCCTGAATTAAGTTTCAGTGTTTTGGAGAAACTAGCTTGCTGTGAGTCCCCTTTGTCCCACAGATTATTAAACCTGCCTGTTTCCTTCAAACTACCAAGGCTCAGTACCTGAATTTTTGGCTCATCAGGGATACGGACCAAAACTTTGACAACATAACCAGTTGCAATCCACAGGGCATCCAGCTGGAGAAGTGAAATTCTGGGAGTATCAAGTAGAGACAAATAGATAAATGTTTCATCTCTGTCTACAAAGCAAATTTTATCTACTTGCTGTAGGCCATACAACAAGGGGAAATTGCTTTTTCTGGAAAATAAAGGCCAGTATGTTTCTCAAATCTCACACAATTGTTAATCATATTTATGAGTTCAATCAATTTCATGTAATTACTATTTGTTCATCTGCATGAACTCATCACGTATCCATTGGCGTTTCATAATTCAGCCTTTTCTGTGGTGAGCTAAAAGTTATCAGCAATGATGTTTGTTTCTTTTTTTTTTTAATTTCCTTGTTTCATAAATCTTCCTGATCATTTCTATTTTATAGACGCAGAGTAAGAGAATGAGACTTGTGTAAGTGACAGGGCTTAAAATGGCAAAGTTAAAGGTTTGATTATAATACAAGTGGCAAGAAATTTGGATATTTTTGACATCCAAAATTTAAAAGAGTAAGTAACATTATGGACTAATATATTAGACTCAAATTAAATTCTTTGGAAATTTATGCAAAAGTTGGAAAAATCATATGACAGTCTTTTATCTCCATAATGAAACCTAAGTTTTATCCCCAAATGCCTGAGCAATATTTAAAGTAATTAGCATTCCAATATGTCTATTTATGTGAATATTTCTCTTTGGGATTTTTCATGGGCCCTCTGAAGCATGCCAATGTTACCTGGGGGTCAAAGGAAATTTTATCAAAAATTGATGTCTGGGGAAAAGTTAACAGAATACGGGGACAACATGAAGTGTGCTAATTTTTGCATTAAACTGTTCACAGAAAGAGAAGAGAGAGGGAAAGAACCTGAGAAAAATCTTGGAGTGATACTCAATGAAAACATCTTCAATGTGTGAAAGGAAACAGTCACTCAAACCAAGGAAGTGCAAGAATACCACACAGGATCAACTGTTAGAGGAATACATCATGGCACAGTGTCATCAACTGACAAAAATTGAGGGTAAGAATAAAATATTAAAAGTAGCAAGAGAAAAGCAACCCCTAACATGCAAGGAAACTCTCATAAGGTGATCAGTTGATTTTTGCAGCAGAAATTCTACAGGCCTGAAGGGAGTGGCATGCTATATGTAAAGTGATGAAAGGGCGAGATTTACAACCAACAATAGTTTATCTTGCAGGGCTCTCATTCAGACTTGATAGCGAAATCAAAACCTTCAAGAATATTCAAAAGCTAAAAGAAATCAGCACCTCCAAACTAGTTTTACAACAAATATTAAAGACCTTCTCTATTCATCCAACAATAAGAAGAGGGAAAAAGTGAAGAAAGGGAAGTAAAGATACCAACCAAATATTGCTTTGGGTGTTCAGGTCTTACGTGTTTCTTTGGAAATTTGGAACCATTTATTCCAGTTCTGTGAGGAATGTCTCGTGTATTGAGATGGGGATTGTGCTGGATCTATGCAATGCTTTGGGTAGTGTGGTCATCTTCTCAGTTTTGAGTCTTCCAAAGAACACAAGAAATCATCTCATTCCTTTGTGTCATTTCAGTCTTCAGAGTATAGATAAATACCTGAGTTAAGCTTATTTCTAGGTATTTTATTATTTTTGATGCAATGACAATGTCTCTGTCAGATATAAAATTCTGGTTTATGAAGGGAAAAAGGAAAAGTTAATGAAGGGCCAGAAATGACAAAATATCCTTCTCTTTTATGGATGCTTTGAATTGCATTTATATATACACTGCCTTTACATTATTGATTCAATTATTGATGTACACTTAGGAAACTTCTGTATTTTGGTGTTTGTATATAATGTTGCTCTTAATTACAGGGTGTAGGTATCATTTTGAATTAAATCTTACTTCATTATTGGCACTTTTCCTTTGAGAACAATTTACGTTTAAATAGCTAAATCTCTAAACAGCCTTAAAATCAATGAGCCATATATATATGTAAATTTTTAGGAAATGTGTGCAGTGAAAAAACAGTTATCAAACCATGAAAGACATGGAAGAACATGACAGACATTGCTAAATGATTTAAGCCAGTCTGAAAATGCTACAAACTGTGCAATTCCAAACAAATGACATTCTGGAAATTTATAAACATAAACAAATTAAGAAGCCTCGGATTCCAGGTGTTTGGGGACAGGGAGGGAGGAATAAATAGATGGAGCACAGGGGATTTTTAAGGCAATGAATTTATTCTATATGACACCATAATGGTGGACACATGTCATTTACATTTGTCAAACCCATAGAATGCACATCATCAAGAGTCAACCGTAATGTAAACTATGGACTTTAGTCGATAATGAAGTGTGCATTTGGTTCATTGAGTGTAGCAAATATGCCACCGTGTTCAGGGATATCAAGGGTAGGGGATACATGTATTTGATAAGGAGGACTATGTGTTAACTCTGTGTTTTCTGCTCAATTCTGCTCTGAACTGAAACGGCTCTAAAAATATTAATTGTACTTAAAAGTAAATAAGTGAAAACCTTAATAAGGGCATTAGAAACCCCTACAATCTTTATTGAGATACTACTACCAGGGAGAGAGCCTTTAAATTTGGTAGAGTTCAAAACAAAAGTGACTACCCCTTAATCTATCAGGGCTTAAATTATTTCTCCTTGCATAATCATTTCAACTTAATTTTGGGTGTTAGAGAGGGGACTGGGAAAGACTCCCTTTGTTACCTCAGAGCAGCCTCATTCCTTTTTAACTTCTAATTCTGGTCTAAAATCCAGATTTCCTTCTAGGAGTCTTCTTCTTAACTTACAATTTATTTTTCTGATGACCTGGCTTTCTACAGTAAGAGTAAATTTTGGTTTTCCCTATTTGCTTGCAGATTGAATGGGGATTAGTTAAACGTCCACAGGCATCGTGTACTCAATTGGTGCAGTAGGTTAATGAATTATTGTAGATATCACCTTACATTTTTTTTAACGGTATTAAAATTTTGTCAAATTGTTTAACAAGTGTGTTTGTAGGCAATGTGGAGACACCTTGACTGTGTCTCTTGAGTAGAGTAATCAATGCCTCATGTAAGCCTTCTCATAATGCAGAGTTAAGTAAATGATCATTTAGGTGATTAGAGATTAATTCAGGTTCCAAGCAAAAATATAACTGTATTTAAAAAAAATTTATAACAATCTTGAATTGATTTATTTTATCTTTGCTTGCCCTGCTGAATCTTTGTCCAGTCTACAGGTTTTGGGCAAAGCTCTGGGTAAATTTGAGTCGTTTTTGAGCTAATTCCTTGCATTCAGTGTAAGCACGTACACTATGAAATTCATAGTCCACTAGAGGTCACTTCCAACCTCTCTTTTTTTTTTTTTTCCGTCCAATCAGTAGATTTGCTTTCAGAAACTGATTTATATAGATCATGAGACAGAGGCTCATAGAGTTACATGGTTAACTCAAACTCCTTTCCTTATCAAATTCCAATGGATCTTGACTTGCCCTGGGGAATTGCTTAACCAAGTTCTGCTGAAGTCCAGGTCGTGTACATTAAGCACCAAGGACCTTGCATATCTCCCTGTAAAAGATTTCTCATTAAAATGAGTTACAATCACATCTGATATGTTTAATCATCTCTTTACCATGAGAAAGGAAACAGCAGAATTTGGAAGAGACAGAAGAGAGAACGAGATAAAGTCTGGACCAGGAAAGTCAGATGGAAGAGGCTACATGGTAGGAGAAGTTGGAGAGATAGTGTGAGGGCTAGTGGCTATTTTTAATTCATACATAATTTCAAGCAAAATCCTTTTGGCTTCCTGCAAAGAAGTTATGTTATCATTGCCACTTTTAGAAACTTCTAAATACCGATCAAATAATCATTCCATTCAGTCTCTTTGATCCTACAGCAAGGTTTTGCTTATGGCACATGCAAAAATATCAACTTTGGAATCTCAAAACAACAATAATTTGTCCATTATAAATTGAGATCTTTTTTTGTATAATTTCACCAATAAATAGGTCCTTGCAGGTTTGATCTTCATACATGGATCTGGCTAATGTGTTATTTGGAGTTTGGTTTTCCCTTTCCTTTTTTTTTTATTTTAATTTTTTTATTGATTTATAATCATTTTACAATGTTGTGTCAAATTCTAGTGTAGAACACAATTTTTCAGTTATATATGAACTTATATATAACAATTGTCACATTGTTATATTCTCTATGAGCTACCACAAGATCTTGTCTCTATTTCACTGTGCTATTCGGTATAATCATGTTTATCTATTCTGCATTTTAAAATCCCATTCTCTCCCTTCCTACCCCCACCCTCTTGGCAACTGCAAGTTTGTATTCTATGTCTATGATTCTGTTTCTGTTTTGTATTAATGTTTTGTTTTGTGTTTAGATTCCTCATATGAGCGGTCTCATATGTTACATTTCTTTCTCTTTCTGGCTTACTTCACTTAGAATGACATTCTCCAGGAACATCATGTTGCAGCAAATGGCGTTATGTTGTCAGTTTTTATGGCTGAACCATATTCCATCATATAAATATACCACTTCTCCTTTACTCAGTCATCTGTTTATGGACATTTAAGCTGTTTCCATGTCTTGGCTATTGTAAATAGTGCTGGCTATGAACATTGGGTTGGAGGTGTCATTTTAGGTAAGGGATCCTTCTGGATTTATGCACAGGAGTGGGATTCCTGGGTCATATGGAAAGTCTATTCCTAGTCTTTTGAGGAATCTCCATAGTGTTTTCCACAACGGCTTTCCTTGCTTCCCTCTCCCACTCTTAATGGTTTAGATGTCTTCTATTAAAATTTTCTGCTTGTTCTTTTTGTAATTCATGGCAGTTACCTCCTTTCCAGTTATGAGTTTCTCATTTTTTTTTTTTTTGTAGCATCCTGCTGCTTTTCTATTTAGAGTAGACCTGTCAATATTTCTTTGAGCATGGGTTTAGTGTTGCTAAACTCTTTTAGTTTTTGCTTGTCTGTGAAGTTCTTTATCTCTCCTTCTATTCAAAATAATAGCTTTGCTGGAAAGAGTGTCCTAAGCTGCACCTTTTTTTTTTCATTCAGGACTTTGAATACATCTTGCCACTCCCTTCTGGCCTGTAGTGTTTGCATAGAGAAATCAGCTGAGAGCCTTATGGGGGTTCCTTTGTAACTCACTCCTTGTTTTTCTGTTGCTGTCTTTAGGATCACTTCTAATCCTTGACTCTGGCCATCTTGATTATGATATGTCTTCGTGTGGGTCTGTTTGGGTTCTTCCTGTTTGTGATCGTCTGAGCTTCCTGTACTTGGATATCTGATTCCTTTAGGTTTGGGAAGATCACAGTCATGATTTCTTCCAAAACCTTTTCAATCCCTTTGATCTTTCTACCCCTTCTGGGACCCCTATTATGCGTAGATTGGCACATTTATATTATCCCATGGGTCCCTTATATTATTTTCATTGTTTTTTATTAGTTTTTATTTCAGCTATTCTGATTGGGTGCTTTCTGTTGTCCTGTCTTCTAGGTCACTTATTCGTTCCTCTGCGTTATCTAGCCTGCTTTGTACAGCCTTTAGGTCAGAACTCAACTCAGCAAATGAGTTTACTAATTCTAATTTGTCCTCTATAATTTGTATTTCATTTTTGAAACACTTTATATATTTAAGCACTATTTCTTTTAGTTCCTTCAGTACTTTGATCACTCCTTTTTTGAAATCTTGATCTAGTCGGCCATCAATGTCTATTTCCTTGATTGTGCTTTCAGAGGATTTCTCTTGATCTTCTAAATGGGAGTGGTTCCTCTGCTTCTTCATATTGCTCATATCTTTCTGGCACTGTGGCTTAAGGAGCATCAGTTATCTAGTTCTCCTGGAATCAGTGAGCTCTTCAGGATTTTACTGAGAGTTCTTTGAGTTTTGTCCTGTTTTGGGAACTGAGCTTGCTGTTTCCAGAGGCCCTCTGTTGGCGCCCTCTTCTGTGATGCTCCCAGTGGCTGTCGGCTAGCAGATCGTGCCCCCTCCCAAAACTGGGTCAGGTGCTGAGCTCTTATCTGGTGGGTGGGCAGGTCACTCTCCCTCCAAATGCTGCAGTCAGATGCTGCACTTGGGGGAGGCAAGTTGGCAGATCATGTACCCTCCCAGCACCGTGGCCAGGTGCTGGGTTCCTGCCAGAAAAGCAGGTTGCCGCCCACCCTTTGCTGTCACTGGTCACTCTGCTGCTCTATCCAGCGACCCACTCCACCTTGGGTTGGTGTTCCAAAAGCAGGCTTGAGGAAAGCTGCAGAACGGCCCCACCTCTTCTCCATGCCAAATCTCAGCTCCTTGTTTATTTTGGCAGCGTGAGTTTGCAGAGGTGCCAGGGCAGAAAGATCCTATCTGCCTCTGGCGGTAAACAAGTCTCAGTCCTGCCTAGGAGACTGCAGATACCCCGGGTGTGTATTCAAGTCTTGGCCACACCCCCACCCAGGCGCCACGCACAGGAGAATATGGCAGCTGTGGCTGAGCCCGAGCCCCACCTCTCTTCACACAAAAAGTGCCAGTAAAGGCGGCACAGGTCTGAGGAGACAAAGGCTCTGGTGGCCATTCCCCCAGCGCACCACAGCCATGTTGATTTGCTTTCTTTTTTGCAATTTTTGGGGGGCCTGAGGTTGTTCTGTTCTATATCCCCTCCCAGCCTTCATGCACAGCACCCTGCAGCCCCCTGGTGTTGCCTCAGTACAGGTGCCCCAGTCCTCTGCCTGGCTCCAGTCGCCTTCCCCAGCCCCAGCTGCTGGCTCGTGTCTTGGGCTGGGTTTCGTGGAGATATTTTGTCCCCGTTAAACTCAGTTCTGTTGGTCAAGGGGTGCTTGGGGCAAATCTCAGCCTTGGAGGCTCCCCCTCCTTCCCACTGGTCTCTCCGTTGGAGAGGGGAGAACCAGCTAGCGAGTGCCACTCTTCCTTTGCCGCTCCCTCCCTGCGGGATCAGTCCCACACTGTTAACATTTTCTTCTTTCTTTTCATTTTTTCTTATCAGATTTTAGGTGTCTTTGTCTTTTGAAGAGGACGATGTTCTGTCGGAGTTTGGCAGGTGCTCTCGTTGGCTGAATGGGTCTGTACTTGAGTTTTGGTGTATTTGTGGGAAAGGGTGAGCTACAAGCATCCATGTACTCCACCATCTTGCTTCTCTCTCCTGGAGATTGGTTTTCTGATGTCTCCCAGTTCTCTGTTTGAAAGACTCTGTTTCTCATTTTACTTTTGAATTTGTCAGGGTAGAATTTCATTTTGATGAATTGCATTTAATCTTCACATTTCTGTGGATTGCATGAGCATTTAAAGAGTATGAATTCTTCACATTCAAGACAAAATATCTTTCCATGTATTTGTGTCTTCTTCAACTTATTTCATCGCTTTCTTATCATTTTCAATGTACAAGACTTTCAATTCCATTGTTATATTTATTTATGGATAATTTATTGTTTTGTGTATGATTATAAATGGGACGCTTTCCAAAATTATCTTCCTGATGGCTCCTTATTAACAAATATATACACAACTGACTACCGTCTATTGCCTCTGTATTCAAAATTTATTCTGTAGTTCTAACATTTCTTGCTGGAGTCATGGAGTGTTCAATCCAGGAGTTCATGCCATCTGCATGGAGAGGCAGAGTCTCCTTCTTTTTCATTTTGGAAAGCTTTTGTTTCCTTTTCATTTGTAATTGCTCTGCCTAGGATTTCCTGTAGCATATTGAATAAGTGTGGTAAAAATGGGCATCCTTGTCTTGTTTGTGAGTTTCAAAATTCTTTACATATATTTGCCAGTGAGTATGATGTTAACTATGGGCTTGACATGTATAGTCATTATTATGTTAAGGTACATCACATCAATAATCACTTTGTTGACAGATTTTAAATCATGGATAGTTGAAGTGTTTGTCAAATACTTTCTCTGTGTCTATTGAGATGATCGTATAATTTTTATTTTTCATGTACTTAACATAGTGTATTGCATTGATTCATTTGTCAATGTAGAGCCACCCTTGCATCCTGGGAAAAAATAAATCCCACTTGAATATAAAATATAATCCTTCTAATGTATTGTTGAATTATTTTGCTAATACTTGTTTGAGGTTGTTTGCATCTGTTTTATCACAGGTATTGGCCTGTGTTTTCCTTTCTTTCCTTCCTTCCTTCCTTCTTTCCTTCCTTCCTTCCTTCCTTCCTTCCTTCCTTCCTTCCTTCCTTCCTTTCTTTCTTCCTTCCTTTCTTCCTTTCTTTCTTTCTTTCTTTCTTTCTTTCTTTCTTTCTTTCTTTCTTTCTTTCTTTCTTTCTTTCTTTCTTTCTTTCTTTCTTTCTTTCTTTCTTTCTTTCTTTCTTTCTTTCTTTCTTTCTTTCTTTCTTTCTTTCTTTCTTTCTTTCTTTCTTTCTTTCTTTCTTTCTTTTTTGTTCTTTGTTGATTTAATTATTTAAATATATATAATTTATTGAAGTATAGTCAGTTCATAACGTTGTGTCAACTTGGGGTTTTCATTATAATTCTTCAGTCATACACGAAGATACATATATTTAATTTCATATTCTTTCATCATAAGTTATCTACAGATATTGAGTATAGTTTCCTGTGCTACACAGTATGAACATTTTGTTTATCTGTTTTATCTGTTAATAGCTTCATAAGTCAAATGCCTTAATTATCCCTTCCCACCACTTTCCCCTGCAGGTAAACGTAAGTATGATTCCAATGTCTGTAAGTCTGTTTCTATTTTACAGGTAAGTTTTGTTTGTCTTTTTCTCTTTTCCTTTTTTTAGATTCCACACATGAGTGATATCATATGGTATTTTTCTTTCTCTTTCTTGCTTACTTCACTTGGAGTGAAATCCTTCAAGTCCATCCATGTTGCTTCAAGTGGAATTCTTTTACTAATTTTTATGGCTGTGTAGCATTCCGTTGTATACATAATTGTGTATACATACCAGAAATTCTTTACCCAGGCATCAGTCAATAAATATTTAGATGTTTCCCAGTCTTGGGTATTGTAAATTCAGCTCCTATGAGTACTTGGTTGTATGTACATTATTGAATTAAGGTTCTGTCTGTATAATGCCCGTGATTGGGATTGCTAGATCACATGATATGTCTATTGTTAGTTTGTTGAGGACTCTCCATTCTGTTTTCCATAATGGCTGCACCAAACTGCATCCCACCTGCAGTGTAAGAGGGTTCCATTTGCTCCACACCCTCTCTGACATTTCTCCTTTGTGGACTTTTGAATAACAGCCACTTTGCCTGTTTGATTTGATGCCTCGTGGTAGTTTTGATTTGCAATTCTCTGATAAGTGGCTATGCTGAGAAATTCTTTATATGCTTATCGGCCATTTGTAAGCATTCTGTGGAGAATTGCTTGTTTAAGCCTTCTGCCTTTCTTAGATTGGGTTGTTTGTTTGTTTGTGTGTTTGTGTTCCTAATTAAGTTGTATGAGCCATTCACACAGCCTGGAAATTAAATCCTGACCAGTCTTATCTTTTACAAATATTTTCTCCCATCCTGTAGGTTGACTTTTTGTTTTGCTTATGGTTTCCTTTGCTGTGCAAAACTTGAAAGTTTAATTATGTCCCATTTGTACATTGTTGCTTTTCTTTCTACTTCTTGGTTAGATTACCCAAGGAAAACTTTGCTGAGATGTATGTTGGATAATGTTTTGCCTAGGTTTTCTTATAAGAGATTTATACTGTCTTGTCTTGTGTTTAAGTCCTTAAGCCATTTTGGGTTTATTTTTGTGAATGGAATGAGGGAATTTTCTAACTACATGTATTTACATGCAGCTGTCCAGTTCTCCCAAGACCATTTGCTAAAGAGACTGTCTTCTTTCATTTCAAGTTTTTCTTTTCTTTGTCAAAGATTAATTGACCCAAAGTTTGTGGGTCTATTTCTGGGCTGTCTATTCTGTTCCATGGATCCATCTGTCTATTCTTGCATTGATTCAAAGCTGTTTTCATTACAGTATCTTTAGGATTTTCTGAAGTCTGCGAGACTTCAGCTTTATTCCTCCAGCTTCATTAATTTTCTTCAGTAATACTTTAGCAATTTTTAGCTTTTGGGGGTTTTCATGTATAATTTAGGATTATCCATTCTACTTCTGTGAAAAATGTCCAGGGTAATTTTTACAGGGATCACATTATTTCTGTAGATTACTTTCTGTACTATGGCCATTTAATCAATACTAATTCTTCCATTCCAAGAACATGAGATATCTTTCCATTTCTTTAAGTCATCTTCAGTTACCTTAGTCTACGTTTTGTAGTTTTCTGCAGATAAGTCTTTCGTTCCTTGGTCAGATGTAGTCCTACGTATTGTACTGTATTGTATTGTATTGTATTTATTTATTTTTTTATTTGATGCTACTTTAAAAGTGATTGTTTCTTTTCATTCAATTTGTGACATTTTATTTGTAGTGTAAAGAAATGGCATTGATATATGTATGTTTATCTTGTATCTGGCCACTAGAGAATTTATGAATTCTGTTATTATCTCCAGGGGTTTTAATGTGGAGCCTGTAAGGCTTTCTACTTCTAGTGTTATGTTGTCCACTTTTAAAGAAATTCTTAGGTCTTCTCTTCCCATTTGGACCCCTTTTATTTCTTTGCCCTGTCATTGCTATGGGCAGCACTTCCAATATTATATTGAATAGAAATGGTGAGATTGGGCATCCATGTCTTGTTGTAGATTTTAGCAGGAAGACTTTCAACTTTTCAACATTTAGCATTATACTGGCTGTAGATTTGTCATAAAGTAGTTGTTAATATGTTGAGATATGCTCCATTTATATCCACTTTGGTTAGTTTTTATCATACATAAGTGTTGAAATTTATCAAAAGGTTTTTCTGTGTCTATTGAGATGATCATGTGATTATTGTCCTTTCTCTGGTTGAGGTATCATGTTGACTCATTTGCATATGTTGAACCACCCTTTGTCTGTGGGGTGAACCCAACTCAGCCATGATATATGATCTCTTTTTTTTATTGTGGGATTCGATTTCTGTGGATTTTATATTTCCAGAAGCTTGTCCAGTTTTTCTACATTGTCCAATTTATTTCCATACAGTTGTTCATGGTATTCTAAATTATTTTCCCCTCTCTGGTGCTGCTTATATTCTATTCAGTTTTATTACTTATTTTGTTTATTTGTGTGCTCTCACTTTTCTTCTTGGTGAGCCTGGTCAGGGGTTTGTTAATTTTGTTTACTCTTTCTCTTCACTTTATCAATTATTTGTTATTCTTTTTTTCTTACTTAAATGTCTATTTCATTTATTTCCTTCCTGATATTTATGATTTCTTTCCTTCTGCTGACTTTATTTTTTACTTGTTCTTCTTTTTCTAATTCTCTTAGATGATAGGTTAGGTTTCATTTGGATTATTCTTTTTTGATGAAACCATCTATTTCTATCACCCTCCCTCTTAGGATTGTTTTTACTGCATCCCATAGAAATCATGTTGTTTTGTTTAAGTTGTCATTATTCTGAAGGCCTTTAATACATTTATTGTTTAATTTCTTCATTGACCCATTAACATTTTAGTAGCATGTTGTGTAGATTCCAACTGTTGTTTATTTCTCATTCATTCTTCCCTTTACTTTTAGTGATCTTGTCAAACTCTTGTGACATTATCTGTTTTTGGTATCTGGCCCTTGTTGACCTTGTCAAATTTAATATTTGTGAGTTTCAAATCTTTGCTCTTTACTCTCACTTTGTTTTTTTGAAAAGTTTGTGGAGAATTGATGTTAATTCTTTTAAAAATACTTAGCTGTCACCCATAATATCATGTGTTCCAAAGCTGATGTATGTTTGGTGGTTTTTCATTACTGACTCAATTTTATTTGTCTTTATGTCTCATCAGATTTCCTGTTTCTTCAAGGTTTAGTCTTGGCAGATTGTATGTTTTAGGGATTTATCTTCTAGGTTGGCCAATTTCTTGCTTGTTTATACTTGTGTCTTGTAATCCTTTTTAGTTCTGTTATATTATTCACAATGTCTTGTCTTTCATGTGCAATTTTTCATTTGAGCCCTGTATTTTTCTGCCCTTGATAAATCTACCTTAAAACAATTTATTACCTTCTCAAAAAGCCAGCCGTTATTTTTGCTGCTCTATCTATTTGTACTTTTCTGATCTCTATTTCACTTATTTGTGCTGTGGTAATTATTATTTCCTACTTTCTGAAATAGTTGGGTTTAGTTTATTCTTCTTTGCAGTATTTGTGGCATAGTTTGTTTATATATTTGAGGGTTGTTTTCTTAATTGTACATTTCTTGCCGTTACCTTTTCTCATAGAGCTGCTATTTTTCCACCTTCTAAGTTCAGGTTTTTGCACTTCCATTTTCATTTGTATCAAGTTTAATATATTTTTTTCTCTTTTGGTGTCTTATTTTTGAACTATTGTTTGTGTAGGAGCTTGTTGTTTAATTTTTATGTAATTTTGAATTTTTCAGTTTTCATTCTGTTAGAGAATTCCCACACATATTACTGTGTTTGAAAACGACATTTAATAGGGTTGTACCACTTGGTGTTTTTTTACCTTAATATATGATCTTTCCTACAGAAATGGTCACGTGTGCCCTAGAGGAATTTGTATAATGTTACTGTTGGATGGAATCTTATGAGTATACCTGTTAAGTCCACTTTTCTTAAGGTAAAGTTTAAGTCCAATGCTCATTTTATTATACTTTGGTCTACATGAACAATCCTTTGTTGAAAATAGGCTGTTTCTATTCTTGGTCTACAATTGTATTACTTCCTATTACTTCCTTAGGTCTTTGGTATTTGGTTAATATATTCAGATGTTCTGGTACTGGATACATAAAAATGTACAATTTTTTGTTACCCTTGATAAAGCCACCTTTTTATTATTATAAAATGGCCTTCCTCTTCTCTTGCTGTTCATCTGTCTCTAGTCTCTTTTCTAGTAGAAATATATCCATCACTGCTGTATTTTCGGTTTTTACCTGCACAGACTATCTTTCTGCATCTCTTCCCTTTGATGTTGATTGTCCTCAAAGCTGAAGTGAATCTCTTCTCGATAATGCAGAGTATTGTCTGTTCTTTATTTGTGTTTATACACACAGTATTCTTATCCACTTTATGGCTTTTGATTGGTGCGCCTAAAGTATTAACATTTTAAAAAATTAATATTATGTAAGAATATTGTATTAGCATCCTGTTTGGTCATTTTGTGGTTGTTTTGAATTTCCTTTCTAACTCTCGCCCCCTCGTGCTGTCTTTCTGTGTGAACTGATGACTTTCTACAGTGGTATACTTTTATTTTCTTCTCTTTATCTTGTGTGTTTCTCCTATAGTTTGTGTTTATCTCAGTGTGTGTCACCCTGAGGTTTTCTTGAAATTGCTTAAAGACATAAAAGTCTATATTAAGCTAATTACAACTTAACCTTGACTTTATACAAAACCTCTTCCAGCTCTGCCTCACATTTTATATTTTTAATGTCACAATGTTCAAATTTTAATATTGTGTACCCACTACCAAATGGTTGTAGGAATGCTTATTTTAATAATTATTAACCTAAGATTCATAACTGGTGAAAACACCATCACATTACAGTTAGAGTTTTCACCATCTGACTATACATTTATTTTCACCAGCGTGTTGTCTATTTGCACTTGTGTTCATGTTGCTAATTAGCATCTCTCATTCCACTTCAAAGAACTCCTTTTAACGTTTCTTTTTAGGCAACTCTTAAGAGGATGATTTGACTACTGATTTGTCACAGTGTATAGATAATCATAACATCGACTCTTTATCCAAGTCCATAGAGTCCACTCAGTCCAGGAATGGCAGGTTTAGAGATGCTAGTGGTCATAGGCAAATATATAAATCTACATCAAAGAAATCAATCCATGTCTACTACTTGGACCATTCAGATTTGCATCAAGGCCAAGGGTAATTCCCCTAACCATTTATGTCAAGGAAGTTCCTTAATTTATTTTTAATGTTTAGATTTTTTTTTCTAATTACACTGATGACTGATGACTTTTTAAGGATATAACATTTAAATGGACACCCCTTTGTTTGAAATCAAGTGTCCTATTTCTCTCTAAAATTGTTCCTTGTTATGATTCCACCCAGAAAATAATTTCAAAATGGGAAGTAAAATTTGTTGTTAACTACATAATTATTATCCAAGTAAGGTGTTCTTGGTGTCAGCACCTTACCTGGATAACATTCAGTCCATCCACTAAACATGTAGAGGATATCTAAAGAGAGAGAGTAGTCTAAAGATGGAGGTAAGTGTATAAAATTTATTTGCATTTTTGCAAGTGGCAATTTGGGATTTCCTGAGGTATGCTGCTTCCCTACAATTATTTTGTGACATTTATAAGTATTTCCATGGGAAGTAAATGAGTCAGAAATATAGTGATTGAGGACAGAATCCACTACCTTCAGTTCCTTATCTCTAGACTACACAGGTGCTGCTTGGGTTGGGGGAATTTGTGTCAAAAGATGGGAGGCTGCAGGCAGTTCTCTTGGCTAGATGCATGGTTTGATAATTATTTGCTGTCCATTTGTATCCACTTATCGTTTTCATTCTGACACACTTGCTGCAATACCCACACTATCTATCAGGAATAAAGGCAGATTAATCATTTGAGTAGAGAACATACTGGGGGGTATGTTGTTTGTTACCTATTTAGCAGCCTTGCACACTTATTGTACTTAAGAGAAATAGTGTCAGTTTCTGTGAAATGGAATAAACAGTGAACATTAAAATTTACACTAGTGAATGGCATAAAGTAGGGTAGCAATTACCCATCTATTGACAATATGAATACCTGCAAAGGTCAAGAATCTATGGTATTTTTAGTTTGTACTAAATTTGTGACAGACTGCAAAGACATATTTGGAACTAGTGTAAGTTGTGGTCACATTTTGCTTATGTGCTAGTCCTCATAAGGGCTGTGAGGTCAATGACTTGGGATGATTTTACAGTGGGCAATGAGTATGTCTCTATTGTTTTGTGTGAGGATGTATGACAACTTGTTATTCTGAGAAACTTCACTTACAGGAGCCATCAAAAAATGAACGTAAGTCTGGACTGTGCAATGGAATATACAAATTATGCCCATGAATTTGAGACCAATTCTATTGTGGCACAGCAATTGCGATGTGGAGTAGGGCTCTCCATCATCACGTACAGATATTGGAATAGTCAGATTTAAAGTGTTCCATCAGGATAATTTATGGAGGTATTGGTTTGTAGGGTTTGTTCATACATGGTGTGCCATTATATAGAGATATGATGTATCTTATAAATTTCTCAGAGAGCCGACATGGTCTGGGGGAACATAAGAGTGAATAGCTAACATGATAGCTCTGGCTTTGTCCATTGTGGCAGGAATAGTGGCCCTGACACACATTTCTGCTGTCAGTAGTCTAACTGGTATAAGAATTCTGCTCTCAGAAATATCAGAGGTGCAAAGATTGCCCTAGAATACTTGCACCAATTCCATTACATTCATGGTGGTATAGGTTAAAAAGTTTGCAAATATTGGCTAAGCCAAGGGCGAGGATTGTGGCAGTGATCATTTTGTCTTCCAAGGAGGACAGTGCTCCTGAATGTCTGATATAAGCTCTGGGGTAGCATCTGTGAGGAAAGGCATGTAGAGATGTAACAAGGGCAGTGAAATTAATTATAAATCCATTGGCAGCAGTAACAAACTGCACAGAGAAATATATGTAACTGTTTCTTTTTGTTTTTGGAAAGATACAGGCAGCAGTGGTTCTAGGTTTTTCTGGGTAAGAAATGAAGTGTCCTGAGATCTCTCAGATCCAAAGTGGAGAAGAATTGTTTTTACCCATTGAATGGTAGATGGGAGGCTTTATGGATTTGCTTAGCTACTGGCCTCATGAGAATGAAGTAGTGTATAAGAGCACCCTGCAGAGTGTGCTTAAGGAGCAAAAGGTTACCAATATAACAGAAAAGATTGGAGTCTTGTGTACAGCTACTGAGGCTAAGTTGCCTTCAAGAACTTGGAAAGATACTGAGAGGTATTCATAATAGCTTATTAGTGTGAAAATTAATTCCCTGCATGTCAAGTCCTTCTTCTAAATGGAAGTGCAATGATAAATTTTCAAATCATGGGGCAATGGGATTGAAAAGAAAGCTGAGCAGAGTTCAAACATTGTAAACCAGGCTGCATCACCAGGAATTGAGTTAAGAGTGGTAGCTGGATTAAGGAATTAAAGGTGACAAAGAACTACAAAAGGATTTATGACTCTTAGCTCTCGTTCAAATTCATAGATCTAGTTCAATTTAGAGTCAATCTTCCCTTCTTGCTTTACTGTAAGATTTGTATTTGCTGGGCAAGATGGGAAATGTAGGGACACCTACAAAATAAAGGAGCCAGCTACAACATCAATTTCTTCTCTGCATCTTGAGAGAGGGATATGGGGCCAGAGATGGGAAAGGGTCTTTTTTTTGTCCAAACAGCATATAGGGGTAGTACACTTAGCAGTAATCGAACCTCACTTGAGTGTGAGGCCTAAAGATTAAATGGGAGATTGTTTAAGGTTGGGTACTTCTCAGAGGACTTAAAATTGTGCAAGTTCTCTGCTAGGGAAAAATGTAGAGCTTGAGGATGTTCTGAGGTCAGGGAAATAAAAACACATTTCTAATTAAACTGTATGAAGGAATTTAAGTTTACATAACCTTTCACTATTTAAAAGAATTTAAGTGAGTAATCAGAAGCTACAAATGTTACTGAATTCATGTTTGGCTGCCTGTCACTCAAAAATCCAATACAGAGGGGCAAACGGAGTATGAAAGGAGAGAGAGTTTTATCAAGGAGCCAAGACTCCTGGGGAGAAGTTGTTCTTGTGCCCCAAAGAACCAGTTCTCAATTCCCTAGGCTTTATTCAAAGATTACATAACAAAAAGGGAAAGGGGCTACAAGCTGGTGTGGAGGTAGTCTTCTGTTTTCAGAGATGATTGTCTCCATCTCATGGTTCCATGTAGCCACCAGGTGTTACTTGTAGTTGGAACATTATCTGTTCCAACATCCTGTTACCAACTTATAGGGCCACAAAATAACATGTTGGACTTCAAGGTTCCCTACCCCTTTTTGGATAATCCTCAGTCTTGAGGAGGAACAGTTGCAGAAGACCAAAGGGAATAAAATTTGATTAGAGAATTCAGTCACTGACAGCAGAAGAACTCAGTTTTAGTTCCCATTCTAAGTTCAACTTTCTCAGTTTTGAGAAAATGGGAAAAGAACTATTCTGCTTACTTCCTGCTGAAATGGGTAGTCCTTCTCAATTTTTGGAATTGACTAGAGGTGGAAATTTTCCATAGTTTTATGTTTAACCCTATATTTTTTATTAGAAAAATATTAAATCTCTCTTTGATTGCTGTGTCTAAGCACTTGGACAAATTTTTGAAACTTAGTAGACACTTTACAATGGTTACAATAATCAAAATGCATGTTTGTATTATTGTCCAGATGTGTCTTTTTCTTTTCCCCCTTAGTGGTTACAGCAGATATACACTATATGTTTATTAGGTCACAAATGGTCTGATTTGCTTAGCCTTGTGTATAAAATAAAATATGTATAAATCAGAATATTTCAATCTGTAAAAGTCTCTTCCATCCTTTCCCCCTTCTGGGTGGCAACTATTTAGATAGAGTGCTCTGACTATCAACCTATTTGGCAATGGGGTTTGGCTATCTGTGTTGGGTCTATCATGTCCCTAGGTGCTAGCCCTAATTTTCAGACATTAACGAGACTAGAGGTATGCTGATTCGGAAACATTTTACATACTATACAATTTACAGGTAAATCAAATTGTCACATAAACATATGCTTCATGTAGAAAAAGCAAGCAGTGACCCATTTCATGAATAGCTATAGTCTGATAAATTTATTAAGAATATTTTCTCTTCTTAAGTATTGGGGCAAAGGTCTAGTTAATATTAAAAAAACCTCTCAGTTTTCATGGACTCTGGTGATGGCTTATGGGGTATTTAAATTTCATCCAAAGATAGATTGCAGTGATAAGCTTCAGAAACAAAATGAGTGTCTTCTTTGTAATTCAATTAAACTTTACAGTTATGTAGCAAGACAATGAGGAATGATCTGGGAGGTGAGTTTTAGTCAGAAAACACATACATAACTGAACAGAGTTAAAAGTTGTTTTCCACTGAAACCTAATGTTTTTGTATCTAAATATACCCTCATTTCTTTTATTTTTCTTTTTTTTCTTTTTTTACATATATTGCCAGTTTAAGGTTAACTAGTTCACAACTGAATTCTGATTTCAATATAAACTTAGCTTGACTACTGATGTAAGTGTACTTAATCAGAAACTCTCTTTTAAATTGGTCGTGCTGAAACATTTCATAAGAGTCTCAAGCTGAACTTTTCAAAGGCTTCTCAGAGCCAGGAATGCCATGCCAAAAACATGCCAGATTTTAACTCTCAGATGTAAGTATATTCTTCCCTTTCTGACATGACCTAAATAACAACAGTCAGAAAGTGGCCTTCCTTATTTATCTAATAAAGCAGCTGTAACATATGAGTTTCCAATTTCTTGATAAATCAAGTCAGGGAGAGTAGATAGTTGTTTCCATTCTAATTACAAGTGTGTAAGTTACAAAATCACACTTAGCTCAAGGAGATGGATTTCCCTATATTTGGAAGACATAAATTAAAACCAGTAATATTTTAGACAAAATGTCTTTAAAAATATAAAACCATGACAATAACTTTTTTAATCCCATGCAACTAATACATTTTAGTAAACATTTTATGAAGACATAGGTGCTTCCATCAGGATTCTTTAATCTCTTGCTCACGTCAGCAATATGATCTGAAATAATCAGAAAGCTATATTTCTCTAAAAGTCTTTTCTATTTATCTTGTTGAAGATGAAGACTTTTTGTAAAACAAAGACTGTCTTTGAATAACAAAAGGTTTAAACGTCACAGTTAAACGTCTTATCCCAATGCAACTGATAAGGGAACATGGCTACAATAGCTAGAATTATGACCAATAACATTATATCAGTATATATTCAAATTGTTGGAAGTTTATACAATTTTTAGAACACTTGTATTAATGATATTTGTACACAGAATGTAACTTGAGAATTTTTATTATTATTGCTTGACAATGTATATCATTTAAATTATGTTACCAAAAACGGAAAACAAAAAGCTTACTTAGTTTAATATTTCTTTCCAAGATGGGTCAGGTACTTCCTAAAAAAAAAAGCCCAAAGCTAGCTGGAAGTCAAAAGGGCTTCAAATAGACTTTGATATTTGATAAGTTTGCCAAAAATATAAAAAAAGTTTCAAAATGCTTGGACAAATAGAATCAAGTCACTGTGAAACCATACTTATTTATTTAATCAAAGTGACAAAATGTTACAAAAGAAAATATAAGTCACTTCAAAGCAGAGACCTCACACAATCTGTGGTCAAAAGCAACACCTCAGGAAAATTCTCTTCCCTTGACATGGAACAAAAACCAAACTCCAGTCTTTCACGTGCTTACTTTTGACAACATATATTTAATTACTTTCTTTTAATGTAATCCTCACCAGTCTTGACCCTCCACAAAACTCCTTTGTGAAGGTTCACTTATCAAAATTCTTCTAACATTTCCTGTAACAATATTAGTTTGCCCAAAACTTTTTTTTCCATCTAGAAACTACCAACTCTATGAGAAAATTATTTCACTTTTCCCTTAACAAAGTGTGATAACATTTCTGAAAATTTCCTTTAGTGAAACATATATCTTGCTTTTCTACTATATGCTGAATTTTTTTTAAATCTGGTCGCTTGAATTACATATTTAAATTAGAATTCTCAGCTCATACAAAGCTTGATTTCTAGAGAAATCTTTAGAATAAGAAATTCTGCATTCTCATTAATACTCTTTCGATAGGGAAAAATAAATGCCAATCCAAAATAAATTCTACAACTATGTGCTTTCATATAGAAAACATCCTGCACCAATCATATTTACTAATAATCCTAAAATTCTGTAGATCCTCTGTAAAAGGAAGTCTGTTTTCATTAATTAGTGTTTCAGCACCTTATTTTATTTTGGACTAACTTAGCTATTCAATAAACTTCTATCATACGATTTAGTACAATTCAAAATGTCAATTTATGAAACACCCCTAAAACATAATTATTCTTAAAGAATTTACCTAAAATCTCTTATCTCCTTTACACTGAACTTATTAAAATTCCATTCAGAGCAATATTTTACTTGACAAATTCCAAATACTTATAAGAAACTATTTGTCTTCTATTGACATTAGTTAAAATAAAAGTATTTTACTAATTATACTTAGGTTTGATGACTCTAAAGACATGCCTAAATTAATTAAACATATAAATTCATCTTAATAATGAACATTTCCAGTTTCCTATCATATTTCTGACAATTCACATAAGCACTTAATTTCCTTTAATCCAATTAAGTAGAGCCTTTATAAATACTTGTTTTAAAGACCACCCAAAGATAAAGACATCTATTTTTAATGCACATGAAGACTTATATACAGACAAAATATGAGATCTCGTAGTTTCATATTAAATCTTAGTCATGAATTTGGCATTATTAGCTGAAGCTCACTAGTTTATAAGTAACAGTTGGAGAGAGTGATATTTAAAATGACTTCTTCCCCCTCTTTTTCTGTCAGTCTCAGGAATTAGAGATGGTCTCCACAGGATAAATGTCCCTGAGAGCCCTGGTAGAATATCTACATTGCAAAGCCCAAGGAGAGGAAAATAAGTTCTCCTAGAAAAACTGGTTCCCTCAAGGCCGGAATTCTGAAAAGGGTTTTATAAAGCTAGATATCTCTAAGACATGTGCAAAAAGAACCTGTTTCATTTTATTTCTTCCAGTCTCTAAAGAATATTTTGGTCCACAGTGTTGAAAAGTTTTTTCTTCTTTGTCATGGAAATACACTTACAATTCTGCCAGTCTACCAAAAATCATTAAGAAAGGACTTGAGTGGAAATGGCTATATTATCCCCCATCATCACTAGGTTTGTAGCCTTTTTCTTATGTTTCAAATGACTCATTTTCAAACAAGCAACTAATCCTGTTAGTGGAACTGGTCACAACTGAGCAACTTTCCACCCCAATTGGTACCAACAACAAGTCTTCATGTCCAAATGGCACAAGGGTCCGTATAGAAATAAAGAGGTCTACCAGCCATCACTCTTGGACATACTCAGACAGGAGTATGCCTACTTCTTAAAGAAGCACATTTCCCTCATTCCACCAAAGTGAAAGTAGGCTACTAGTGCCAACTAGGTGAGAGAGATGGGGAGTCTCTGAGACAAGGAGATTTGACAGCTCCTGGGATGTCCCCAAAATACTCCCTCTCCAAGTTGGCAAGCCATGAGCAGCAGAGTTCCCATTGGTTCCAACATAACTTTTCTGTGATTCTAGATGTGGTGAGAAATGTTAGGAAGCACAGGATAAGTATATACTGGCTGGCTCAAAAAAGTGTGTTATTAATCTAAGGACTGAATGCTTGCTGCTCAAGAATCCAATACTGAGAGACAAGTGTTGAGGGAAAAAAAATAGATTTATTGAGGAAGCAAGAAATCCTGGGGAGAATTACACTTATGCCCCAAAGAGCAAATACCCAATTCCCTAGGTTTTGATTGGAGATTATGTAGCAGAAAGGGAAAGAGGCTCCAGTTGAGATTGTGGTAATTCCAGGGATAATTGCCTCCATCCCTTGGTTCTAAGTAGCCTAATGGTCTTGCTTGTGGTTAGAATATTATCTGTGTCATCAGTCTGTATTCCTCCTGGAGTGCACCAGAGGGCCCTGCTTGATTTCAGAAAATAAAAAAAATAAAAATAAAAATTCATAATTTAATAGTAGTAATAATACTAATAATAGTAGCAGTAATAATAGTAATAGTAGTAAGAGCAGTAATAGTAATAATAGTAATAATAATAGTAGTAGTAGCAGTAGTAGTAATAATTTAATAATAATAATAATAACAACCTTAACATCAAGAACAACAATAATAACAATAATAAAACAACAACAACAACAAAACAACAACAACAACAACAAAAACAACAATAATAATAATAATAATTTGGCAGGCATTATCGAAGACTTAAAAATATTAGCCTAACCTTACATATAGGTCCATAAAACAGGCTCCCCATAAAGATTTAGATTGAAATTAGAGGTGAGAGAAAGAGATAAATCCTCTGAATTGATGGCAGAGAAAAATCACAGTCTGTCAACTAAGAAATTCAGTTTCCCCATGTGCGCTGTTAGGGGGAATGTAAAGTTGTGCAGGCACAATGGAAAATAGTGTAGCATTTCCACAAAATAAACTATAAATATATTTACCTTATGATCCAGCTATTCTACTTCTGGGAACCAAAGGAAAGAAAAACACTAATTCAAATAGATACCTGCACAACCCTGTTCATAACAGCATTATTTGAAAAAGCTAAATATGGAAGAAACTTAAGTGTGTAAGTACATTAGCCATAAAAAACCCAGGAAAACGTGCTCTTTCAATTCGTCAACATGCATGGAATGTGAAGGCATTTTGCTACTTGAATTATCAGAGTAAAACCGATGTTATGTGACCTCACATATGTGTGGAATTTAAGACAAACCCAAACTACAAGAAATCAGCCCAAACTCACAGAAAAAGAGATCAGACTTGGCTACCAGAGGTGGGCTATAGTGGTAGGTGGAATTGCAGGAAAGTCATCCAAAAGTACAGATTTCTACTTATAGGATAAAAAATTTCCTGGGAGTGTAATATACACCATGATGAGTATACCTAATGCTGCTGTAATATATGGATGTGCAAGGAAAATATTGACTGCCAGTCCATTAAACAAAAATGCTGCCTGCAATGAAGGCTTCAGCCACCGAAGTCTTTCCCTACCTTGATACCCTCTTCAGGGAATTTAGGTAGGAAAAACAAAAAAAATCCAGGGTTCTGGACACTGGTCCTAGATAGCTATGATAACTCTCTTAAGAATAATTTCAGTGAGCTTAGTCTCTTTTATCTTCCCATGTATAGAAAATCCCTGAAATCACTATATGGCAATGACACCCACTTTTTATGTCATTAGCAGTAATCTTTTGATATTCAACTATGTTCTCTTGTTTTCTATGTTGTTTTTCTTGTCAAAAACTCGTATAAATTGTACCTCATTGCTTACTTATTCAGAGCAATTTCTGAGGGCTATCAAAGAGGAGGTCTCCTAGGATATTTCTCAGAATGGTCCCTGAATAAATCTTAACTCACAATGTCTAGGTGGTATATTTTCCTTTAGTCAGCCTAGAAAAGTTACTGAGAAAGTCGATAGAAAGAGTTCCCTTCACAAGGAAAAATTTCTTTTGCATTTTATTGCATCTGTGTGAAATGATGGATGTTATCTTTCAAAATATATGCAAATTACATTCTCATATTTTACACCTTAATTTTCAATACAGTGATATATCACAATTATTCTCAATAAAATTACAAAAAGTGAGAGAAATCCAGGTTTTTAATTCTCCATGTTAATTGTTCTGCAAGTGTGACAGAGGATCGGCTGATAATGACTATTGCCTCCTATAAGGGGAAATTTAGGCCTTCTGAGGTTGCTGGAGTCTAGAGAGGTATTTTTTAAACCTTTTCCTTTTTTTAAATTAGAGCAAATGTGTTTTCAATTTCCAGGATTTTACAGTAGCTTCAAACAGATTGAGATAAACAAGATGGGTTCATTCATTGGTGAGGAGGCTCTGAGCTGTTCTCAGTCATTACACTATTTTCTAAAAGAAACACAAATTGCATGGCAAGACATATGGGATTCAATTTTTTCATCCCTCTGTCTCTCTCTCTCTCTCAGTCATTATCTCTCCCTATTCCTATATCCCTCCCTCTATCTGTACTCTATCTCCATCTTTACTTCATTCCTATCTCCATCTCTTCCTCTTTTTGTTTCCTTTTCCTCTAAACAGTCTTTGATGCACTGGGTAATAACTTCTGTAATAACAACGAGACGTTATTCTGCCCACTCCTTCATGCTATCTTGGAGCTTTACATCATGGAGCACACATTGACAAAGATGGAAAAGAAAAGTGACCTATGTCCTTTGGCCCCTGGACTTAAACTGCCCTTGGAAAATGTGTATACATCTTTCTGTAAATGCTTGGAGATGCTTGGACCCCTTCTAAGTAGACAATTCACACTTAGAGCAGTTGGACTTTGAGAATTTAGTCTCTATGATTGCTCTTACTAGTTTTGAAATATCAGCCTCTTGCTGGGCCACTTCTTTGTCATTTCCAAAAGACCCTGGGAGGAGACATGGTCACCAGTTTCCCCTGTGTGAGTGATATTCCCAGAAGCTCATCTGGCTTGGTGTATAAGTGCAGTCTAGTCAGAGGTGGGAGTACTGCTTCCAAACCAGTCAAGGTTTCTATGAATGGTGTTATGATTAGTCCCTAATCTTTCTCCTTCCCCTTTACACTTGGTAGGATCTTCTGAACATGGGTTTAACTGGCTTCAATATATTAATAAATCTATGATTATCAAGTGACATGAGTTCTTTGTGGCAGGGGTCCAAGATACATTCATAAAGAGCACTGCATGAGGACTGGATATGATGCAGTCCAATTACAGAGCCCTAGGTAGTAGGTGGACTTATAAGTGACAATGAAACAGCCCTCACTGTGTGCTTTCTGAGCCTCTGCTTAAAGTTGTTTACTGTCTATTAGCAGATAGGTCAGCAACCTTCACAACCTGCACTTGGAGGAACACAGCCCAGAGGTCAGATAGAAGAAATTTCTCTACCTCTTGTAAGGAAGGAAAAAATAAAAGAGGCAGCTGGGTGATTGAAGGGTTTCCTGGAGAAGCAAGAGGAGGTTGGAGAATAAAGCAACATGTAGAGAACATTACGAGCCATCAGGAAACTTCAATTCAAAACTCCAGTGTGATACCTCCTCTAAGAATAGCTATCATCAAAAAGAACACAAATGGCAAGTGCTGTTGTGGATGTGGAGAAAAGGGAACCTTTGGAAATGGCTGGTATGAATGAAAATTGGTCAAGTCACTGAGGAGAACAGCATGGAGGTTCCTCAAAAATTTAAAATAAGACAATGATATGACCCAGAAATTCGACTCCTAGGTATATACTCAAAAAATAATTAAAAACACTCATTCATAAAGACATGTTCACCCCAAAGTTCAGAATAATATCATTTACAATTGCCAGGCTATGGAGTTAACCTAAGTGCTCATCAGGAGGTGAATGAGTAAAAAGATGTCGTATATACTTACAACAAAGACTTGCTCGTCGAAAACTTAACACACAAAACAAAACAAATCAAAAGGAAAGAGAACAAAACAGGACCTCCCTGAATATCTCCCTTTCACAGGAACTCACCCCACCCCTCAGAACCTCTGAAAATAATACAGATAAGATTTCACTATTTGCATCAACACGGATTGACAAGGAGGGCATTATGTTAAGTGAAATAAGTGAGAGAGAAAAAGGCAAACATGATACCACATAGATGTGGAATCTTAAAACTACAACAAAGTAGTGAATATAACCAAAAACTGCAGACTCACAGATACAGAGAAATGGCTGGCTACCAGAAGGGAGGAGGGAGACACAATATAGATGTGAATGAATCAGACATATAAAGGATGGGTGTTAAAAAGGCTCAAGGATGTGTTCTTCAATGTAGGGCATATAATCAGTATTTTGTAATAACCATAAATGAAAAGCAACCTTTTAAATTGGACACAAAATTAAAATAAAGAAATTTGTTGATGAAGTAGGTCCCAATTTGGGGGAGGCCGATCAGGGAGCTGGGGCATATTGTGTGCAGAGAAGTGCAGCAGGAATTGCTAAAATTTGTAGAGTGTTTGTGAATCTCAACTTTTGTTATAGGTCTGATTTTTGTTCTCCAGTATTTTTTTTTTCTCTAATCAGCCCCTAAGCCTACACAGAGTAAATTTGTTTGCATCCTTGTCAATTAGACATTATCATAACTACAAATAGAATATTTGCATAGGATAAGAGCTCTCAAAATTAATTTAGTTATCAAAGATTTTTCAAATTATATTATCCATCATCTAGTCACTGATGGTTGTGATGTTCAAGGGTATAACCATTCTACAAGTGGCACAAATCAGAAAGACTTCTGGTGGAAATACCTGGAAGCAAATTTCTAGGCTTATAATAAACTTTTCTCATGAACCCAAGATGTGGCTATGGACTGGGTATAAATGTTGTTCTCCCATGACCCTAAATGACCACTCCCAAAGATTGCCAAATAAAGGAAAGACCAATGCCTGAGTTGGTTAAGATGTTATCTGTGAAAACTCATGTTCCTGTTTCCCTCAAAAGTGAGATGCCTCTAATTTCAGACCTGTTAACCTGTGACACAGAGCAAATGATATCAGGATGGGATTCTTTCACCTCTGACAAGACAACAAGATCACAGGTTTGAGATCCTAATTAAGAATTTCTACTGAGAACTAGAATGTTCAGTCATTTTACTTATGCATTTTGCACTTCAGATTTTTAACTCAAGGGCTAGCTGCCAGGTACAGGCCCAAGGAATGCCAAACAATGTCAGTGGAAACTAAAACAGCATGACCTTGTGTGTTTCTCCCTGGTACAAATCTTTTCTACGTCCCCCATTCCTTGCTTGTTATGAAATCAAAAGGCTTTGGATATTCAGACTGCCTCCCAGGGGAGACCTATGCAGTCATTCACACTGAATGGTGTACTTGGATTTGAGACGAAAGTGGAAATATCACAGCATTCCTCCAGGATATGAGAAGTCAGATTCATGTGGTAGATGACTCCAATGACCACGCTGTTGAAGCCACACTGCGAGTCTCAAATTGTCTCTCCAGTATGCTTTCCTGGATTCCCCAGAAACTATGATGTGTTTTCACAAGGATATTTTAGTTCTTCTTCTCCCTGTGCTAGGAGCGTTATTTACTCTTTTGACTTTTACTTTATTTTATTCCTCTCCAATGTGAAAGAGGAATGTAAAAGAGCCACTAAGACTGCTCTAAAAGGCCCCAAGAATGAAAACTTCACTCTGTGCATCTATACTCCTCAAGTTCTCTGAACATCTTCAACATCATTACTTTCAATTGTTTCTCAGATAAATTGTCTACCCCTCCTCACTTATTACTCCTTCTAGAAGTTTAACTTTTGCCTTGGTGTGTGAGATAATCCTTTGCTGCCTCATATCATCTACCTTTCTATGTGTCTGTACATTTCTTCCACAGGCTTTGGGATTGTTGTTCTCTTGTTTCTAGTATCTGCCCCCAGGTGGATGAGGCTGGATAGAGGCTTATGCAGGGATCCTAGCAAGAGAAATCAGTGCCTGTCCACTACTGGGTGGAGATTGGTCCTAAACCTCTGTTGGGTAGGGCTGTGTCTAGAAGCATTTGTGGCTCAAGAAGTCTATTGATGGGTGTGACAGTGTTCTCACCCAGGATGTTGTTTGACCAAGTCTTCCCTGCAGGCCCTTGGGTGGGGTTAGGACTTGGTGCTTATGATCCAATCAAGCTGCCAGCCCAGGAAAACTCAGGTACATTAACAATCCCACAATGCCCACCACCAGCATTTATGTCACTGGAGTGAGCCACAGCCATGCCCCTTGTCCCCAGAAGACCCTCCAAATCTAGCAGGCTGGACAGGCCCAGGTTTCTATGAAATCACTGCTGCTGACCTTGGACCTCATGCACACAAGATTCTGTGTGCACTTCCCAAGCAAATGGATTCTCTATTTCACCCATTCCCATTGAGCTCCAGGCACCAAGCCTCATTGGCCTTGAAAATCTGATGTCTAGGGTTGGCCTTCTCTTTCCAATGTCAGAACCCAAGCTGGTGACCCTGATGAGAGGCATAGATCTCTAACATCTGTGGGAGGGCCTCTGCCGTGTAACAAACCTTCAGCTTGTTGGTCACCCACCTTGGGGGTATGGGGCCCAATTGTCTCATGAACACATCACTCCTACTATCCTGCTGCAGTTCCCTCTTTATGTTTCCAGTTGTAAAAGATCCTTTTGAGTAGGTTCCAGTATTTTTTTAACAGATGTTTAGTATTCAGTTATGAATTTGTTGTACTCATGAGAGAGGCGACCTCATGGTCCTACCACTCTACCATCTTGACTGGAAATCTAAAAGCCCCTAAGAATTAGTGTTATCATGTTCATTCTTTCCATTGGAGGAATCCCTGGATAACACCTCAAAACAGCAGGAAGCAGCCAGAGGAGAGCGATGCCCTTTCCCATTTTCCAAAGAAATGGAAGGGATGAACTGACAGTGCTGATGTGATTGTGTAGAGAACCACCATGATAACTCCTAAGATAATCAGGTCTGCTCTTCTAGCTAAACTGCTATTATGACTAATATGCTCTTCTCACTCTGCATTCTTTTCTTAGAATAACATCCTTAATCCCTAGAGGTTTTGAAAGAAAGTCATGATGCAAATCTCACAACAATTTGTCAAACCACCTGAATTCCTCTAGAACAATAGCACGATCTTATCAAGGTGAAAGCAAGGTAGTCCCTGCTCACACCCTGATTCTTAGAACCCTCTTGTTCCCATTTATCTATAAGACTCCAAGAATCTTACCCTAAGACCGGCTCACAGTCTGTAAGGTGTTAGCTTGCTGTGTCACATTTTGCCTGGCAAAGTAGTCAAGCTGTTCTCTTCTAATTCTCCAAAATCCAAGCTGCAGACACTCAACTTGGCTTTGTTGTACTAAAGCTGGTATTCAGCAACAACGCCAGGTAGAATACATTATTAATTGGATACAAACCAATTTCTAAAGATACCAAAAGTAATGGAATGAGAAGTCATCCCTTTTTTGTTTGTTTGTTCATTTGATTTTTGTAATTGGTGACCCACTCAGGGCAAAGTGTGTCCAGATGGAAACTGGCCCAGAGAAATCTATAAACTCACCATTCTGTGACTCTCAAATGATAAGCTTATGAAACCTGTTCCTAGGACCTAACTTGTGGTTGTCCCATTTAAGGAAAAGGAGAAAAAGTGAGAGACAAGTGAAAAGTGTGGCTACTTTGAGAGTAAATGACCAATAAGAAGTGTCCAAGTCCACACAAACCCAAAGATCAGCTTCACTCAAATGTTTTATCCTGCTAATCTAAATTTGGAAAAGAAAGTAGCAGAAAACATTCCTAAATGCTTCTCTTGACTTCACCAAACCCTACAGAGAGAAATTCATGAAGCTGATTTTAGTAAAAATGATTTTCTTTTGTGATTCTTCCAGGGGATCCAGACCTCAGCTGCAGGTTCCTGGCCTGGGGAAAGTGGACTGTCTAACCCTTTCTGCTCTCTGATCATGTTGTCAAGATGGTAGGAAAAGAAAAATTTGGTTGACTGAAATGAAATCGCACAATGTGAGAGTTGTGAGTTGAGTTTTATGTGGGGACAAAATCAGGACTGTAGCCCAGCAGACAGTATTTTAGACAGCTCAGTGAACCTGCTCTGAAGAGGCAGGTGGGAAGGTCAGAAATATGCATGATTTCAGTGAAGAGAAGGTTACTTGCAGTCAAGCACACATTTAGGCAGAGGCTTGTTAGTACTGAGGAGCAGATGTCAATTTTCATGATTTTAGTTCTTCTTTAGATATAAGGAAATGCAAACATTTGGGCTCACAAAAGTCTTCTGAAAGTACTTAACTAACTGCAGTCCTGTTCTGCCAGGTTTTTCCAGAGCACAGATTGTCTTACTCCTGATCTCACCCTGAACTCCTTTCAGTATGTCACAAAGGTCAATGGTTACAGTGGATTGTGACTTAATCCTTGCAGAAGAATATGGCAAGTGCCAATTTGTAGTTTGTAGTTTTTCTCTATCATGTTGAGTTCCACGTCCAAGTCTGCAAAATATACTGACAACAGAGAGAGGAATAGGAGAGAAGACATGACAATTTAATTGGTTCTAAACAACTCTATGTGATGTGGGTAGGATAGAAGGGATTCAGACAGAGAAGGGAATGCCCACCAAATACAGACATGTTTTGAAGTTTTAATGCCATTTGGGTAAAGGACAATCACCTCAAAGAAAAGTGAGAAGACAAATGAAAGGGACTTTGAGGGCCACAAATGATCAGAAGGTAAATATATGTGTGGGTAAACTGACTGTGATGATAGGGGCTTGTTAGTAAGGTTTAGCTAGATGCTCTGTCATTGCCACCTCACCTCCAGGGTTAAGATTATTATATTCTCCTTCCTGGTGAGAGAAGTGCATGGGTGTGCATGTGTATGCATCTGTGTGGGGAGGTTTTGTGGGGGAGGAGAAGTAACCTTCAAACTGGAATTTGTTTTGAGTTCAGGAAGATGAGGTTGGACAAGGACCCCATCCTGTGTCTGCTTTTACTCAACTGCCTTTAATTCAAAATGATTCCTATGCCAGAGAGGTGCATTTTTGTGTGACTTTATTATGGTTTCCTACAATCTTCGTTGGTAAGTAGGTAAAGTGGGTAAAGTAAAACAATGGGCTCAGAAGTGTGAATTCCTCTTCAAGTGTTTTATAAATAACCACAAAAGGTTTATGTCTCTCCTGAAGAATACCCTTATCTCCTGTGGCTGTACATCAGAGGCTGCTGAAACCAAGCCAAACCCTTAACCTCAGAGTGTAAGCAGATTTTGGCAGGAAAGATGTTTTTGCAGTAAAGAGCTGTTTACAGAAGACCCATTTTTCTTTTCCAGGCACCCTAAGACGTTACTAGGATCACACAATACCTTGCCTAACATGTTGGTTCTTTCCTAAATCAAAGAAGTAAAATTGGGAAAAGATGATCATATCTCTCTTGTAGTTTCCCATCCAGTAAGTCTTGTGAAGAAACAGTGAACAAGATAGCATCTAAGGAAAATATACAAGGAGTTGACATGCTTCCATGGCAATACTGCACACAGTAGGAAGTGATGAAGCCTTTGATGTCCTATCTCAATGATTAACTGAGATCACTCCTTCATTCCCTTTGCAATGTTCATGTTTGAGCAAAAATTTCAGAGACAGTATTTGGGGAAATCTAAGCCTATTATCTCCCCAGGTTGCCAGCTTTCTGATTAAAAACATTTGTTTCCAGCAATATTTTTTCGATGTTCTATTGATTTTTTTTTTTTTTTTTTGGAGATGTGAGCAGCTGAACCAATGTCAGTAACAAGAGTGGTGGACAAATTACAATGCAAGTTGATTTCTCAATTTCACAGTGGATCTCCAGTCAAAGTGAGGATACTTGTTGAAGAGGAATGAAAGCCTGAATATTGGAAAGGGGATATGTGAGGAAAACGAACCTCTAAATTCTGATGACTCTTATTTGTCAATAAAAGTAATCCTTCCACTCCTATTTGAGGAGATTAAGACTCATTGCCTGAGGCAAGTCTAATCATCTCCCATGAGGTATTTGCATTGCAAGGTACGACCAACCTCCACTGTCTCTCCTGCTTCTAGAGTGCAAGAAAACTCAAGGCCCAGCAGGCCCCACGAATTGAGGTACAAAATCTGGTCCATGAGCAGGAGGCCAAGATGGTGGATTAGAAGGACACTCATAGCCCACCCTCTCCCACAAACGCACCAAGATTCATATCCACAGACCCTCTCAGCCTACCAGAGCTCCAGCGGAACTCCGACAGAACATTGTCCTCTTCAACAGATAGAGATGCCAAAAATCTGGTAGGAGAAAAGGAAATAAGAGAGAAGAAAGGGCAAAACAGTGTGGGACAGTTCCCTCAGGGAGGGAGTGGCAAAGGAGGACTGGCTCTCGCTCGCTGGGTCACCCTTCTCCAACTGAGAGGCCAGAGGGACAGAGGGGAATACTCCGAGGCTCGGATCTGTACAGAGCAGCCCTTGACTGACAGAACTTAGTGAAATGGGCACAGAGGGTCCCTGTGACACCCTGCCCGAGATGCGGGCTGACAGCTGGGGAGAGCCAGGCTGCCCGAGCCGGGCAGTGAGTGGGTTCGACTGCACTAAGGCAGCCCCAGGGTACTGCATGGGACTGCGTGCCGTGGCTGTGGGTGCACAGGGCAAAACAAACTGGTCCCTCCATAAAAGAACATGGCTGTTGTGCCCTGGGGGTGAGGGTGCATACCCACATCCCTGAAAACCTACAGAAAGTTTTCAGGTGAAGAGAGGTGGGGTTCAGGCATAGCTGCCATTTCCTCTGGTGCTTAGCACCCTGGTGGGGATGGGGGCAAAACCTGCATCTGCACCTAAGGGCTTAGCTGCCTCAAAGGGCCAGACGAAGACTTGGCTGCAGCCTGAGGTAGATAGGATCCTTCCGTCCTGGTCCCTCAGAGAACTTGCTGCACCAAGACAAACAAGGAGCTGGGTTTTGGCCAGGAGCAGGGACAGGGCTATTCCTTGGCCTTCCCTGAGCCCGCCTGCAGAGTGCCGACCCAAGGCAGTGCGTGCAGAGGCAAAAAGCAGTGGAGTGACCGGCCGTGGGAGAGGGCAGGTGTCCCCCTGCCTTTCAGGTAGGAACACAGCCCCTGAATGTGGTGCTGGGAGTGGGTGCGACCAACCCTCAAACCTGGCCAGTCTGCAACACCTGACTGCAGCATCCAGAGGGGCAGTGAACTGCCTGCCACCAGCAAAGAAGAGCTGCACCTGACCTAGTGTTGGGAGGAGGCGTGATCTGCTTGCTGACCGGCACTGGGATGAGCACAGATGAGGGCACCAATGGAGGGCCCACCTGGAAACAGCAAGCTGAGCTTCCAAAACAGGACAAAGACAGAAAGACTTCACATTAAAGGCAGACAGTCTCCAGGAGAATACTGAACACTTCCCTTTATTTTTTTTTAATCTGTTGTACCTTTTCTATTTTCTATTATCCTTTTAATTTTTACTTCTTAAACAATTATATATATTCCCAGTATTAATCCCCCTAAATTTATTTTAAATATTTTTATTATTATTATTGTTAAAATTTCGGCTTCAACTGTCTCTTCTATTATTCATTATACAACGTTTTCAAACGTTATCTCCCTTCTTTTAAACTTCTTTCTCTGTCTCTCTTTTTATCTCTTTTCTAAGTTTTATTCCTACCTAGGCATTAGATAGGTAAACTCCTTAAGGACAACAACAGATAACTGATACTCCATAAACCACCATGCCAGAGAGGTATTAACAAGATGAAGAAGCAGAGAAGTCATTCCCAATTAAAAGAACAATGGAAATCCCCTGAAAGAACAATCAATGAGATGCACATCGATAGCCTACTACATCAAGATATCAAAAAAGGAGTGATCAAAATACTGAAGGAGTTAAAAGAGATAGTGTTGAGAGATATAAAATATGTCAAAACTGAAGTGGAGGCTACAAAGAAGAGACAAGTAGAAATGGTAAACTCACCAGCTGAGATGAGGAATGATCTAAAGGCTGTGCAAAGCAGACTAGATAATGCAGAGGAACAAATTATTGACCTAGAATACAGGACAATAGAAAGCACCAATCAGAAGAGCTACGAGATAAACAAAAAAAAAAAAAATGAAAATAGCATAAGGGACCTATGGGATAATAAAAAGTGTGCCATTCTTCACATAATATGGGTCCCAGAGGGGGAAGAAAGATCAAAGGGATAGAAAAGGTTTTTGAAGTCATGACTGAAAACTTCCCAAACCTAAAGAAGAAATCAGATATCCATGTACAGGAAGCTCAGAGGGTCCCAATCAGGAAGATCCCAAACAGACCCACACCAAGACATATCATCATCAAGATGGCCAGAGTCAAGGATAGAGAAATTATCCTAAAGGCAGCAAAAGAAAAGCAAATAGTGAGTTAGAAGGGAAACCCCATAAGGCTCTCAGCTGATTTCTCTACACAAACACTACAGGCCAGAAGGGAGAGGCAAGATATATTCAAAGTCCTGAATGAAAAACAGATTCAGCCTAAGATACTTTATCCAGCAAAGCTATCCTTTAGGATAGAAGGAGACATAAAGAATTTCACAGACAAGAAAAAGCTACAAGAGTTCAGCAACATGAAACGCATGCTAAGAGAAATATTGTAAGGCCTACTCTAAATAGAAAAGCAGCAGGGTGCTACAGAAATAAGAAACTCACAACTTGAAAGGTGATAACTCTTGAATTACAAACAAAATAAACACGAAATTATAAAAGAAGACATATATATCATTGAGAGTGGAAGAGACAGACAAGAGAACATAGAAATCTTTTTTCTTTCTTTTTTAAATTTTTTGTTCTCGGGAGGATGGATTTGAGATCATGTTACTATCAGTTTCACAAAAACAGTAATAGTAATGGGCTAATAGACTTACAAAAAAGGGTAACCACAAGCCAAAACAGACAAGTGAGTCATAAAAATAAATAAGATCCATGGAAACACAAAGGAAAGTTACCAAACCATAAAAGGAAGAAGAAAGGAGCAAGGAGGAAATACCAACTCAACTGCAAAGATAAGTACAAAATGGCAATGAACACACATCTATCATTAATTACTGTCAATGTTAATGCACTAAATGCTCCAGTCAAAAGACATAGAGTGGCAGACTGCATAATAAAGCAAGAACCTTCAATATGCTGCATACAAGAGACTCAGATTAGGGAGGAGGACACATATAGATTGACAGTGAAAGGATGGAAAGGATATTCCATGCAAATGGAATAGCCAAAAAAGCAGGTGTTGCAGTACTGATTTTAGACAAAACACTGTAAAACAAAGGCCATAAAGATAAAGAAGGACATTTTATAATGATTAAAGCAGTGATACAAGTTGAGGATATTACACTCATTAATACATATGAACCCAATAGAGGAGCACCTAAGTACATAAAACAATTACTAACAGAGATAAAGGGGGATATTGATGAGAATACTATCATAGTTGGAGATTTTAACACCACATTAACATCACTACACAGAACTTCCAGACAGAAAATAAATAAGGCAAAAGAGAAATTAAATAATACAATAGAAAAATTAGATTTGGTGTATATTTTCAGAGCATTAAACCACTGCCAAAATAGGATACACATTCTTTCCAAGTGCACATGGGACACTTTCCAGGATTGATCGTGTACTTGGGCACAAAGGAAACCTCAGCAATTTTAAGAAGATAGAAATTATCTCAAGCACCTTTACTGACCAGAATGCCATGAAACTAGAAATCAACAACAGAGAAACAAAGGAGAACAAAAGGAAGACATGGAGAATAAACAATATGTTATTAAAAAAAAATGTGTCTATGAGGAAATCAAAACTGAAATTAAAAAATACCTTGAGACAAATGAAAATGAAAGCACAATCACACAAAATTTGTGGGACACAGCAAAGGCAGTGCTAAGACGGAAGTTTATAGAAATACAGGCCTTCCTCAAAATAGAAGAACAATCTGAAAGAAACAACTTAACCCACCAGCTGAGTGAACAAGGAAAAGAAGAACAAAAATCCCCAAAAGGCAGCAGAAGGAAGGAAATTATAAAGATTAGGGAGAAAATAAATAAAATACAGTTTAAAAAGACCATAGAAAAAATCAACCAAACCCAAAGGTGTTTTTTTGAAAAAGGAAACAAAATCGACAAACTCTGGCCAAACACACAAAGAAGAAAAAAGAGAGATCACAAATTAGCAGAATAAGAAAGGATAATGGAGATATTACAACAAATAAAAGAGAAATACAGAATATCATACAAGAATATTACGGAAAAGTATATGGAACGAAACTGGATAACCTAGATGAGATGGACAAGTTTCTGGAAACACACTGTCCACCAAGACTGAATCAAGAAGAAACTGACCCCTTGAACAAACAGATCACTAGAAATGAAATTGAATTAGCAGTAAAAAAAAAAAAAAAAAAAAAACTCCCTACAAATAAATGTCCAGGGCCAGATGGCTTCACCAGGGAATTCTACCAAACATGCAAAGAAGAACTCATACCAGTCCTTCTCAAACTTTTCCAGAAGATCAAAAATTAGGGAATACTCCCAAACGCATTCTATGAAGCCACTGTCACCCTCATACCAAAACCAGGCAAAGACACTACCAAAAAAAGGACTTATATGCCAATATCACTGATGAAAATAAACGCCAAAATTCTCACCAAAATATTAGCAAATAGAATCCAACAACACATAAGAGTTTATACATCATGACGAAGTGGGGTTCATCCGAGGGACACAAGGGTGGTTCAACATATGGAAATCAATCAATGTAATAATGTAATAAATCCTATTCAACAAGAGAAAGGACAAAAAACACATGATCTTCTCAATAGGTACAGAAAAAACATTTGATAAAATTCAACACCCATTCATGATAAAAACTCTCACCAAAGTTGGTATAGAGGGAACATAACATAATAAAACCTATCTATGACAAACCTACAGCCAACAAAGTACTCAAAGGTGAAAAATTCAAAAGATTCCCACTAAAATCTGGGACAAGACAAGGATGCCCACTATCACCACTCCTATTCAACATAGTCTTAGAAGTCCTAGCCACAGCAATCAGGCAAGACATAGAAACAAAAGGGATCCAAATTGGAAAACAAGAGGTAAAATTGTCACTATATGCCAACAACAGGTTACTGTATATAGAAAACCCTAAAAGGTCCACACAAAAACTACTAGAGCTGATCGAAGAATTCAGCAAGGGAGCAGATTACAAGATTAACGTTCAAAAATCAGTGGCATTTCATTACACTAATGATGAATCAACAGAAAAAGAAAGAAAAGAAACAATTCCCCTTATAATAGCACCCAAAGTAATAAAATATCTGGGAATAAATCTAACCAAGGAGGTGAAAGAATTATACAGGGAAAACTGTAAACCATTGTTGAAGGAAATTAAATAAGACTTAAAAAAATGGAAAGATACCCCATGCTCTTGAAATGGAAGAACAATATTGTTAAAATGGTCACACTGCCCAAGTCAATCTACAGATTTCATGCAATCCCTATCAAATTACCCAGGACATACTTCATAAAACTAGAGGAAATCACAATAAAATTTATATGGAAACACAAAAAACCTAGAATTGCCAAAGCATTACTGAAGAGAAAGAAAGAGGCTGGAGGAATAACTCTCCCAGACTTCAGAAAATACTATAGAGCTACAGTCATCGAGACAGCATGGTATTGGTACAAAAGCAGACCTATAGACCGTTGGAACAGAATAGAGAGCCCAGAAATGAACCCACAAACTTCTGGTCACCTAATCTTTGACAAAGGATGCAAGAATATACAATGGAATAAAGACAGTCTCTTCAGCAAATGGTTTTGGGTAAACTGGACAGCAGCATGTAAAACAATGAAGCTAGAACACTCCCTTACACCATACACAGAAAGCAACTCACGATAGATCAAAGACTGAAACATAAGGCAAGATACAATAAACCTCCTAGAGGAAAATATAGGCAAACCACTATCTGACATACATCTGAAAAATTTTCTCCTAGAAGAAATAAAAGCAAGAATAAACAAATGGGACCTAGTGAAACTTACAAGCTTCTGCACAGCAAAGGAAGCCATAAGTAAAACAAAAAGTCAACCTACTAAATGGGAAAAATGTTTTTACAAATGTAACCAACAAAGGCCTGACCTGCAGAATATATAAGCAGCTCATATGACTTAATAAGATACAACCAAACAACCCAATCCAAAAACGGACAAAAGGCCTTAACAAGCAATTCTCCAAGGAAGACATACAACTGATCAATAGGCACATGAAAAAATGCTCAATATCACTAATTATCAGAGAAATGCAAATCAAAACTAAATGAGGTATCACCTCACACTAGTCAGAATGGCCATCATACAAAAGTCCACAAATGACAAATGCTGGAGAGGCTGTGGAGAAAAGGGGACCCTCGTTCCCTGTTAGTGGGAATGCAGTTTGGTGCAGCCACTGTGGAAAACAGTATGGAGATTCCTCAAAAGACTAGGAATAGACTTACCTTATGACCCAGGAATCCCTCTCCTGGGCATATATCCAGAAGGAACCGTACACCAGGATGGCACCTGCACCCCAATGTCCACAGCAATATTATTTACAATAGCCAAGACACAGAAACAGACTAGATGTCCATCAACAGATGACTGGATAAAGAAGAGGTGGTGTATATATATACAATAGAATACTACTCAGACATAAAACCCGACAACATAATGCCATTTGCAGCAACATGGATGCTCCTGGAGAATGTCATTCTAACTGAAGTAAGCAAGAAAGAGAAAGAAAAATACCATATGAGATCACTCATATGTGTAATCTAGAAAAACAAAAACTAAAACAAAAACAAAAAAACAAACAAAAACAAAAACAAAACAAACAAGCAAAAAATGAAGCATAAATGCAAAACAGAAATAGACTCACAGACATAGAGTATAAACGTGTGGTTGCCAAGGGGTGGGGGGTGGGAAGAGATAGACTGGGATTTAAAAATTATAGAATAGATAAACAAAACTATACTGTATAGCACAGGGAAATATGTACAAGCTCTTATGCAAGCTCACAAAGAAAAAAAGGTGACAATGAATAGATACATGCTCATATATAATTGAAAAATTGTGCTCTACACTCGAATTAGATACAACATTGTAAAATGATTTTATTATAATAAAAGAAGTGTTATAAAAATCTGATCCATGAGGATGTGGGCTACACTCCAAAGGAACTGTACGGTATTTCCCATTGTAAGTGATAAAATACGGCGAATGGATTTTAAAATCATAAGGGGTGCATAATTGGAATAGACAAAGTGAGCACTGACATTGGTTCCCAGTCAGTTAGTGAAGGAAGGGCTTAAACTTGGATTACATAGTATTTATTGATATGATTCCACTAAGCAGACTGTGAATTTAATGTAGCTTCTGTGTGGAATTTAAGAAAGAACACTAGCAGTTTGTCTGAAGCATGGCTGGAAAGGTGGCCTAGAAACACAATCAATGCCAGAATGGCCTGGGCATGATGTAGAGAGAGGAATACAAAGAGATAGTGAGACTGGCCTTAGAGTCAATTTACATTGTGAGAACTGCTCACTCACAACGTGGGGTCCAGTGAATGTTCCCTTTACCATAGTTGTGAGGAATGAATGTGTGAGGGTGAGTCCCAGAATCCTTGAAGAGCTCTGTGATTTTTGGTCTCTGTAGAACAGAAACCACCCTGGAGATGCAATCACTGAACTGGAGAATCTAAACACTATGGAGGGTAATTGGATCTCTTGATGGCAGGGGCCAGGAGGTAGCACACAATCACCAAAGGCAAGATGTGACTGGCTTTTTGTAAACATTTGAGTCAGACAGCAGCAATCAGAATAGACTGAATCACAGAGACCTGTGGCATGGACTGGCTGATCAAGGTGCTCCTAGGCATAAAACCGATGGGAAGCGTACTAAATTCTTATGTGATTTTTATCCAGGTCAAATGAATAAATGTCTAACTAGAATCATTGAGCAGAGAGTCAGATTCCCTGTTCAAAATCAATTTCTATACTTGAACGAGTTTACAGAAACTGAAACCGTTGAATAAAATGACAGCTTAGGGTCCCCTTGAGGAAGGACCCTGGTACGCTGCCAAAAATGAACGTTATTAATGTTCCTCCCATCCTACCCCATAGGAGGAACTTACCACTGTGAGCATCCACTGGGGAAAGAATTTAATCAGAACTTTTGGGGAGTTCTGGACACAGGCTGTGAACTGACAGTAATTCCAAGAGAGTGAAAATTTCACTGAGAACTAGAAGTCAGAGTAGGGATATATGGAGGTCAGGAGATCAGTGGAGTTTTAGCTCAAGTCTTATCTCATAGTCAGCATGGTACACCCCTCTCCTTAGTCTCGTTTCTCCAGAAAACAACAACTAATAGAATACATATATCAATGTTTAATAATTTATAACTATATCATATCACTTCTATAGGTATCTCTTTATCTATATATCAATTTGTCTGTCTCTCTATCTATCTAACTACCTAACTACCTAAGTACTGATCTATCTATGATCAATATATCAGTGTAAACTTAGTATAAGAAAAATTTGCTTACATGAATATGGAGCCTGAGAAATTCTAAGACCTGTAGTCAGCAAGTTGGAGGACAAGATCCCATCTGAGTGTGATGGCTTAGGGAAATTCAAAGCAGGACAAAAGTGGAAGTTTTAGTCTGAGACCAAGTCTGTGTTTAAAGGCAGGAGGAGACTGGCATCTCAGGTCAAAGGTAAGCAGAAAGAACACATTTTCCCTTACTCTGCTGTTTGTCATTGTTGTTCTATTCTGCCCTTCAGTGAGTTGGATGAGGCCCCCCGCATTGGGCACGAGTATGTACTTTACTCAGTCTAAAGATTCTAAAGGGTCATCTCATCCAGAACACCCTCAAAGGCACACCTAGAATCGTGTCTAACTGCATATCTTGGTACCTCATGGACCAACCAATTTGATTAGTTGATTACCCCTTCTAGTCCCCAAGCCCAACCTCTGGTTATCTCCCCAGTTCCAGAACACATAACTGAAACAATCTTTTTCAGCAACTGACATTGGTTCCCTGATCAGTGGAATGAAATCTATATGGGAAAAGTCACATGGAAGTCACTAGAACAGCAGTTATCTAGGAGAATTTTTATCCTCTAGGAATTCTACTTTGCTGAAGGGATGGCACCAATGAGTGCCAATATCAGGGATTTGCAAGATTCAACAGTGAAAATTCTTAACACATACTCTTTTATCTCCCCTGTTTTGTCTGTGCCAAGGACAGGTGGGTCCTGGCAGCTGACAGTGGGCTATCATAATGTTAGACAGATGGCGACTCCAACTGCAGCTATTATTCCACATATGGTTTCATTACTTTTGCAGAGCAACACATCCCCTGGTACCTGACATGCAGCTATCAATTTGGGAAACACATTTTCCCCTCTATGCATGATAGTAAAGATCACCAGAATCAGTCAGCTTTTATCTGGCAAAGCCAGCAGTATATGCTTACTTGCTAGCTATCCTAGCTCAAGGTATCTACCCCTGCTCTATCATGAGTCGGGACCTTGACCACATTTCCTTCCTGCAAGACATCCCATTGGTGACATTGTGCTGACTTAATCTAACAAGTGAGAAACAGCATCAGCTTTAGAGTTGTTGGTGAGTCTGTTTCATTGCAGAAGGTGGGAAATATAGCTGCTAAAACTTTAGGGGCTTTCTACCTCAGCACATTTCAAAGGGCACATGGAGTCGGGTACTATCTTAGGGGGAAGTAGGGGCTGCATATTTGAGGGCCATTAGAAAACAATGAAACACAGAGAGGTATATCCAAGGAGTTGTCCGTGCAACATAAAGGGCATAAAGACTGAAACTCTTAGCTCAATTACATCATGCTTAAAGGGCCACGATGTTAAACAACATATTGGCTTCTAAAGGAGAGGTCTGTGCCCATATTAGCATGTTTTGCTGTATGTGGATAAATGACACTCACAAAGCTTTCCACAATGTCAGATATATGCACCAAGGGGTTTATGATGTTATTGTATTGATTAAAGAGGTTGAAGAAATAAAAATCTTTCCCTCTTCTCATCTATCTTTCTGATTTCTCCACTACCTGGGCAGACAGGCTGTGCTGTGAATATTCTTCATGGTCATTGGGACTGTTAGCTGGAAAGCCTGCAGATACCAACTCAAATTTCTAATGTATTTGCTTGTTTTGAGTATCTTCCAAGTGAGTGGATTTTAGCCATTTAGACAGAGCCTGCGTGCTTTGCAGACAGAGCCCATGAGACTGCACATTACTTCTGCCAGTCATAGATTATGAGACAATTTCTGAGGCTATGGAACACTGCATACTGTTCCTGCTTTTTTTTTTTTTTTCTTTTTCCAGAGTTGAACCCAGAGACTGCCCATATTCCTGCTTGAGGGATGTTAATTTAGACACATAACAACCCTGAAGTATTCCCTTGTCACTGGCAGATCCCTTGTTCTATTTCATTACTTGATAGTGTAGAAATTCTCCCATCCCAGTGAAAAACTGCCAGTAGGTCACCTTGATGAAAAGCTTGTTGTGTACAACTGCCAAATTTTGGTCATGTTTCTGCCTTTAATAACCCACAAAATTCGTGGACTCACTAACTAGCCATAGAGGTGGGATGCCAGGATTGGTGCTTACCTGACCGGTGAGGTAACAAGCTTTTCTTTGTTAACAATGGCTGCCGCAATTCATATCCCTCAGCAAAAGACGAGGGCTAAGGTGTTTGCTACCCATAGCCAACACCTGTAATTTTCTTTCTCCCTCAATCCTCCTCCTCCTTCTTTGCTTTGCTTTGTTGCCACCGTGGTTGCTGCTGTTGTTGCTACTAGATGTCTTAGTGTTCTGTAGCACTATCTCTGGGTTTAATGTTAATTTCTCTTATGATTCATGATGTTGAGTGTGTTTTATATATTGTGACCATTTTTATAAATTTTTCAGAAAGAAAAGGTCTGCTCAAGTCATTTACCCATGAAAATATTTTATAACAGATTTAGTTTTACAAGAAGATGAAAAGAAAGTGTTGCCAAAAGATCAGCCCTAGCCCTAGTGTGCCAAGTTACTCAGAGGCTAGGTCTTGGACCTTAGAGGAAAAGAGGCAGCTTTATTGCTTTGCCACACAAGGAGGACGTACAGCAGGCTAATGCCTTGAAAACTGTGAGCCTGTCTTAGGGTTGGGGCTTAGTGATTATATAGTGAACAAATTGGGGAAAAGGGGATATCAAGTAAGAAGAGTCTCAGGTAAATCTTCCTCCATTATCTTGGCATGTTCATCTGTTGACATTGGTCTGTCTGGTGATCTGGAGGGTTATTAGCCCATGATCTTCTCTTGTCTGATCAGACTCATCAGGCACCAGGAGGAACTTCAGCGGTTCTGGTCATTCTCCCGAGATTATCATCTTGTGACTCCTTTCTTGGGGGGATGTCTCAAAATTCCAAACGTGATTGTAAATTGCAATTTCCAGATTAAGGTCAAACAAGCAGGGAAATCAATAGTTCTGACTCCAACAATGGGCCTGGGTCTGGGAGAAGTGACCAGTCAGTCAGAGTTGCAGACCTCTTTAAGACCCAGAATTACTGAGCCTAAGGATAGCCATTTTATATTTCTCCTTCAGAAATACAGAGAGTTCTATATTGAATGTGCATACGTCTTTTCCCCTCACACAAATTCACCTATTTTATATAACAACTTGCATTAATGCAGTTCATTTGTTTAATTGATGAACAAACTGTGGTACATTAATATCAACTAGCATTCATAGTTTTAGTTCTGCTTCACTCCTTGTTTTGTTGTGTAGTGTGGATTTTGAAAACAAAGCATAATGCTATGATTCAATGTTACAGTATCACACAGAAAAACGTCTACTGCCCTAAAACATTGACTTTGCTCCAAGCATTCTAATCCCCCATTTGCATCATCAGATGATAGCCACTAATCTTTTAGCTTTTCTCTATAGCTTTGCCTTTTCCAAACATCAAACACCTGAAACAATACACTGTATAGCCTTTCCTTGCTGGCCAACCCTAAAAATGGGCAAATTAATTAAAGTCCATTGCCACAGGTAGTAAGGACAGTATTTGTGAAAACTCATGTTCCAGTTTCCCACAAAAGCGCAATACCTCTGATTATAGACCTTTAAAATCTCTGACGTAGAGCAAATGATACCGGGATGGAATTCTCTCAGCTCTTCCAAGACAAGTTCTCAGAAGCAAGATTCCTAATTACGAAAGTCTACTGAGAGCTAGCATGTTCAGATATTTGTGCTTAGGCACTTTGCCCCTCAGGTTTTTAACCTGAGAGCTTGTTACCAGACAGGCCCAGCAACTTGCACCAGATGTCACTGTAATCTGAAACAGCAGGAGCCTGTGGATCTCTCCCTGTAAAAATCCTCTCCAGGGCCATTTCTTGTTTGTTAAAAAATCAAATGGCTTTGGGTATTCAGACTGCCTCCCAGTGGAGACCTGTGCAGTAATTCACACTGAATTGTGTACTTTGATTTGAGATATAGGTGGTTTTATCCCATCATCCCTCCAAGATGTAAGCAGCCAGGTTCATGTGTTAGGTGACTCCAATGCCCACGCTCTTGAAGTCATGTTGAGAATCTCAAATTGGCTCTTTGATATGATTCCTTGGATTCCACAGCATCCAAGATCCATTTTCTCAGGGATATGTCAGGTCCTCTTCTCCCTGCTCTAGGACTATATTTAATTTTTTTGTCTTATACATTGTTCTATTCATCTTTTGTGTAAAAGGGCCAAAAGTACTTTTCTAAAAGCCCCCCCACAATAAGTATTATCTTGTTCATTCCTTCCATTAGAAGAATACCCTGATGATACCTCAATTCTGCAGGATACTGACAGAGGAGATTGATGCCCATCCCCCTCTTCCAAACAAATGGAAGTAATGAACTGCCAGTGGGGATTTGAAAGAGAAGAAATCTAATAAGATGCATATGTCCAGAAGGAGCCCTACTTCAAAAAGACACCTGCACCCCAAGGTACATAGCAGAAATATTTCCAAAAGCCAAGGCATGGAAACAGCTTAAATTTCCATCAACAGATGACTGGATAAGGAGGATGTGTTACATTTATACAATGGAATACTATTCAGGCTTTAAAACTTACAATACAAACCATTTGCAGCAACATGGTTATCCCCGGAGAATCTCATTCTAAGTGAAGAAAGATGAAAACAGAAAGAGAAGTGCCATATGAGATTGCTCATATGTGGAATCTAAGGGAAAAAGAAAAAAAAAGTACAAAACAGAATCAGACTCATAGTCACAGAATACAAGCTTGTTGTTGCCCAAGGCATTGGGGTTGTGAAGGGACAGACAGAGATTTCAAAATTTGTATACAGTGACAAGCATATGCAGAATACTTTAAAAAGTTTATACTGTATAGCACAGGAAACTATATACAAGATCTTGTGGTAACTCACAGAGGAGGAAAATGTGACAACAAATATACGTATGTTCATGTGTAAATGAACACTTGTGCTCTACAATGGAATTTGCACAAGATTGTAAAATTAATCTAACTCAATAATAAAACAACAAAAAAAAGTTAGAAAAAGAAAGTAAAGAATCCTAAAAATATGGCTACTAAATTGTTCAGGTCTTTACATGTAGCTAAACTGTACTTTTGACTAATGAACTTTCCCCACATTTGGTTAGCTGGAAATATCATATTATCCTTAATATTTGAATAATAGTTTAAAATAATTGGTTAGCAGTTTTGGTTTCTTTGTTTGTTTGTTTTATCTTTAACATTTTGAATATATTATCTCATTTCCCTCTGAACTGAGCAGTTTCCCCTTCGAACCTACTGATTAGTTTAAGGATGGTCCAAGGTAGGTGATGAATTATTTTTGTGTGTTGCTTTAAGGATTCTCTTTTAGTATTTGTTTTTAGAAAATTTGATTATAATGTGCCTCAGTGTGATACTCTGGAATATTTGTAGTTGTTTGATCTTAAATCTGCATGTCCATTTGTTTTTCTCAGATTTGAGGAGATTTTGTCATTTGGTCTTCAGATACGGGGTCTGCCCCTTTTCTCTCATTTAGTCTGGGAACTCTACAATCTGTAGAATACACTGTTGGGTAGTGTTGGTTAAGTCACAGGGGACTTGTTTTGTTTTGTTTTTGTTTTTTTTTTTCTTCCCACTCAACTGAGCTGATCAGTTTATATCAATTTTTCATCCTAATTAACTGATTCCTCAATCTGACTGAACAAGTTGGCTAACATCTCTAATAAAATTTTCATTTCAGTTGTATATTTTTTTCTGTCAGGAGTTCTGTTTAGTACTTAAAAAAAAAAAACCAGTTTCTATTGTTTTGTTGATATTCTCATTTTTAAGGCATTGATTTCCTTGTTCATTTAGTTTTCTACGACTCATCTCCTTTTACCTAGTTGAATGACTTTATGACATTTATTTAAATGAGTTGTTATTGAAGCTCAAAGATTTGTATTTCTTTAGGGTCATTGACAGGAGCTGCATTGTATTCCTTTGGGTTCTAATGGCTTTGGGTTCTTAATTTTAACTTTATTTTTTGGCCCTGAGCTCTTTTAGATACAAACAACTGTCCAAGTCTGTGCATTCCTAGGAAATACCTGAGACATATAAAATTAGTAATATAACATCAGTTAACAAAGGAAAAATAATTTGGTAGTAAAATCAGGGGAGTTAATAAGTTCAACTGCTTGAGTTTCTATTTAATCTTCACAGGAAAATAATGCTATTTAAGAAGAAAACTAAATGTTTATTTTGTAACAATAAGTAAAGCTAAAGTGAGATGGTAAATTCTAAACCACACTTTTAGGTAAAATTCTAGATATTATATTTCAAATGATGCTATTTTGCTTCTTCAAAAATGATTTTCAAACATTAAAAAGGATGATTTTAAAAGGATACTGATCTATCAGAGAATTTGAGTGAGAACCTAGATGATTAAGTTATCAATGAGATAATCATTGGAAGTTAGTAGCAAAATATTTGCTAAGAGCTCATATATGCAAATGGTAAGACAAGATGTTCTAACCTTTTAAACTCCACCCTGAAATATACAAATTTTCACACCCACCTATGCATGAGAAGATCAATAAGAGATTGGTGAGGCAACTGAGAAGTTCCAGCGTCTGGAGGAGGAAAAATATATCTGAGATTACACATGCTGATGAGAGTAAGAAGAGTTTCACTTTAATGAATGATCCCTTCTGCAATATAGCATAGCTCAGTGCCAGCAGAGAAGCCTTTAGACTAAAATTTCTCCCACTGAGGAAAATTAGAGTGAAGTGTGATTTCCTCACCCTTAGGGGATGCTTCCAAAGAAACCCACATCTTTCTTGCTCCACCCAGAACTTTGAGGGGGCTTGTACAGACAAATTGTCTTAGGACAACTAACAACAAGGAAAAGGCAGTGGAGTCCTCTGGCAGCCGTTACATGAATCTTAATAACTGGCTGCAGATCCTATTAGCCATCTTGTAGACTCTACCAGAAGCCCAATTAAATTCTTGGAGGAGACTGCCCTGAGGACCAACTCCACTGCAAGATTCCACATGCCATATAAAACCCTTGAAATTCACTTTGTTTGGTGACCTATGCTACTCCACAGATGGCAAAATCACAACATTCTCTGCAGATGGAATGTGGGTTCATTTAAGATAACATTAGGATAGTGACAAGCAGCTCAGCTCTCGTGGAATGGGAAAAAGCACAGAATTTGAACACTTTAGAAAACTCCTCTAGGGAGAACAGAAATGCTCTCGTGTTCTGTCTTGATTTTACAGATTTGAGACAAGCAGAGCCTCCCAACACTGTGTCTGATATTACTCAGATGGTGAATTAAGAGGTCCCAAGTTCCCTTTTGCCACAAAAGATTAAAAATTAGACAGCAGCTTATGAGAAAAACAACTCTGGAAATCTCACAGTTCACATTAGAGAAAATCTGGTAACACAGAAGAACACAAGGTATAGGAATAACCATTCAAAAAGAGAAGGCAAAAACAGCCTCATTTGGTCACATTATCCCATCCTGCAGAAAAGCACTGCTCAATGTCATGTCGGCACTGTCTATGTAGAAGAAGGGCTTCAAACTAGAAATAAAGCAGTAGAGTATATGATCAGATTCCCTAGGCATTCAGTGCATCACCTGAAGGATCCACCAAGGGCTAAGTTGTATAGAGATAGTTAGGAACAAGGAAGAATAGAAGGTAACACTATTAGGCATTTACTGCCAGGAGCCATGGTTTGCAGTGGCCTATACTGCAGAAGACCCCAGCAGTTGTCACTATTAATGAAACCGGTGGTCAGTATAGATGTCATGTACTCCCTGCAGATTCCATTGTGTTTCCACATAAGTCTGTGTTAAGAGACATCAGCCACATGTCACCCCATATTCCTTTTGGAATCCAAGATCCACATTGGAAGCCAACCCAAGCATCTGAGTCTGCATGATTCCAAGTTTCCAACCTGGAAATGTCTGGGTGACCCCCACTGCATTGCACAAAAGTGAGGTTAATCGCTCTGGCTTTGCACATACACACAATGATCCTGACTCTCATCACTGGCCTCTACTACCTAGAGGGCACACACATTGAGATAATGCAGACATGGAATTGAATGTTGGTAACTATGTCATCCAAATTTGCTTATGAACTGAGATTACAAATATCGATACTCACCTGCAGCACCACGGTCACTTGAATTGAGCCCCTTCAAACATATATCCACATGCCCCTGTCCCAAGCCTTATCCCTGGATTCCTCTGCCATGCCCAGGCCCAGGGTAGATTCTGTCAACAGAAGCACACACTGACATCCAGGATTTGCACAGGTGTTTCTGGGCCCAGATTTGGCTTTGTTACCAAACACTGATCTACCCCACTGAGCTCACATGCATCTAGTTGCGGTAAGTGTGCAATGAAAGCCCTGATATTCATTGTGTGACTATATCAAGTCCCTGTTGTCATAGTATTGCATGTCAATAACCTGGTGCTTTCCACTTGCTTGCATGCTTGGCTCAAGCTCTCTGTCCTCTCATTGTTCTGACCACTAGGCTCATATGAAAATAGTCCTTCTATCTGCACTTACATGACCCCAAATTTACTTTATTGGCACCTAATTCCAAGCACACATCCTTCTGGAAACACTGAAGCCACAAGGGCATACTGACAGCTGGGGCCACAAAACTAAGTGTGCCTACAATTGTCCAAGACTCATCCCCCTAGGACTGGCCCAAAGTCTTATGAGGTTTTATGGATCTGGCCCCAGCCAGTACATTGGAACTTGCAGAGGGCTGCCACAGTGGTGTGGGCTCACCACCCTCCCTGGCATTTACAATAGACTGACATATTCCCTGCTTGATGTAAAGGTGGCTTTACTAACAGCAATATACCTTGTAGCTTCAGAAACCATGCAAAGTACTTACCAATGGTTCTAATTGTCAACACTGTGGACCAAAGCAGTCAGAGTCACTGAGACATCACATCTCACCATAATTGATAACTCATGCCACTACACTTGGTGTCACACTGTGTTCAATTGTGGCTCCAACTGCAGGTGAATATCTTTTCTTATTGATGTTAGTCCACAAATTCTGGAAGAGATCATTGTTTCTTCAAAGGTATAGATGTGTATGTAAGGCTAAAGTGATCATGGAGAAGGAAGGACATATGAAACCACAAAAGAAACAGAACAATGGAAAAAGAAACACGGGAAATGAAGAAAGCCCATAAATTTATGGGCCACTAAGAAGAAACAAGATACCCACCAACATGATGGTATCTGAGGAGAAGAATGGCTGTAGCAGAAGGAAACAAATTTAGCAAAATAATGTCTAAGATCATCCCATATGTGTGAAAATAACTGGAGATGCAAGTTCATGAAGTTTATGAGTAACCAAATCCATAATTTTAATCCAAAAACCTGTTTTCCAAATAAGCTTTATTAGAATAGAATTGTATAAACTGAAGACAAGAGATCTATTATAATAGAAAACTCCAAATTGGAGACAAACAAGTTTTCCCCTTAAAAACAGCAAGAGAAATACTTTCCTTTCTACAAGGGAAACTCCATTTGTTGATCAGCACACTTATCACCAAGAATTTATGAAGGCAGGAGTATGTAAGCTGTTATATCAAAGGTGCCAATAGGGAAACAAAACAGCAATCCAAAATATTCAGCAAAGTTGACTTTCAGTAAAAAGGCAAGAGAAAATAATTCCTACCAACCAAACACTCCTTCCAAATGCTGTGGGAGGTGATCATCATTACACATGAATTACAATAAACACGCTAATGGTTTCTTAAAGCTGAAACAAAAGGATGGAAATTAATAAGACACAAAATTTGAAAATGTGTAATGCATTGGTAAAGGTGGGTTTACAATAACGTTAGCAATACCATAGTATTATAATCTGGTTATATGTTAATCATTAAATCTGTTATCAAGTTCAAAAGCCAAAGTGTTATATTTAACTATTATTACTCTAATTTTAAGAAATTATTATTACAATAATCTTACAATAGAAAATATTGAGATATCAACAGCTTAAAATGTAAAGGGGTAAGAAAATTATTGATTTTTCATGCAAAGTCAGTTTTTTTAATTACCTTAAAATAGACTTATTTCTACAAAGTGTTCATTTAATGTCAAGGAATAGGCAGGCCAAAGAAATGACAGGTACACACTAAAAAAAAAAAAAAAAAGAGAAAATTTAAGTGTACAGGTACAGAAAATTACTAATTCTAAAGGGGTAAAGGAAGAGAGCATGAAAGGGAAAAAGTGAAACCAAGATCTAAAACATAGACATAAAACAACAAAGTGGCCATAGTAAGATCTCACTTGTCAAGAATTATTTCAAAAATAAATTGATTAAATTCTCTAATTAAAAGTCAGAAGTTGTTAGAGGAATGAAAACAAAAAGTAAAACAAAAATTAGCCTCAACAATGTGCTGCCTACACAAGTTCCACTTCGGTTTCAATGACACATATGGAATTAATGGAATGATCTAAGAAAAGAGAAGATGACAGAGTAGAAGGATGCTCGTAGCTCACCCTCTCCCACAAATGCATCAAGACTCACGTCAGCAGACCCACTCAGCGAACAAGAGCACCTGCAGAACTCCGACAGAACATCGCCTTCTTCAAAACACAGAGACACTAAAAATCTGGTAGGAGAAAAGGAAATAAACAAGGAAGAAAAGGCAAAGCAGAGCGGGGCAGATCGCGCGAGGAGGGAGCAGCAAAGGAGCTTGTTCATTGGGTCTCCCGTCTCCAACTGAGAGGCTAGCAAGATGGAGGGGGAGCCTCCAAGTCTCGGATCTGTACAGAACAGCCCTTGACTGACAGAACTGAGTTAAACGGGCACAGAGGGACCCCAAAACACCCAGCCCAAGGAGCAGTCAGGCAGCCGAACTGTGTGGAGGACAGGGGCGCCTGCACTGAAGCAGCCCTGGAGGGTGCTGAGGGCTGCGGGCTGTGACTATGGGTGCACAGGGAAGAACAAGCTGGGCCTTCCATAAAACACCATGTGCCCTGGGGGGAAGGGTGCATACCCTCATCTCTGAAAACCTGTGGAAAGTTTTCAGGGAAAGAGAGACTGGGCTCAGGCACAGCCGCCATATCCTCCAGCCCTTAGCATTCAGGCGGGGTCGGAGGTGAAACCTACATCCACACCTAAGGGCTTAGCAGCCTCAAAGGCCAGCTGGAGTCTTACCTACAGCCCGAGGCAGACAGGATCCTTCCATCCTGGTCCCTCAGAGAATTTGCTTGGCCAAGACAAACAAGGAGATGTGTTCTGGCTTGGAGCAGGGACAAGGATATTCCTCGCTCTTCCCTGAGCCCACCTGCGGAGCGCCAACCCGAAGTGGAGCACACAGCAGCACAGAGCAGCAGAGCGACCAGTGCCGGGAGAGGGAGGATGGCCCCCTGACTATCGGGCAGGGATGAAACCCCTGACCACAGTGCTGGGAGGAGGCGCGACCCACCCTCCTACCTGGCCAGTCTACAACATCTGACTGCAGCCTCGGGAGGGGCAGTGACCCGCCAGCCCACAGCAAAAGAGAGCTGCAATTGAACAAGTGTTGGGAGGAGGCATGCTCTGCTTCCCGACAGGCACAAGGAGCAGCACAGACAAGAGAGCCAATGGACGGACTCTGCAAACATCAAGCTGAGCTTCCACAACAGGACAAAGACAGAAAAAATTCACATTAAAAGCACACATTCTCCAGAACACCGACCCCCACCCCCCCCTTTTTTTTTTAAATCTGTTTTTATCTGTTCTATTATCCATTACACTCTTAATTTTTACTTCTTAATTATTTTTGTTTCTCTTGGGTTTTGATGTCCTGTTATTGATTTTACACGGATTTCAAATACATCTTTTCATTTTTCCCCTTATTTTAAAGGCCTTAAAGAACGTCTCCACCCGATTGCTATTCTGTTTCAAATTGCACTTCTATTATTCATTATACACTGTTTTCAAACTTTTTTTCTCCCTTCTTTTAAAATTCTTTCTCTCGCTCTCTCTTTCTTTTTTCTTCTTTTTTTCTATGTCTTATTCCTACATAGGCATTAAATAGATAAACTCCTTAAGGGCCAAAATAGATTGGACCAAAATACTCCATAAATCACACTGTCAGAGAGATATGAGCATGACGAAGAAGGAGAAAAATGATTCCTAATCAAAAGAACAAGAGAAATCCCCTGAAAGTATGATCAATGCAATAGACATCGAAAGCCTACTAGATCAAGATTTCAAAAAAGGAGTGATCAAAGTGCTGAAGGAACTAAAAGAGACAGTGTTTAGAGATATGAAATATGTCAAAAATGAAATTGAAGCTATAAAGAAGAGCCAAGTAGAATGGCAAACATATTGACTGAGATGAAGAATGATCTAAAAGCTGTGCATAGATGACTAGATAATGCAGAGGAACCAATTACTGACCTACTAAGTCAGACAACAGAAAGTACCCAATCAGAAGAGCTAAAAGATAAGCAAATAAAAACAAATGAAAATAGCATAAGGGAAATATGGTATAATATAAAACATGCCAATCTTCACATAATAGGGGACCCAGAAGGGGAAGAAAAATCAAAGGGGATTGAAAAGGTTTTTGAAGAAATCATGACTGAAAATTTCCAAAACTTAAAGAAGGAATCAGATATCCAAATACAGGAGGCTCAGAGGGTCCCAAACAGGAAGAACACAAATAGAAACACACCAAGACATTTCTTAAGATGGCCAGAGTCAAGGATAAAGAAATGATTCTAAAGGCAGCAAAAGAAAAGAAAAAAGGGAGCTACAGGGAACCCCCATAAGGCTCATAGATGATTTATCTACACAAACACTACAGGCCAGAAGGGAGTGGCAAGATATAGTCAAAGTCCTGAATGAAAAAAAAGATGCAGCCTACGATACTTTATCCGGCAAGGCTATCCTTAAGGATAGAAGAGATATGAAGGATTTCACAGGCAAGAAGAAATGCTTCAGGAGTTTAGCAACACTAAACCCATGCTAAAAGAAATATTGGAAAGTCTACTCTAAATAGGAAAGCAGCAGGATGCTACAGAAATGAGAAACTCACAACTGGAAAGGTGATAATTCATGAATTATAAATAAAATAAAAACAAAATTAAAAAGAAGACATACAAATCATTGAGAGTGGGAGAGGGAGACAGGGAAATATGGAATATTTTCTTTCTTTCTTTTTTAAATTTTTTGTTCTCAGTAGGATGGGTTTGAGATCATGTTACTATCATTTTAATGGAAACAGCTATAGTAATGGGCTAATACATTTACAAAAAAGGGTAACCACAAGCCAAAAACTTAAAAGGGGGTCACTAAAATTAAGTAAATTCCATGATAACACAAAGGAAATTACCAAAGCACAAAAGGAAGAAGATAGGAACAAAGAGGAAATACCAAATCAACTGCAAAGATAAGTTCAAAATGGCAATAAACACACATCTATCATTAATTACTGTAAATGATAATGGACTAAATGCTCCAGTCAAAATACATAGAGTGGCAGACTGGATAATAAAGCAAGAACCTTCGATATGCTGCATAGAAGAGACCCACTTTAGGGAGAAGAACACATATAGATTGAGAGTGAAAGGATGGAAAAGGATATTCCATGCAAATGGAAAAGCCAAAAAAAACAGGTGTTGCAGTACTAATTTCAGACAAAATAGACTAAAACAAAGGCCATAAAGAAAGATAAAGAAGGTCATTTTATAATGATTAAAGGGGTGATACAGGATGAGGTTATTACACCCATTAATATATATGCAACCAATTGAGGAGCACCTAAGTACATAGAACAATTACTAACAGAGATATAGGGGGATATTGATGGGAATACAATCATGGTTGGAGATTTTAACACTACATTAACATCACTACACAGATCTCCCAGACAGAAAATAAACAAGGCAACAGGGAAATTAAATGATACAATATAAAATTTAGATTTGGTGGATATTTTCAGAGCATTACACCTTCCAAAAATAGGACATATATTCTTTTCAAGTGCACATGGAACATTTTCTGGGATTGCTCATGTACTTGGGCACTAAAGAGACCTCAATAATTTTAAGAAGATAGAAACTATCTTAAGCTTATTTACTGAGTACAATGCCATGAAAATAGAAATCAACAACAGAGAAACAAAGGAGAAAATAAAGGAAAGCATGGAGATTAAACAATATATTATTTTTAAAAAAGATGGGTCAATGATGGAATCAAAGCTGAAGTTAAAACATACCTTGAGACAAATGACATGAAAGCACTACCACTCAAAATCTTTGGGACACAGCAAAGGGACTGCTAAGAGGGAAGTTTATAGGGTTACAGGCCTTCATCAAAAAATAAGAACAATCTTAAATAAACAATTTAACCCACCAGCTGAATGAATTAGAAAAAAGGATGAAACGCCCCAAAAGGCTCCAGAAGGAAGGAAATGATAAAGCTTAGGGAGGAAAGAAATACAATAGAGATCAACAAGGCCATACAAAAATTAAACCAATCCAAAAGCTGGTTTTTTGAAAAAGTAAATAAAATTGACAAACCTCTGGCAAAACTCACAAAAAAGAAAAAAGAGAGAGCACAAATTAGCAAAATAAGAAAGGAAAATGGAGAAATTACAATAAATAAAATCGAAAGACAGAATATCATATGAGAATATTATGAAAAATTATATGGAACCAAACTGGATAACCTAGAGGAGATGGACAAGTTCAGGAAACATACTGTCCACAGAGACTAAATCAAGAAGAAACTGACCACTTGAAAAAACCTATCCCTAGAAATGAAGTAGAAATAGTAATAAAAAACCTCCCTACAAATAAAAGTCCAGGAACAGACAGATTCATTGAGGAATTCTACCTAACATACAAAGAACTCATACCAGTTCTTCTCAAACTCTTCCAGACGATTGAAAAGGAATGAATACTCCCAAACTCATTCTGTGAAGCCACCATCATCCTATTACCAAAACCAGGCAAAGACAGTACCAAAAAAAGAGAATTATGTACCAATATCACTGATGAACATAGAAGCCAAAATCCTCAGTAAAATATTAGCAAATAGAATCCAACAACACATAAAAAAGATTATATATCATGACTAAGTGGGGTTCATCCCAGAGACACAAGGGTGGTTCAATACACACAAATCAATCAATATAATACATCACATCAACAAGACAAAGGACAAAAACCACATGATAATCTCAATCGATGCAGAAAAAGCATTTGATATAATTCAGAACCCATTTATGATGAAATCTCTCACCAAAGTGGGTATAGAGGAAACATATCTAAACATAATAAAAGCTATATATGACAGACCTACAGTCAGCATAGTGCTCAATGATGAAAAACTCAAAAGCTTCCCACTAAAATCTGGAACAAGACAAGGATGCCCACTATCACTTTTCCTATTCAACATAGTCTTGGAAGTCCTAGCCACAGCAATCAGGCAAGAGAGAGAAACAAAAGGGATCCAAATTGGAAAAGAAGAGGTAAAAGTGAAACTATATGCCGACGACATGTTACTATATATAGAAAACCCTAATAGGTCCACATATAAACTACTAGAGCTGATTGAAGAATTCAGCAAGGTAGCAGGTTACAAGATTAATGTTCAAAAATCAGTTGCATTTCTTTACAGTAATGATGAATCAACAGAAAAAGAAAGTAAAGTAAGAATCCCCTTTAAAATATCACCCAAAGTAATAAAATGCCAGGAATAAATCTAACCAAGGAGGTGTAAGAATTATATAAAGAAAACTATAAACCACTGATGAAATAAACTAAAGAATAATTTAAAACATGGAAAGATATCCCATGCTCTTGGATTGGAAGAATCAATTTTGTTAAAATGGTCACAATGCCCAAGACAATCTACAGTTTTAGTGCAATACCTATCAAATTACCCAGGACATATTTCACTGAACTAGAACAAATCATAATAAAATTTATATGGAACTATCAAAGACCTAGAATTCCCAAAGCATTAGTGAAGAGAAAGAAAGAGCTGGAGGAATAACTCTCCCAGACTTCAGACAATACTATAGAACTACAGTCATTAAGACACCATGGTATTGGTACAAAAACAGACATATAAACTATTGGAACAGAATACAGAGCCCAAAAATAATCCCACAAGCTTTTGGTCAACTAATCTTTGACAAAGGAGGCAAGACTTTAAAATGAATAAAGACAGTCTCTTCAGCAAATTGTGTTGAGAAAACTGGGCAGCAACATGTAAAACAATGAAGCTCAAACACTCCCTTACACATACACAAAAATCAACTCAAAATGGATCAAAGTCTTAAACATAAGACAATATACAATAAGCCTCTTAGATGAAAATATAGGCCAAACATTAATTGACATAAATCTCAAAAATTTTCTCCTAGAAGAAATAAAAGCAAGAATAAACAAATGGGACCTAAGGAAACTTACAGGCTTCTGCACAGCAAAGGAAGCCATAAGTAAAACAAAATGACAATCTACAGAAGGGGAAAAAAAAGTTTGAAAATGAAACCGACAAAGGCTTGATCACCAGAATATATAAGCAGCTCATATGACTCAGTAAGAAAAAAATAACCCAATCCAAAAATGGGCAGATCTAAACAAGTGATTCTCCAAGGAAGACATAATAATGATCAATAGATGCATGAATAAATGCCCAATATCACTAATTATCAGAGAAATTCAAATCAAAACTACAATGTGGTATCACCTCACACCAGTCAGAATGACCATCATTCAAAAATCCACAAATTACAAATGCTGGAGAGGCTGTGGAGAAAAGGGGACCCTCGTTCCCTTTTAGTGGGAATGCAGTTTGGTGCAGCCACTGTGGAAAACAGTGTGGAGATTCCTCAAAAGACTAGGGATAGACTTAACATATGACACAGGAATCCTGGTCCTGGGCATATATCCAGAAGGAACCCTACTTCAAAATGACACCTGCACCGCAATGTTCACAGCAGCACTATTTAAAATAGCCAAGACACGGAAACAGCCTAAATGTCCATCAGTGGATGCGTGGATAAAGAGTTTGTTGTGTACTTATACAACTGAATACAACTCAGCCGTAAAAACCGACAACATAACGCCATTTGCAGTAACATGGATGCTCCTGGAGAATGTCATTCTAAGTGAAGTAAGCCAGAAAGAGAAATAAATATACCATATGAGATTGCTCATATGTGGAATCTAAAAATCAAACAAACAAACAAAGCATAAATACAGAACAGAAATAGACTCATAGACATAGAATACAGACTTGTGGTTGCCAAGGGGGTGGGGAGTGGGAAGAGATAGATTGGGGTTTCAAAATTGTAGAATAGATAAACATGATTATACTGTACAGAACAGGGAAATATACACAAGATCTTATGGTAGCTCATAAAGAAAGGAATGTGACAATGAAAATATATATATATTTTTTCATGTATAACTGAAAAATTGTGCTCTACACTGGAATTTGACACAACATTGTAAAACGATTATAAATCAATAAAAAATGTCAAAAAATGGATTAATTGGATGAGATAGAAAGAGATGTTCATGAAGGTGTTAACTAAAAGATGGCAGCAGTTATTTCAAATATATCAGAAAAAATAAAGTTTAAGACAAAAACTCTTACAAGATACAGAGAAAGTTATTATACAATGATAAAGGACATAGTTCATCAAGAGGATAAACAATTATAAATATATACGCACAGAACATTGGTGCATCTAAATGTATTAATCAAATAGTAATGATATGAAGGGACCAACAACAAGCTATAAAACTAGAGCGAAGGACTTCAATAATCATCAAAAATGGCTTCATCATCCAGAAAAAGAACACTAAGGAAATATTGGATTGAGCTATAACCTAGAACAATGGATCTGCAGATATTCAGAAGTTGCCATTCAACAACATAAACCATGCTTTCTAAAAGTCATGTGAAACATTCTGCAGATAGTTTATAGGTTATTTGAGCAGACTCAGGAATTTTAACAACATTAAAATCACCCTACATATTATTTTTGACAACAATAATACAAAATTTGAAGACAGAAAAAGAGGAAAATTGGAAAATTCAAAAATATGTGGAATTAAACCATAAACATTTGAGCAAGCTCTGGGTCAAAGATGCAACCTAAAAGAAAATAAACCATTATTTTAAACCACACACACACACACACACACACACACACACACACAGATACAAACACAAATGAAAATAAATAGAAATAAGCATGCTAAAATATAAGATGCAGTGAAAAAAGTTCAAAGTCAGAAATTTATAGTGACAACACCTATATTACAAATAAAATGTCAAATACATTACCTAAATTTATATCTCAGGGAAATAGAAGAACAACAAATCAAACACAAATTAACAGAAGGGAGGACGTATCCAATACCGAAATTGTAAATGAAATAAAGATTAATAAAACAATAGAGAATAAAAAGTAATCCAAGAGATGGTTTTGCTGAAGGATAAAAATAACAGATGAACCTTTAGATAGACTCAGTAAGAAAAAAGAGGGCTCAAAAAAAATAATTGTATATAACAGAGAAAATATTACAACTCATGACACAAAAGTTAAAGGATCACTGGAAACGATTATACACACTTCTAAGGCAAAAATTGGATAACCCAGAAGAAATGGCTAAACCCCCAAAAACATGTGACACACCAAATCTGAATCATGAGGAAATAGAAAATCTCCAATAATTAAGGTGGTTCAGTCATGAAAGACCTCATAATATATCAAAACACATGACAGAAAAATGTCAGTAGTAAATTTTACTAAACATTTTAATAAATGTTTCCAAAGTTTGAGAAAGAAAAGAAAGACAGAAAGAAAGATGAAAGAAAGAAAGAAAGATGAAAGAAAGAAAGAAAGAAAGAAAGAAAGAAAGAAAGAAAGAAAGAAAGAAAGAAAGAAAGAAAGAAAGAAAGAAAGAAAGAAAGAAAGAAAGAAAGAAAGAAAGAGGGAGGGAGGGAGGGAGGAAGGAAGGAAGAAAGAACGAGGGAGGGAGGGAGGGAGGGAAAGGGGAATGATTGAATGAATGAGGGAAGGAAGGAAGGGAGGAAGGAAGGGAGGAAAACAATTCCAGACTCGCTTTATGACATCATTATTGCCTTTACTGTGGAGCCAGATAAGAATTCTACCAAAGAAATAACCAGCAAAATAAACAAGCCACCTCTGGAATGAGAGAGAACACATTTGCAAACCATATATTGGATTGGGTACGAATATTCATACTATATTAGGAACCCATACTATTAAAAAAATGATTAAAAAACATGAAGAAAACTTCAGTAGATATTTCTCAAAATAAAACATAAAAATGGCCAAAAAAATCCATTAAAGCGTGCTCAATATCTCTAATCATCTCAAACATACAAATCAAACCACAGTGATAAACCCTTCCGACCAGTAACAGTTTTATATTATAAAAAAAGACAAGACAGAGCAAATACTTGAGAGGCTATGGAAATATGAAATGCTTGTGCACTCTTTTTGGGAAATGTAAGTTGTCATAGCCAATATGAAAAACAGCACATAGGTTCTACAAAAAAGGAAAAAAAAAAGTAGAACCCCATGTGAACTTAATAATCTCACTTCTAATGGACAAAAAATAAAACGTCCCAAATATATCCTACATACAGAGACACACCTGAGCTTTACAGAAACAGATTGTCTCAAAGTGGAGATAGACATTGCATCCAAATGATAGGCAAAAGACAATACAGGTGGTTAAACTCACACAAATACCTTGTAAGTTAGAAGTCTCTCCTGAGTCAAAGAATGTTATTATCTAATATTAAAGACTACAGTAAAAGAATATTTTTCTCATCACAATGGGATAAAACTGCAATTTAAAAACAAGAGTAAATATTAAAATAAAATTAAAACCATACGAAAATAAAACAACACTCTTCTTACAAACAATATTACAGTCAGGAAGTCAAAATGAAATTCAATATAATGAAGAAATAAAAAAGAAAAATAATACACTAAATTCTATGAGGCACTGCAAAATAACTTGTTAGAGGGAATTTTATAGTAGTGAAGTAATACATTATGTAATACAAAGATTAATCCTACTTAACTTTACACTTCAGGGATCTAAGAGAAATACAATAATAAGAAGAAAACTGAATGGTTGAGAGCAAAGCAAATACACAATTTAATGAATGGGGAAAATTGAAAAAAAAACACATAGTTATGGTTTTGTTATTAAAAATGATATGGACAAACCTGTACATATTCTAAGAAAATAAAGACTAAAATAAAACTCAAATGAAGGAGGAGACATTATCACTGATATTACAGGGATGAATCATAGGAAATTTGTGGGAATAATTATTAACCAAAAATTTGCATGTCCTAGAATAAAAGATAGATTCTTACAAACATACATGTACCAATAATGAATCAAGAAGAAATACAAAATTTAATTAGACCAATAATATGTGGGAGTACATCAGTAATGAATACCTGCCAACCCCAGAAATCTACAAGATGGATTGAGTGGTGGATTCTGGCATACATTGGAAGACAATTTAAGATCAGCCTTTCTCCAACTCTTTCAATAATTTAATGAAGAAAGTCTCCAGACATGTTTTATGATGCCAGCTTTACTTACATACCAGAGCCAGAAAGGACAATACATAGAAAACTTAGAACAATATCCCTGATGTACACATATATAAAATTCTCAACAAAACACAAGCCAAATGGATTCAATAACACATTTAAAGAATCATACACGGTGAGCAAGTGAATTTAAGAATGCTTTGAAATAAATCACTAATTGTGATATGCCACTCTAATAGAATGACAGATAAATATCATATGATCACCTCAATAGATGCAGGGAAAGCATTTGACAGAACAAAACATCCTTTTATTATACTCCCCTCACAACCCATTAATTCAATCCAACAATCCTTGACAGAACAATGATGAGGAAACTGTTATGTGTATATGGAATGGAACCAATAATTTGCATTCCCATCAACAGTGTCCAAGGGTTTACTTATGTCCAAATCCTTACCAACATGTATTAATTGTCTTTTTGTTGGGAGCGATTCTGAAAGTTGCGAGGTGGTATCTCATTTGTGGTTTATTATTTTCACAATAATTTGCAGCTCTGAAATTTTGGAATAGTTTCATCTGTTGTTTGGCCAACTGTATGTCTTCTGTGGAAAATCTATTCAGATCTGTCTATTCAGAGCCTCTGGACCTTTGTTTATGTGGATTCTTTGGCTTTATTTATTATTGTTGCATTTAGGAGTTTATATATATTTGGATATTAACCACTTATTTTATAATAACATTTAAATGTGTTCTCCAATTGGGGTGGTTTTCTTTTACTCTTACTTATTACGTTTTCTTCTGTGCAAGTCTTTTGAGTTTGATGCAATCATATTTCTTTAGTTTTGCTTTTGTTTCTCTTGATTGAAGCAGACACATGTAGAAAGATTTTGAGTCCAATATAAAATAATGCACTATGTTTTATTCTAGAATTCTTTGTTTTCAGGTTTTAGATTCAAGTCTTCAATCCATTTTTGATTTATGTTTTGTGTATTGCATATCATAGTGATCAAGTTTTATTTCTTTGCTTCTGTCTGCCCATTTTCCCAATACTGATTATTGAAGATACTATTTCTTTAGTGTATGTCCTTTGATTCTTGGACATAATTTGTTTGTGGGTGCATTTCTGAGTTATCAATCTTATTCTAAGTCTATGCATATGAGTTGCTGATGCTTGCTTTTTCCCCAATATCATGTTGTTTTGATTACTGTAGTTATATTTCAGTTTGAAATCAGACAGTGTAATTCATCCAGGTGTTTCCTTTATTCTCAGAATTGCTTAAGGCATATGAAACTTTTCTTGTGATTACTCAGAAATTTTAGGGTATTTTTTATTGTATTTGTGTAAAAAAAAGTCCTTGGCATTTTGATAGACATCGTATTGAATATATGTATATATTGTGTGTCAATCACCTTTATAATCAATCACAACATTATGAAGGTAGAACTTAACTAAGATTTAAAAAACAGAAAAACATTAAAATGTGGAGGATAAAAATAATGCTAGTAAACAACAAAAACATTGCTGAACAAATCAAGGGAAAAAAAGAAAGTCCTTGTATAAAAATGAGAACAAATACAAAATCTATAAGGTAGAGCAAAAGCAATTTTAATTGGGATGATTAAACAATAACCTCCCACCCATGAAAATAAGAAATTTCTTTCTGCATAACCAAACTGTACAAACAATGGATGTAGCAAAATAATGAGCAAACATTTTAGCAAGAGAAAAGACACCTAAATGATCAGAGTATCAATAATTAAAGAAAAGATTAAATATCAAAAACTTTAATCAAACCCAGTAATGGTTTCAGTGAAACAAAAATAAAATTGATAAAATATTATCCATACTTATGAAGAAAAATGAGAATACAAATCAATAATATCAGAAATAATAGAGAAGCTACAGCATACATCACAGAAATACAAAGGATTTTAAGATGTTACAACAAAAATTTATACGCCAAAAGAATGGAAGCCCTTGAAGAAGTGGGCAAATTGTTACAAATACATAATCTCCAACGTGGAAGTGGAAAGAAGTAGGAAGTATGAATAGATTCTCACTAATGAAATTAAATATCTAATTAAACAAAAAGACCCCAAGAAATGAAACTTCAGGTCTAGATGGCTTCAAAGTTAACTACTACCAAATAATTAGAGATCTATAAACTTTACTTTTGAAATTACTTCAAAAATTTGCAGAAAAAAGAAAAGTTCCAACCACAACTTCAAGTTCAGTATCACACTACTTAGTAAAACAAGAGCAAATAAATTACAAATAAACTATAGGCCAATATTACTGATGAACATAGATGCAAAAATCATCACTGTAATGCTAGCAAATCAAATTAAACAATACATTAAATAATTATGCATTAAGATTAATTGTGTTTAATTCAAGGGATGCAAAAATGATTCCATATCCACAAATTGAACAATAGGATAGGTCACAATAACAAATTGAACAATATGATAGGTCACACTAACAAATTGAAATATAAAAATTATACAATCATCTCAATAGAGTCATAAAATGATGTGAAAAATATCAATCTCTATTTATGACAAAATTTATCAACAAAATGAGCATGGGAGAATATAACTCCACACAATAAAGATCATATATGACAAGTACACAGCTAGCATCATACTCACTGATTAAAAGTTGTATTCATTACTGTAAGAGCAGGAACAAGACAAGAATGCCCACTCTTACCACTTTTTATACAACATAGTATGGGAAATTCTAGCCATAACATTCTAAAAGAAAAATCAATAAAATATAGCTAAATAAGAAGTAAAACTATCAGTTGGTAAATGACACACTATAAATAGAAATCCTAAAGACGGCATCACAAAACTACTAGGGCTTAAAAATGGATTTGGTTAAAATTCAGAATACAAAATTAATATATAGAAATCTGTTGAAATTCTATACACTGACAGCAAACTGTCAGAGAATTTAAGGAAATTATCTCATTTATAATTGCATCAAAATGAATAAAATAACTAGAAATGTATGCAACCATGGAGGAAAAAGAACTGTACTCAGGAATCTATAAAACATTTAGAAAAGAAATTGAAGATAACACAAACAAATGAGTGGATACACTGTGTTCGCAGATAAGAAAAAAAATAATAACAATATTGTTTAAATGGCCACACTAGCCAAGAAAATATATAGATTCTATTCAGTGCATGTCAAAACACCAAGTGCATTTTCAAACAACTACAATAAATAATTCTAAAGTTTGTATGAAAATACAAAAGTGTTGATGTCACCAAAATAACCTTGAGAAAGAAGAAAGGGGTAGTATGATTGTCCCTGAATTTAAACTATACTAAAAATCTAGAATAATCAAAATAATACAGAGCCGGCACTGAACAAAGAGATTAAAGGAACATAATAGGATGCGTACTAGAAATCAAAGAAGACAATAATGGTGACTTCATCAATTACAAAGAAGTGAATATCCAGTGGGGGAAAAGACTATCAACAGGCAGATGAAAAGATGGTCACCATCACTAACCATCAGGGAAATTCAAATCAAAACTACCATGAGAATTTATGTCAGTCCTGTCAGTATGACAATTACCAAAATAACAATTGTATGAGGATGTGAGAAAGTCTAGTGTACTGTTTATGTGAATGTAAATTTGTGCAGGCACTGTGGAAAACAGTATGAAGATTCCTCTAACAATTACAAATGGAAATACCATATGATTCAGCAATTCCATTTCTGGATATTTATTCTAAAAATTATTAAACACAAATCAGAAAAGATACATTCAAACTATATTCACAGCAGGAGTACTTACAATAGCCAGGATATAGAAGCAAATTAATTGCCCAGCAATAGGTGATGGAAAAAGAAGACATTTTGTAATATTTACCTGCTAATGTAATAACTATACATTTATCTGTAAATTATTTACATATATATATACACATTATATACTTATGCATTATATATACACACACAAATAATAATAACACCATAGAATATTACTTAGCCATAAAAATAAAAAATCTTATAATTTGCAACAAATGGGTAGACCAAGAAGGTAATATTCTAAGTAAAATAAGTCAGAAAGTGAAAGACAAATGCTGAATGATTTTACTCATATTTGGAATTGAAAACAAATGAAGATAAGATAGAGAAGGAGTTATAGGTATAAAAACATACAGATTGTTGACAGAATGGAAAGGAATGGGGTCAGGAAAAATAAATAGTTGAGGAAAACTAAGAGAAAATTTCCAGTTCCAAAATAAATGATTCAGGATCATGAAATGTACAGTGTGGGGAAAAGTCAATAACTGTGAAATATCTTTGAATAACAACATATAACTAGAATTATTCTGGTGATCAGCTTGAAATAATAGTGCAGTTCAGTGCAGAAATAACAAATTTTATGTTGTGTAACAGGAACTAGCATAGTGTTTTTGATTAAGTACATTTTGAAAAAAGAAGAAAGATACTTATAGAAAAAGATATCACATATATGATTAACAGAGGCAGGGTTTGGGATATGAGAATTGGATTAAAGCAGTCAAATATACAAACCTCCAACTTAAAAAAAAAAGAAAAACTGTTCTAGGGATGTGATATTGTAACATGGTAAATATAATTATCAGTACTGTATGACATATATGGATGTTGTTAAGAGACTAGATCATAAGCATTCTCATTAACCACCCACAAATTATATTTATTTATTATGGTATCTAAATGATATACTGGCTTCTCCCTGAAGAGTATATGATATTTATTTCATGATGTATGTAAGTCAAACCATTGTCCTGTACATCTAAATTTACACAACACTTTATGCCAATTTTATTTCATCAAAATAGGAAGAAAAAAATTGTAAAGCCCTAATCAATTTTTTCCCTGTATATTGCTCCTGAAATTATTTTTGTCTTCAGGAAACTTGAGTCATGATATATGTATCCTAGGTAAAGATACTAATAAATAAATGATCCTTCCTAATAAATAATCTATAAATACATTAATAAAATTAGTGATTCCCCCTGTCTTAAACTTTCTCCAATATAAAAGACTACTGCTTCTGTAGGCATCAAAATTTGAGTCTGTCTCATTCATCTGAGATGAGAGAATGGATACAAAAGCTGAACCTGGCTAGTGCTTTTGCTGTGAGTCATAAAGTTCAGTGTCTCTGACCCAGGGTCTCCTGTCCCCTGACAGCATCTGTAAGAAAGGAAAACCTAGAAAGAGGACAGGGACAGTGTAGAGCCATTCAAGGACTATCACAGCAATTAACACCAAATTGGTGAAAGATTTAACCCCCAGTAGGCCTTGAGGCTCAGGATGATGAGAGATTTAATTTCTAGTTGATCTTGAGCTTCATTTTATGCCCATATTAATATATTAACATGGTGAATAACACACTCAGACACCATGGCAGTCCCAAGGCTAGCCATAAAATGTCAAAGAGTGGGAAATGTCCAACTTACTGGGAATTCCATCACATTTCCCTTTGAATGGTCCTTCCACTTATTAGCACATAAAGCCAACAAGCCCATAAAACCCAGAAACAGGAAACTTCATGACTGCCCCTCTCTCTCCTTTGGAGATGGCCCTCATTCTGTCTATGGAATGTGTACCCACTTTTAATCTGAGCACCCAACCCCCACATCTTGTGGCCTTTCTCTTGCCTGTCAATGTATCTCTTTGAATAATTCTACCTTCTCTCAACTGTAGCTCACTCTTGAATTCTTTCCTGAGTGAAGCCAATGACCCATAGTCAATGGGGCACATCCCAGGGTCTGAAGTGAGACCTGGGACACAACCCTTCTTATGCACCACATCTGTTTTCCTGCATTATATCTCTTGCACCCAACGACTGTGGCATTTATGTAAAGAAAGAGGGCTCAAAGGGCATAATTTTGATCTGCCTATTGATTTACAGCTCTCCTGTCTTCGGAGGGTGGCAGGATTTTCTCCGGTGCTGTGTAAATTCAAGTAGCCTTTAGGAGGCGGCTGATGCTGCCTGCAGGATCTGGCAGAGACCAGCTCTCTAGCCATGAAGGAGCCCACTGAGCCCAAGGTTTTCTCCCATCTTTCTTTCTTCATTCTCTCCTCTACCACTCTTTCTCTCTGGACTTGAGAAGTTGCACCAAGTGATCACTCGGACATCCAAATTAGACAACATGACAAGTAATTGGCAAGCTTATTGGGTGAGCTTCCCCTCCATGGCTCTTTTAGCTCAATTCCTTCTCTTCGCATGGTGATGGTCTGGTTCCGGGATACCAGAATTGCAAAAAGGTGCCCAAATTAGGGGACTCTGGGAGTTCCGCTTTAATTATTTGTGGCCTGGCCCTCCCCAAGTGTCCTCAGGGGATACGGCCTCATTACACCCATAGGCGGGAGTCGTGGGCAGGCCTTGCGGATCGTGGGATTTCACTCCTGAATGAGAGTTACCTACTAGTGCTCTGTTCATGGGTCACAGGTTTTAGCTTCCCTTGGTGGGGTCGCAGGTTCTCACACCCCTGAGCTAAAATTTCTGGCTAGTGTTCTCCACAAGTTGCAGGTTTCAGTGCCTCTGAGTGGGAGCCACAGGTGGACTCCCTTTGTGGGCCTACAGATCTCTGGTCTAAGAGGTATTGTGCCTATAGAATTCCTTTTCTGTTCTAGATTTCCAGATTTGGATGCTATTTGTTTCTCTTTCACAAAATATAATTTGCTTAGTTGACCCAGGACCTAGACCTCATCCTTCCCTCTAAAGGATTTAGACTCTGGGACCCTAGTCACATTTTCTATTTCTAGCCTTTGCTCCTTTCCTTATCTAGTCCAAGGGAGATACCTCAGGATCACGTATAAGACATCTAACTAAAATGGGGACAACTACAATTATCCCAAATACTCCCCATTAGGATGCATGATAGTAAATTGGAATAAGTTTAAAAAGGAAAGTTTAAAAAAAAAAGAAATTCATTTTCCTTTGTAATACTGAATGGCCCCAATACAAACTAGAGGACGAAGTGTGTCCAAAAATCTATTAATAAATGACAATACCACCTTGCAGCTAGGCCTATTTTGTAACAGAGGCAGTAAGTGGAGTGAAATCCCATATGTCCAGGTCAAAGAAAGTCCTGATGGAGATTCCTATGCAGCATCCCCTCAAAGCATCACTTCCCACATGAGCTTGATATTCTAGATGACCCCCTTATGAGTCCAGCTCTCCAAGGTCCACAGCCAGAAATTCCTAATTCCCCTAACTCTGAAGGGGAATAGTCTTCCCTACCATCTCCCTCACCAGAGGGAATTCCTGCCAGTACTAGTCGAAGTGGGGCCACATAACTACCTCCTACTACAAAACTCTGCCCCTTAAGGGCAGTGCCAGCTGGTGATGGAGGAAGAATCAGAGTTCATGTCCCCTTTTCTCTGACTGATTTGCCTACTTGCAAGGAGAAATCTGGATGTTTCTCCGAGGAACCTGGTAGGCTCATGGAGGAATTGGCCAGGCTAACAATGGCCTATAAGCTTATCTGATGGGACCTACAGGTCCTCCTTTCAACCTCCTGCACTTTAGAGAAAAACCAGGGTATATGCTGATAAACTGGCTGCCTGTTATCAGGCACACAGAATCTACCTTACAGGGGGAGATGCAATCCCTGACCAAGACCCCCACTGGAACTACCAACAATGAGGTAGAGGGCTTGAATGCAGAAGCCATATGGTAACTTAACTCATAAAGGGGATGAAAAATTGTGTTGTTAAGCTCATTAACTATGACAAAGTCAGAGAAGTAACACAGGAAAAAGATGAGAATCCAGCACTTTTGCAGGGCTGCTGAGTGGAGGCCCTAAAAAGTATAGTAATATTACCCCCAAAACCCCTGAGGGGGAAGTCCTAATAAATACCCATTTAATCACTCAGTCAGCCCAGACAGCAGGGGAAAATTACAAAAGTCAGCTATGAGACCCAGACCCCCATGAACCAGCTCATGGAGATGGTGTTTGGAGTATTTAACAATAGAGGCAGGGTTGAAGAGTAAAAAGGATCCAGAGACAACAGCAAAAGGCACAATTCCTTATGGCAGCCTTAATCTCTGCATCATCTCATGATTACTCTCCACAAAGACTCATGGCATAGACAGGATCCAGGATGCCTGGATAAGAGCCACCATCTTGCCAAAAAATGGACCTGTTTTAAGTATGGCCAAGGGGGCCACTGGAAAAATGAATGCCTCATGCATGGGGACAGTCCAAGGGGACCCTGCCTAATATGCAAACAAAAAGGCCACTGGACACAGGAATGCCCCCAGTCCCAAAAGGAGCTTGGGGCTCCCAAACCAATGATGGCTGAAATAACTGAAGACTGACAGGGCCCAGGACCCTCCCTGGCTCCCACAGGACAGAAGATCATTTCTCCAGAGGAGCCTCAGGTAACCCTTGATGTGGCAGGTAGAAAAGTTGTTTTCTTATTAGATACAGGATTTCCTACTCTGCACTGACTAATTTCCCTGGACTCTTGTCCTCCCAATCTTTTGTAGTAGCAGGGATTTACCGGAAGCCCCAAACCAAGCAATTTACAGCTGCCCTTTGCTGCCTGCTAGAAATTTTTACACTTACACATCAGTTTTTGCTCATACCTAAGTGACCCACCCCCATGTTGAAAAGGGATTTACTCATTAAATTCCAGACAAAAATTCTGAAATTCCTAGAAGCAGTCCAGCTTCCAAAAGAGGTTGCTGTCATACACCGCAGGGGTCACCAAAAGTGTAATTCTTCCCTTATAAAGGAAAATGCCCTCGTGACAAGACTGCCAAAGTTGCAGCCAGAGAACAACCAGTCTTGCAAGTTCTCCTACCTGAGGACCAGCCTCTCCCAATGGTGTCATCCTCTATACCTGAAGAGGTCAATTGGGCTCAACATAGGAGGCTAGAAAAGAATCCCTCAGGGTGGCTGGCAAAAAATAATAAGCTTCTTATTCCTGGGGACAAATAGTGGAAAACAATTAAGCATCTCAAGAACCCACCCACCCAGGGCGGGGCTCCATTCTCAGAGTAATTCCTCAAGTGTTCCTAGGCAAGGGACTGTCCCAAACTATTAAGGAAGTCATTAGGGCCTGTGAACTTTGGGTCTGCAATGACCCAGGGAGTCACCCTATACCACCACCCATACTCCGGCCCACACAGCATCGGGGAACTTATTCAGGGGAAGATTGGCAAATGGACTTTACCCAGATGACCTCTTGTAAGGGATGGAAATACTTATCCGTATTCATAGACATCTTTACAGGATGGGTAGAAGTTTCCCAACCAGAACTGAAAAAGCAATACAGGTGTCAAAATTGTTGCTCAAAAAAAAAAAAAAAATCACGGGATTTGGGCTACCAAAAACCTTACAGAATAATAATGGACCCTCCTTCACCGTCAGGGTGACTCAACAGGTTTTTTACCTCTTCCTGGAGGCCCCAATCTTCAGGGAAGGTAGAAAAAGCAAATCATGTTCTAAGGAGAACACTCGCTAAGCTATGTCAGGAGACTTCAGATGCCTGAGTCCCCCTTCTGCCTATAGCCCTTCTAAAAATAAGTACAGCGTCTAAAGGAACTTTAGAACTTAGCCCATTTGTAATGATGTATGGAGGGTCCTTTTTAACTTCAGATTTCCTGTTTGATAAGGAAACTCATCAATTAGTTTCCCACACTGTTAGCGTAAATCAACTTCAAGGGACTCTCCAAGAATATGGAAACAAATTGTTGCCCTTTCCCACAGAGGAAAAGGCTGAATTCCCTGTCCAATCATGGGACTTTGTCTAAAAACTTGGAAGGGAGGGTCCCCTGAGGACCAGCTGCAATCAATTGGAAGGGAACGTATCACGTACTACTGAGTACCCCAACTGCCGTTAAGCTATGAGGAATTGCTAGTTGGGTACATCTGTCTGGAATAAAACCTATAATTTATAAGCCCCAAAAGGAGAGAGGGGAGATCTACACTTGCAAGGCAATACAAAATTTCATGTACCTGTTTAAGAAAAAAACAAATAATATTGTGTAACAATGATTACAAATGTTTAACCATGACTTTTAAGCCTTTTTGTTGTTACAGACTGTCATATTGGTGTTACAATGGTGCTTAATCTTTAAGAAAATTCACCAAAGTCAATGAAAACAATGGATTACAGCAGCCCTACATCAGATGATGGCTATGCAAGGATTCCAGCCCAAACCCCCAGCCCTTGGATGCAAAAACAAAAGTCTATCCTGCTTCTGGGGCCCCTAGACTAGGCATTCAGAGATTTTTACTCCTTGATAGGCAGGGTCAACACCCATACTCAGCATGGAAGCAGTTTCAGAAGACAGACCTTCACCCCTCTGTAACCGCATAAGATTATGGGAGTAAAATCTCTGAGTGGTGAATGAGAGAGGAAGGGGGCAGCGCACAGCCATTCAAGGAATGCTACAGTAAATAACATCAAAATGGTGAAACATTCAACTCCTAGTAGGCCTTGAGGCTCAGGATGATGACAGATTTAACTTCTAGTGGATATTGAGCTTCATTATACACTGTAATATATTAACATGGTGAATAGCATGCCCACAGGCACTATGGCAGTTCCAAAGCTAGAGGAAACATATCTCAACATAAGTAAAGTCATTTATGACAGAACCACAGCCAACAAAATACTCAAAGATGAAGAAGTGAAAGACCACCCCCAGTTAAATTAAGGAATTTGAAAAGTATGCCAGCTCTCACCACTTCTATTAAACACATTATGGGAAGTCCTAGCCATAGTAATCAGACAGAAAAAATAATTGTTCAAATGGGATTGAAAGAAGTAGAACTGTTATTATTTTAGATGACATGATAATCTACATAGAGAAACCTAAAGTTTCCCCACACAAACACAATTAAAATTAATAAATAGATTTAGTAAGATAGCATGATACATGATTAATATACAAAAACTGTCACATTTCTTTACACTAAATGTGAAATATCAGAAAGGGAAATTTTTAAAATACCATGTGAAATCACATCAAAAAATGTAATACCTATGAATAAGCCAACATAATAAAATCTATAAAACACTGATAAATAAATTGGAAAAATGCAAAGAAATAGAAACAAATCTCAAGCTCTCAGTTGAGAGGAATTAATATGGTTAAAATATATATACTACAAAAGAAGTCTACTGATATAAATTGATCAGATCAAACTACCATGTTATTTTCCACAGAAATAAAAACAGTGCTAAAATTTATGTGGAACTGCAAAAGAACCAGGACTGGAAAGGAAACAATGAGTAAAATGAACAAAGTAGGAGGCATAACTCTCCCAGACCTCAGAATATATTACAAAATTACAGTAATCAGAACAGCATAATATTGGGAAAACAAACATCTAGATCACTGGAACAGAACACAGAGGCAGAGATAAAATATCACACCTATGGTCAATTAATCTATGAAAAAAGAAGCAAAAATATACAATGACTAAAAGACAGTCTTTTCAGCAAGTGATGTTGAGAAAGCTAGACAGCTAATATGTAAATCAATGAAATTAGAACACTCCCTCACATCATACAAAAATAAACTCAAAATGTTTTCAAGACCTGAATATAAGACATGACACAATAAAACTCCTAGAAGAAAACATAGGCAGAATGTTATCTGACATAAATTGTAGCAAAGATTTATGTCACTATCCCAAGCTAAAAACCATAAAAATAAAAAATAAACAAATAGGTCCTAATTAAACTTAAAAGATTTTACATAGCAAAATAAACAAAATAAAAGGACAAACTTCCAAATGGGAGAAAATATTTGGAAACAATGCAATCAACAAGGGGCTAATTTCCAAAATACACAAATAGCTCATACAAATCTATATCAAAAAATAACAAACAACCCAGCCAGAAAATGAGCAGAAAACAGCTCTTTAAAGAAGACATATAGATGGCAAAGAGTCAAATAAAAACACACTTAACATTACTAATTATTATACAAAGGTGAGACGAAAATAATATATTACCTCACTCTAGAGAGAAGGGTTATCAACAAAATGTCTACAAATAATAAATACTGAAGAGGTTGTGGAGGAAAAGGAATTCTCCTACACTGTAGGTGGGAATGTAAATTGGTGCAACCACTTTGGAAAACAGTGTGGAAGTTCCTTTAAAAAGTAAAAATAGACCTATCATATGATACAGCAGTCTCACTCCTGGGCATATAAAACATATAAATCCTGACAACAAAGAATCCTAGTATAAAACATAAGCAGTATACTCTGACATTTGACTTAGTTTTCTTCTACATATGTCTCCTCTGGCAAAAGACGCAGAAGCAAAACTAAAGAAATATAATTGTATCACACTAAACAGATTTACACTGCAGAGGAAATGATCAATAAAATGAAAAGACAGCGAACACAATGGGAGAACATGTTTGCAAACTACATTATCCAATCAAGTGTTAATATCCAAAATATATGGCAAACTCATACCCCACAACAACAACAAAAAAGATGAAACAACCCAATTAAAAAATGGCCATAGGAACTGAATAGATAGATTTGAATCAATTTTCCATAGAAAACATAGTTAGCTAAATGACACATGAAAATATGTTAGGAAAACAGTAAGCCAAAAAACAGCTATAACCTCACATCTATCAGAATGGCTCTCATCAAAAAGAAAATAAATAACTGTTGGTGAGTGTGGAGAAAAGGGAACACTTTGGACACTGTTGATAGGAATGCAAATTATTGATTCCATTGCATATATACATTAAATTTTTTCATCTATTTTTCTGTCAAGGGACGTTGGGTTGATTTAATGTGTTGTGGGTATCATAGAAGGATGTTGAATTATATACAATGCTTTTCTGCATCTATTGAGATGATTATGTGATTTTTATTTCTCATTCTATTAGTGTGGCATGTCACATTTATTGATTTGAATATTTTGAAGTACCCTTAAACCCAGGGATAAATCCCCTTTCTCATGGTGTGTGATAACCTAAATGTGTTGTTGAATTCATTTTGCCAGTGTTTTGTTGAGAATTTTGGCACATATGTTCATGAGGGGTATTATTCTATATTTTGCATATAATGTCCTTTCTAGCTTTGTTATGCAAGTAAAGCTGGGATCATAAAACAAGTATGGAGTCTTTCACCCTCTTCAAATTCTTGGAAGATTTGGGGAAGAGTTGGTGATAAGTTGTCTTCAAATGTATGACAGAATCCTCCAGTAAAGCCATCTTGTAAATTTTTCTGGTTTGGGAGGTTTGGATTACTGATTTACTCATACATACTTTTGGTCTATTTAACTTTCTAATTTCTTCTTAATTCACCATTGGAAGATATATGTTTCTGGGAATTTATCTTTTGTTCCAGGTCATTCAAATTGTTGGCTAGTGGTAATTTCTTATGATCCTATGTAACTCTATAACGTCAGTGGTAATGTCTTCTCTTTCCTTTCTAATTTTGAGTCATTTTCTAGTCAACCTGAACTTTTACCCATTTTATGATTAAAAGAAACAGAACTTAGATTTTTTTTATCTTCTCTACCATTTCTCTTGTCTCTAAGTTATTTAATGTACACTCATTTATTCAGGTTTCTTCTTTATTCCTTCCATTGTTTTCTCCTTCTATTGTTTTTCTCTTTATTCCTTCAATTATTTTTTAAGGTGTAAATTTAAGTAGTGTGACTTTGTATATATTTTATTATTATACTGTTATTATTTATTTAGTATGTATGTATGTATATATGTATGTGTGTATGTATATGTGTATGTATGTATTGAAGTACTTCCACTTACAATTTGTCAATCTATGGTGCATATCACAATGTCCCAGTCATATATTCATACATATATTTGTTTTCCTATTTTTTCTATTAAAGGTTATTAAATGATGTTTAACATAATTCCCTGTGTCATACAAAAGAAACTTTGAAAAATATCTATTTATATATACATTTGCTAACATTTATAAATCTCAACTCCCAAATATATCCTCCCCCAGCTTCTTTCCCCAGTAACCATATGAATGTTTACTAGATCTGTGAGTCTGTTTCAGTTTTGTAGATGAACTAATATTACCTTCACTCCACATATTTTTTTTTAGGTTCCACATATGAGTCATATCTTACGTATTTTTCTTTCTCTTTCTGGCTTACATAACTTAGAATGACAGTCTACAGGGACATCCATGTTGCTGCAAATATTATTGTTTTATCATTTTTTATGGCAGAGTTGTATTCTGTCATCTAAATATACCACAACTTCTTTATCTAGTAATCTGTTGATGGACAATTAGGTTGTTTCTATGTCTTGGCTGTTGTATATAGTACTGCTATGGACATTGGGGTGCAGGTGTCTTTTTGAATTAGGATTCTTTTTGGATATAAACCCAGAAGCAGGACTGCTGGATCATACGATGTTTTCTGTCTTTTGAGAGGTCTCCATACTGTTTTCCACAATGGCTACACCAAACAACATTCCAACCAACACTATAGGAGAGTTCCCTTTCTCCACACATTCCCCAGCATTTATTGTTTGTGGACATTTGAATGATGGCCTTTCTTACTGGTGTGAGGTGAAACTTCATTATAGGTTTGATTTGCATTTCTCTGATAATTAGTGATAGTGAGCTTTTTTTTTTCTTTTTTCTTTTTTATCTTTTGGCCATTTGTATGTCTTTATTGGAGAATTGCTTATTTAGGTCTTCTACCCAGTTTTGGATTGGGTTGTTTGTTTTTTTCCTATTAAGTTGTGTGAACTGTTTATATATTTTGGAAATTAAGCCTGTCAGTTGCATCACTTCTAAACATTTACTCCCATTCTGTAGGTTGTCATTTGTTTTGCTTATGGTTCCCTTTGCTGTGTAAAACTTTGTAAGTTTAATTACATCCCATTTATTACTTTTGTTCTTATATCCATTGCCTGGGTAGACCGTTCTAAGAAATCATTGCTAAAATTTACCTCAGAGAGTTTTGCCTATAATTTCTTCTAGGAGATTTACTATGTCTTGCCTTACATTTAAATCTTCAAGCAATTTTGAGTTTATTTTTGTGTTTGGAGTGAAGGAATGTTCAAATTCATTGATTTACATGCTGCTATCATTTTCCCAAAACCAGTTGGTGAAGAGATGGTCTTTTCTCTGTCATTTTCTTGCCTCCTTTGTCAAAGATTAATTGAACATAGGCCTGTAGATTTATTTATGAGCTCTCTATTCTGTTCCATTGGTCTATATGCCTGTTTCTGTACCAATAACATGATGTTTTGATTCCTATAGCTCTGCAAAAGTGTCTGGCGACCAGGAGGGTTATTCCTCCAGTCTCTCCTTTTCTTCATGATTGCTTTGGCAATTATGGATCTTTTGTGATTCCATATAAATCTTAGGATTATTTGTCCAAGTCCTAAAATGAAATATTCAGTGTGATTTGATAAGAGCTCGCATTAAATGTGTGGATTGCCTTGGGGAATATAGCCATTCTAACAATAATTTTTCTTCCAATCCAAGACCATGGAGTATCTTTTCAAACTTTAAATCCTTTTTTTTAATTTCCTCAATAAATATTTTGTAGTTCTCCATGTGCTAGTCATTCACCTCCGTGGTCAGATGTATCTCTAAGCATTTTATTCCTTTGGGTGCAATTATAAAAGAGATTGTTTCTATATTTTGTTTTCCTGTTGATTCACTGGTAGTTTAAAAAATGCAACTGATTTTTGTACATTATTCTTGCTAACTTTCCCAATTCCTTTATTAGCTTAAGTATTTTTCTTGGAGCTTTTACAGTTTTCTATATGGTCTCATGTATGCATATAGTGACAATTTTACTTCTTCTTTTCCAATTTGAATCATTTTATTTCTTTTTCTTGCCTGATTGTTGTGGCTAGGACTTCCAAGACTATGTTGAATAGAAATGGTGAGAGTGGGCAATCTTGTCTTGTCTCAGATTTTTGTGGGATGGGTTTTAGTTTTTCACCACTAAGTGTTTTGCTGGCTATATGTTTGTCATAAATAGCTTTCATTATGTTGAGATATGAATTCTTATCATAAACAGGTGTTAAATTTTATCAAATGCTTTTTCTGCATCTACTGAGATGATCATGTGGTTTTTGTCCTCTCTCTTGTTGATGTGATGTGTCACCATTGATTGATTGATTTCCATGTGTTAAACCATCCTTGTGTTCCTGGGATGAATCTAACTTGATCATGGTGTATGATCTTCTCTTACATGCTATTGGATTCTGTTTGCTAATAATTTCTTAAGGAGTTTTACATCTATGTTCATCAAAGATATTGGCCTATAATTTATTTTTTGGGTAGTGTCTTTGTTTATTGTAACAGGTTCATGTTGGCTTCATAGAGTGAGTTTGGGAGTACTCCCTCCATATCAATCTTTTGGAAGAGTTTGAGGAGGACTGGTATGAATTTTTCTTTGTATGTTTGGTCAAGTTCCCCAGCGAAGCTGTCTTGTTTTGAATTTTGTTTGCGGAGTTTTTTTTGTTTTATGGATAATTATATTCCATTTCTGGTGATTAGTCTGTTCAAGTGGTCAGTTTCTTCTTGATTCAGTTTTGGTGGGCTGAATGTTTCCAGAAACTTGTCCATTTCTTCTAGGTTATCCTGTTTGTTTCCATACAGTTCATGGTATTCCCTTACGATATTTTGCAAATTTATTGTACTCTTTGTAGTTTCTCCATTTTCATTTCATATATTATTTGTGTTCTGTCTGTTTTCCTCTCAGTGAGCCTGTCCAGAGTTTTGTCAATTTTGTTTACTATTTCAAAAAAGAGTTTGATTGATTTTTTTCTATTTTTTAGTCTCTATTTCAGTTCTTTCTTCCTTGATCTTTATTATTACCCTCTTTTTGCTGACTTTTGGTTTTGTTTGCTCTTTTTTTTCATGATTATTTTAGATAGAACATTAGATTATTTATTTGAAATTGCTCTTTTATTTGGAGGAAGGACTTGTCACTATGAACTTCCCTCTTAAGACTGCTTTAACTGTATTCCATAGACTATGTGTTGTGTTTTTTGTCATTTTTCTCAAGATATTTTTTAATTTCTCCTTTTATTTTATCATTGCCTGCCTCTTCCCCCTTTTTTAGCAGAATGTTGTTTAGTCTCCATGCTGTCATTTTTTTCTCCCTGGGTTTTCTGTGATTGACTTCTAATTTAATAATTTTGTGGTCAGAAATGATGCTTAAAATAATTTCTCTATCTTCTTAAATTTGTTGAGGCTTCTTTTGTGCTTAAGTACATAATCTTTCCTAGAAAATATTCCATGTGCACTTGAAAAGGTTGTATATTCTATTTTGGAGGAATGTAATGTTTTGAAAATATCAGCCAAGTCCAATTGCTTTATTGTATCATTTAGTTTCTTTGTTGCCTTATTAATTTTCTGTCTGGAAGACAAGTCCAGTGATGGTAATGGGGTGTTAGAGTCTCCTACTATGATTGTGTTTCCATCAATTTCTGCCTCTACATCTGTTAGTATTTGCTTTAAGCATTTAGGTGCATCTATATTGGTTGCATATAACATAATGAGTATAATAATCTCATTTTGTATCGTTCCTTTAATCATTACATCATGTTCTTCTTTATCTTTCCCTATGGCCTTTGTTTAGTCTATTTTGTCTGAAATCAGTATTGCTATTCCTGTTTTCTTGTCATGTCCATTTGCATAGAATATCTATTTTCCATCCTCTGACTTTCAATCGATGTGGGCTCTTCGTCCTAAAGTGGGTCTCTTGTATGTTTCATAATGTAGGTTCTTGTTATAGTATCCCAACTTCCACTATATATCTTTTTATTGAAGCATTTAGTCTATTGACATTTATGATAATTATTTATAGATGTGTTTTTATTGTCATTTTGAACTTCATTTTCCACTTGATTTTTTATTTCCTTTTTGTTCATTTCTTCTTCTTTTTGTGGTTTGATAATTTTTCTTTTATGTTGGTTTCTTTTTGGCTTTGTGACTTTATTGTAAGCTTTTGCCTTAGGGTTACCCTCTTTTGTATGTATATTGAACCATTACTATAACTGTTTATTTTAATTGATAGTAATACAAGCTCAAATCTATCCTACGGAAAACAGAAGGAAAAAGAAAATATTCTGTATTGTCCTGCTCCACTCTAACCCTTAACGATTTTGATGCCCTGTTTACAATATCATGTTTATTCTGTTGTAAGTCACTGTAGTTATTACCTTTTCAAATATGCTTTTCTCTTTTTGATAGCATCTTGCTTCTTTTCTATTTAGAGTAGGCCTTTTATTATTTCTTTTTGTGTTGTTAAATTCTTTTAGTTTTTGCTTGTGTGGAAGCTACTTATCTCTCCTTATATTCTAAAGGATAGTCTTGCTTGATAAAGTATCTTAGGTTACAGCTTTCTGTCATTCAGGACTTTGAATGTATCTTATCACTGTCTTCTGCCTGCCGTATTTGTGTAGTCAACCTGTTTACATATATATATATTTTTATATAAGTATATAATTTTATATATATACACACATAATTATATATATATATATAAAGAATACCTAGAAATAAAGTTAACCAATAAGGTGAAAAATCTATACATTACAAACTAGAAAACATTGATGAAGGAAATTAAAATTGATCCAAAGAAAAGAAAAGATATCTTACATTAATGATGTGAAATAATGTTGTTAACACATCCATACTACCCAAAGCAATCTACATTTAGTGTGATTCATATCAAAATACCATGACATTTTTCACCTAAATTGAACAAATAATTTCAAAATTTATATATAACCACAAAGACCATGAGTTGCCAAAGCAATCTTAAAAAAAAATTAAATGTAATAGTATAATGTTCTCTGATCTGAAACTGAGCATAAACAAAGTCATAGTAATTAAAACAACATGATACTGGCTCAAAAACAGACACGTATCAATGGAAGAGAATAGAGCAACCAGATATAATCCCTCACACCTATGGTCAATTAATCCATGAAAAAGGAAGCAATAGTATAAAATGAAGAAAAGACATTATCCTCAATAAGTAGTGCTGAGAAAATTGGACATGTAAAAATAGATAAGAATATTTCCTCACATCATGTACAATCCATGAGCACAGAATATCTTTCCATTTATTTTTGTTTTCTTAAATTTCTTTCATATGTAATTTACAGCTTTTATGTTTAGATCTTTTATTTCATTTATTAAATTTATTCCTAACTCTTTTATTCTTTTTGATATTATTGTACATACAATTGTTTTCCTAATTTCTCTATCTGATAATGTGTTGTTAGCATATAAAAATGCAGTTGATTTTTGTATATTGATTTTGTATTCTGCACATTTACTAAGTTTGTTCATTATTTCTAACAGTTACTTAAGGAGTTTTTGGAGTTTTCTATCTATGTATGACTATGTCATCTGGAAACAATTTTATAGCTTTTTTACATGTTGGATATATTTTATGTTTTTTCTTGACCAGTTGTTCTGGCTAGGAGTTCTAATAGTGTAATTTAGAACTTGTGAGAATGAGCTACTTTTGCTTACTACTGGTCCAGAGGAAAACCTTCCTGTATTTTAACACTGAGTTTGATGTTAGTCTCATTGGTTTTTTATGTATGGTTTTTATTATTTCTAGTTTCATTCTATATAGAGCTAATTTGCTAAGAATTTTTTGTAATACAATTATGTTAAATTTCACCAATACTTTTCCTAAATCTATTTTTTATTCCTTGTTTTTTAAAGGATGGTATCACATTTATTGATTTTCATGTGTTAAATAGCATTTCTGTATCAGGAATAAATCTCAGTTAATTATAGTTTATAATACTTATAACATGCCATGAATTCAGTTTTCTAATATTTCATTTAGAATGGAATATAGATATGAGGCCAATATGGCGGAGTAGTAGGACACTCATAGCTCATCCTCTCCCACAGATACACCAATACTCACATCCACAGACCCACCCAGCCAACCAGAGCACCTGCAGAGCTCTGACAGAACATTGTCCTCTTCAAAAGACAAAGACGCCAAAAATCTGGTAGGAGAAAGAAAAAAAAAAGAAAAAAGGCAAAACAGTGTGGGACCTATCCTGTGGGGAGGGAGTGGCAAAGGAGGACTGGTTCTCACTCGCTGGTTCTCCCCATCTCCAACCAAGAGGCCAGAGGGACAGAGAGGGAGACTCTGAGTCTCAGATCTGTACGAAACAGCCCTTGACCAACAGAGCTAAGTTAAGTGGGCACAGAGAGTCCCTGTGACACCCAGCCCAAGACCCGAGCCAGGAGTTGTGGGCCAGGACAGGCTGCCTGAGCTGGGCAGAGGATGAGGGCAGCTGCACTTAGTCATCCATGGGGGACTGCAGGGTGCTGTGCAACATGGATTAGTGGGTGCACAGGGCAGAACAATCAGCGACCTCCATAAAACTTCACTGCTGATGTGCCCTGGGAGGAAGGGTTCATACCCCCATCTCTGAAAACCCTAGGAAGATTTTCAGTGAGAAGAGGCAGGTCTCAGTCACAACCATCATACACTCCAGTGCTTGGCGCCCAGGTGGGTTGGGGGCAAAACCTGAACCCATGCCTGGGGGATTGGCAGCATCAAAGGCCAGTGACTTGTTTGCAGCCCAAGTCAGATGGGATCCTTCTGCCTTGGTGCCTCGCAAAGTCCACACCACCAGGACAAACAAGGAGCTGAGTTTGGAAAAGGAGCAGGGACAAGGCTGTTCCATGGTCTTCCTGGGACCCGACTGTGGAGTGCCGACATGGGTAGGAGTGCGTGGCAGTGTGGAGCACACAGCAGCATGGAGTGTGAAGCAACACGTAGCTGTGGAGTGACTGGCAGCAGGACATGGAGGGTAGTCCCCTGCCTTTCCCACAGGAATGCTTTGCTGGGAGGGGGCATGATTTGCTTGCCGACAGGCACTGGGAGAAACACAGAGGAGGGCACCAACAGAGGGCTTCTGGAAACAGCAAGCTGAGTTCACAAAACAGGGTGAAGACAGAAAGACTTCTCATTAAGAGCACACAGTCTCCAACAGAACACCCCCTCCCTTTTTTTAATGTGTTTTTACCTGTTGTATTTTCTATTACCTTTTTAATTTTTACTTTTTAAGTGATTATACACCCTCTCAGTTTTAATCCCTTTTAAATTTTCTTTTAAAATAATATTAGTATTTTAAAAAATCCACGTCATGTCATTTTTATCTCTCTTGGATTTGATCTCCTGTTACTGATTATACACAGGTTTCAAATACATTTTGTTCTATTTTCTCCTTTTTTAATGGTTTTTAAGCGATGTCTCAACCCGATTGCTATTTTGCTTTAACTTGCTCTTCAGTTATTCATTATACACTGTTTTCAAATATTTTTCCTCCCCTTTTTCAGAATTCTCTCTTTCTCATATTTTTTATCTGTTCTTTTTTATTACCTTTTTAATTTCTACTTTCTAGCAATTGTATATGCTTCCAGTTTTAATTCCTTTTTAATTTTTTTATTCCTAAACAATTATAAGTGCTTCTAGTTTTAATTCCTTTAAAATTTTTCTTTTCAATTAGTTATATAATTATTTTTAATAAAGTCCACCTGATTTCATTTTCATTTCTTTTGTTTTGATCTTCTGTTATTGATTTTATGTAGGTTTCAAATATCATTTTTAGAACTTTCCCCCCTTTTTTTTAAGGGTTTCTAAAAAAGACTTCTCAACTCGAATGCTAGTCTGATTCAAATTGCAATTCTATAATTGATTATACACTGTTTTCAAATCTTTTGTTTCTCCCTTCTTTTAAAATTCTCTTTCTCTCTCTCCTTTTTTGATTTTTAAAGTTTTATTCTTACATAGGCATTAAATACATAAATAAATAAAATAATTTAATGACCACAATAGATAATGGAAACTCCATAAGCCACAGTGTCAGAGAGATATGAGCAAGATGAAGAAGCAGAGAAACCACTCCCAATTAAAAGAACTAGAGAAATCCCCTGAAAGAAGAATTAATGAAATAGATATCAATAGCCTACTAGATCAAGATTTCAAAAAAGGAGTGATCAAAGTATTGAAGCAACTAAAAGAGATAGTGTTTAGAGATAGAAAATATGTCAAAAATAAATCAAATCTACTAAGAAGATCAAGTAGAATTGGTAAACTCATTGGCTGACATGAGAATGGATCTAAAGGCTATGCAAAGCAGACAAGATAATGCAGAGGAACAAATTAGTGACCTAGAAGACAGGACAACAGAAAACACCCAATCAGTATAACTGTAAGATAAACAAAAAAAACAACATAAGGGACTAATGGGATAATACAAAGTATGCCAATCTACACATAATAGGGGTCCCAAAATGGAAGGAAAATCAAAGAGAATTGAAAAGGTATTGGAAGAAGTGATGACTGAAAATTTCTCAAACTTAAAGAAGGAATCAGATATCCAAGTATAGGAACTTTAAAGGGTCCCAAACAGGAAGAACAAAACAGACCCACAGCAACACATATCATAATCAAGATGGTCAGAGTCAATGATAAGTGATCCTAAAGGCAGCAAGAGAAAAGAAAAGAGGGAGCTACATGGGAACCCCCATAAGGCTCACAGATGATTTTTCTACACAAACACTACAGGCCAGAAGGGAGTGGCAAGATAGATTCAAAATCTTGAATGAAAAAATGATGCAGCCTAGGATACTTTATCCAGCGAGGCTATCCTTTAGGATAGAAGGAGACATAAAGAATTTCACAGACAAGCAAAAACTACAAGATCTTAGCAACACTAAACCCATGCTAAAAGAAATGTTGATAGGTCTACTCTAAATAGAAAAACAGAAGGATGCTACAGAAATGAGAATCTCATAACTGGAAGATGATAACTAATGAATTACAAATAAATTAAAAGCAAAATTGTAAAAGAAGACATCTAAATCATTAAGAGTGGAAGAGGAAAGCAAGAAGACATGGATATTTTTTCTTCATTTTTTATTTATTTATTTTTTTGTTCTCGGTAGGATGGGTTTGAGATATAGTAATGGGCTAATAGACTAATATAAGAGGGTAACCACAAGTCAAAATCTTACAAGGGAGCCATAAAAACTAAATAAAAGCCATGATAATACAAGGGAAAATTACCAAACCACAAAAGGAAGAAGAAAGGAACAAACAGGAAATACCAAATCAACTGCAATGATAAGTTCAAAATGGCAATAAACACACATCTATCATTAATTACTGTAAATGATAATGGACTAAATGCTCCAGTCAAAAGACATAGAGTGGTAGACTGGATAATAAAGCAAGAACCTTCAATATGATGCATACAGGAGACCCACTTTCGGGAGAAGGACACATAGTTTGACTGTGAAAGGATGGAAAAGGATATTTTATGCAAATGGAAAAGCCAAAAAAGCAGTTGCAAATACTGATTTCAGACAAAATAGACTTTAAAGCAAGGACCATAAAAGAAAGATAAAGAAGGACATTTTATAATGATTAAAGGAGTGACACAAGATGAGTATATGCATCCAATATAGGAGCACCTAATACATAAAACAATTACTAACAGAGATAAAAGGGGATATTGATGTGAATTCAATCATAGTTGGAGATTTTAACACTGCATTAACATCACTAGACAGATCTTCCAGACAGAAATAAAATACAGCAACAGAGAAATTAAATAATACAATAGAAAAATTAGATTTGGTGGATATTTTCAGAGCATTACACCCCACAAAAATAGGATATACATTCTTCTAAAGTGCACATGGAATATTTTTTAGGATTGATCGTGTACTTGAGCAAAAAGGAAACCTCAACAATTTTAAGAAGATAGAAGTTACCTCAAGCATCTTTACTGACCATAATGCAATGAAACTAGAAATCAATAATGGAGAAACAAAGGAGAATAAAATGGAAATATGGAGATTAAATAATGTGCTATTAAAAAGAATTGGTCAATGAGGAAATCAAAGCTGCAATTTATAAAAGTACCTTGAGACAAATGAAAATGAAAGCACAACTACACAAATTTATGGGACACAGAAAAGGCAGCATTAAGAGGGAAGTTTATAGTGATACAGGCCTTCCTCAAAAAAGATGAACAATCTCAAATAAACAATATAACCCACCAGCTGAATGAACTAGAAAAAGAAGAAGAACAATAACAAGAACAACAAAAAAAAACCCCAAGAGGCATCAAAAGGATGGCAATTATATCAAGCAGGGAAGAAATAAATAATATATATATATATATGTATAAAATAAAGATTTTTATATATATATATATAACATCAATCAAACCAAAAGCTGATTTTTTTCAAAAAAAAAATAAAATTGACAAGCTTCTGACCAAACTCACAAAGAAGATAAAAGAGAGAGCACAAGTAAGCAAAATAAGAAAGGAAAATGGAGAAATTACAACAAATAACATAGAAATACAGAATATCATCTAGCAATATTATGAAAAAATATATGGAACCAAACTGGATAACCTAGAGGAGATGGACAAGTTTCTGGAAATATACTTTCAACCAAGACTGAAACAAGAAGAAATTGATCACTTGAAAAATCCGACCAGTAGAAATGAAATTGAAATAGCAATAAAAAAATCTCCCTACAAATAAAAGTCCAGGACAGGATAACTTCACCAGGGAATTCTAACAAACATACAAAGAACTCATACCAGCCCTTCTCAAACTCTTACAGATGATGTAAAAGGAGTGAATACTTCCAAACTCACTCTATGAAACCACTATTTCCCTGATAGCAAAACAAGGCAAAGGCACTACCAAAAAAGGCCAATATCACTGATGAATATAGATGTCAAAACCCTCACCAAAATATTAGCAAATAGAATGCAACAAAACATTAAAAATGATTATACATTATGACCAAGCAGGGTTCATCCCAGGGACACAAGGGTGGTTCAACACACAGAAATCAATCAATGTAATACATCACATCAACAAGAGAAAGGACAAAAAAAAATGATCATCTCAATCGATGCAGAAAAGCATTTGATAAAATTCGACACCCATTTATGACAAAAATTCTCACCAAAGTAGTTATACAGGGAGCATATCTCAACATAATAAAAGCTACATATGACAAATCTACAGCCAGCATAGTACTCAATGGTGAAAATCTCAAAATCTTCCTACTAAAATCTGGGACAAGACAAAGATACCCATTATCACCAATCCTATTCAACATAGTCTTGGAAGTCCTAGCCATAGCAATCAAGAAAGAGAGAGAAATCAAAGGGATCCAAATTGGAAAAGTAAAGACAAAATAGTCACTATATGCCGATGACATGTTACTATATATAGAAAACCCTAAAAGGTCTACACAAAAACTACTAGAGCTGATTAAAGAATTCAGCAAGGTAGCAGGTTACAAGATTAACGTTCAAAAATCTTTTCCATTTCTTTACACTAACAATGAATCAACAGAAAAAGAAAGTAAAGAAAAAATCCCCTTTACAATAGCATCCAAAATAATAAAATACCTAGAAATAAATCTAACCAATGAGGTGAAAGAATTATACACAGAAAACTATAAACCATTGATGAAGGAAATTAAAGAAGAATTGAAAAAATATCCCATACACTTGGATTGGAAAAACTGATATTGTTAAAATGGTCACACTGCCCAAGACAATCTACAATTTTAGTGCAATACCTATCAAATTACTCAGGACATATTTCACAGCAGTAGAACAAATCAAATAAAACTTATATGGAACTATCAAAGACTTAGAATTGCCAAATTATTACTGAAGAGAAAGGAAGAGGATGGAGGAATAACTCTCCCAGACTTCCGAAAATACTATACAGATACAGTCATCAAGACAGCATGGTACTGGTTCAAAAACGGACGTGTAGAACAATGGATCAGAACAGAGAGTTTAGAAATGAACTGACGAACTTTTGGTCAACTAATCTTTGACAAAGGAAGCAAGAATATACAATAGAATAAAGACAATAGAATAAATAATAAATATACAATAAATAAAGCAAGTTGTGTTGGGAAACCTGGAAAGCAGCACGTAAAGTAATGAAGCTAGAACACTCCCTTACACCATACACAAAAATAAACTCAAGATGAATCAAAGACATAAGACAAGATAAAATAAAATTCCTAGAAGAAAATATAGGCAAAACTTTATCTGACATACATCTCACAAATGTTCTTCTAGGACAGTCTACCCAAGCAATAGAAATAAAAGCAAGAATAAATAAATGGGACCTAATGAAAGTTAGAAGCTTCCGCACAGCAAAGGAAATCATAAGTAAAAAAAAAAAAAGACAACCTACAAAATGGGAGAAAAATTTGGCAAATGAAACTGACAAAGTCTTGATCTCCAGAGTATTTAAGCAGGTCATTAGACTTAAAAAGAAACATCCAATCAATCCAATCCAAAAATGGGCAAAAGACCTAAACAAGCAATTCTCCAAGAAAGACATACAAATGATCAATAGGCACTTGAAAGATGCTCAATATCACTAATTATCAGAGAAATACCAATCAAAACTTCAATGAGATATCACCTCACACGAGTCAGAATGGCCATCATTCAAAAATCCACAAACGACAAATGCTGGAGAGGCTGTGAAGAAAGGGGAACCCTCCTACACTGCTGGTGGGAATGCAGTTTGGTGCAGCCACTGTGGAAAACAGTATGGAAATTCCTCAAAAGACTAGGAATAGACTTACCAGTTGACCCAGGATTCCCGGTTCTGGGCATATATCCAGAAGGAACCCTACTTCAGGATGACCCCTTCACTGCAATATTCATAACAGCACTGTTTACAATAGCCAAGACATGGAGACAGCCTAAATGTCCAACAAAGGATGAGTGGATAAAAAAGAGGTGGTATATTTATATAATGGAATACTACTCATCCATAAAAACCAACAACATAACAACATTTACAGCAACATGGATGCTCCTGGAGAATGTCATTCTAAGTGAAGTAAGCCAGAAAGAGAAAGAAAAATACCATATGAGATCGCTCATATGTGGAATCTAAGAAAAAAAGTAACAAAAACAAACAAACAAAGCATAAATACAAAACAGAAATAGACTCATAGACATAGAATACAAACTTGCGGTTCCCAAGGGAGTGGTGGGTGGGAAGGAATAGACGGGATATCAAAATTGTAGAATAGATAAACATTATACTGTGAAGTACAGAGAAATATACACAAGATGTTACGGTAGTTCACAGAGAAAAGAAATATGGCAATGAATATATATATGTTCGTGTATAACTGAAAAATTGTGCTCTACACTGGAATTTGGCCCAACATTGTAAAATGATTATAAATCATAAAAAAAATTAAAAAAAGAAAGAAAGAGCAGCTAATCACAAATCCAGTATGAGTCAATATTTTTTAAAGGAAAGATCAGATTTGAAAACTTCAGTTTTCAAGACAACCAGCACCAAAGAAACTATCCATTTGTGTTTCATATTTAATTCTTGAAATCTATCTTAAATCATATAATACCAAAAATACTACTGGTAGTTTGAGGAGAGGGACTTTATTTTTGAAAAATTATAGATGATGATATCTTTCATTCAAATGTAAACTAAAACACATAAAAATCTACATGTAAAAACTCAACATGGTTATATATCCCGATTCTTTTTCTTTAAAAAGAAATTGATTGGTTTATTAAAATGCTGCTTTTAGAGAAAAAAAGAACAGAATATACATATACTGAAAGAAAAATTTACATTATAGCTTGAGTACACATTTATCTATTTAAAAATATTTTACGTCTCATTTTGAATTTGGCTTACATTAAATGGAATTTATTTCTAAATAAAGAACATAAATTTTGGTAGAATTTGATTTACTACATTTTACTAATACAGAACATGGCTATTATTTACACCTAATGCAGAAAACACTAGCCTTAAAATGCCATGTTATACTAACAGTGCCATCTGTTTCAGGACTGAGAGAGAAATTGCTTCCTAAAATGTATTTAGCTGATCTTTTTCACCCCACCTCACATAAATTGTTATGTATTAATTTGTTTGTTTGTTTGTTTCCCCCTTAATAGAAGCACTGGGGACTCAACCCAGGATCTTGTGCATAAATGTATTTATCAACATCAGTTTGGAATACTTAACAGAAGACATAAAAATACATATTATAAAAATGACTCGGAATTTGTTTCTTCTAGGGACTGAAAAACCTGAGTGAAAGAATGGCAAAAATATGGTTATAAGTATAAAATAAGATAGCATCTTTTGTAAGTTTAAATTAGAATTTTAAATTACATTTGTTTTACTTATAACATTGAATTATAAATGATATTGTTAAATTCCCCCCTTTGTGATTTCTTAAAGTTGATTGATAATTTTAATCTAATTTTATTTCATAAATATTTACCATTTCTTTACAAACATACCAAATAAACTGATATTTATTCTGCTCATGTATGTATTCTGAATATGGAGCTACTTAATGTAAAATAGACAGATAAATAATTACTTCCATCTTCAAATCAAGTTATGTTTCATTTTAATCACAAATGATAATGAAATAGTTATACCATTTCTGCCTAGGTTTTATACAAGTTTCACTTCAAATTCCAAAATTTAAAATTATTTTATTTATTTTGTGCATTATTTATACTCTGTTCATTAATCTGGTATAAATTTGTGTGCAAAAGGAAGGAGATTGGTTTTATTTCATGGACCCCAAAATTAATTTATTTAAAAGATTTTGTGGGAATAATATTTGCAGATCAAACTATAAAAATAAACATCCTATATGTTTTGTTGTAACTGGATGAATGAGAAGTAAACCCTGACTAGATGTTGTACTTGGGTTGCTAGGAGACCAAACATTTTGTGACATCACAGCTACTCAGGTTGAGAACCATTGTGATGGCCTAGGCAGTTTATCTGTGTAGACCTGCCAGAGCAGTGTTTGAAACAGCAGTATTCAAAACCATGCAGATTAGAAAAGTAGCAGAAGAAAAAGTTATTTAAGATGGCAAACATTTCTTCAGATATTCAAAATTTGTCTGCTAAAGATGGACCAACTGGTTCAGGAAATTCCAGTGGATCTCTATTGTGTGATCAAACATTCACCAGGGAGTTGGACTTGAGGTCTATGATTGAAGAAAATGCTTTTCAGGCTTTGTCTGAATAATCCTTGATAAAAAGTCCACATTACACACTTTGTGTCTCTGAACCAGGTGAGCATAATGATTTTCGTTCTCTGACATTTCCAAGAAAACTCTGGAAAATAACTGGGAGTGATCAACTTAAATCCATTTGGTGGAGTGAGAATGGAACTTCTATAGTGATTGACAAAAATCTCTTTAAGAAAGAAGTTTTGGAAAGAAAACCCCTTTCAGAGTATTTGAAACTGGATGCATGAAAAGTTTGGTTAGACTGTTTAACCTTTATGGGTTTAGTAAAGTGTGGCAGAATTTTCGAAGATCTGCTTGTCTAGCTGACTTTCTGGCAGGAGAAAAACAAACCTCAGTTTTAGGCAAGGTATTAAAAAAATTTAGTTACCCCTTTAGAACATATATATAGAATTTTATCATGTACATCAATCTATGGTAATATAAATGTAAAACAAGGTTTTGAACATTATATAAAACTACTAAGGCTAAAATTAATTATTTTTTCTAAAAAAATTTTGTGCACTGATTTTCTAGATTATGAGAAACTTTTCTAGCAACTATGAATCTTATCAGAACTCTAAATATATTAAAACTGCTTTCTAAAAGTGGCATTCACTGTTATTGTAAGTGCTAAGTTTTTAAACTTGAGGACTATACTATTTAAATTTGTGTCTTCCAATAAGAAATTTCAAAAGATAGTAAATAATGTACATATTTTGATGATATTATCTTTTTTATAGGAAACTTGAAATCTGAGGTTTTACAGGTGAGGCTTATTGAAGTCTTGTATTTTGCTTTAGAATATACTAAAAACTTTGTTTTCATTTTAGTTGCTGTTCTATCATAATTCAAATTTTAAATGAGACTGTTCCCAAATTTTAGTAAGAATAAAAAGAGTTGGGATTAAAAATTCTTCTCCAGTATCTTCATCAGCTCAAGATTTCAAAAAGAGTCACTTGAAAGCAGTGGGTAATGTTGATAATCATAATTCTGGTTTTGTGGCTGGCACTAGTGGAGAAAGTGTATTTTCAAACTCTACACATTTAAGTATGTCTATAATAAAGAAGCCCTCGACAAGTCAGATAATTGTTAATACAACTACCCCAATCAGAGGTGATTTTTCTTCTCCATCATCGATGCCAGTTAGACCACCAGAACAAATTGTAGTGGATCAACATGCTATTTCAAATCAGTTGACCACTTTTCACCTGTACTCACAAAGCAGCTACACTGAAGCAAATGACCGCACTATGAATTTCATTACAACTAACAGCTTCTACTTTTAAGTACTGTATTGTATCTCCTGTACAGAGCAATTATTTTGGACTGATGGTGGAGCCTTGTACTTTTCCAAGTAGATATCACCACATATCAGCTAATGAAGGTTCTTTTTCTAACCTTCAACCAGAAAGCAACCCATGGTTTCTAGTGCCAGTGATAGCTGATACATCAGCTGCCTCTCTTTCAAGGCCATCACATCAGCCATCTTTAGTATAAGAACGTCATCCTAATTACAACTGATCTACCAAAGGACTGTCAGGTTATGCAGGATAGCAAAGATTAAAAGTGATGTTGGCATATATCAACAAATGCTTGCAATTCTTTTATTTGAACAATAAATATACATGTGTACCTGTATCTTCTTTATTTTTTTTAAAATAGAGTTAAGAGTAAAACGGGAGACTAAGTTACCACTTTAAAATAAGATATTTGATTGACATGGTCATTTGATGTAATCATTTGGGAATAAATTTAAATAATTGTTTTTAAGGAAGAAGAGAAAATGGAAGCTTTTGGAAAAAGAATATAAAATGGAGAGAGGAAAATGTTATAAATGATTTCAGAATCATCATAAAAAGAAGTATAATTGCTAAATTAGGATAGGTTGGAACAGGAGATAAATGCAGGAAGCTGCCCAGGAATAGTGTTCTCTATCATGTCATCATTGGAATTATGAAGTTCACAGGATGTAGTCTTAGATGACAATTTCAGCATGTTGTAGAACTTAAAAATTTTATGCATGGTCCTTTTTCTTCTGTTGTGAAAACATTCCAGTTTGTGCTTTTGTTTCTTCCTTTAAGGAGTCTACACTATATTTTCTAATGAATATTTTATGTTTCTTTTTGGTTCCAGCCAAAGACATGCTTAATTTCTTATGGTGGAGTTTAATGCCTTTTAAATTCTAAGTTCAAGATCAATGTATTTTAATGAGCCCTATATAGATCTGGCATCTCTCTACCTTAGCATATCTTTGTTTCACTCTATCTGGAGATATATTCAAACAAAATCTTTTCAACCATGTTTACTCCCATCTCACAATTTTTACCCCAGCTCTTCCCTGGGGTTAGAATTTCCTCCCTTTGCCTACTCAGACTTTCCCAGTTTCAGCACAGAAATCAGCCCTTCCAGATGTTTTCTGTCTATCCCTGTTTCCTTGTCTAACTTTATCAGCAGAGTTAGCACAACACCTGCAAAATGACATATTTTAGTATTTATTGAACAAACAATTCATGTAGACTTTAAGTAAAATCTACTTTTCCAAAACAAATGAATGTCCCATTGGTTTCAAACTGTTACTTTTTGGGCTTCACTCTTCACCATAAACTAGCTCTTTTCATAGCCCTAGGGTGAGTCACTCTTGAGACAGGAAGTGAAGTTAGGTTTAGGAGACTATTATTTTCTCCTTAATTCATGCCTCCAGAGGCCTAAACCATCCCATTCACATTTGCTGGATTTGTTACTGTCTCTTCAAACCCACCCATCCCAAAATAACTGATTCTCATCCCCATACCTATACCTTTATTATTTTCTAATTAATTTACTGCATAGAATCAGAGCTTTGTCCAGAAGGGACAGTGTCAATCCTAAACATTCAAAGTAGGTTTATACACCCCACATAACTTGTGTCCATTCTAACCTTTACACAAGAAGTATCCAAGTTGTCCTAGCCCCTTATTTGCAGTGGTTGTATTCAGTAACCAAATAGCAATCTAAAATGTGTGGACTAGAAGGAGGTGAGGGTGATAGAATTAAAAATTTGCCCAAAGAGCAAGAATACCAAATTTCCGTAGATATAGGGAAATATGAAATATTCATGAAATATTTTTACTTTTTACCATTGATTTAAAATAAAAGGTGAACCATTTTCAGAATGTACATGTCCTGAAATGCTGGAAACACTGCAGGCAAGGTCAGGGAGACAGACTTCTGATAATAATCATGCGGTCAGTGTCAGCTAATAAGACTAGATGGCAACATTGCATCCTGAAAACGTGCCACCAGTTGTGAAGAAAACTTTTGATAACCTGGAGAAGGGGCAAATGGGCCAGGGTAAGATGTAGCAACATCCCATAAATATGACAATTACCAAGAGAAAAAAAGGGCCAAATTAAAGCAGGAGTTATCAGTTTGGCATGGAATTTTTGCTTCTACATCAGAAACATACAGCTTTTAATTTGTCAGCTCAAACTATGATGGTGGCTGTGATGTTATTTATATTAGCAATCTGGGATTTAGATGGGCTGGATCAGCAGCTAGTATCCAGCTGTATTATCAGACTGTGAGTCTTACTGTGGTCATCGTAAAAATGTTCTAGACAGATTAGTCAAAAGCTGCACTTTACTTTCAAAACTAGAAGTCCTAAAGAAGAATATCTTCTGTTTGTCAGTCTGTAGTTTTTATCTGGAAAAAGCTAGAATATTGGCCAAAATACAAACATTGGCTGGTGCTATGTAAACTATTCTCTGAGTTCTGCCCACTGAATATTTCCACCTAAGTACTACAAATGTGTCTACCACTGTGTGTGTGTATATGAATAGTTAAAAAGTAACTAAGTTCTGTCTTAGTTGAGTCAACAGTGAATTGCTCCTCTGCAATTAGGGAAATCCTTGTAAATTAAGAGTTCCATTGAGCCACTGTAATTTATTTAGGTCAGGAAATTGTAGATTATATTTCTCTGAGTAGACTAGTTGTTACCTGTTCATTGAATCCTGAGTTGATGCTAGGGCCAAGCCACTGCACCTTTGAATTGCACTTAGGCATATACATTCTCCAGTTTCCAGATCCCAGAACAGGACTATGTCTCCTTTTCAGTTTAAGATTGTGTCTAAGACTTTTTTCTTTTAATTTTCATTGTTGACTCAATTTGTTTTGGCTTTGAAGAACCCTTGAACAATTTATAGAGACTGACTCAACGACTTATTCCCATTCATCTAGAAATTGCAATAACTTTTCTTTCCTTGGGCTACATTGAGGAGAGTAAGCATAGGCCTCATCCTTAGACCTTACAATGGAGGACACTTACACTTCTTTGCCCATCACTTGAGTAAGAATGTTTGTTGTGGATCTCAAGGAATAGTCTCACATCCACTACTGCAATCATGAGAACACACCGCATTGTTCTTCTACAAAATCTAGTCTTTTTAGTATTGCATTCTCATTGCAAAACTGTTAAGAATGGTGTGTGTTCTGAGATTTTACCGTGCTGAGATTTTTATCAACCTAATATGTTCCTTTCTTATGAATGATGTCAGGAGACATAAGACTCTGGGTCAGAGACAGTGAACTTTTTCACTCACAGCAAAATCAGTAGCAAGGGTTTATGTTTGTATCAATTCCCTAATCTCAGACAGATGACACAAAGTCAAATTCTGATGCTTACAGTACCACTGGGCTAATATAGGGGAGAAATTTTAAGACAGTGGAAAACTCTAATTTTATTAGTATATTTATGTACTATTTATTTGGATCATTTATTTATTAATATCTTTACCTAGGATAAATACATCATGGTGCAAATTTACTTGCTGCAAAAACGATCATAAGCAATGATCTGGGAAAAAATGATCATGGCTTTTCCATTTCTTCCTCCCAATTTTATTGAGACATAATTTGCATGAAACTTTGTGTAAGTTTAGGTTTACAGGATAGTGATTTGAAATATATATATCATGAAATTAATATCACAGTAAGTTTAGGGAGAATCCATTATCTCTTTTAGATACAATATTTAAGAAATACATTTATTTTTGGTTGTGAGGAGAACTCTTAGAATCTACTCTCAACAACATTCATGTATAACATACAGCAGTGTTAATTATATTTATCTTCTTAACTCATGGCATCCCTAGAAAATGTTTATTTTATGGCTGAAGGTTTGCACTTTTTGACTCCCTTAATCTAATTCTCCTTTCCCAACACCTGCCTCTGATAACCACAAGTCTGATATCTTTCTATAAGTATGTTTGTTTGTTTTTGAAGTGTACTTTATATATAACACTTGTTAGTTTCTGTTACATGAAACATTGTTTGCTTTTTTAAAATACATTTCAAACTGATCACCAGAATAAATCTAGTTATGATATGTTGTTATTCAAAGATATTTCACAGTTATTGACTATTCATCACACAGTACATTTCATGTCCCTGGCTCATTTATTTTGCTACTAGAAATTTATCTCTTTTAACTTTGCTCAACTATTTCTTTTTCCTCACCCCATTTCCCTCCTTTCTGTTGACAACATGTTGGTTTCTATATCTAAACTCTTTTTCTGTTTTGTTATGTTCATTGGTTTTAAATTACAATATGAGTAAGATCAATCAGCATTTGTCTTTGATGTATTTCACTTAGCATAATACCCTCTTGGTCTACCCACTTGTTGCAAATGACAGGATTTTATTCTTTTTATAACTGAGTAATATTCCATTGTATTTTTACACATATATACATAAATCTATAGTTAATAGATGGGAAGATATATATACTATAAACACACATCATTATCCATCATCTATTGATGGGCCATTAACTTGCTTCTATATCATGGCTATTGTAAATAATGCTGCCATGAATATAGGGTTAAATATACAATCTCTGATTAGTGATTTTATTTTCTTGCAATAAGTATCCAGATATGAATTTGCTGGATGATATTGTATTTTTATATTTAAGTTTAAATAAAACTCCATATTGTTTTCCACAGTGCAGCACAAATTTACATCAACACCAATAGTGCACCAGGGTTCTTTTTCTTACATTCTCATCAACACTTCTTATTTGTTGTCCTTTTGATAACAGACATTCTGACAGGACTGACATAAAATCTCATTGTGGTTTGGACTTGCATTATTCTGATGGTTTTTGATGTTGACCATCTCTTCATGTGCCTGTTGATTGTCTTTTCCTCCACTGTATATTCATTTCTTTGTAATGGACTAATTGACCTTAACTGATTTTGTTTCTGGGCATTCTGTTGTGTTCCATTAATTTGTTTATTCTGTTCAAGTACCATATTCTTTAGATTACTCTACCTTTGTACTATAGTTTAACATTAGGGACAGTGATACCTCCTCTTTGTTCATTCTCAAAGCTTTTTTTTTTTTGTGATCTCAACTCTTTTGTGTTTGCATACAAATTTTAGAATTATTTGTTGTAGGTGTCTGAAAATACCCTTGGTATTTTGATAGGCATTGAATTTAATCTATATATTTTCTTGGCTAATACTGCCATTTAAACAATATTACTTTTTTCTTATCTATGAACATGGTGTATCCTTTCACCTGTTTGCATTATCTTCAATTTCCTTCATAAGTATTTTATAGTTTTCTGAGTACAGATCTTTTACCTCCTTGTTGGGTAAATTTCTGCCTATTATTTGTAATGCAACTGTAAATCAGACAATTCTCTCACTTTATCTGATAGCTTGTTGTTAGTGTGTAGAATGCAAGATTTCTGTATATTACTTTTGCATTCTGAAATTTTACCAAATCCATTGATAAGAGCTACTAGTTTTGTGGTGCCATCTTTAGGATTTCTATGTAAAGTATGTCATCTGCAAACTAATACTTTTACTTTTATTTTTTTTTTAACTTAGCTATATTTTATTTACTTTTGGCTAGCTATGGCAAGAATTTCCAATACTATGTTGAATAAAAATGGTAAGAGTGGGCATTCTTGTCTTCTTACTGCTCTTATAGGAGATGTTTTCAACTTTTAATCAGTGAGTTTCATGTTAGCTGAGTTCTTGTCATATATGATCTTAACTGTGTTGAGGTATTTTCCCCCTTGCCCACTTTGAGGAGAAATATAATCATAAATAGATACTGGTTTTGTCAAATCTTTCTATGACTCTATGGAGGTGACCATATAATTTTTATTCTTATTTTGTTAGTGTGGTGTATCATATTGATTAATATGCAGATATTGAATCACTTTTGCCTCCCAGGAATGAAACTGACTTAATCATAATGTATAATCCTTCTAATATATTGTTTGGATTGCTAACATTTTAGAGATGATTTTAGCATCTATGCACATCAGTAATATTTACCTTTGATTTTCTGAGGTATTTGTTCTTGTTTTAGATTAGTGTGATCCTGAACTTGAAGGTCGGGTAGGAAGCCTGCCTTCCTCTGCAATTTTCTAGAATATATTGAGAAGTATAGGTGATAGCTTTTCTCTAAATGTTTGGCAGTAGTCACCTGTGAAGCCATCTGTGCCTGAAATTTTGTTTCTTGGGGACTTTTTGTTTAATTAGGTATTCAACTTCATTAGTGACAGTCTGGTCATATTTTCCACTTCTTTCTGGTTCCATCCTGGAGATTATGTCTTTCTGAGAATTTTTCCATTTCTTCTAGGGTTTCCATTTTATTGTCATACAATTATATGCTGTAACCTCTTATGATCCTGTGTATTTATGTGATTTAAGCTGTAGATTCTCTTTTATTCTGATTTTATTGCTTTGTACCCTCATTTTTTCTTCATGAATCTGGCTAAAAGTTTATCAACTTTATTTATCTTTCAAGAAACATTTCTTAATTTTACTAAATGTTTCTATTTTTAATTTCTGTTCTATTTATTTATGCTCTAATCTTTCAGCTATCTTTCCTTCTGCTAAACAGTTTGCCTATTATTTTGCTAAATTCTTTCATTGTAAGACTATGTTATACAAAATAGATGTTTCTTATTTCTATAAGTGGGTTGTTTTGTTATAAACACTGCAGTTAAAACTACTTTTGTGATAACCCATGCACTTTGTTTTTGTTCTTATTTTTCTTAATTATATTTTGTTGTTGTTGTTGGGGGAGAATGAACAAAGCTAGAGGTATTATCCTCCCTGACTTTAGACCATACTACAAAGCTACAGTAATAAAAACATCAAGATATGACACTAAAATAGACATATCAATCAATGGAACAAAATTGATTTCCCTGAAATAAACCCACACACTTATGGTCAATTAATATACAATGGAGGAGGCAAAAATATAAAATGGAGAAAATACAGTCTCTTCAGCAAGTGGTGCTGGGAATAAGAATTGTGTTTTTATTTCCCTGACTTCAGAAGAACTTCAAACTCCACATTTTTCCACTGTGGAGTTGTGGCTCAATTTTAAGTCCTCTGAGAAGTACAACCTTAAATAATTTCCCAGTTAAACTTTAGGCCTAACACACACATGAGGTTGGACTACTGCTAAGTGTTGAACCCATATATGCTTCATGGAAGAAGAATAAACCTTTCCCATCAGTGGCCCCACATCCCTCTCTCAAGATGCAGAGAAGAAATTGATTTTGTAACAGGTTTCTTTATTTCAGTAGGTGTCCCTACATTTCCCATCTTGCCCAGCAAAATCCAAATCTTATTGAAAAATAAGAAGGGGAGTTTGACTCTAAAGGGAACTAGATCTATGAATTGGAACAAGTGCTAAGAGTCATAAATCCTTTTGTAATTTCTTGCCACCCTTTAGTCCCTAATCCAACTACCATTCTTACATCAGTTCCTGTTGATACAGGCTGGTTTACAATAATTGAACTCTGCTCAACATTCTTTTCAATGCCATTGCACTGTGATTTGAAATTCTCTCTTTGCATTTATATTTAGAAGAAGGAATTGACATGCAGGGAATTAATTTGCATATCAATCAGCTATTATAAATCCCTCTCAATACGTTTCCCAATTCTTAAAGCCAACTTAGACTCTGTAGCTCTACCCAAGGCTCCACTCTTTTCCAGTACATTGGTAAACTTTCACTCTTTAACCACACTATGCAGGGTGTTCTTATAGACTACTTCATTCTCATGAGGGCATTAGATAAACAAAGCTATAGAGCCTCCCATCTACCATTCTATGGATAAAAAGGATTGTTATCCCTTAGGGCATGAGAGACTTCATGCCACTTCAATGCTTACCCCAAAATGCCTTGAATCATTTTTGTTTATACCTCTCCAAAAAGAAAAAGAAACAGATATATATATATATATATATATCTATATCTATGTGCCATTGGCTGTTGCTGCCAATGGATATATAATTTCACTGCCTTTGCTAAACCTCTATATGCCCCTTCTCCCAGATGCTACCTCAGAGCTTATATCAGACCCTCAAGAGTACTGTCCTCCTTGAAGACAAAATGATCACTGTCACAGTCCTCTTTTTCAGTTTAGCCAGTATTTACAAATCTTTTAACTAATACTACCATAAATGTAATGGAATTGCTGCAAGTATTCCTGGGTAATCTTTGCCTCTCTGGTATTTCTGATAGAAGATTTCTCATACCAGTTAGACCTTGTGCCAGCAGGTATGTGTTTATGCTCAAGTTTGAGGACCACAACTGCTGCCCCAATGGACAAAGACAAAGCTATCATGTTATCTATTCACTCTTATGTTCCCCCAGGCCATGTCTGCTCTCTCACAATTTTATAAGATACAGCATTTCTCTATATAATGGCTCACCACCTAAGAACAAACCCTGTAAACCAATACCTCCATATCTTATCCTGTTGTAACACTTTAAATCTTACTAGTCCAGTACCTGTACCTGAAGATGGAGAGCCCTACTCTACACCACAATTGCTGTGCAACAATAGAATTGGTCTCAAAGTCATGGGCATTCTTTGGGTGTCCCATTGGACAATCCAAACTTGCACTTATTTTTTGATGGTTCCTCTAAGTTAGCTTTCTCAGGATAACAAGTTATGTCATACATCATCACAGAGAACAAGAGTCATACTCATTGCCCACTGTAAAATCAGCCCAAGTTACTGAGCTGACCACTCTCATGAGGACTTGCACATTAACAAAAACTGACCACAACTTATACTGCTTCTGAATATGCCTTTATAGTCTGTCACACATTTAGTAGAATCAGGAAATCCCATGGATTCTTGAACTTTGCAGGTATTTGTATTGTCTGTGGATGTGTAATTGGCACACAACTGTGGGCTATACACATAGTGATAATGTTATTGTTCACTGCCTATTCCAAACCAAAGAAACTGACACTATTTTTCTTAAGAACAATATGTCTGCAAGGCTGCTAAATATGCAGCTAACAACATAGCCCCCCAATATGTTCTTCACTGAAAGATAGTATTGGTGTTGTAGCAAATGTGTCACAGTGAAAATGACAAGTGGATACAAAAGGGCACCAAACAATTATCAAATTATTCCCCTGGTTAACAGAACTGCCTATAGCCTCCTGTCTTTTGAAACACTTTCCCAAACACAAGCAGGAAATGCAGAATGGAGATAAGGAAATAAAGGCAATGGATTCTGCTCTAACATCCACAATATATCTGACTGACTTACTTCCTATGGAACTACTTGTAAATGTCACAAAACCAATGTAGGAAAACAGTATTCCTCAGGAAATCCTGTAATGCCAACTTGCAGAAGTGCAAATAAATTTTGTATATCTACCTCCATTTTGGCGTATTTGCTCTGTTAAGTTAACATCTGCATCTAGTGGATGGACTGAATGTTATCCAACTAAGGTACTGACACTAATTACGCCTTAAGCAGATAATAATTATGAAATTTATAACAAAGTTTATTTCTTATTTTGACATTCTTTTATGAGAGGGCCTATACCAAGGAACTGTTTCAGAGCAGAAATAAGCCACTTGCTCGCAACAAAATTAGTGGTGTTCATTAAATTTTATACCTTTAACAATCCTCAATCATCTGGGCAAATATAAAGTAAAAATCTAAACATTAAAAAAATAAAATTTTGGGAACATTCTTTACATAAATGTTTAGAAGAATTACCCTTAGCCTTTATACAAATCTGAAAGTTCCAAATAGTAGACATGGATTTACCTCTTTGAGGTACTTTTATATATTTGCCTATGACCCCTGGAACCTCTAAACCTGTCATTCCTGGACTGAGTGGACACTATGGACTTGAATAAACAGTCAATGCTATGATTAGCTATATACAGTGACCACTAGTCAATTCATTCTCTCCAGATTTGCCTAAAAGTATTAAAAGGAGTTCTTTGAGGTAGATTGAGAGATGCTAATTAGTAACACGAAAACAACTGAAAATAGACAACGCACTGGTAAAGATAAGTGTATAGTCAGATAGAGAACACTCTAGCTGAAATATGATGGTGTTTTAGCCACTTATAGTTTAAAGAAATAATTATTAAAATAACTATTCCTACAACAATTTGGTAATGGATACAAAACATTTAAATGTGCACATTGTTACATGAAAATAATAAAATGTGGGGAGAGCTGGAAGAGGTTTTGTATAAAGTCAAGGTTAAGTTGTAATTAGCTTAAAATAGACTGTTATGTCTGTAAGCAATTTCAAGAAAAGCTCACGGTAACACACACACAGAGAAACACAAACTATAAGAGAAATACACAAGATAAAGAGAAGAAAATAAAAGTATACAACTGTAGATTTTAGTCAGTTCACAAAGAAAGACAGCACAAGAGAAGGAGTTGTATAAAGGAACTACAAAACAACCACAAAATTATCAACAAGATGCCAATAAAAATTCTTACATATTATTAATTGTTTAAAGTGTTAATAGTTTAGATGCTCCAATCAAAAACATAAAGTGTATAAGAACACTGAGTGTATAAACACAAATAAAGAACACACACCACTGTGCAACACTAAGAAGAGATTCACTTCAGCTTTTAGGACACAAACAAGCTCAAAGGGAAGGAATGGAAAGAGATATTTTGTGGAGGTAAAAATCAAAATACAGCAGTAGTAGGTATAGTTATACTAGAAAAAGAGAATAGAGGCAGAAGCATAACAAGAGAAAGGAAAGCCATTTTTTAATAATAAAAATTAATTAATCAAGGGTATCCAAAATTGCAAATATTTATGTACCCAATATCAGAGCATCTGAATATATTAACCAAATATGAAAGACATGAAGGAAGTAATGAAATAGTAGCCCCAGAATTAAAACAGCCTCTTTTCAACAAAGGGTGGCTCATATAGACAGAAGATTAATATAAAAGAACATTGGATTTAGACTATACATTAAGAAAAATGAACTTAACTGGCATACACAGGGAAGTCCATCCAACAGTTATAGAATATACATTCCTCAAAGGCACACATGATCCATTCTCTAGAAAAGATCATATATTAAGTCAAAAAATAAGTAGTAGCAAATTTTGAAAAACTTAAAATCATACCAAATCTATTTTCAAACACAGTGGTACGTATGGGAATTCACTAACATAATGAAAAGTGAAAAATTCAAAATTATGCAAATATTAAACATTTTCCTGCAGAAACAATGTCAAAAAATAAGACACCAAAAGAGAAAAAAATGTTTTAAATTTGAAACAAATGAAAATAGAAATACAATATCCTGAACTTAGAAGTTGGAGCAATAGCAGTTCTATGAGAAAAGTTTACTGCAAGAAATATGCAATTAAGGAAAAAAATTCAATTAAATATTCTAACTATGCCACTAGGAACTACAAAGAAGGAAAAACCAATTCCAAAGATTTCAGATAGGAAGACATAATAATGATGACAGCAAAAATAAATGAAATAGACATCAGAAAAACACAAATAAGACAGATAAGCAAAAATAACAGCTGGCTTTTTCAAAAGGTAAACAAATTGTTTTAAGCTACATTTATCAAGGGCAAAAAGATAGAGAATGCAAATAAATAAAATTACACATGGAAGAGATTATTATGAATGATACCACAGAAATAAGAAAGATTACAAGACACAATTATGAACAAGCATCAAATTGGACATCCCAGAAGATAAATCCCTAAAACCTACAATCTACCAAGACTAAATTTTGAAGAAACAGAAAATCTGATGAGATGTAAAAAGAAGTAAAATTTAGTCAGTATTGAAAAACTACCCAATATAGAGCTCTGGATCAGATGATATTATTGATGACTTCTAAATTTTAATACAGAATTACAATCAATTATCCTCAAACTCTCCAAAAAAAAAAAAAAAAAAAAAACAGAAAATGGGGGGAGGTTGAGAGGGAACTCACAAACGTTACATTTTACAAAGTCAGCAAGGTCCTGATACCAAAAACAGATAATGCCACCAGAATTTGACAAGAACACTATAAGAAAAGGAAAGCACAAATGAGAAATAAACAACAGTTGGAAACTAAACAACATGCTACTAAAATATCAATGGGTCAATGAAGAAATTAAAGAAGGAATATTTCAAAAACCTTCAGAAAAATGACAATGAAGACACAGCCACATAAATTCTATGGGATGCAGTAAAAGCAGTCCTAACAGGGAGGTTCATAGCAATAGATACTTTCATCAAAAAAGAACAATCTCAAATAAACAACATAACATATAATCTAAGAGAATTAGAAAAAGAAGGAAAAAAGTATGAAGTCAGCAGAAGGAAAGAAATAATAAAGATCAGGGATGAAATAAATGAAATAGAGATTAAAAAAAACATAGAAAAAGATTCAATCAAACCAAGAGCTGCTTTTTGAAAAACGTAAACAAAATTAACAATCCTCTGACATCTCTCACCAAGAAGAAAAGAGAGAGCACACAAATAAACAAAGAAGAAATAAATTGGGGAAATTACAGATAACACCACAGAAATACACAAAAATCATAAGAATACCATGGGAAACAGTATGGAAATAAATTGGACAATGTAGAAAAACCTGGACAAGTTTCTGGAAACATAAAGTCCACCAAAATCAAATCAAGAAGAAATAGAACATTTGAACGGATCAATCACTAGAACGGAAGTGGAATCAACAACAGAAAATATTTCTGCAAACTAAAATCCATGACTAGATGGATTAACAGAGGATCTATAGCAAACATACAAAGGGCTCATACTGATCCTTCTCAAATTCTTCCAAAAGATTGAAAAGAAGGAAGTATTTCCAAACTCACTCCTTGAAGCCACCATCACCCTGACACTAAAGCCAGACAAAATAATACCAACAAAGAAAGGTATAGGCCAATAACATTGATGAACACAGATGCAAAAATCCCTGATAAAATATTAGCAAACATAATCCAACAAAAATTATAAGAGATCATACCTCATGAGAAAGTTGAGTTCATCCCACAGACATAAGTGTGGCTCAACATATGGAAATCAATCAATGTGATACATCAAAAAGAGAAAGAGCAAAAATCACATGATCATTTCAATAGATTCAGAAAAAGCATTTGGTAAAATTCAACAATTTATGCTAAAAACTAACCAAAGTGGTTATAGAGGAAAACTATCTCAACTTAGTAAAAACTACTTATGGTAAACCTACAGCCAGTATAATATTAAGTAATGAAAAGTTGAAAGCCTTCCTACTAAAATCTGAAAGAAGACAAGGATGCCCAGTCTAACCACTTCTATTCAATATAATATTGGAAGTCCTACCCATAACACTTGGGCAGTGAATAGAAATAAATGGGATCCACATGGGAAGAGAAGAAGTAAAACTTTAATTAAATGTGGATGACATAATACTATATATAATAGTACATAAAAGTTCCACATAAAAAACACTAGAGATAACAAAAGAATTCATCAATTCTCTAGTGGCAGCATACAAGATTAACATACAGAAATCAATGGCATTTCTTTACACTACAAATAAAATATCAGAAATGGAATATAAAGAAACAATCTCTTTTAAAATAGTATCCAATAAGTGAAGAAATATATACAATACTTATGACTACATCTGACCAAGGAATGAAAGACTTATATGCAGAAAACTACAAAAGTTAGACTAAGGCAGTTAAATATGACTTAAAGAAATGGAAAGATATCTCATGTCCTTGGATTGGAAGAATTAATATTGTTTAAATGGGCATAGTACACAAAGCAATCTACAGATTTACTGTGACCCCTATAAAATTACCCTGGATAATTTTCACAGAACTAGAATAATCCTAAGTTATACATGGAATAAAAAAAAAAGTAGAATTGCTAAAGCATTACTGAAGATAAGGATTGAATCTGGAGGAGTAAAGCAGAAGTCTCCCAGACTTCAGACAACACTACAGAGATACAGTAATCAAAAGAACATGGTATTGGTACAAATACAGACATATAGATCAATGGAACAGAATAGACAGCCCAGAAATAGACCCACAAACTTTGGGTTAATTAATCTTTTACAAAGGAGACAAGAACATACAATGGAATAAAGACTGTCTCTTCAGCAAATGGTATTGAGAAAACTGGACAGTTGTATGTAAATAAAAGAAATTAGAACATTCTCTCATTCAATACACAACAATAAACTCAAAATTTCTTAAGGACTTAAACTCAAGACAATACACTATAAACCTCCTATTAGAAAACCTAGGCAAAACATAATCCAATATAAATATCACTAATATTTTCCTTTGGCAATCTAACTAAGCATTAGAAATAAAAGCAACAATAAACAAATGGGGCCTAGTTAAAATTTTAAGTTTTTGCACAACAAAGAAGACCATAAGCAAAAAAAAAAAAAAAAATTAAACTACAGAATGGAAGAAAATATTTGTAAAACATGAGACTGACCAGAACTTAATTTCCAGACTGTGTGAACAGCTCATAGCACTTAATAAGAAACAAACAAACAAACAAACAAAACAAACCACCCAATCCAAAAAAGGCAGAAGACCTAACCAATCAATTCTCCAAAGAATACATACCAATGTCCAGTAGGCATATGAAATAATGCTCAATGTTGCTAATTATCAAAGAATTGCAAATCAAAACAACAGTGAGGTATCAAATCAACCAGTCAAAATGGCCATCGGTCAAAATTCCACAGAGGAGAAATGCTGGAGAGGCTGTGGAGAAAAGGGCACCATCCTACACTGCCGGTGGGAACGCAGTTGGGTGCAGCCATTATGGAAAACAAAATGGAGAGTCCTCAAAAAACTAAATATAGACTTAGTATATGGTCCAGCAATCCCACTCGTGGGAATTAAACAGAGGAAACCTTAATTTAAAAATATACATATACCACAATGTACATAGCAGCACAATGTACAATAGCCATGAGTGGGAAACACATGAATATTTATTGACTGATGCCTGCATAAAGAAACTGTGGTATGTATATACAATTACATATACAATGGAATACTATGCAGCCATAAAAAATAATAAAACAATGCCATTTGTAACATGAATGGACCTGAAGAATTCCATTCCAAGTGAAGTAAGCCAGAAAGAGAAAGAAAAATACCATGTGATATCACTCACATGTGGAATCTAAAAAACAAAATAAAAAGGCAAAAGGAAAAACAAAATTATCTGCAAAATAGACACAGACTTAAAGACATACAAATCATACTTATGTTTAAATTCAGGGCAAAGTGGTGTGAAGGGATAAATTAGGCATTTGAGTTATGAAGTTATTAACAGATAAAACATAAACAACAAGTTCATACTGTGTAGCACAGGAAATTATATTCAATATCTGTAATTAACAAATACATATATTAAATAGATATACAAGTTTATATTCTGTAGCACAGGAAACCATATTCACTATCTTGCAGTTACTTATGATGAAATATAATATGAAAATCAATATATGAATTTTCATGCATGAGTTAAAATTATACTGAAAATCCCAAACTGACACAAAATTTTTAACAGACTTTACATCAATAAATTTTATATATTTAAAAATTAAATCATAAAAGAACAGAAAAAAGAAAAAGAAAGAAAGAAAAGGAAAACACAGGCCAATAGCACTGATGAAACTGATGCAAACAACCTCAAACAAATATTAGCAAACTAAATGTAACAATACATTAGAAGGATTATATTTTATGATCAAGTGGGTTTTATTTATTCCCATGATGCAGGGATGGCTCAACATTGACAAATCAATCAATGTAATACACTATGTTAAAGACATGAAAAATAAAAATTATGTGATCATCTCAATAGATACATAGAAAGCATTTGACAAACAATTCAAATACCCATGATTTAAAATCTGTCAAATAAGTTAGCATTGAGGGAATGTACCTCAACATAATAATGACTATGGATGACAAACCAACAGTTAACATCATACTCACTGGCAAATTATGTAAACATTTTCTTTGAATATCAGAAACAAGACAAGGATGCCCACTCTTACCACTTTTATTCAATATGGTACAGGCAGTCCTAGGCAGAGTAACTAGAAATGAAAAGGAAATAAAATACTTCTAAAATTAAAAAAAAAGAAAAATCTGTCTCTACATACAGATGACATGATCTTCTTCATTGAACACTCCATGAATCCACCAAGAAATGTTAGAATTAGTGAATAAAGTAGAATACAGAGGAAATACACAGTAATCAGTTGTGTTTCTCTTCAGTAATAAGGTGCTATCGAGAAGATAAATTAGGAAAACTATCCCAGTTTAAATCAAACAATAAACAATAAAGTATCCACAAATAAATATAATGAAGAAGTTGAAGGACTTGTACTTTGAAAATGATAAGGTGATAAAATAAGTTGAAGAAGACACAAATAAATGGAAAGGCATTTTGTCTTGGATGCAAAGAATTTATATTTTTTAAATGTCCATGCCATCCACAGAAATGTAAATATTAAGTGCAATTCTTCAAAATGAAATTTTATCCTGACAAACTCAACATTAAAATGAGAAAGGGAGTCTTTCAAATAGAGAAATGAGGAGCATCAGAAAACCAACTTCCAACTAACACCTTAGCCAGATTAATGTCTGAAGATCAAACTTGCAAGGACTTATTCATTGTTGATATTGTACTAAAGGAGATCTCAATCTGTAATGGACAAATTTAAATACTTTTTTGATATTGCAAAGTTGGTATTTTTACATATACCATAAGCAAAATCCAGCTGTAAGATCAAAGAGACTGAAAGAAATGCTTATTCAATTGGTATTTAGAAGTTTCTGGAAGAAACAATATAAAATAACTTCTTTGTAGGAAGCCAATAAGAAGTTGCTTGAAATTACATCTGAATGAAAAATGGCCACTAACCCTGACACTATCTCTCCTTCTGCTCCTACCATGTAGCCTCTTCTATCTGAATTGCCTGGTCCAGACTTTATCTCATTTACTCTTCTGTCCCTTCCAAATCCTGATGTTCCCTTTTTCAAAGCAAAAGATGATTGAAAACATCAGAGGTGATAATAGCTCCTTTTAAGGGGAGAGCTATTATAGTGAGATGTGAACTATCCTCAGTGATTAATGTACACAACCTGGACCTCAGCAGAACTTGTGTAAGCAATTTCCCAGTGCAAGTCAAGATCCATTGGGATTTGCTAAGGAATGGAGTTTGAGTTAACCATGTAAACCTATGAGCCTCAGTTTCAAGATATATATAAATCAATTTTTGAAAGCAAACCAAGTGGTTGGACAGAGAAAACAGGTTGGAAATGATCTCTAATGGACTTTGAACTTCAGAATCTACAGGCATACACTGAATGCAAAGTATTAGCTCAAAAAATGATTCAAATTTACCAAAGATTTTCCCAAAACCTGTAGACTGAACAAAGGTTCAGCAGTGCAAGCTAAGACAAACAAAGACAAAATAAATACACTTTGGACCATTATCAAAATTAAAAAGAAGTTCAGTTATGTTTTGGCTTGGCACCTGAGCTGCTTTCTAATCACCTAAATTATCCTTTATTTAACACTGCATTTTTAGGAGACTTAGATGAGAAATTGACTATTCCAGTCAAAAGACACTATCTAGTTTGGTATGCATTACTTACAAACACCCTTCTTAAACAGGTTTGCAAAATTTTAAGACCATTGAAAAAAAGAGAGATACCTACAAAAATTCATTAAACTCCCAATGCACCAATTAAGTACACAATGCAAGTGGAAGTTTAACCAGTCCCCATTCAATCTATAACCAACTGTGGAAAACCAAAATTTACTTTTACTGTACAAAACCAGGGCATCAGAAAAATAAATTGGAAGTTAAAAAGAAGAAGCCTAGAAGGAGAGCTGGATTTTAGACCAGGATTAGTAGTTAAAAAGGAATGAGGCTGCTCTGGGGTAACAAAGGAAGTCTTTCCCAGTCCCGTCTCTAACACCCAAGAAGAAGTTGAAATGATTATACAGGGAGAAATAATTTAAGCCCTAGTAGATTAAGAGATCAAATAGATCAAACCTCAGTTTTGAACGGTACCAAATTAAAAGGCACTCTCTCTTTAAGTATTATCTCAATAAAGATAGTAGGTGTTTCTAACACTCTTATGAAGATTTTTATTCATTTATTTTTCATTAGACTTTATATTTTTAGAGCAGTTTCAGGTTCACAGCAGAATTGAGCAGAAAATGCAGTTAAAACATAGCCCTCCCTACACACACATATATACACCCCTACCCTTAACATTCCTGAACTTCTTGCTTCCATGCTTTTGAATTCCCTACATTATATATGTGCTGCTTCATGTACTCTAGGGCAGTTTTGATGTTCCTGGATTCATCTGGTGTGAAAGTACAATCAACAGTGTGGATCTAGAAACTCAGTAATTACAAGAGGAGAGCTTAAATCCATACATTTGGAGCTACCATTTGCCAGCAGACACTGTTTTCAGAATGGCTGTTCATGTCCCAAGTTTGACACAACTCACAAAATTCAAGATCTCAGCAATATACAAATTAGTCTGAAATCACATTGATAATATTTATCTAGTTTTACCTTGGAGGTCTGAACTACACTTATTCAATTTTGATTTTCAAAGGCATTTCTCTCCTTGATGGCCAACACAGATGTCACCATTAATAAGTTTACTGCTTTTCGAGATAGGAGGAAATGCAAGTACTTGGGCTCATAAAATCTTCTCCTGAAAATATCTAACTATCTGAAGGCCTGTTCAGCCAATTTTCCCAGAATACAGAATGCTTCATTCCTGATGTCCACCTTGAGCTTCTCTCAGGATATCTTGAAGGCCAAAGACCTAAGCAGCTTGCAAATTAAGCCTTTTAGAGGCGGATGGCAAGTTCCCTCAAAATCATAAATTCGAGCATGGTTTGAGAGGCATTTCATGGTCATTTTGTTCCATGGTTTTGGGAGCGCTCATTTCTAGTTCAGGTGAGGATTTCATTGATAGGTCTCTCAGTGTGCTCTTATGGGACTAGGACTTATCAACAGTAGCAAAATTTCTCTGGACCACCTATCTTATTAACCTTATACAGTCCCAGTAAATATTCCCTATTTTTCCTTCTTCCCATATCTAGTCACACAATTATAATCACAAAACTCCTATAAAAGTATATATCTGGTTAATTAAGAAGAAAATTCACATTTCATGGCCAAGGTTTAGCGGGTACTAATTGGCCAAGTGAGGAATTCACATCTAGTAATATTACTTGGGACCTGAGCAAAATTATAATATCTTTCCTCTAAGGTAAATTTCATTAAAGCATACACACTAGACCCTTAGAATGGAAATATCCATCGAGGTATCCCTCAAGAACAGGACCAAGTTACTTCAACATAAATCTAAAATTGGATTAACTTAAGCTGTACATAATATTGTGAGATACAGTTAGCTCTTAAGCAAAAATATGATCAACTTTCAAAGTAATTGATATGCACTCTTGGTCCAATGTCTTGGTTAGACTCTCTACCTCAGAAGTTTTCTTCATCTCGTCCTGGTCTGGTGGCTTTTAATCAATTTCAGCATTGTTTTAAGGTGAGCCATTCTCTACAGGCCAGTCTAGTGCAGGGATTATTTCTGACTGGAAGTTAATACAAAAATCAATTTCTTTCAGTTTTGGCTGTGGACAGGCTAGTAAAGAGTAGCTGATAAAGGGTACTTCCAACCAGGTTGAAGATAGTTCTTTAAATTATGTCTGTTCTAGGATCTGATGGGGCACCGGATTGTCATCAAAGCACAGAACACTGAGCTTCAGAAGTGAACCAAGAGTGTCCTTTTAATAATTCAGTTAAACTTTCCAAAAATGCAATATTACAACAAGGAATGATCTGTGAAGTGAGTCTTGGTAAATATATATCTCAGTTAAAGCAAAATAAAACAAAATAAAAACACTAGATTTAATATCCTCTAAATTGTAATCTTTTTATATCTAAGGTTAACCTCAATTTTATCAAACATAAGAAAACTCAGTAGAGGAATTGATCACACTGGCTCTTTTAAATTGACTGTGTTGGAAGTCCTTAGAAAGAATCTCAATGTTTAAAAGGCCTCGAGGCTGGGAAAGTCATATCAAGGACTTTTCAGAGATTTTGTCTTACAGATCTAGGTGAATTTCTCCCCTTTTGAGATCCTCAAAGTACCTTGAGATTTGTGAAATTGTTAGGAGGTGACCATAAAATTTATCTAAAAATGATTTTTGGAAGATTTTCCAATCCCGGGAGAGATCATGGAAATAGATAAAAGGTAAAAGTTTTAATTCTATTTATGGATATTTTTGCCAGTGTATACAAGCATTGTCCAAGTATTTGTTCCATCCCAGGAACAATTCAGAGACAAGCCATAGAGTTTAAGAAAAATAAAATGATGATTTATTTAAGTATGAATAGGACACTCTCAAAGGGAGAGTGCACAGATTCAGGTGAATGGCTGCCTTCAGGTTCTTTGGCAAGTTAGTTACATAAAGTGTAAAAATGGATGAGTGGAATATTCACTGAGGAGGGAAGGTTTGGCATCTTCTTTCCTGATTATCATCCCAACTCCATCTTCACAAAGCAGGAAGGATATTTGCCCATATTTAGTCTGAATCAGAAGTGTCATGGCGTCAGTACATGACAGCTTATCTGATCTGAAAAGTTAATTTTATTGAAATGAAGGCATAATGAGCAAAAGGTTACATTTTCACACTGGTGATTCCTGCCTTTTCTGACCATTTTTGTTGGTCTCCAGGCCAAAACCTGTGGCCCCTTTTCAGCCCAAAGATTCCTGCTTTTCTTTTTCTGCCCAGGGACCTCAAGTGCTTACGTGATGTGTGATTTCCTGTATTTGGCTTGTGCCCATCCTTTCTGCCCAATTCCTGCCATTTGGTCTGAGTCCCCCTTTCTCTGCTCATATCTAGCTATCTGCCTGCCTTAACGTTTCCCCCTCAAAATATCTGGACACTTAAACTCTTTTAAGGGGAAAATGGAAGATGGTCAGTCTTTTGTAACTTCTTCAAGCCAAACATCGATGTCCTACCTATACATGGCTCCTGATTTCCTTGCTATCTGTCAGAGATAGGGGTCTCAGGATTGTTAGTCATGGCAGCGATGGAGAGTGAGAAGTTGAAGGAGGAAGATTCCTTGTCCAGGGGATGTTAATGGTCTTCATCATCAGGTAGGATATGTTGGAATCCTTGTTATGTCATTTGAAACTTAAATTGTATTCTATAGGATAGTAATTTTACTGTGTAATTGAAAATACAAGGACCAAAGAGAAAGATAAGAACTATGTTGCCTGTGTGGCCTATAAATGGAAGTAGCCAGGTCTATCCTGGAAACTATACCTTAAGGCTCTCAACAATTCCTGATTTCCTTGATTGTATATGTGAAGCCAGGAAACCTGTTCATAAATTTCTTTAACATTTACTTCTACTTCTCCTGAGACATTAACATATGTGAAACATGTTTTGATTACACCTGCACCAACTCCTATTTCTGTGGCTAGTATGTAGTCTAGAGCTTGATGATTATCTAAGACAAGACCTGCCGGGGAATATATAGATGATTTTAAGAGTGTGATTGTGTCTGTTGTTTTCTTTAGTGCATTATTCAGGGAGGAGCTTAGTTCCCTCAAGGTTGTCTCATGGTAGGCAAATCCTCCTGGAGGGGCAGCTGAATCTATCATCCTTATAGTTGCCACTAGGACCAAACCAAAGTCTCACATGGGTCACATTGAGTATGGTTATTTGGGCTGGAGCTGCAGGTCCCAAGGTTCAGTCCCCATAGTGAAGTGTGTTGTCTAGATGTGAGAGAGCATTGGCTTTGGTCATTGTGAGGTAGTTATCTGAGGTCACACGTAGCCATAATAATTCAAGTGATGCTAGAAAAACTGTGATTGGTATGGTTACATAGCTGGAGAAAATTTTTGGGAGGTGAGAAACAGCTGTGGAGCAGTCCAATCTGGATTTTGAATTTTGCTTCTGGTTTGGAGTACCCAGGAGTGGGTCTGTAGTCAGGGAGGGCCATGTAAGGAAATAACTGACATAATAACTAATGCAAGAATTCCTGCTGGCATTAATTTGTCAATTGTCATGGCATAAATATGTGCTTTTAGGAGTTCAGTATGATATGTAAAGAGGCTGGTCCACTATATTACTCCATTTTATAGGCTTAAAGGTATCTGTGGTAGGCTTATGTTTTTGTTAGTGAGAGCCTCAAGGAATGAAAAGGGGTCTATGTTTCCTCTGTGGGTATCATCGTAGTGGGGTGTGTCCTAGAGTTTACAGATAAGGGAGGTTTTTGAGATATTTATTGCCTTTGATTCGGAAAGTGTGATGTGATAACAAAGAGGAGGGGGCCTGTCTCATGTCATGATTAAAGAGTCATCTTCTCTTGACCAATCAAAACAGGATTAGTTAAAACTGAGAATACAGTGTGATTGTCAACAGGGTAGGCCTTGATAGTAGTGCTTATGTCTCCTGTGTTAGTGGGCTTTGGATGGCAAATCCATCAGAGAAAGAGATTTTTCTCCCTTAGTAATTATCTAAGAGTTATTGTTTACTATGTTATCTTTCCATTTAAACTCTTAAGACCAAAGAGATTGGATAAATGAGATAAGGGTTAGTAAGGATGGATTTAGGGTCCCTAGCATTTTTGGGAGGAGACTGAGGGGGAAAAATAAAGAGACAAAAAATAAAACTAGAAGCTTTGGGGTGTCTTTTAGATTTGGAGGGGTATTTATTAAACCCGGTACTGGCAGAGAAGTTTCCTCTAAGTTATATGTGAGATATTAAAGCAGCACTCATAGAAGATTGTGAAAATGGGTATCCAAATTTATGATATCATGATAGTCAGTGTGGGTGGATGAGGGTATCAGAAGGCACAAAGAGAAATAATGGTATTTAGCCTGGGATCTGTGAAGTGTCTTTTTACTTCTTAAATAACATTTTCAGGTCTTGAAGAGGCTCACTCATCCACCTGGTCTCTTCTGTCTGTCCAAGGTCCTCTGTATCCTTTGATGACTCATGGGGAGAAGTAGATTTAATTCTAGACTGATACACCCAATTAGAGTTCCCCTGAAACTTTACTGCAGTAGGAGCATTGAGAAGAATCTGGTAAGGCCTCTTACACTTGGGCAATAGTTGGTCAGAGGGGGATTCTTCTCTCCATGTTTTAAGGAGACAATGTCTCCAAGTTGAATCTGAATAAAATCGTTTCCTGGGTGGGGCTTGGCAATACCTCATTTCATATTCTATAATCACTTTTTGAACTTGTCCCAGATTAATTAGGTATTTAACAAGCTCAGTATTTTCAGAATCAACCAACATATCAGAAGATAAAAAGAGTCTATGATAAGTCATTTCAAAGTGCTGAATCTTAGCCCAGCCTTAGGTCCCACCCTGAATCTCAGGAAGGCTATGTGTAAAAGCTTTGTCCAAGGTTCTGGTAATCCTTGACAAAGATTTTCCAGGACTTTTTTTTAAAGGTTTGATCTATCACTTCTAGTTTTCCTGATGACTGAGGGCTCCAAGCAGCATGAAGGTGGTAGCAAATGACTAGGGCTATAGAAATGTTTTACCTAATTACAACCACAAATGAAGGGCCACGGTCAATTTGTAAGAATATTGGAAGTCCAAACCAAGGAATTATTTCTTCAATACTGTCTTTATAACTTCTTGAGCTTTTTTAGTCCTTGTTGGAAAGTCCTCCACTCATCCTGTGAAAGTGTCAATAATATCCAGAAGGCATTTTTATTACTTGGAGGATGGCATCTGGGTAAAATCTATTTGTCAGTCCTCTTTAGGATGAATTCCTCACTTTGGATAGGCTGGAGAAAGGGTGGGGGCAAAGTCTCCCCCCGGGTTGTTATAGTAACATATTGCAGGCATTTGTGTGTTCTAAAGTGGTGTAAGTTGTGAGAAAACTAGGCTAGTCAATCATTCCTCCCTAGATGAGAGAAGTCATGGGTTGACTTTACATTTTTCCATTGTAATTCTCAGTAAGTGGCTCCTGTGTCCACTAGGAACTGGACAAGCTTACCTGCTACATCAATGGTCAACCATAGTTCCTCTGGTGAGATGATGACTGTCTTCCCATGAGCCTTGGGATGTCCCTAGTCCCATCTTTAAGCACTGCCATGACTGGCAAGGGGGAACTTCCCCACTCCCTTTGGAACATAGGGCATCCCACTTCCAATGACCCATCTTTTTACAGAGTGTACAAGGCGTATTGGGTGTAGGTTTAGACCGGTTCCTGGGATTCTTTGCTTCAGTGTTCAGGGATCCCACAGCCAAAAACAGGTTCCCCTTTATGGTGGCTGTCTTCTCAGATTTCTTTTAGGGTGGCCAGGATGTGGGTTAGATCTTGGCATGACAGCTACTGCATACTTGCTTTGCTGTCATTCCCTTCTTAAGTCATGCTGTTCCTTTCTTTACACGTCAGCCAGGTATCTGTTATTAAAGACACAGAAGCCTGTATAAATAAGATGCTTAAGAGGGGTTTTTGATCCCATGACAAGTCTTTGAAGCTTTGTACCTATATCAGGTGCTGACTGGCTGATAAAGTGTGTTGCGAATACAATATGTCACTCAAATTTATTTGGGTCTAAATTAGTATAATTTATGAGGACATCTATCAACTGAGCCTGAAATAGGGCTGGATTTTCATCTTGGCCCTAGGTGATCTCTTTAACTTTATCATAGCTAACAGGTTTAATTATGCACCATTTCATCCCCTCAATAAGGCAAAGGATCATGTGGTCCCTTCTAGGGATGCCTGACTGACCTGGCTGATGATCCCAATTGGGATCAATTAGAGGCACTGCTGTCATGACCACAGGGTATTTCTGAGGTTGGGTGATGTGTAATCCTTCAGCATATGTTTGAGCATGTACCCAGAAATGTTTTTTTTCTCAGTGGTGCAATAGTTGGGTAGGAAAACATTTAGGTTACTTCAATGTAAAATCAAATAAGACAGTGCCTAGAATTCCTCAGTGAACTGAATAGGGTCTTCTGACAATCAGCCCAAGTGCAACACTGGTTGAGGTCAGACAAAGAAACTGGGGTGTGGACTCTTCTAGTTTGCTGAGGCCAACCTGCTACTTCCTGAAGGAGGCAAAGGAGTTCTGGCTGCACTTTTGGTATGAAAGGGTAAAGAGGCTCACAGAGTGGAGGAGGGGCTGAAGAAGACAAAGAATAGCTGCCCTTGGGTATTCATCTGGAGCTTGTGTTTTTTCAGAATTTCTCTTGTAAGCGGCATTTGTATAGCCTGAATAGGTCCCAGTTGACAATTAGCTTTATATGGGACTTGCAAATACTGGGTTCTCTCTTAAGGCCATAAAGGCCTCAACATAAGAAATGTCCATCCATTTTCTCCATATTAAAGAAAAACAAAAACCCTCTAAATGTAGGATAGTATTAAAGTTGAGGCTTCCATCTTCTGGTCAGGCCTCACTGTCCCCGAGTTTATATTGGGGACAGGCTGTGTTACAAAACAAAATGAGCTTTTTCTGTTTTAAATAATCAGGAGAAAATTGGTCCAGTGACTCTGAATGCACCCAAGAGGTGAGTCCTTGAGTATGGAGGAAGTGTTTCCCATGGACACTTTAGGGAGAGAATTCTCCTGTAACAGAGAAGGAACATTAAAGTTAGGAGGCCCCATGGGGACTCTGAAAGACAGGCGTGGTTCCCTGTCCACCTAGTCCTGCAGACACTGGCCATTGTAGTGAACCTTGACGTGGCAACCTGTCGTGATAGTCCCAGCATCCTGGGAGCTCACTGTGTCTGATCCGGGGTCTGCAGAACCTGAGACGGTGAACTTCCTGAAGGCCCAGTGGAATAAGCTCTTTCTTTTGTGGGTGATGCCCCAGATCTCAGCACTCCAGTCACCCTTCTCCCTCCCACATACTCTCCATCAAGTGGGCAAAAGGTTGTAAATCGGGGAAGGGGTATTGTGGTGTGCAGTGGAAGACTCATGCCTGTACTAAGAGGGAATGGAGGGCCTGGCTGGCAAACATCATGCACAGTGTCAGCGGGGCACAGCAAAAACATGGCCATGTCACAACAGTCCTATCCCACCTTCAGAGTGAGAGGCAGAGTTGGAGCAGGCATAGACCCCAGACAGACTGTGTACCATCAGGAAGTTTTTAGATGCCAGGACCTTACACTGGGGCAGGTAGCAAATGGTGGCCAAAACCTCATGCTGTGGCAAGGGGTTGTCCCCCTACTGACATCAGGAACATGGCACCCCAGAGAGAACTTGTGGATGGAGGGAGCTCCCATAGGGCCTACAGTGTCAGCCACTGCATGAGCTCTCTTACAGTCTATTTAAAGCTGTTTTTATTTTTGAAACACATACACAGATATGCTACAGGTGCCTGGGTCCTTAGATGCCTGAGAAAATTGCTGAGAATTTTCCTGAACAAGCCCTGTGCCTATGTAACAATGTAAAAATAAAAACAATTCTGTTGCCAAGTTTTACCAAATTCCCACAGGTCCAAGTCTAGCCACAAAATGTCAAAGAATGGGAAATAGCCAACATCCACCTTCCTTCATTCGTTTCACAGTGAAAGACAGGAAAGTGCAACAAGGGAGAGGTGGGGAGAACAGACAAGTTTGGCCTCAGTTAGGGGGCAGTGTTATGCTCTTAACTCTGCTCCCAGAGAATGCGGTGTGGCAATTGATTTGCGGTGGGTGGACAGAAATGCCATCTCTTTAGTCTGATCCATGATCCCCTTACCCTCACAAGATAGAAATTTTTAGTAGTAAGTGCCTTAGTAGGTTTTACATGCTCAAATTTGTACACATTTTTGTGGTAGTAGTTTCAAAAGAGGTGACATGTGATAAGAGAGAAATAGAGAATGATTTATTGTCTCTCAAGTTCAACGGAGGTGAGAGGGCTTGGATTTCCAAATCTCCAATCCCCTGGTTTCAGCACCAAAGATGTTGTCAGTAGATATAACTGGTGTTCCAAGTTCTTGTCTCACCCCAGAAAGAATATAGAGGTAAAATGTAGAGGTTAAGAAAATTAAAGTGAGGGCTTATAAAAGTATGGAAAAAATACTCTGAAGGGAAGAGAAGGCAGGCTCAGTTGAATGGCTGCCCTGAGTTTCTTTGACAATATTTTTGCATAGATTGCAAAATGGGGGGAATAGTCATTAAGGAGGGAAGGGATTAGGGCAGTATTTCCTGATTATCATCCCAATTCCACCTTCCCAAAATGAGGAGGGAATTTGTCCTTATGTATTCTGGATCAGAGTGTAATGGCATCAGTTCATGATGTCTACATCTGATCTGCAAGACTAATTTTATTGAAATGGGGGCCTAATGAGCAAAATGTCATTTTCACACTGGAGATTCCTGGGTTTTCTGACCTTTCTTTTTTGGTCTCTATACCAAAAGCAGTGGCCCCTTTTCAGCCCAAAGATTCCTGCTTTTATTTCTCTTCCCAGGGACCCCTGGTGCTTATATGATGCATGTTTTCCCTCATTTGGCTTGTGACCCTCCATTCTGCCCAATTCCTGCCATTTGGTCTATGTCTCCCTTTCCATGCTTATATCTAGCTATCTGCCTGCTCTAACAATATATAATTTACAAACTGCTGTAAGTCATAACTGTCTTGAGGATAAGGGCTTCTTTATAACTGGAGAACACAAATTAGAAACCAGCAACATTTCAGACCAAGCCAAAAATTATGATCACACTCATCAGCTTACTTAGTCCCATGTAACTAATCTTTTCTTTAAACAGTTTATGAAATCAGAGTACCCATCAGAGTTTTGAAATTTCTTATTCCATTAAGTTTAATGTTATAATCTAAAATTTTTCAGAAACCATTAGATCTCCTTAAAACAGAAACTATTTTGCAAAAGCATCAGAAATTATTAACTGTCTATAAATGAAAAAATACATCAAAGCATGCTTAAACAACTAGTTACACTGTAATTCATAAAGAAATCTGATTACAATAACAAGAATTAAGCCTGAAAACATACCAATCAGACCAGAATTTAGGGATTCCATATAATTTCTAGAATATCTCTGTTAATAATATTTTATCACACAATAATTTTTAATATGTTTGACAGTAATTACCATGTAAATTAGCATGACAAATAAAATTTTATAGTTTAAAGTCTCTCTTAGAGATTTTTTGGTGTCTCTCTGAGTCATCCAGGAGTTAGCTAGATATCAAAACTATACTAATTAAAATTTGATATTTGGGAAACATTAAGAAGTTTCAAATCACTTGGTCAAATAAATGCTAAATAACTCTGAAACAGAACTTATTGATTAATAATAAAATATTTCAAAGGTAAATACAGAACAGATCACTTAAGGTGTAAAGAAATTTTACCGACTGTTGCTAAAGGCAGAATGACATTTTAGAAAAATTTGTCCTCTTAAAACAGATAGAGAACTAAATCTAGCTCTGAACCAGCATACTTGCAAAATTTATTTACTCGACCCTATTTATTCAAAGTTAGCCAATCCTGATCATGTACAAAACTCTTTTCTCAGTGTTCCTTTTCTGTAATTTTCTGTATCTATATTATTGTGTCCATTATTTTCTTTTTCTTTCAGAAGCAACCAGATTTGAGACAAAGCCACTCTATTCCCATTACCAATATATAATTGCATTCCTTATACTTTCTTTCACTGAAAACATTCATCTTACTTTCACAGCACAATGGTCTTTCCCTTAATATAGAGAATATTTCAAACTAGAAACAATTATGAATATTCATTTCTAAATATCTTTAGTTTCTCTGTGAAAGGAAATCAATATTCAGTAATAAAAGTTTTAATAACAATTTATCTGAAAATCACCTGGCTATTTAATAAACTTCCATCATTTAACATTTTTTAACATTTTTATTGATTTATAGTCATTTAAAAATGACTATAAATTCCAGTGTAAAGCACAATGTTTCAGTTATACATGAACATATATATATTCATTGTAACATTTTTTCTCTGTGAGCTAGCATAAGATCTTGTGTATATTTCCCTGTGCTATGCAGTATAAACTTGTTATCTATTCTACAGTTTTGAAATCCTCATCTATCTCTTCCCACCCTTCACCAACTTGGCAACCATATGTTTATATTCTATGTCTATGAGTCTGTTATTGTTTTGTGTTTATGCTTTATTTGTTTGCTTTCTTTTGTTTTGTTTTTTAGATTCCACATATGAGCGATCTCATATGGTATTTTTCTTTCTCTTTCTGGCTTACTTCACTTAGAATGACATTCTCCAGGATTATCCATGTTGCTGCAAATGGCATTATGTTGTCGATTTTATGCCTGAGTAGCATTCCGTTGTATAAATATACCACATCTTCTTTATCCACTCATCTGTTGACGGACATTTATGCTGTATCCATGTCTTTGCTATTGTAAAAATTGCTGCTATGAACATTAGGGTGCAGTTGTCATTTTGAAGTAGGGCTCCTTCTGAATCTATGCCAGGAGCAGGATTCCTGTGTCATAAGTCTATTCCTAGTATTTTGAGGAATCTCCATACTGTTTTCCACAATGGCTGCACCAAACTGCATCCCCACCAGCACTGTAGGAGGGTTTCCCTTTCTCCACAGCCTCTCCAGCATTTGTCATTTGTGGATTTTTGAATGATGGCCATTCTGACTGGTGTGAGGTGATACCTCATTGTAGTTTTCATTGGCATTTATCTGATAATTAGTGATCCTAAGCATTTCTTTCATGTGTCTATTAATCATTTGTATGTCTTCCTTGGAGAATTGCTTGTTTAGGTCTTTTGTCCATTTTTGGATTGAGTTGTTTGGTTGTTTCTTATTAAGTCATATGAAGTGCTTCTATAGCCTTGAGATCAAGCCTCTGTGGCATTCATTTGCAAAAATTTTCATCCATTTCATAGGTTGCATATTTTTTAACTTATGATTTCCTTTGCTGTGCAGAAGCTTCTAGTTTTCACTACGTCCCATTTGTTTATTCTTGTTTTTATTTCTATTGCTTGGGTAGAATGCCCTAGAAGAACATTTTTGAGGTGTATGTCAGATAAGGTTTTGCCTATATTTTCTTCTAAAAGATTTATTGTATCTTTTCTTATGTTTATGTCTTTTATCCATTTTGAGTTTATTTTTGTGTATGGTGTAAGGGAGTGTTCTAGCTTCATTGCTTTACATGCTGCTGCCCAGTTTTCCCAACACCATTTGCTGAAGAGACTGTATTTATTCCATTGTATATTCTTACCTTCTTTCTCGAAGATGAGTTGACCAAAATTTGTGGCTTTATTTCTGGGCTCTCTATTCTGTTCCATTGTTCTATATGTCTCTTTTTGAACCAATACCATACCGTCTTGATGACTGTAGCTGTATAGTATTGTCTGAAGTCTGGAAAGTTATTCCTCCATCCTCTTCCTTTCTCTTCAGTAGTACTTTAGTAATTCTAGGTCTTTCATAGTTCCATATAAATTTTATTATTAGTTGTTCTAGTTCTGTGAAATATGGCTTGGGTAATTTGATAGGGATTTCATAAAGTCTGTAGGTTGCCTTGGGCAGTGTGAATATTTTACCAATATTGATTCTTCTGACCCAAGATCATGGGATATCTTTCTATTTTTTCATCCTTCTTTAATTTCCTTCATAAGTGGTTTATAGTTTTCTGTGTAAAATTCTTCACCTCCTTGGTTAGATTTATTCTTAGGTATTTTATTCTTTTGGGTTCTATTTTAAAGGGGATTGTTTCTTTACTTTCTTTTTCTGTTGATTCATCGTTAGTGTAAAGAAATGTAGCAAAGTTTTGAACGTTAATCTTATAACCTGCTACCTTGCTGAATACTTCGATCAGCTCTAGTAGTTTTTGAGTGGACCTTTTATGTTCTTCTATATATAGTAACATGTCATCAGCATATACTGACACTTTTACCTCTTCTTTTCCAATTTAGATCCCTTTTATTTCTCCCTTTTGCCTGATTGCTGTGGCTATGACTTTCAAGACTATGTTGAATAGGAAAAGTGATAGTGGGCATCCTTGTCTTGCCCCGGATTTTAGTGGGAAGCTTTTGAGTTTTTCACCATTGAGTACTGTGCTGGCTGTAGGTTTGTCAAATGTAGCTTTTATTATATTGAGATATGTTCCTTCTATACCCACTTTGGTAAGAGTTTTTATCATAAATGGGTGTTGAATTTTATCAAATATTTTTTCTGCATCTATTGAGATGATCATGTGGTTTTTGTCCTTTCTCTTGTTGATGTGATGTATTACATTGCTTAATTTGTGTACGTTGAGCCACCCTTGTGTTCCTGCGATGAACCACACTTGATCATGATGTATAATCTTTTTTATGTTTTGTTGGATTCTATTTGCTAATATTTTGGTAGAATTTTGGCATCTATGTTCACTACTGATATTGGCCTATAATTCTGTTTTTTGGTAGTGTCTTTGCCTGGTTTTGGTATCAGGGTGATTAAGGCTTCATAGAATGAGTTTGGGAGTATTTCCTCCTTTTCAGTCATCTGGAATAGTTTGCAAAGGACTGGTATGAATTCTTCTTTGTATGTTTGGTAGAATTCCCTGTTGAAGCTATCCGGTCCTGGACTTTTATTTGTAAGGGAGGGTTTTTATTGCTAATTCAATTTCATTTCTAGTGATCTGTTTGTTCAAGTAGTCAGTTTCTTGTTGATTCAGTCTTGGTGGACTGTATGCTTCCAGAAACTTGTCCATCTCCTCTAGGTTATCCAATTTGGTTCCATAGGTTTACATAATACTCTCGTAATATATTCTGTCTTTCTATTTTATTTGTTGTAATTTCTCCATTTTCCTTTCTTATTTTGCTAATTTGTGCTGTGATTTTTTTCTTCTTTGTGAGTTTGGCCAGAGGATTGTCGATTTTACTTCCTTTTTCAAAAAAACAGCTTTTGGTTAGATTGATTATTTTCTATGAGTTTTTAAATTTCTATTTTATGTATTTCCTCCCTTATCTTTATTATTTCCTTCCTTCTCTTGCATTTTGGGGCTTTTTGTTCTTCTTGTTCTAGTTCTTTTAGCTGGTGGGTTAAATTGTTTATTTGAGATTTTTCTTCTTTCTTGAGGAAGGCTTGTATCCCTATAAACTTCCCTCTTGGCACTGCCTTTGCTGTGTCTCTTCAAATTTGTGTGGTTGTGCTTTCATTTTCATTTGTCTCAAGGTGTTTTTTTAATTTCAACTTTGATTTCCTCATTGAACCATCATTTTTTAAACAGCATATTGTTTAATTTCCATGTTTTCCTTTTTTTCTCCTTTGTTTCTCTGTAGTTGATATCTTATTTAATCACATTGTGGTCAGTCAAGATGCTTGAGGTAAATTCTACCTTCTTTAAATGGTTGAGGCTTCTTTTGTGCCCAAATACATGATCAATCCTAGAAAATTTTCCATATGTGCTTGAAAAGAATGTATATCCTAATTTTGGGGGTGTTATATTTTGAAAATATCCACCAAATCTATTTTTTTCTATTAGGTTATTTAATTTCTCTGTTGTCTTATTTATTTTCTGCCTGGAAGATCTACCTATTGATGTTAATATGGTATTAAAATATCCAAAAATTATTGTATTCTCATCAGTACCCCACTTTGTCTCTGTTAGTAATTGTTTTATATACTTTTGTAGTGCAATATTGGATGCATACATATTAATGGGTGTAGTATCCTCATCTTTTATTACTCCTTTAATCATTATAAAATGTCCTTCTTTATCTTTATGGCATTTGTTTTAAAGAATATTTTGTCTGAAATCAGTACTGTTACACCTGCTTTTTTGGCTTTCCATTTTTATGGACAATCCTCTCCCATCCTTTCACTCTCAAACTATATGAGTCCTTCTCCCTAAAGTGGATCTCTTGTATGCAGTATATTGAAGGTTCTTGCTTTATTATCCAGTCTGCCACTCTGTGTCTTTTGACTGGGTCATTTAGTCCATTAACATTTATAGTAATTAATGAATTGTTTGTTTATTGACATTTTGAGCTAATTTTTGCAGTGGATTTGTCTTTCATCTTTATTCATTTATTCTTCCTTCTGTGGTTTGATAAATTTCCTTTTTATTATCATGAATTTTGTTTAGTTTTTGTGGCTAATTTGTAAGTTTTTGACTTGTGGTTACCCTTCTTGTATGTCTGTTAACCCATTATTGTAACTATTTTTATTAAACACATAGTAATATAATCTCAAACCCATCCTACTGAGAACAAAATATTTGGAAAAAAAAAAGAAAAAATATTCTATTTTTTCTTGCGTCCCACTCTTATTGATTTAGTTTTCTTCTTTTACAATTTTGTGTTTACTCTATTTGGAATTCATGTAGTTATCACCTTTCCAGTTACGAGATTCTCATTTCTATAGCAACCTGCTGCTTTTCTATTTAAAATAGACCTTTCAATATTTCTTTTAGCATGAGTTTAGTGTTGCTAAACTCTTTTAGTTTTTGTTTGTCTGTGAAATTCTTTATCTCTTCTTCTATCCTAAGGATAGCCTTGCTGGTTAGAGTATCCTAGGCTGCACCTTTTTTTCATTCAGGAGCTTGAATCTATTGTGCCACTCTCTTCTGGCCTGTAGTGTTGTGTAGAGAAATCAGCTAAGAACTTTATGAGAACTTCCCCTTGTAACCAACTCTTTGGTTTTCTCTTCTACCTTTAGGATCATTTCTTTATCAGTGACTCTGGCCATCTTGATTATAATATGTCTTGCTGTGGGTCTGTTTGTGTTCTTACTGTTTGGGATCCTCTTAGCTTCCTTTACTTGGATATCTTTTCCTTTCTTTAAGTTTGGAAAGTTTTCTGTCATGATTTGTCAAATACCTTTTCAATCCCCTTTGATCTATCTTCCTCATCTAGAACCTATATTATTCATAGATTGGCATGCTCTATATTTTCCCATAAGTCCCTTATATTGTTTTCATTAATTTTTATTTGTTTCTCTCATAGCTGTTCTTATTGTGTGCTTTCTGTTTTCCTGTCTTGTATGTCACTTATTCATTCCTCTACATTATCTAGTCTATTTTATACAGCTCTTTGATCAGCTGTCATCCCAGCCCATGGGTTTACCAATTCTACTTGGCTTTTCCTTATAGCTTCAACTTCATTTTGACGTATGTTTATCTCTATACACTATTTATTTTAGTTCCTTCAGTACTTTTTGATCACTCCTTTTTTAAAATCTTGGTCTAGTATGCCATCAATATCTAATTCATTATTCATTCTTTCAGGGGATTTCTCTTGCTGTTTTTATTGGCAGTTGGTCTTTGCTTCTTCTTATTGCTTATATCTCTCTGGCATAGTAGCTTATAAAGTATCTGTTATCTATTTTGGTCCTTAAGGAGATTATTTATTTAACTATATAACACCTATTCAGGAATAAAACTTTAAAAAAGAGATAATTTTAAAAGAAGGGAGAAAAAATTGAAAACAATATATAATCAATAATAGAAGAGGAAATTGAATCAGAATAACAATCGAGGTGAGATGTCTTTTAATATCCTTAAAAAAGGAGAAATGAGCAAAATATAGTATTTGAAACCTGTGTATAATCAGTATCAGGAGATACAAACCAAAAGTAATGAAAATTAAATCAGATGTATATTTTAAAATAATAATAATGAAAATAATTTAAATGAAAAATTTTAAAATAATTAAAACTGGGGTCATATACAGAATATAAAAATTAAAAGTAATAGAAAATATAACAAAGAAAAAATGATAAAAGAAATATAGAATTTTAAAAGAAGGGAGAGACAGTGTATAATCAATAATAGAAGAGCAAGTTGCAGCAGAATAGTAATTGGGTTGAGACATTTTTTATAAACCTTTAATAAAGGAGAAAAGAGGAAAACAAGTATTTGAAAGCTACATATAATCAATAACAGGAGATCAAAACCAAGAGATAAAAATGAATTGAGGTGGAGTAATAGTAATAATAATAATAGTAATAATAATAATAATAATAATAATAATAATAATGAAAAATTTAAAAGGAATTAAAACAGGAAGCATATATAATTGTTTAAAAAGTAAAAATTATAAATGGTATAGGAAATAGAACCAGTTAAAAAAGATAAAAATAAAGGGTTCTCTGTGTACTCTTAATACTTTTATCAAGAAGTCTTTCCATTTTGCCCTGTTTCCTGAATTCAGCTTGCTCTTTCCAGAGGCCTTCTTTTGGCACCCTCATCTGAGCTGATCCTGGTGCCTGTTGGCAAGCAAATCATGCCCTCTCCCAACACTGGATTCTGGTTCTTCTCTCCTTTACGGTGGAAGGGTGGGTCACTCCCCCTGCCAATGCTGCAGTCAGATGCTTTGCTCAGGTGAGGTGGGCAGGCAGATCACGCCCCATTTCAGCACCACGGTCAGGTGCTGCACTCCTGCCAGGAAGGTTGGTGGCCTCCTGCCCTCTCCCAGAGCCTGTCTCTCCCCTGTTCTGTGCATCTGCCTGATCTGACTTGTGTCTGCACTCCGTAGGCGGGCTCAAGGAAGACCGTAGAATAGCCCCACCACTGCTCCATGCCAAAACTCAGTTCCTTGTTTGTCTTGGTGGAGAGAGTTCTCTGAGGTATCAGAGCAGGAAGATCCTATCTGACTTGGGCTGTAAACAAGTCTCCGTCTGTCCTCTGAGGCTGCTAATCACTTAGATACAGATTCAGGTTTTGACCCTGCCCCCACCTGGGTGGTAAGCACCAGAGGATATGGCGGCTGTGCCTGAGCCCTGCCTCTTTTCACCTGAAAATCTTCCGTGGGTTTTCAGAGATGGGGGTATTTCACCCTTCCCCCCTTGGCATCATCCATGTTGTTTTATGGAGGGCCCAGTTTGTTTTGCCCTATGTACCCACTCATCCATTGCATGCAACACCCTGCAGTCCCCCAGGGCTGTGTAAGTGTAACCACTCTTGTCCTCTACTTGGCTTAGTCAGCCTGTCCCATCCTTTAGTTGCCAGCTCACACCTCAGGCTTGGTGTTGAAGGGGCCGTTTGTGCCCATTTAACTTAGTTCTGTCAGTCGAGGGGTACTCTGTAAGATTTGAGTCTCAGAGGATCCCCCTTCTGCTGGCCTCTCAGTTGGGGAGGGTGATACTCAGCAAATGAGAGCTATTCGTCCTTTGCTGCTCCCTCCCCACAGGACCAGTCCCACACTGTTTTGCCTTTTCTTTCCTTTTTCCTTTTCTCCTACCAGATTTTTGGCATCTTTGTCTTTTGAAGAGGGTGGTGTTTTGTCGGAGTTTGGCAGGTGCTCTGTTTGGCTGAGTCCATGGATGTGAGTTTTGGTGTATTTGTGGGAGAGGGTAAGCTACAAACATCCTTCTACTCTGACATCCTGGCCCCTTTCTCTCTTCTATACTGTTTTTGAAGCACTGGGTAACACCTTCTATGATAAAATCGAGAAGTTTATCTGCCCACTCCAACACGCTATTTTGGATTTATTTCTTTACATCAGTGAGAAGACTTTGACCAAGATGGAAAAAGAAAAGTTACCTATGTCCTTTGGCCAGTGTATTTAAACTGCCTTTGGAACATGTGTATAAATCATTCCACAAAAGTTTGGAGATGCATGACCTCTTTCTAAGTAGACAATTCAAACTTAGACCAGTTGGTCTTTGAGAATTATCTCTATGATTTCTCCTATTAGATTTGGATATCAGCCTCATGCTGAGACATTTCTTGTCATTTGCAAATGGTCCTGGGAAGAGATATGGTTACCAGTTTCCCCGTGTGAGTGATTTTCTTAGGAGCTCGTCTGTCTTGGTGTATAAGTGCAGCCTAGTCATAGGTGAAAATATCCTTTCCAAGCCAGTCAAGATTTCTATAACTGATGTTATGAATATCCACTATTTTTTTCCTCATTCCTCTTTAAATTTAGACTGTCTGAACATGGTTTTAAATGGCTTTGCTATTTTAAAACATCTGTGACTGTCAAGTGACTTGGGTTCTTTGTGGCAATTTCCAAGACACATTCATAAAGAACATTACATGGGAAGGCCCAGACTTGATGCAGTTCAATTAAAGAGCCCTGGGAAATAGGTGGAGTTATAAGTGACAATGAAACAATTCTCACTGTTTGCTTTCTGAGCCTCAGCTTAAAGTTATTTACTGATTACTAACATTAAAGTCAGCAACCTGTATATCTTGCATTTGGAGGCATACAGCCCAGAGGTCAGAGAGAAGAGATTTCTCCACTTCTTGTAAGAAAGGGAAAATAGAGGAGGCAGGTGGGTGATTAAAGGGTTTCCTGAAGAAGCTAGAGGAGGTTGAAGAATAAAGAAACATGTAGAAAACATTGCTAACCATCAGGAAATTTCCAATCAAAATGACAACGTGATACCTGCTCAAAGAATCACTATCAACAAAAAGAACACAAATGACAAATGTCAATGAGTATGTAGAGAAATGAGAACCCTTGGAAATGGCTGGTATAAATGAAAATTGGTACAGTCACTGTGAAGGACAGCATGGAGGCCTCTCTAAAAATATAACTGTGATATGACACATAAATTCCACTCAGGTATAAATTAAAAAAATAAATAAAAACACTAATTCAAAAAGATATGTGCACCCCAATGTTCAGAGTAATATTATTTACAATTGCCAAGGTATGGAAGCAACCTAAGTACTTATCAACATATGAATGAGTAAAAATATGTGGTATATATTTACAATGGAATATTATTCAGACAAAACAAAAGACAAAAACAAAACAAAACAAAACAAAATGAAACAAAACACTACCTCCCAGAACCTCTCCCCTCTACAGGAGCTCCCCCTTCACCTCAGAGCCTTTCAAAAAAATGCAAATAAAATTTTTCCATTTGTTGCAACACAGATGGACATGGAAGAAATTACGTTAAATGAAATATGTCAGAAAGAGAAAGGCAAATATGATATCACATAGATGTGGAATTTAAAAAAATACAACAAAAGATTCAATATAACCAAAAAATACAGACTCACAATTAGAGAACAAATGGGTGGTTACCAGTGGGTAGTAAGGAGGCAAAATATATGGGTAAATGATTGGAAGTACAAAGGATGAATGTAAGCTAGGCTGAAGGATGTATTGTTCAGTGTGGGGAATATAATCAGTATTTTGTGATAATCATAAGTGAAAAGTAACCTTTTAATTTGGACACAAAATTAAAGTAAATTTGTTGATGAAGTAGGGCCAAATTAGGGGGAGGCTGATTAGGGAGTTGGGGCATATTGTGTGGAGGTTAATTGCAGCAGGGAGAGATAAATGTTATATGGTGGGTATGAATTTCAACTTTTGTTATAGGTCTGATTTTTGTTCTCTTTTTTTTTTTAATTCACTCCCTAAGCCCAGACACACTGCTTTTTTGCATCTATCTTCTAATTTAATATTCCTATAAGTACAAATAGAACATTTATTTTTGATGAGAGTTCTCTAAAAATTAATTTAGATATCAAAGTATTTTTTCAAATTGTAAGATCCATCATCTGGCTATTGATGGTTGTGATCTTCAAGGGTATAACCATTCCAAATGTGGCACAAATCAGAAAGGCTTTTGGTGGAAATACCTGAAGGTAAAAACCTAGGCTTAAAATAAATTTTTCTCATAAATCCAATATGTATTGATGGAGTGAGTACAAATGATGTATTGCAATGATCCAAAACAGCCAGTCCCAAAGATAGCCAAATACTAAAGTTCATTGCCACAGGTGGTAAGGATGGTATTTGTGATAACTCATGTTCCAGTTTCCCACAAAGTCAGAGGCCCCTAATTATACAACTGTTAGCCTGTGACACAGAACAAAAGATACTAGAATAGGATTTTCTCACCTCTGACAAGACAACAAGGTCTCAAGTTTGAGATCCCTCCTTAAGAATCTCTACTGAGAACTAGTAAGTTCAAACATTATGCATTTTGCACCTCAGATTTTTAACTCATCAGCTAGCTGCCAAAGGCCCAAAAAACTGCAACCAATGTCAGTGGAAATTGAAACAGCAAGACATTGTGTGTCTCTCCCTGGTACAAATCCTTTCTATGTCCTTCATTTCTTGTTTGTTACAAAATCAAATGGCTTTGGATATTCACACTGCCTCCCCTGGAAGACATATGCAGTAATTCACATTGAATGGTGTACAATGATTTGAGATGAAAGTGATAAGATCTCAGCATTGCTCCAAGATATCAGAAGTCAGATTCATGTAATAGATGTCTGCAATGCCCACACTATTGAAATCATGTTGAGAGTCTCAGATTGGCTCTCCAATATGTTATCCTCGATTCCCCAGAAACTAAGATATGTTTTCTCAAGGGTGTTTTTGTTCCTCTGCTCTCTTCCCTATGAGCTTATTTATGGATTTGAGTTTAACATGGTTTTATTCCTCTCCACTGTTAAAGGGTGACTAAGACTCTGCTAAAAGCTCTTAAGAATGAAAAACTTTATGTTGTGCATCTATACTCCACAAATTCTCTGAGTATCTTCACCAGCATTACTTTAAACTCTTTCTCAGATAAACTGCCTTTCCAAACCTCACTTATTTATTCTTCTGGGATTTTATCTTATGCCTTGGCCTAGGGGATATTCCTTTGTTGCCTCATATTGTCTATCTTTCTATGTGTTTGTGGATTTCTTCCACAGGCTTTCAGATAATTGCTTTCTTATTTATAGCATCTGTCCCCCTGGTGGATAAGGCTGGAATAGAGGCTCATGCAGGGCTCTTATTAGAGGAGTCAGTGTCTGCTCATTGCTGGGTGGAGCTTGGTCCTAGACCTCTGTTGGGTTGGGCTGTGTCTAGAGGCCTTTTTGGATGAGGCTAGGACTTGGCATTGCTGATCCAATCAAGATGTCAGCCTTCAGGAAAGCTTATGTATATTAACACTTCCCGAATGTCCACCATCAGCTTTTATTTCACCTGAGTGAGCCAAAGTCATCTCCCATGTCCCCAGAAGACCCTCCAAACCTAGCAGTCAGGCCAGGCCCAGGTTTCTTTGAAATCACTACCTCTGCCCTTGACCTCATGCGTACGAGATTCTGTGTGCACTTCCCAAGCAAGTGGAATCTGTGTTTCACCCAGTCCCATTGGGGTCCAGAAACCAAGCACAGCTACTCTTCAAAACCTGATATCTTGGGGTATCATTCTCTTTCCACTGTCAGAACCAAATCTGGGAAGTCTGATGTGGGGTTTAGAGATCTCATTTCTGTGATGTAACAAATCTTCAGCTTGTAGGTCAACCACCTGGGGGATATAGGGCCCAATTATATCATGAGCATGCCCCTTCTATAATCCTCCTGTGTTTCCTTCTTTATATTTCCAGTTATAGAAAGACTTTTTTGCTAAATTCCAGTCTTTTTTTAAAAATATCTATTTAAAATTCACTTATGGATTTGTTGTAGTCATGAAAGAAGTGAGCTCATGGTTCTACCACTTCACCATCTTGACTGGAAATCTAAAAGCTCCTAAGAATTAGTGTGATCATGTTTATTCCTTCCATTGGAAGAATCCCTGAATGACACCTTAAAACAAAAGGAAGTAGTCAGAGGAGATTGATGCCCATTTCCACTTTCCAAAGAAATGGAAGAATGAACTGACAGCAGGGATTTAAAAGAGAAAAAAACAACAAGATAATTACTAAGTTGTTCACATCTGCACTTCTAGCTATACTGATCTCATGAGTATTATGTTTCCTTCACTGTGCATTCTTTCTTAGAATAACATCCTTTTTCTCTAGAGGCCTTAAGAAGGTAATGAACCAAACCTCAAGAAAATGTGTCAACCCACCCAAATTCCTCCAGAACAATAGCAAGTTCTTATCATGATGACAGCAATGTAGTCCCTGCTCAAACCCTGATTGTTATCATGCTCCTGTTCCCATTTTTCTATAAGACTCCAGGAGTCTTACCCTAAGAGACTTACAGGCTGTAAGGTATTAGCCTGCTGTAACATCTTTTGCCTGGCAAAGCAATCAAGCTCTTTTGTTGTTGTTGTTTTTGTTTTTTGTTTTTTTTTTTTTAATTCTCCCCATACTCTGCTTCAAACTCTCAATTTGGCTTTTGGGGTACAGAAGCTTGTTTTTCATCAACAAGGCCAGGTTTTGATACATCATTCATGGGATCCTAACCAAGTTATAAAGATACAAAATGTAATGGAAGGGAAGTTTCATCTGTTTTTTGTTTGTTTCTTTGTTTGTTTTTGGTGATTGGTGACCCACTCAGAACAAAGTTTGTCCAGATGGGCACTGGTCCAAAGAAAACTATAAACTCACCACTCTCTGACTCCCAAATGATAGGCTTATAAAACCTGTTCCCAAGTCCTACCTTATGATTCTCCCCTTTGAGGCAAAGGAGACAAAAGAGAGAGACAAGTGGAAAGTGCAGCTACTTTGAGAAAAAGTGATCAATAATAAATGTCCAAGGTCAACTAACCTAAAGGTCAATTTTATTGAAATATTTTCTCCTGCTAGTCTAAATTTGGAAAAGAAGGGAGTAGAGATCATTCCTACCTCTCTGTCTTGACTTGACCAAACCCTACACATAGAAATTCAGGAAGCTGGCTTTAGTGAAAATGATCTTTTGTGATTTTGCCAGTAGCTCCAGACCTCAGCTGCAGGTTCCATGTCTGGGGAAAGTGGAGTATCTAATCCATTTCACTCTCTGTTCATGTTGTCAAAATTGTAGAAGAAGTAAAGTTTTGTTGACTGAAATAAAACCACACAACATGCGAGTTGTCAGTTATGTTTTATTTGGGGACAGAATTAGGACTACAGCCCAGGAGACAGTATTTTAGATACCTCAGAGCAATTGTTCTGAAGAGAGGGGTGGGATGTTCAGAATTATGCATGATTTTAGTGAAGAGAGGGTTACGTTCAGTCAAGCACACTTTTAGGCAGAAGCTCATTGTTAGTCATGAGGAGCAGATGTCATTGTTCATGATTTTAGTGCTTCTTTAGATATGAGGAACTGCCAAAATTTGTGCCCACAAAAGAGTCTTCTGAGAATATTTAACTAACTATAGTCCAATTCTACCTGGTTTTCCCAGAGCACAGAGTGCCTTACTCCTGACCTCCACCCTGAATTCCATTGATGAAGGTCAATGGCTGCAGTGGCTTGTGACTTAATCCTTGCAGAAGTAGATGGCAAATGCCAATTTGTAGTTTGCATTTTTTCTCTACCCTATTGAGTCCCATGTTTAAGTCTACAAAATATACTGACAACAGAGAGAATAATAGGGGAGAAGGCATAAAAATTTACTTGATTCTAAAGAATTTTATGTGATGTAGGTAGGGTAAAAGGGTTTCAGAGAGAGAGGAGAAGACCCACAAAGAAAAGATTATGTTTGGAGGTTTTTATGCCATTTGGGCAAAGGACAATCACTTCAAAGAAAAGTGAGAAGATGAATGAAAGGGATGTGGAGGGCCACAAATGATCAGAAGGTAAATATATGCGTGGGTAAACTGTACATAAGTGCCTGTTAGTAAGGTTTAGCTAGATGTTATCTCATTGCCATCTCATCTCCAGTGATAAGGTTATTATTTTCTTCTTCCTGGTGAGATAAGTGCATGGATGTGCATGTGTATTCATCTGTGTTCTGGGAGGGGGGTTGTCAGAGAGAAGACAATACCTTTAAATTGGAATTTGTTTTGTATTCAGGAAGATGAGGGAGGGAGGAGCTCACACTGTGCCTGCTTTTGCTCTATTGCATTCAACTCAAAATGATTCCTGGTCCAGAGTGGCACATTTTGGTGTGACATTATTCCAATTTCCTACCATCTTAATTGCACTGAACAAGGTGGGTAAAGTAAATCAATGGGCTCAGAATTTTGAATTCCTGGCTCAAGCGCTTTATAAATAACCACAAAATTTTTATGTCTCCCCTGAAGAATATCCTTATCTCCTGTGACTGTAAAGCTGAGGCTTCTGAAACAAAACCAAGCTCTTATCCTCAGAGTGTAAGCAGCTTTTGGCAGGAAAAAAGTTTTTGCAGGAAATAGCTCTGTACAGAAGGCCCATTTTTGCTTTTCCAGGCACCCTATGACTTTAATCTGATCACACCATACCTTGCCTAACATGTTGATTCATTCCTAGAATCAAAGAAGTACACCTGGAGAAAGATGACCAGCTCTCTTTCATAGCTTCTCATCCAGTAAGCTTGTGAACAGTGTAAACAAGATAGAATCTAAGAAAGGTATACAATGAGTTGACAAGTTTCCATGACAAGACTGCACACAGTAGGCAGTGATATGCTATGAGGACCTTGATGACCTATCTTAATGATTAAGTGAGATCACTCCTTCATTCCCTTTGAAATGTTCATGGTTGAGCAGAAATTTCAGAGATGGCATTTGGGGACAGTGAGCCTACCATCTCCCCAGGTTGCCAGCATTCCAATTAAAAACATTATTTATTTCTATCAATATTGTCTCTGTATTTTTTTTTTTTTTTGCTTGTTTTTTGAGTGGTGAAAAGCTGAACCAATGTCAGAAACAAGAGTGGATAAATTACAAGTTGATTCTTCAACTTCACAGTGGGTCTGCTGTCAAAGTGAGGATATTTATTGAAGATGAATGAAAGCCTCAAAATTGGAAAGGAAACCTATGAGGACACTGAACCTCTAAATTCTGATTACTTTTATTTGCCAGTAAAAGTAGCCCTTCCACTACTATTTGAGCATATTAAGCCTCATTGCCTGAGACAAATCAAATAATCTCCCCCAAGGTACTTGCATTGCAAAGTACTGCAGTTTCTATTCAGGACCAACCTCCGCTGTCTTTCTTTTCTTCTAGAGTGCAACAATACTTAAGACCCAGCAGGTTCAAAAAGGTGAGTTAGAAAGTGTGGTCCATGAGGCTGTTGACTACACTCCACTGAAACTGTATGATTTATCCAGTTGTGATAGATGATATCTGGGCAATAGATGTTAAAATTTATAAGGGGTGCATAATATGAATAGACAAACTGAGCACTGACATTTGTTCCTAGTTGATTAGTGATGGAAGGACTTAAACTTGGTTTAGGCAGAATTTATTGATAGGATTCCATTAAGCAGAGTCTGAAATTAATGTAGCCAATGTGTGGAAAGTAAGAAAGAACACTCCCGGTTTGGGTGAAGTATGGCTGAAAAGATGGCCTACCCTCTATGAATGCCAGAATGGCCTGGACATGCTGTAGAGAAAGGGATACAAAGGCACAGTGAGATTGACATTAGAGTCAATTTACCTTGTGAGAACTGTTCACTCACCTTGAGGGGTCCATGAGATTTCCTTTCACCATATTTGTGAGGAATAAATGTATGAGGGTGAGTCCCAGAATCCTTGAAGATCTCTGTGATCACTGGTCTCTGTGGGTCTGAAACCACACTGGAGATGCAGCCACTGAACTGGAATATCTAAACACTATGGAGGGTAATTGGACCCCTTGATGGCAGGGTCAAGTTGTAGCACATAGTCACTTAAGGCAAGATGTGACTGGCTTTTTGTAAGCATTAGAGTCAAACAGGAGCAATCAGAATAGTCTGACTTACAGAGACCTGTGGAATTGATTGGCTGATCAAGATGGTCCTAGAATTGAAATAGATAAGAAGCCTACTAAATTCTTATGTGACTTTTTATCTAAGCCAAGTGAATAAATGTCTAACTTGAATCACTAGAGCAGAGAGTCAGAGTCCCTGTCCCAAATCAATTCCCAAACTTGAGCCAGTTTACAGAATCAGAAACCCTTGAATGCAAGGAAAGCTTTGGGACCCCTTAAGGAAGGAAGCTAAACACTGACAAAAATGTACGTTATTAATCTCCCTCCCATCCTGCCCCAAAAGTGGCACTTATCACTGTGAGCATCCACTGGGGAAAGAAACTAATCAGAACTTTTGGGGAATTCTGGACACAGGCTCTGAACTGACACTAATTCCAGGAGAGAGAAAATGTTACTGTGAACCAGCAGTCAGCGTAGGGATTTATGGAGTTCAGGAGACCAAGAGTTTTAGCTCAAGTCTATGTCACAGTCAGCATGATACACCTCTCTCCTTAGTCTGAGTTCTACAGAGAACCACAACTAACAGAATAAATATATTAATATTTAATAAGAAATGCCTATATAATATATATTTAACTGTATCTATCTATGTATCTATCTATCCATCTATCTGTCTATCATCTATATATCAGTGTAAATTTATTATAAAAATATGGTTTATGTGGCTATGGAGGCTGAGAAGTTCTAAGAATTGTAGTCAACAAGCTGGAGACCCAGTTACCATCTGAGTCAGATGGTTTAGGAACCTTCAGAAGCAGAACAGCCAATGATAAAAGTTCTAGTCTGAGACTAATTCTGAATTTAAAGGCAGGAGAAGACTGGCACCTCAGGTCAAAGATAGCCAGAAAGAACAAATTTCCCTTATTCTGCTATTTGACATTACTGTTCTATTCTGGCCTTCAGTGAGTTGGATGACGCCCCCTGCGTTGGACAGCAGTATCTAATTTATTCATTCTAAAGATTCTAAGTAGTCATCTCATCCAGAAGCACCCTCAAAAACACACCTATTATTGTATCTAACTACATACCTTAATACCTCTTTGCCCAGCCAAGTTGATTGGTTTATTACCATTACAGTCCCCAAACCCAACCTCTGGTTATTTCCCCAGTTCCAGAACACATAATTGAAACAATCATATTCAGCAACTGACATTGGTTCCCTGATCAGTGGAATGAAATCTATATGGGAAATGCCACATGGAAGTCACTAGAACAGCATTTGCTGTTTTACTGAAGGGATGGAAGCAATTAGTGCCAATTTCAAGGATTTGCAAAATTCCACAGTGATAATTCCCAGCACATCCTCTTTTATCTTCCCTGTTTGGTCTGTGTCAAAGACAGCTGTGTCATGCGTATGACAGTGGACTATCATAATACTTGATACATGGTGACTCCAATTGCGGCTATTATCCACGTATGGTTTTATTACTTAAACAAATCAGCACATCCCCTGGTACCTGGCATGCAGCTATCAATTTGGGAAATGCACTTCCCCCCTCTATACATGATAGTAAATACCACCAGAATCAGTCAGCTTTTATCTGGCAAAGCCAGCAATATATGCTTACTTGCTAGCTATCCTAGCTCATGGTATCTACCTCTGCTATATCTCGAGCCGGGACCTTGACCACATTTCCTTTCTGCAAGACATCATATTGGTGATATTGTGCTGACTTAATCTAGCAAGTGAGAAATAGCAACTGCTGTAGAGTTGTTGGTGAGACATTTGCATGTCAGAGAGTGGGAAATCTATCTGTTAAAACTTTAGTGGATTTCTACCTCAGCAAAATTTCAAGCAGGCACCTAGAGTGGGTTATTAACTTAGGGGAAAGTAGGGACAACATTTTTGAGGGCCATTAGAAAACAATGAAACACAGAGAGGTATATCCAAGGAGTTGTCCATGCAACATAAAGGGCAGAAAGACTGGAACACTTAACTGAATTACATCATGTTCAGGGGCCATAGTGTTAGATAACTTTTTGGCTTCTGAAGGAGGGGTCTGTGCCCTTCTTAGCATGCCTGCTGTATGTGGTTAAATAACACTCACAAAGTTTTACAGAATGCCAGATATATGCACTAAAGGGTTTATGATATTACTTTATTGATTAAAGAGATTGAAGAAATAAAAATCTTTCCCTCTTGTCATCTACCTTTCTGACTTCTCCACTACATGGGCAGACTGGCTTTGTTGTAAATAGGCTTTGCAAAGATAGTTCTCCATGGTAGTTGTTCTGTTAGCTCAAAAGCCTGCAGATGACATCTCAAATTTTTAGTGTATTTGCTTGTTTTAAGTATCTCCCAAGTGAGTGGATTTTAGCCATTTGGATAGAGCCTGCCTTCTTTGCATACCCCATGAGACTGCACATAACATCTGCCCATCATAGATTATATGACAAATTCTAAGGCTATGGAACAATCTATGCTGTTGCTGTCTTGGGGGGTTTTTTGTTTGTTTTTTTTCAGTTTTTTTTTGTTTTTTTCTTTATTTGTTTGTTTCAGAGTTCTACAAGGAGACTACATATTCCTGCTTAAATGATGTTATTTTAGACACAAAACAACCCTCACAAGTACCCTTGTCCCTGGCGGTTCCTGTGTTCTCTTCCATTAAAGAATAGTGAAGTACTTCTCCGATACTGATGAAAAACTGCCAAATGGTCATCCTGATGAGAAGCTTGTTGTGTACAACTGCCAAATTTTGGTCATGGCTCTGTCCTTAATAACCCACAAATCCCTGGACTTACTACATATTCATAGGGGTGGGATCCCAGGCTTGATTCTTAACTGAATGGTGAACTACCAAACTTCTTTTTAAAAAATGATGGCTGCAGCATTTCATATTCCTCAGCAACAAACGAGGGCTGAGGTGTTTTTTAACCCATAGCCAACACCTTTAATTTTCTTTCTCTCTCTCCTTCTTTTCCTTTGTTGTTTTGTTGCTGCTGCTGCTGCTGCTGCTGCTGCTGCTGTTGATAATAGCTATCTTAGTGGTATGTAGCGTTGTCTCTGGGTTTAATGTCCATTTCTCTTATGATTCATGATGCTGAGTGTGTTTTATAAGTTGTGACCATTTATATAACTTCCAGAAAAAAAGTCAGTTCAAGCCATTTATCCATGAAAATATTTTATAACAGATTTAGATTTACAGAAATTTGAAAAGAAAGTGTTGCCAGAAGGTCAGCCCCATCCCTAATGAGCCAAATACCTGAGAGGCCAGGTCGTGGAGCTTAGTAGGAAAGAGGTAGATTTATTGCTTTGCCAGGCAAAGAGGACTTACAGGAGGCTAGTGCCTTGAAAACTGTGAATGTGTCTTAGGGTTGGGGCTTAGTGAATACGAAGTGAACAAATTAGGGGAAAGAGGGGATATTAATTAACAAGAGTCTCTGGTAAAGCTTCCTCCAATGTGTTGGCATGTGCATCTGTTGTGATGGGGCTGACTGGTGGTCTGGAGGCTTATCAGCCCATGATCTTCTCTGTCTGATCAGACTCAACAGGCAGGAGGAGAAATTTCAGTGAGTCTGGTCATTTTCCTGACATTATCATCTCCATTCCTGGAGGAATGACTCAAAAATCCAAATATGATTGTAAATTTCAATTACCAGAATAAGGTAAAACAAGCAGGGAAATCAATAGCTCTGACTCTAACAATGGGCCTGGGTCTGGGAGCAGTGACCAGTCAGAGTTGCAGACCTCTATAAGACTGAGAATTAGTTAGCCTAAGAAAGGCTATTTTATTATTTATCCTTTACAAATATAGAGAGTACTATATTGAAAGTACAGACAACATTTCACCTCACACAAATTCACCTATTTTTTTAAACTTGCATTAATGCAGTTCATTTGTTAAATTGATGAACCAAATGTGATACATTACTATTAACTAGCATTCATAGTTTTTAGTATGCTTCACTTCTTGTTTTGTAGTGTTGTACGGATTTTGTAAATACACAATGCTATGATTCACTGTTATGATATCACACACACAAAAAAACTTTTCTGCCCTAAAATATTGCCTGTACTCCCAGCATTTTAATCCCCCATTTTTATCATCAGAGGATGACCACTAATATTTTAATTCTTTCTATAGTTTTGCCTTTTTCAGAGCATCAAATAGCTGAAACAGTACACTATGTAGCCTTTTAATGCTGGCTTCTTTCACTGAGTTACGTGCATTGATGCATTCTCCAAGTCTTCTCATGGCTTACTAAACATACCACAATATATTTAATTCATGCAGGTATTGAAGAAATCTTCGTTATTTGTAGTTTGTGGCAATTGTAAATGGAGCTGCTGCAAATGTTAGTGTGTAGGCTTTTGTATGAAAATAATTTTCAACTCATTGTTGTAAATGCATAAAAACACAATTGCCAGATAATACTGTTAGTGGATAGAGGTCCCCAAATTAGGAGGCCAACCAAAGTGTGGATTCTTGCTGCCTACTGTGAAAGAATTCACCACAGATTCAAAGAGACAAAGTGAATGGTTGCTTTATTGCTCAGAAGAGGAAAAGGAAAGAAAGGTTATTGAGTAGTTGAGGGGTGGGCCCTCAGGCCAGAAGCCATCAGCCAAGATGGCCAGTCAAGTCATCTCCAGGTGCAGCTCAAGTCACTTGGGGTTTTATGGGAGCCTTCAGCCATCATGTCTTCCTTCTGAGTATAATGGAGAAAATCGTCTTGTCTTCTGTCCTTGTGCGGGCTTTTCCAGTTGTTGTCATGGCAACTGTCAATGCTGCATATGTCAGTTAGCATGGTAATATATTATAATAAGCATAAAATGATGGTCAAGGTCCACTAGAAGTCAAATCCTCTACTATCTTGGGATCCACTTGTTCTAAACAAATCTTATTTCTTCTCTTTGCAGCTGCCTTTTGAGAGTTAGATAAGTATAATTGGCTTCTATTTGAGGGAGCAGCAGGGATATGATCCTGGCGGCAACGACCTTGGTAACAATAAGGACAGTTGCTTTTAATCAGAATTCCTGCAATGTACCCTACACCCCAACCTTTGCAAAAAGCCTCTGAAGATTCTTCTCAGCCATAAGTAAGAGGATGGGTTTGGGGTAAGGTTGGGGATTTACTTCCTGCAGAAAAACTTAGAAACATTGTTATACATAATTCTTTCAGAGGAACTGGGTCCCTGCCCTAGGGCTGCACTTCTATTTCATAACTATTTCTTTTTATTTCTTTCTACATTCCCTCCCTCCCCAGATTAGCAACGGTTTGAATCTGCCCTTGAAACACAGGGAAGTTCAAGGAGGCTGAATGAAGCCTATTTCCTACAAAAAAGAAATGGGGGGAGCACCAGATTTGTGGGGAAGGAGGATCCCACAGGATCCAGCTCAATATCAATACAAAAATGTTATGTTTAGATTTATTTTAAAAAATAATGCTCAAACCATTTTTCAAAGTTGACTGTAACATTTATCATTCCTATGACTGGTTGCTCATGTTCCATGTCTTCATGAGCATTTGTTGATGTCAGAGTTTTGGAATTTAAATATTCTAAGATTTTTGTAGTGGTATCTTATTCTCACTTTAATTTCCAGTTCTGAAATGACACAATCTTTTCACATTCTTATTTTCCATTTTTGTATCTTCATTGTGGTAATATTTGATCAGATATTTGCCCATAGTTTAATTGGATGATGTCAACTGAAAACAAAATTTACAACATAAAAGTTGAGGATTACTTTTTATTTAATGGACTGTCTGAAGACTTCAAGCCCTAGAGGCAGCTTCTCTGATAGCTCTCAGGGGCTGCTCCAGAGTGTGTGTGTGTGTGTGTATGTGTGTGTGTGTATTGTGGGTATGGGATATATCTTGTTCTGGGACACAGTGGGTTGGTTGGTCAGTGAGGCTGTGACACATAGGTTGGTAAAAGAATTTACCAGAGATTAAGTATAAGAAAAGAAAGCATTTCATTAGGGTAAACTGTCATAGGCAACAGCAGGTCTGTGTGCACACTGAGGGCTGGTTTTTGGGGTATTTTACCAGGTAGAGTCACAAGGTGACTGACCCACTTGTTCACAAGTCTCTGAGTGGTTGTAGGTTTAGGATCCCTGAAGTTCAGTGGGGTTTGACTTTCATAAGGTGAGCAGAAACAAGCTTGCCTGAGCTATTATGAGTTTAGGCATTACATAGGGGTATTAGCTTGTTAGGGGAAAGTCACCCAATAAAGATTTAACTTTGTTGAGGGATTACAGGCAGACATCTGAGAGCCCAGGAATGGGGGTAACTGTACTTTGAAGGAAGTCAGTGGCCCAATATAGCTGGAATACAGAGGACTTGAGCAAGAAAAACAAAGAAGTTTGAATGTCAAAAGACTGCTGTTAATGAAAGAAAACTGGACACCTCAAGTAAACAAATGTAGCATTTTCCTTTGTATGGGAAGTTGCAAGAGTCTCGGCTCATTGAAATCACTGCTTTAATATGCACCTTAGCTGTGTAGGGTCAGTCTTCTGTACTTTCCCTTCCTGAATCCCCTCAGAGTGTGCCATTGGAAATGCATGCAGTGGCTGAAGTTTTGACAGTGGGCATCCTGTTAGTCTAAATCTTGCGCTCCCTTAGACTCACTGTAGTGGACAGCAATAGTGGATTGATGGCTGCAGCATTATTTGTTTTCTGATGTGGCAGGCAGGCAACATTTTTCATTCTGTTTGCTTTCTAGTAGTTGACTTCTAAGTGTTCTTTTTATATTTTGACATAAATCTTTGAACATATATTTGTTTTGTGAATATTTTCATCTGGTCTGTAACTTGTATTTATATTTTATTCACTTTTCTAACATTTTCTTAAGTGTTTTTCGTAGACTGCATAATTTTAATTATAGTAAAATCCAACTTGTCAATTTTTTTTTCCAATTTTACATTTGCTGCTGTACCTGAAAATTCATATCAAACCCAAGGTCACTGAGATTTTTGTTTCTTATCTTCTGGGAATTTTATAGATTTGCATTCAAGATTTATGACTCACTTCAAATTAATTAATATGTAAAGTGTGAGATCTGGTTCTAAATTCTATTAATGAATTTTTGCACAGGGATTTTAATGTGTTCTATTACCATATGTGAAAAACACTAACTTCTTCACTGAATTACCATTACATTTTTGTCAAAGATCAGTTGACTCTGTTTGTGTGGAAATGTTTTTGCACTCTTTATTCTGTCCTCTTGCTCTATTGGTCTAATATTTCACCAATTCTCTAAGTCATAGAGTTGAGTATTGGTATTACCCCAAAAAGTAAAGATCCTGGTTCTTGTCACAGCTGAAAGACAACTTTGCAGTCAGGAGAAGGTGCATTTTAAAAGTTTTATTTAAAAGGAAAGGAAATGTACACCCCCAAGAATGCAAGGTAGGCTGATCCAAGGGAGTAAAACGCAGCAGATTTCCCCCTCCCCTTTCTTTTATACCTTCTCTTAGAGGTGGTCCTTTGATTAATTACCTGCCCTTGTCCCAGTTTAGTCATGTTTGGCCCCTTTTGCACATGTCCTTACCCATGGTGCACACAGAAAAAACCATGGGGTGAGGGGAACTTAAACCACAATGTTAATTATAATACAGTGAAGATTGGTCAGATCTGATTAAGTCCTTTTGGCTACTCTGCAGTCAAGGCTCTTGGGTTTTAACTAGTTTTTCTTTTTTTTTTTTTTTCTTGCTGGTATTCATGCAGAAGTAAACTCCCTTTATGCTGGAGGCAGGTACAATGCCATTTTCTGGACCATCTTCCATTTCCTCCACCTATCTGCTGGATGTCCCCACTTATCTAACTACCTAATAGTGACAGTTTTCTATCTTTGCCTTTCAATATTGTTTTTCCTACTCTGGGCCTTTTGTGTTTCTATAGAAATTTTACAAACTATATCCACTGTTTGTCTCCACAAAGTATCTTGCTTGTTAATTTTGATTGGGATTACTGCTGTTGATCAAGTAGGGTGGAGCTGTTATTTTAGCAGTATTGAATCTTCCTTTCCATAAATGTGGAAAATGTCTCTCTAGTAATAAGTAAATCTATTGCTTTTACCCCCTTATTTTGACATAAAACAGATAACATAACATTTGCCAGCTTATCCTGTTTTTCTGGGTGTGTTTAAAAATTGCATAACATAAAACATTTTTAAGTATCCACCCAGTGCTGTTAAATATATTCACATTGGAAATCCAGAACTTTCTCTTGTGAATCTGAAACTCTATACCCATAAATCAACAGTCCACAAAACCCTCAGCCTCAGCCCCTGGTATATACCATTCTACCTTGTGTCTCTACTAATTAACTTCTTTAGATACCTCATATATGTGGAGCAATGCAATGTTTCTCTTTTTGTGATTAACTTATTTTACATAGCCTCAAATTTTATTTATGTTGTAGCATGTGATAAGATTTCCTTCCTTTTTAAGACTGAGTAGTATTCCATTGCATGCATGTATGTACACCACATTTTGTTTAAAGGTTCACCCATTGGCGAATATTAGGGTTACTTTCACCTCTTGGCTATTATTAATAGTATTGCTGTAAGTATGAGTGTGGAAATATCTCTTTGATCTCTGGTTTCAAATCTTTTGTATATTTGCCTAAATGTGATTTTCCTGGATCATGCAGTAGTTTTATCATTAATCTTTGGAGGAACTCCATTTGTTTTACATTATGGTTGTATAGTTTACAATTTCACCAACTGTCTAAAAGGGTTTCAGCATCTCCATATCCATTGTAATATTTGTTATTTTCTTTTTCCATCTCCCTCCTCTTTCTCTTCCTCCTCCTCGTCTTTCTTTTTGATAGTAGCCATTCCAGTGATGATATTTCATTGTGATTTGGATTTGTGTTTCTCTTATGAATAATAGTATTTAGTACTTTTTTCACATAGCAATTGGCTCTTTGAACATCCTCCTTGAAGAAATGCATATTTAAATTATTTGCCCATTTTTAAATTGGCTTATTTAATTATGTTGTTGTTGTAGGCAAATTTTTTTTTTAATATTTTACATATTAACAATTTGTTGAATATAGGATTTGTAAATATTTTCTCTCATTGTGTAGGTAGCCTTTTAACTTTGTTTATGCTCTTTGATGCACAAAAGTTTTAAGGTTTGATGAAGTCCATGTCTCTATTTTTGCTTGTGTTATCTGTGCTTTTGGTGTTGTAACTAAGGAGTCATTGCCAAGTCCAATTGTCATAAAGTTATTTTCCCCACATTTACTTTTTGATTCTTTAGGTCTTATGTTTAGATCTTTACTTAATTTTGAATTACTTTTTGTATACGTTGTGAGACAGGGGTCCAAATTAATGGTTATTCATATGGATTTCCAGTTTTCCCAACACCATTTGTTGATGAGACTGTCCTTTCCCCATTGCATGGCTGTGACAGTATTGTCAAAGATCATTTGACCATATATATAACAGTGTATTTCTGGGCTTTCTATTCTATTCTGATTTGTCTGTCTTTTTATTGTAGCATACTGTTTTGATAGTTATAGATTTTTAATTTTCTTTGAAAGCAAGAAGCCTGATTCTTCAAACTTTGTTTTTCTTCTTCATAATTGTTTTGGCTATTCAGACTCCCTTGAGATTTCATATGAATTTTAGAATAATATTTTCTATTTCTGCAAATTATGCCACTGGGATTTTAATAGGTATTGAATTGAATATGTAAATCACTTTGAGTAGAATGGACATCCTAACAATGTTGTCTTTCTAGCTATAAACATAGATGCCTTTCTACTTATTTATTTGCCTTTTAAATTTCATTAATCTTTTGTTAGTTTTCAGTGTGCAAGTCTTTCATTTTGTTGGTTAAGCTTATTTCTATATTTATTTTTTATTTTTATTTATTTTATTATTCTATTTCTATTTTTAGTCTGTAAATGATATTATAAATGGAATTACTTCCTTTGTTTCTTTTTGAATTGTTCTTTCTTAATGTATAAATGCAACACTATTTGCAGGTCAATTTTGCGTACTACAACATTGCTGAATTTGTCCATTCTAACAGTTGTGTGTGTATGTGTGTGTGTGTAATCATTAGGGTTTCTACTGGTAAGATTTCATTCATGAACAGAGATAATTTTACATCTTCCCTTCCATGTCATATGCCTTAATTTTTGTTGTCATTGTTTTAGTATCACCACAATGATTTTTAGTCTCACTTCTCAAAACTCTCAGATTTCATTGTGGTTCCTTAAGAACCATGGTAAGGAATGATGAGAAGACCAACTGGGAGGCATGACAGAAAGGAGACTGGGCTTCAATTGGGCAACTTATTTCATTAAATTTTTTTTTTTAAATTTTGGGATTCCATGTAGAAATTTACTTTTAAAAGATAATTCTATTTTTAAGAGAAAAAATGTGGTAATATCTCACTTGTGTATTATATGACTTCTTTCCATCAGCCTGGATAATCAAGCCTGAATTTTAGTTTCACTCAGTTGACTCTTCTTTATTTCCAATCACCACATTGGATGCCATTTATTTATTAGTTTGTTTGTTTGTTTGTTTACTTATCTATTTATTTATTTTATATTTTTCTTGCCTCTCAGGTTCCACTAAGGCTTACAATATTCTGCTGTGTAAAGTGATAGGAGCAGGAATCCTTGTATTGTTCTTCAACTTAGGGAAAGACATTTTTAGTCTTTTATCACTGAATATGATATTTACTGTAGGCATTTATACAGTGCTTATTATCTTGAAATAGATAACTGTATACTTAATTTTGTTGTTATTTAAAAAATCTCATCTACAATTCTTTATGCATTAATGGATAATAATCATCTCGGTTTTGTCCTTCAGTCTCTTAGTTTGATACATTATATTGATGGAATTTATTTGTTTGTATGTTTATTGAATCATCTTTGCATCCTAGGAATAAATTAAAGTTGATAATGGTACATGATTTTCTTCATGTGTTGGTGAGTTTGATTTGCTAATTTTCTCCTTTTCCTTCTTTCTTTCTTTTTTTCAAGGATTTTGTGTCAGTATTCATGAGGGACATTCATCTGTTGTGTGTGTGTGTTTAGCATTAATGTGAGGGTAATGCTGGAGTCAGAGAATGACCTGGAAATGCTATCTTCTTCTCTGTATTTTGCAAGAGTTTGAGAAGAATTGACATTAATTCTTTTAATATTGAAAGGATTCATCTGTGAAATAACCTGGGCCTAGATTTTCTTTTTGACAAGTTTGATTACTGATTCAATCCTCTTGCTCATATTGTTCTGCTCTCATTTCCTATTTCTTCATGATTTAATATTTATAGACTGTGTTTCTAGAAATATGGCTATTTTTCTACATTATTTGTTAGTGTACAGCTCTTCATAGTATTCTCTTATATCTTCTTTCTTTTCCCCTCCTCTACCCCTAACACTGATTAATGCATCCTCAATTCTTTATGATTTCATTATTTGGACCTTCTCTCTTCTTCTCTTACTTAATGTAGGTGTCTGCCGATTTTGTCAATCATTTCAAAAAATAAACTAATAATTTCCTTGATTTTTTTCTCATTTGTTTTTCTATCTCTGTTTGGTTGCTTCTATTCTAATCTATTTATTTCCTACCTTTTGGTTTCCTCTTCCAGTTTCTTAAGGGGTAAAATTAGACTTTTGACTTGATAGATTTCTTCTTGTTTAGTGTACACATTTACAGCAATAAATTTCTTTCTAAGCACCACTTTTCTGTATCTCATACATTTTGGTATTTAGGTTGCTTTCCTTTGTCTCAAGGAATTTTCTAATATTCCCTGTGGCTTCTCTTTGACACATTTTTTTTTAAAGACTGTGTTATTTAATTCGTGAATTTTCCTTCTGCTACTGATTTCTAGTTTCATTGCATTGTGATTCAAGAGGTACTTTGTATGAATTCTAGAATCTTGAATTTGTTAAGAACTGTTTTGTGATGTGGACTACCCTGAATAATGTCCCCTGTACTCTTGAAGAATACATGCTCAGCTACTGTAGGGTAGATTGTTTCATTAGGTCCCGTTGGTATATATTGCTGTTCATTTCCTCTATTCTCTTATTGCTCTTCCGTCCAGTCATATCCACTATTGCAATGGGGTTTTGAAACCTCCTAATATTATCATGAGGCTGTCTACTTTTTCTTTCCATTCTGTCAATGTTTACTTTGTATAATTGGGAGCTCTCAAGATAGGTGCATATATAATTATTTTTATTTATTTTAATTGAAAAATGAAGTAGAGCTGATTCACAACAGTGTATCAGTTTCAGGTGTACAGCACAGTGATTTCCCTTTGCTTTTATTTCTTTTGCAAACTACATTCTATTTTAGGTTATTACAAGTTATTGGGTATAATTCCCAGGACTGTAGAGTAAATCTTTGTTGCCTATCTATTTTATGCATAGGAGTTTGTATCTGTGAATCCTATACTCCTGATTTTCCCCTTCCCCTCCCTTTCCCATTTGATAACCGTAAATTTTCTATGTGATCCTTTTTCTGTTTTGTATATACATCTATTTATATTACTTTTTAGATTCAACATACAAGTGATATCATACAGTGTTTGTCTTCTCTGAGTTACATTATAAGCATAATATGCTCTAGGCCCATTTGTCTTGCTGCAAATGATAATATTTTCTTCCTTTTTGACTGAGTAATATTTCACTGCATATACATATATATACAGTAAAATCTATCTATATATCTATCATCTATCAATCTATCTATCTATCATCTATCAATCTATCTGTCCATCTTCTATCTAGACGAATATTTAGATATATATTTATATATGTCACATCTTCTTAAGTCTATCATCTGATGCCAAGCACTTGAGTTTCTTCCCTGTGTTGCTTATTGTAAATACTGCTGCTGTAATCATTGGTGTACATGTACCTTTTCCAATTAAGAGTTTTTAATTTTTCCAGATATGTACCAGCAGTGAATATGCTGGATGACAAGGTAATTCTCTTTTTATATTTTAGGGAAGCTCCATACTCTCTCTCACAGTGTTTACACCAATTTACATTTACACCAACAATGTAGATGGGTTCCTTTTCTTCACATCCCCCTCCAGCATTTATTACCTGTAGATATTTTATGACCATCATCCCAACCATTATGAGGTGAAACCTCATCGTGGTTTGTATTTGAATTTCTCTAATAATTTACAGTTTGACCGTCTTTTCATGTGTCTGTTACACATTTGTATGCTTTCTTTGGAAAAATGCCAACTTAGGTCCTCTGTGCATTTTTAAAAAATTATTCTTATTTATTTATTTTTAATATTAAATTGTATGAGCTGTTTGGATATGTTAGATATTAACCCATCATTGATGACATTGTTGCCAAATCTTTTCTCCCAATTCTTAGGTTGTCTTTGCTGTTTTACTAATGGTTTCCTTTGCTGTGGGGTGTGTATATATTTATAATTGTATCTTCTTGGTGAATTGAGTATTTTATTAGTATTATGTAATATGTTTTTCTGTGTCTTGTGATCATTTTTGGTCTATTATTTACATATTAATGTCTATTTCATCTGATATAAATATGGTAATTGTTGATCTTTTTTGGTCAATATTTGCATGGAATATATTTTTCCATCCTTTCAAATTCCATCAGTGTGGGTCACTTGATCTAATACATATTTTTACAGAAATCATGAAGACAGTATATTTTTAAAATATACTCATGCAAGCTGTTGATTTCAGAATTCAATCGATCCTCTAAATTATTTTTTGAAGGTTAAATTATTGCATTTTCAATTTAGAATGCAAGAAAATACTGCATTTATTTTCCCTTTTACTACTAATACTATTCTTATTTTACCAACTTTAATCTATTGATAAGTAATGTCTGTTACATTGTAAGATATTAGCTAATGCAGAAAAATAAAAAGAAATCTGCTTTGATTATGGACAACACTTTGCCTTATCTTATTTACAGATTTAAAGCAATTTTGTTATAATATTCTTCTTCTACTTGTGAATATATATTTTTTCACTGAAAATGGAGGTTTGCTAGTTTTTAGATAAAGAGAAGAATTTTTTTAATTATTTACATTTAAAATCTCTCCATAAGTGTGAGAATTGTTCTATAATTAGGCTACTGTTATGGAACAAATATATTTAAAATAAAATGCATTTATTGTTATTAGTTGATCAGAATATTTAGATCAATCTTTTGAAAGTCTGAATAACACTTTTACTGAGTTTACAATTTTGTATGTCACTACATTAAGTGCTGAAATGGTTATTTTCATTTTTCTCTAACAGTACACATTGAAGTGTTAAAAGAGATATTTCATTCCACTGCAAAAATTTTTTCCTATATTTATTGATAAAAGACAAATGTTTTAAAGAGTTCAAATTTTTCCTTCTTTTAAAAACTTTGCTGTTTCAACATTAAGCATCATGTAATTTACTATTTTCAAGTGTTTCAGTCACTGCTTTTTGGTAAATTTACCAGGTTGTGTAACCAGCACCAAGTAAAAGCTTCCTCAACACATATGATTCCTCATGTTGATTTATTTTAAATCTCTATTTAACTAACACATAAAATTATTAAATGTTTTGAAATTTTGAGCCATTTTTCAGTCTAAAAGCCAAAGTTATACTTTCAAGTACAGAGATTTTTCTTGCAGAAATGAAGACTAACTGAATTGACTGTGTGTATTTTGAAATACAACTTTATGATAAATTCACATTTTATAATATCAGCTCATTGAAAGGGTATGTGTGTTGATCCTAAATTGATCTAGAGTGATTTTCAAATTCTTTATATACTTATGGCCTTCTCATTGCTTGTTCTGTCCATTCTAAAATTGATATATTGAAGTCTCATTCTGTTATTTCATGTCTGTCTCCCTTCAACTTTGTCATGGTTTAAATACACACAAACACATTACATACATATATGTATATTTATTTCACAGATCTGGATTTTGCTGCATTCATATTTTTAACTTTTATTTATCTTTGTAGTTTTAATTATTTTATCACTATATAATGACCATCTTTGACTTTATTTTTAACAGTTTCTGATTTAAAGTTTATTTCACCAGCTAGTTTAGGCTATTTCTGCCCACATTTGGTTACAATTTACTTGCAGTATCTTTTTTGTCATTTTACTTCTACCTATCTATGTCCTTAAATGTGCAGTCTCTTGAAGACAGCTTATAGTTGGAAGCTGTTATTCATTAACTTAGCTGGTCTACATGTTTTGGGTTTATGTATTGGAGGTTTAGTCTGTGTATTATTGGGTGTTTAATGTATTTACATATAAAGTAATTTTCAACATGTAATAACTTACTAATACCACATTTTTACATGTTTTCTGTGTTACACCTTTTTTTGTCCCCCACTCCTCCTCTTACTCCATCCTTTGTGATTCATTGAATAATTTCTAATGATGTATTTAGTTTTTTGTTTCAGTTATTTCATTTTATTACATGAGGTAAGATAGACATAATCCATTATATTAGTTTTAAATGTATAATATAATGATTTGTCATTTGTATATATTGCAAAATGTTCACAATAAATTCAGTTAACATTCATTATCATATATAGTTGCAAACTTCTTTATCTTATAGTGAGAACTTTTAAGATTACTCTTTAAGAAGCTGTCATACATGGAACTGTATTACTGGTTTTAGATTCCACATAGTTTGATATTTGTAAGTTTTGTAGAACTTGGGAACTGTTCTTTGTGGTTCTTCTTCTTTTTGGAAGTCATCTTACCTCAATATCATTATTTAACTATTCTCAACTTAATTGCAGTTTCATACAAAAATCTCTGCTCCTTTCCACTTAGACCCTACTTTTCCACTCTATGTTACTGACGTAACAAGTTATTTCTTTATATAATGTTTGCCCATTAACATCAATTTGTCTTTTAAAAAATATTTTCTTTATTTAAATTATCTGCACCAAAAACAATTTTCATGGTTTTCCTGTTCATTCATTTTTCACTTTTAATGGAGTGTCTTGTTGCCTCCAGTGATTTCACTTTAACTTTAAGCTGTCACTTTAGCTTTTCTTGTAAGACAGGTCTAGTGCTGATAAATTCCCTTCACTTTTGGTTAGGTGGGAATTTCATAATTTCCCTTTATATTTGAATAATGGTTTACTATTCTTGGTTAGCAGTTTTTAATTGTTTTTTGTTTGAATTTTGAATATAGTTTGAATATATTATCTCATTTCCTCTCACCTGCACAAGTTCCCCTGGGAATCTACTTCTTACCTTAAGGATGTTCCCTTGTATGTGATGAATTAATTGTCTGTGCTGCTTTAAGGATTCTTTTTGTATTTGATTTTAGATAAATTTATTACAAAATGCCTGATTGTGGTTCTCTGCATTTGGAGTACTTTGATCTTCTTAAATCTGTATGCCCATTTGTTTTTCTCAGATTTGTGAAGTATTGGCCACTTTTTCTTCAGAAAGGTGTCTGACCCTTTCTCTCTTGTACTTTGTGATTTCTACAATGTGTATATTGCACCATTTTATAGTTTCCCTTAAGCCACATGTTTTTTGTTTGTTTGTTTGTTTTGTTTATTTGTTTTACTTATCTGTACTGATGGCTTTAAATGAACGTTTTTCAAATTAGCTGATTCTTCATTTTGACTCATCAATTCTGCTGACATTTCTAGTGAAATTTTTATTTCAGTTATATTATTTTATTTCCAGTTTAACTCTTTACAAAAGTAGTTTCTATTGTTTTGTTGATATTCTCATTATTTTCAGGCATTGTTTTCCTGGTTCTTCTAGTTTTCTATCTCTCTTCTGTTTTTACCTAATTTAATGGCTTTATGACCCTTATTTAAAATTCATTGTTAGCAGCTCAAATATTTGTGTTTCTTTATGTACATTGCCAGGAGTTGTATTTTGTTCCTTTGATAGGGTTATGAGTTCTTATTTTTGAAATTTTTTTCTAGCTTGTAAGTCTTTAAGAAACAAAAACCTTTCCCAGTGTGTGCATTCCTAGGAAAAATCCAAGGCAAAAAGAATTAGAAGTCTATTATCATTTACCAAAGAAACAATAATTATATGACAATATCAAGTGTACTTTGATGTATTTTGAAAACTGGGATATAGTTATTTGGTAGTAATCAGAAGGTGCAATGGGTTTAAATGTTCTAGTTTCTACCTAAGCTACACAGGGACAAATTGCTATTTAAGAATGAAACTGAGATTTGTTAACAAAATATAAAGCTTAAGTAGTTTGCTGGTTTCTAAACACCCTTCTTTAGGTATAATTGCAAATATTATATTTAATGTGTTAATATTTTGCTTTTTCATTAGTGATTCATTTAATTTTAAAAAGGTAGTTTTTAACAGGATAATTGACTGTTATAAGAGAATATGAGTGAGAAAATGAGATGGTTAAGTTATCAAACAATCTAATAATCACTGGAAGTTAATAATAAAATATCTGATGAGAAAGCATATAAGTAATATGATAAAATAAGATATTCTAACCTTCAACCTCCACCACCCAAAATACTAATTTTGACATCTGCCTATGGACAAGAATATCACCAAGAGAGAATGGTAAGGCAGCTGAGAAATTCCAGTCTCTCATGGAGGAAAAAATATCTGAGAATAGACACATTGGTAAGGGTAAGAACAGTTTAACTTTATTTACATCATCCCTTCTCCAAGGTGGCATAGCTCAGTGCCAAGAGAGACTGCCTTAAACCACAGTTTCTCCCACTGAGAAAAATTAGAGTGAAGTCAGAATTCCTTAGCCTTATACGATGCATCCAAAGAAACCCACTTCTCTTTTGCTCCACCCAGAACATCGAGGGGATTTGCACAAATGAATTGTCCTGGGATAATTAAAAGCAGGGAAAAGAGGGTGGAGTGCTTATGGATGCCATTGCTTGACTGCCAATAGCTGGCTGCAGATCCTATTAGCTTGCTTGTCGACTCCACCAGAAGCCCACTTACAACAATTGGAGGTGACTCCCTGAGGACACCCTGCACTACTAGATGACACATACCACATAAAATCCTTGAATTTCATTGTGTCTGATGCCCTGTACTACTCCACAGTGGCATAATCACAACTCACATATCACACATGATTCTCTGAAGATGGAATGTGGGTTCCTCCAAGATAACAGTAGGATACCAGCAACCAGCTCAACTCTCATGGAATGGGAAAAAGCACAGAACTTTGAACACTTTAGAAAACTCCCCTAGGGAGAACAGGAAATCTCTCAGTTTATTTCTTAGTTTGACAGAATTGAGACAAGTAGAGACTCCTAAGGCTGTCTCTGACATCTTGCAGATGGTGAATTAAGAAGTCCCATACTCCACTTCTCTACCAGATATCAGCAATTAGACAGCTATCTATGAGAAAAAAATGGCTCTGAAAGACTCAGTGGTTGAACTGGAGAAATTCTGATAACACAGAATAATGCAAAACCTAGGAATAACCATTCAAAAAGGAAGGAAAAAACAGCCTCAATTGGTCACATCATCCCATCCTACAGGACAGCACTGCTCAGTGTCAAGTGGGCACTCTCCAGGTAAAAGGAAGTCTTCTAACTAGAAATTAAGGAGCAGAGTATATGGCCAGATGACCCTGGCTTTCAGCGAATCACCTGGAGGATCCACCCAGGGCTGAGATTTATAGAGACAGCTAAGAACAAGGAAAGAGAAGGTACCACTATTAGCCATTCAGTTCCAGGAACCATGGTTTGCATTGGCCTGTTCTGCAGATGACCCCAGCAGCTGTCACTAGTGAAGAAACCAATGGTCAGAACAGATGTCATGTCATCCCAGCAGATTCCATTGGATTTCACCCTACAGAAATCTGTGTTCACGTACACCAGACACTCCATGTTTCTGCTTGAAACCAAGATCCACAGTGGGAGAAAACCCAAGCCTCTGAGTCTTCATGAGTACAGGATTCCAACCTAGAAAATTCTGGATGACTCCCTCTACCATGCATGAAATTGAGGTTAATTTCTCTGCCTTTGTACATACATACCATCAGCCTGACTCTCATTACTGGCCTCTACTTTCTGTAGGGTGCCTAAGTAGAGAAAATGCAGCCATGGAAGTACATGTTGGTAGCCAAGTCCCCCAAAGTTGCCTGCGGGCTGAGATTTCAAAATACCTCTACTCACTCACTTGCAGAACCAGGGTCACTTGCAGTGAGCCCTCCCTGCTATATATTCACATGCCCCAGTCCCAAATCTTGCCAATGGTCTCCTCTGCCATGCACACACCCCTGGGGAGATCCTGCCAACAAGAGCACACACTGGCAACCAGGATCTACAACAGATGTTTCTTTGCCCAGATTTGGCTTTGTTTCGTATCACTGATCTGCCCCATTGTGCTCACCTGCAACTAGTGCCAGTAGATGTACACTGCAAGCACTGATCCTCACTGTGTGACTGTTGAAAAACCCTGTAGTCATAGTAATGCATGCCAATAACCAGGGTCTTTCTAACTCCTTGTGGGGTTGGCCCAAGCTGTCTCTCCTTTCATTGGTCTGACCACTGGGCTTATCTGCAACTAGTCCTTCTGACTGCATCTACATGACTCCAAAATGATTCTTTTTATTGGCACCCAATTCCAGGCACAAACCCTCCTGGAAACACTGGAGCCACAAAGGACATGCTAACAACTGATGCCTGACAAGAGTCAGTGTGCCCACAATTGTCCAAGGTTCTTCTTCCTAGGCCTGGCCCAAAGACTTATGAGATTGTCTGAAACTGGCCCCTGCCACTACATCAGCACCTGCACAGGGCTAACACAGTTATGTGTGCTCACCACCCACCCTGGCAATTATAATAGCCTGACTTTTTCCCTACTTGGTAGACCATGAGTCTTCACTGAGAACAATATCCCTTGCAGTCTCAGAAACCAATCATGGTGTTTGCCAAGGGTTCCAATTGTCAACACTGTGGATCCCAGTAGTCACAGTCACTAAGACATCACATCTCACCACTACTGATGACATGTGCCACTACACTTGGTGTCACAGTGAATTCCAGTGTGGTTCCAATTTCAGGTGACTATCTCTCCTTATTGAAGTTAGTCCATACATTCTGGAAGAGGTTACTGCTTCTTCAAATGTGTAGGTGACTATGTAAGACTAGAAGGATCATGAAGAATGAGAGACATATGAGACCACCAAAGGAATGCAGGAAACTTCCAGTAACTGACCTCAAAGATGGGAGGATACAAAGTTTTCTGACAAATAAATCAAAAGTTATTTTCTCAAGACAGTTACAGAGCTACAAGGGACAGATAAACAATTTAACAAAATTAGGAAAATGTTGCAAGAACAAAATAAAGAGTTCATTAAAGAGTTAAAACAAAAAGGAACCAAACTAAAAAATTGAAGCCAATGAATACAAAGGCTGAGCTTAAGACTTCAGTACAGAGCTTCAAGTTAGACTGGGCTAAGGAGAGGAAAGAATCATAAGCTTGAAGATACATCACTTGAATTATCCTGTCAGTGGAACAATGAATAAAAGAATGAAAAGAAATGAAGAAACCACATAAACTAATGGGCCATTAAGAGACACAATGCACCCACCAACATGATGGGATCTGAGAAGAAAGGTTGAAAGCAGAAGAAAATATATCTAGAGAAATAATGGCTAAGAACTTCCCACATGTATGAAGAAATTTGGAGATGGGAGTTCATGAAGCCAATGAGTAACCAACTCCACAATTTTAATCCAAAATGATGTTTTCCAAATAAGTTCTGTTAGAATAGAACTGTCTAAACTCAAGACAGGTGTTCTGTTAGAATCGAGCTCTCCAAATTCAAGACAGAGATTTTTTCTCTTAAAAGCAGCAAGTGTAGAAATTTTCTTTCTGCAAGGAAACCTCCACACAGTGATCAACACATTTCTCACCAAGAAGCCTTGAAGTCAGGAGAATGTAAGCTGTTATATCAAAAGTGTCAAAAAGGGAAACAAAAAACAATCCAAAATATTCAGCAAAGCTTCCTTTCAGAAATAAAGACAAGAGAAAAACTCTATCCACCCAACACTCCTTCCAAATGCTGTGGGAATTGACAATTATTACACATGCATTACAAGAAATTCTGTGATGGATTCTTAAAGATGAAACAAAAAGAAGGTAACTAATAACAGACTAAATATGAAAATGTGCTTGTGCTGTTAAAGGTAGGTATACAGTCAAGTTAGGAATAGCGTAGTACTGTAACATGGTGGTGTATTTAGCATTTAAATATGGTATCAAGATTAAAGGGCAAAATTTGATTTAGTTATTATAATTACAGTAATTTAAGGAGTTATTATTACAATAATTTTATAATAGAAAAAGATGTCAATGAGATATCCAAAACATAAAAGGGAAACGAAAAAAAATATGGAGTATTTCCATGTAAAGTCAGTTTTTTATTATCAGATTAAAATAGACTCATATCTACAAAGGATTCACTTAATATCAAAGAAAGACAGCCCAAAAGAAATGACAGATACACACTAAAAAAAAAAAAAAAAAAAAAAAAAAGAGAGAAGGGAATTTAAGTATACCACCACAGAAAATCATCAATTCTAAAGGAATAAAGGAAGAGGGCATAAAAGGGAAAAAAGAAACAAAGATCTAAATCATAGCATAAAACAGAACAAGGTGGCCATAGTAAGTTCTGACTTGCCAATAATTACTTCAATTGTAAATTGATTAAATTCTCTAATTAAAACAAAGAAGTAGCTAGAGGGATTAAAACAAACAAAAATTAGCCTCAACTATATGCCACCTACACAAGTTCCACTTCAGTTTCCCTTGAACACACACACAATTAATGGGAAGAGACAGAAAGAGATATTCCAAGAGGGTGTCATTCAAAGATGGCAGGAGTATCTATACTTATATCAGACAAAATAAACCTTAAGGATAAAACTATAACAAGAGAAACAGAAAGTCATTATACAATGATAAAGGGGTTAATTCATCAAGAGAATTAACAATTATAAATAGGTATACACACAGCATTGGATCACCTAAATATATTAATCAAATACTAAAGACATGAAGGGACCAACAGCAAACAATAAAATTACAGCAGAGGACTTCAGTAATCTGTCAACAATGGCTTTATCGTCCAGAAAGAAAAAAACTATAAGGGAATATTGGACTTGAGTTATACCCTAGAACAATGAATCTGCAGACATTCATAAGTTGCTATGCAACAACATAGAATATGCCTTCTCAAACTCATGTACAATATTGCCCAGGATAGTTTACAGGTTAGGTAAGAAGACTCAGGAAATTTAACAACATTAAAATCATCCGAAGTATCTTTTCTTTTTTGACAACAATAATGTTAAACCAGAAGCAAGAACAAGAGGAAAATTGGAAAATTCACAAATATATGGAATTAAACCATAAATGCTTGAGCAATCTCTGTGTCAAATATGTAACCTAAGGGAAAATAAAACATTATTTTAAACACACACACACACACACACACACAAAGAGAAAATCAAATAGGGACAAAACATGAAAAACATATAAGATGCAGAGATAAAAAATTTCATAGTGGGAATTTTCTAGTGAAAACACATACAATTAAAAGCAAAATCTCAAATACATTGCCTAAATTTATACCTCAGGGAAGTAGAAGAACAACAAATCAAATAGAAAGTTACCAGAAGGGAGGGGGTATCCAAGACTGAAAAAGGAATTGAAATAAGGATTAGTAAAACAACAGAAAATAAAAAGTAAACCGGGAGACAGTTTTGCTAAAAGATAAACAAAATTGATGAACCTTTAATTATACTCAGGAAGAAAAAAGCGGAATCAAGTGAAACCAATTATGAATAAAAGATGAGACATTACAATTTATGCCACAAAAATCAAAGGATCACAAGAAACCACTATGAACTTTTATAAGAGATATAATTGGACAACTCAGAGGAAATGGCTATGATCTACCAAGTCTGAATCATGAAGAAATAGAAAATCTCCAATAAGTAAGGAGGTTGAATCAGTCATGAAAGGCCTCACAATAAATTAAAATACAGGACAGTACAATATCACCAATAAATTTCACCAAACATTTTAATAATTAACACCAATTGTTTCCAAACCCTTCAAAAAAAAAAAAGAATATGTGAAAACACTTCCAGATGCAATTTATGAGGTCAGCATTGCCCTGACACCAGGACAAGATAAGAATTCTGCAAAAGAAATAATCAGCACAATCAAGAAGCAACATTGGTATGAGATGGAATATATTTGCCTCCATATATCTGATAGATAATTAATATTCAAGCTGTGTTAGGAACCCAGCTTGAATAGAAAAAAAATATACTAAATAGGAAAAAAAATCTGATCCAAAAATGAGAAGATACCTTCAATAGATATTACGCCAATGAAAAGATGTAAATGGCCAAAAATACATTAAAGTGTGCTCAACATCCCTAATCATCTGAGACACATAAATCAAAACCACAGTGATAAACCCATCACACAAGTTACAGTTGTCCATTATCAAAGAGACATGAGAGAACAAATGCTTGAGAGACTGTGGAGATAAGAAACACTTGTGCACTCTGTGGGAAATATAAATTGGCATAGCCACTACGAAAAACAGCATGTAGATTCTACAAGAAGAAAAATGATTAGTAGAACCACCATATGACTTAGTAATCTGTCTTCCAATGGACAAAGAGAAAAAGACCCAAACATATACTGCCTACAGAGACACACCTGAGCTTTACAGAAAACGATTGGCTCAAAGTGGAGGTAGACATTTCATCCAAATGGAAGGCAAAAGAGAATACAGGTGGCTATACTCATACAAATAGATTATAAGTCAAAAATTCCTCAAAAGTCAGAGATTATTATATAATAATAAAGACTACAGTAATTGCAAATATTTATTTTCTCACCACAGTAGGATAAAACTACAAATTAAAAACAAGAGGAAAGATTAAATTATCAAATTATAAGCATATGAAAATAAAACAATAGTCTCCTTACAACCAATGGGACAATGAAGAATTCAAAATGAAAATCAATATAATGAAGAAATAAAAAAGAAAGCAAAACACACTAAATCCTATGAGACCCTGCAGAATAAGTTGTTAGAGGGAATTTTATAATAGTAAATGTATATATTAAGAACTACAAAATTAATACTAAACTTTACACCCCAAGGATCTAGGAGAAAAATCAAAAGGAAGAAGAAAATTAATGGATGAAGGCATAGCAAATAACACAGGGACCAGGAAAACAATGGGGAAGATTAAAAAAAAACTAAACTCTGTTTGTTTTTTTTTTAAGATAAAATGGACAAAGGTTTATGGAGACTGAGAAAATAAAGACAAATAAAACTAGGAATGAAAGAAGAGATATTACAACTGACATTAGAGAGATACACTGACTTAAGAAATTACCATGAGCAATTATTAGCCAACAATTTGGATGACTTAGAACAAAACATAGATTCCTAGAAACATACATCTAAGGTATGAGGTGATATCTCATTTGTGGTTTATAATTTTCCCAATAATTTTTAGCTCTGAACATTTGGAATAGTTTCATGTGTTGTTTTGCCAACTGTATGTCTTCTTTGGAAAATCTATTCAAATCGGTCTATTCAGATCCTCTGGCCCTTTGTTTACTTGGATTCTTTGGTCTTTTTTGTTGTTGAGTTTATGAATTTGCCATGTATTTTGGATATAAACCCCTTATTGTATAATATCATTTAAATGTGTTCTCCTATTGGGTTGTTTGTCTTTTCATCTTACTATTTCCTCTGCTGTGCAAGTCTTTTTTTTTTTTTTTAGTGTGATGAAATCATCCTTTTCTTTTGTTTTTGTTTCCCTTGCCTGAAGGAGAAACATGTAGAAGGACATTGAGTCCAACATAAAGGAATGTACTGCTTACGTTTTATTCTATGATTTTTTTGTTTTCAGGTTTTACACTGAAGTCTTTATTCCATTTTGAGTTACCTTTTGTATATGGTGTAACATAGTGATCTAGTTTCATTTCTTTGCATGTGTCCCCCTCTTTCCCCAACACCGTTTATTGAAGATACTATTTCTCCATTACACATCCTTTGACTCTTGGTCATATATTTGTTGTGAGTTTATTTTTGAGGCCTCAGTCTTATTCTAGGTCTATGAATCTGGGTTGTTTTTGCTTGTTTGTTTTTGCTTGTTTGTTTTTGCCAATATCACATTGTTTTGATTACTGTAGGTATTTAGCATAGTTTGAAATCAGAGTGTGAGACTTCCAGTTTTGTCCTGTATTCTCAGAATTGCTTTGGCTATTTGAGGATTTGTGTGTATGTGTTTGTGTGTGTGTGTGTTTCCTTATAAATTTTACTGTATTCTATTAATATAAAATATATTCTTGGGATTTTGGTAGGGATTGCATTGAATATGTAGATTGCATTAGTTTATAGTGTCCATATTAATTACTCTAATCCATGAGCACAGAGTATCTTTCCATTTATTTGTAGCTTCTTTAATTTCTTTCAGTACATCTTAGAATTTTCAGTGTACAGGTCATTCACCTCCTTGTTTAAGTTTATTCCTATGTATTTTATTCTTTTATTCTAATTGTAAATGAGATTGTTTTCTTCATTTACATTTTTGCTGGCTTATTTTTAAAATATAAAAACGCAACATATTTTTGTATATTGATTTTGTGTCTGGCAACTTTACTGTGTTTGCTTATTTACAATAGATTTTTGTGGAACTTTGGAGGATTTTTATACACAGAATGTCATTTGCAAATAGTAATGATTTTACTTTGTTTTTCACTTGAATGCCTTTTATTTCTTTTTGTAACCTAATTGCTCTGGCTAGGATTGTTAATCTGTGTTGAATAGGAGTGGACAGATTGGCTACCCTTGTCTTTTTACGTGATGCCAGAGATAGACTTCAGTCTTTCACAATTGACTATGATGTTAGCTATGGGCTAGTCATCGATGGTTTTTATTGTGTTGATGTACATCCTTTCTATCTCTATTGGGCTTTGGTTTAATCATAAATTGGTGATGAATTCTATCAAATGAATTTTCTGCATCTATTGAAATGATTATATAATTTTCAATCTTTATTTTGTTAATATGGTGTGTAATATTACTTGATTTTGGGGTGTTGAAGCATCCATATATTCCTAAATAAATCTCACTGGATCACAATGTGTTATCCTTTTGATGTATTGTTGAATTGAGTTTGCGAACATTTTGGTGAGAGTTTTAGCATGTGTTACATCAGAAATGTTCACCAGTGTGTGTGTGTGTGTGTGTGTGTGTGTGTGTGTGTGTGTGTGTGTGTGTGTGTGTGTGTGTTATCTTTGTCTGGTTTAGTATTCAAGTGATTTTGGCCACAAAAAATGATGAATTGTATTCAAATTTTTGGCATTGTTTAAGAAAAATACATATTAATTTTCCTTTAAATGTTTGGTGGAATTAACCTTAAAGCATCTTGTTCTGGATTTTTTGTTTTGAGGAGACTTTTCCTTATCATTTCAATCTCTAAATTATTAATTGACCTATAAAGATTTTCTATTTCTTCATAATTCAGTCTTGAAAGGCTGTCTCATTCTAAGAACTTATTTATTTCCTGAGGTCATCCAATTTGTTGGTGTATAACTCTTCAAGGTATTCTCCTATATTCTTTTATATTTCTGTGGTATCTGTTGTTATAACTCCTCTTTCATTTTTAAAAATTTATGAAAAATCTTCTGATTTTTTCTTATGAGTCTATCTAAAGAATTGTCAATTTTGTTTATTCTTTTGATGATTTATTATTATTTATTTATTATCTGAGATTTATTGCTCTTTTCCTGTGTCTTTTTTAGTCCCTATATTATTTATTTCTGCTCCAAGCCTTCTACTATCTTTGGGCTTTAATTTTTCTTCTTTTTCTATTTTCTATGGGTGTAAGGTTAGATTGAGATATTCCTTGTTTCCTGAAGTAGGACTGTATTACTAAAACCTCCCCTCTGTGTACCACTTTTGCTGTATCCAATAAATTTTTGCATGATGTGATTTCATTTCAATTTTTCTTCAGATAATTTTTCATTTCTCCTTTGACTTCTCTGTCTATCCATTTATTCAGTACTATGTTATTCAGTCTCAACATATTTGTGATTTTTCCAGTTTTCTTTTTGTGGTAACTCACAAGTTACCTTCCTCTGTGATCAAAAGAGATGCTTGACATGGTTTTAATTTTCTTAAATTATTAAGAAATATTTTGTGCCCCAACATAAGTCCCATCCTTTGGGAAACAAGCTCCATGGAAACTTGTGATGACTGTGTATTCTGTTGCATTTCAGTGAAAAGTTCTTTGCAAATCTGTCAAATCCATTCTGCCTAATGTTTCACTAAAGGGTACTGTTTTTTCATTGACTTTCCATCTAGGTATTTTATCCATTGACAAAGGGGAGAGACAGGGCTCCTTAGAACTTTTGGGTTGATTTTAATTTTTCCTTTTCAGTCTGTTAAAATTTTTTCTATATAATTTGGTGTCGGTTTTATGTACATCAGATATGTATATTTGGATCTCTGTTTTTCTTCTTGATGAACTGTCTTTTTATAATGACTTACTCTTACATACATATAATATTGCTGTGTAAAATTTACTCTCATGTCAACTTTTCTGCCCTGAAATCTATTTTGTCTCTTATGAGTATGGCTACATCAGCTTTCTCTTAATTGTTATTTGCATAGAGTATCATCTTCCATCCCTTCATTTAGATTTGTTTTCCTTTAGAGCCAAAGTAATTATCTGGGAGGCAGCATAGTGTTAGTCTTCCTTTGTAATTCATCCAGCCAATCTGTATCTTTTAATTCACAAGTTCAATTCATTTACATTTAAGGTACTTAGTGATAGAAGAGGATTTAGAATTGCCATTTTATCTTTCATTTTCTCTATATCCCCATTGTTTCTTTTTTGTGTGTGTGTTTCTGTCCATCTGTATAATTTTGCATCTTTTAAAATATTTTCTCATATTTATTGTTTCATGTCTCTCCTCTATGCTTAAGTTTTTGTGGTTACTCTGAGATTTGTATAAAACATCCCATGGAGGGTCTCAGAAGAGGATGGTGGAGAAGGAGGTGTGGAGCTCACCTCCCACAATAAACACATCAAAAATGCATCTGAATGTGGAACAGTTCTCATTAGAACCTGGCAGAACTCCCACGAAATGAAAGTTGCAAGAAATTTCTCCTCATAACTGGATTGAATGGGAAAAATTTATAAGGTTGTGATCTCCACTTCTACAAGGGATCTGAAAAAGGAGAGAAGGCCTGGAAAATAAGCAGTTCAAGTCACAGACTGGGTGTTCCAGGCCTGAGGGCCCATATAGAGTATATTAACTTCCTTGGCTCCTGGGAGAACTGCTGGGACAGATTGAAGGGCTGCAGAAGCCTAGAGTCTGCTCAGGAAGTGTGTACAATCAGGGTGTGGAGAGCTGCATTGTAGCTGCTATCTCTCCATGCTCCCCAACCCAAGTAGGGTGAATATCCCAGCCCTGCTTATTCCACACAACAGCTTTGTGTAAGATCTGAACCTTCTGGGCCCTGGGTAAACTTAAAAGAAAGATGCATAAATGATCTGGGAGCCTAGGGTGTGTTCCAGGTGGGATGGCAGTAGTCGTTGTTGGCACTTACCCAGCCAGTGCCACAGGAGACACCTCAACCAACATGCTACAGTTCAAATCCCATCCAAGTGAACACTTGTTTCTCACCTGCTCTATGTCACATCTTGGCTCTGGATCTGTTCCAGACCGGTTCTGGAATAAAATAGCCACAGAGATGGCCCAGATCTCTGGTGGCAATGTGACTGACCAATTCTAGCAGCTACAATGCCCAATCTGTATACCCAGTCTAGCAAATGCCCCAGCCCTGCCATTCTATGCCACAGGCTTGTACTAGATCTGAGATAATCACAACTCTGGAAATGAGTGGCCTCTGACTGTATCTGAGTTGAGCTGTAAATTGTTACCCTGACAGCACATCAGAGCCCTGGGAGCACATGAACCTCTATTGCTTCAGCATTCCCCTCCATTAGGATATGGCACACTCAAGGGGAACAGAGCCTGACCAAACCCTCAATCCTTCAACTCTAATAGCTAGAAGAAGACCCTGCCTATGGAAGGCTAATGACACAGAGGGACCATACAAAAAGTCCTGCACCACACCCTGCACTGGGTTTAGATGCTCCAACACCAACCACATACCCCTTTCAAGGTGATAATGTTAGTATAACTCGAAAGACCTGACTGATATCCATATCTAAATCAACACTCTCATCAAACATATTGTATACCCACATTTTACACAAGGAAAATCTCACATAAAAATATAATTTTATGACCATAGTAGATAAACCAACTAGTGAATTAAAAAATAAATAAATGAAAACAGACCTAGAGATACAGAAAGAAAAAAAAAACAAACAAACAAACCAGTGGTTACAGTGGGGAGATGAGGAGGAGAGGGCAAGCCAGGGATAGGCATTAGGAGGTACAAACTATTCTTTTATAAAATCAATAAGCTCTAAATATATATTGTACAACATAGGGAACTTAGCCAATATTTAATGAGTTTAAATTGAATATAAACATTCAAAACTGTACACTTTGTTATATAACTGTAACAGCTATCTCTCTGTCTATCTGTCTATCTATCTATCTATCATCTATCTTCTATCTATCATCTATCTATCTTCTATCTATCTATCATCTATCTATCTATCTCTCTCTCTCTCTCTATCTATCTATCTCTATCATCATCTATCTATACATAGATATAGATACATACATACATAGATAGATATAGCACTTCAGCTATGTTTATATTTAAGAAAGACTAAAATGAATGACAGTTTCTCCTAAATTCATAGACATAGAGAAATTTAAGTAAATGAACATGCAGGGGAGAATACTCTCAAAAGTGTAATAGAAATCCCCTGAGAGAGTGACAATGAGTCATAAATCACCAGTCTATACTGTTTCCAGCAGAGCTCAGAACCCTGTATGAGGACAGGTGATGCAAGACTTAAGAAACAAAGAGACAAAGTAAAGAGCAAAGATGGGACCAGGAGACTCAAGATCTCTTGTATCCAGATTCCCAAAAGCCTGGTAGACATCATATTTATTAGGAGTATACAACTCAGAAATAAATGTGATCAAAGTGGTGGGGCTTTAGATATTCCAGGCAAAAAGCACTAAATTCTGCTTGCTGAATAACTGATTAATTTCAGGCCTACCCCTTCCAGGAACAATCGCCCTCTTTAAGGTATGGAAAAGTTCTAAATCTATCCTGCTATTGCCTCTGGGACATCTCAAGGTAGTGATTGTTTCCCCTGGGTCTAACTTCATGCTTTCATGCCAGAACAATGTTCTGTTAATTGATGATCTGGTTTTCCAGGACCATCCATTGTTTTACCCTAAGGAAATATTTGCCCTTTTCTGTGCCCTTATAGTCAATCTCAGGATTGCTCATAACAAATTTTCTTTAGCATAATATGTGCTATAGGTCATTTACTGCATAAAACATTAAAACAAAGCAATCTTGTGCAATTTAATCAACAAATGTGAATATAGTATTTTAAGCTCATGGAAATTTAGTTGTGGCTTGTTTTCCAGCTATTCATTCATTTTCCAGTGGCTTGTTTCCAGTAGCTTCTTTCACAGCATTTCCCCCTTTTAGTTTTTCTAAGTGAAGCATCACCAAGAATGTGGCATGATCATGCACTCTTCAGTTGAATCCTTGCTGGATGCATCAGAAGACTAAACATAATACAATCAAATACTCATTAATGCCAGAAAGCTTACTATACTGGTCCCAATCCTTTTATCCTGTTTAATGGGTTAAGGGTCTCTAGACCAACAGCAATGCCTTTAATTGTTTCCATTTCAGGAAGTGACTTCAAGGTGGTATGTTGCATTCCTAATATTTTAGCCTGCAGCCGATGAATGTCTACTGTTAAATTGTCATTGTGGCCCCGTAAATGGTGAAATATCATGCACCAAGGAGTATCAGTATGATTATAGTGATAGGGTGTGACGCAAAATGTGGTGATATTCCAATCACATTTCAAATGTAACAGAAGTCTTAAGATTTGAATTTCTTCACCCAAACTTAAAACAACAATCTCCAGGTACAGCACTCAATTATTTCTTCATCAAAATACATTTGGCTGCCCCAGGCAGCACTAGCATTTTCATGCCATTTTTGTACAAAATGCGTAGTCTGGACTGTTGGATGCCATGCTGCCCAGCTACAGTGGCTGTGGTTGCTATAGCTATTAGACCCATGATGGCAATAATTAACAGGCTTATAAATATTTTTGTTCTCTTAAAGATGGTATTCAAAACAATTAATAGAGCATGCATGACAGGAGAGTTTTCCCAAGGTGCATGTTGTTTCACAGAATCCAGACTCCTAACCTTCACCTAAGAATATAATAATAATAGAAGCCATACAAAGTTCGACTGAAACATGTATAGAATTCTCCATATCCAACCAATTCATGAAACATACAGTTCATGGCCACTGTTCCTCTAAAGAACACAAAGAGATCTCTTAAGCAAGCCTGGACAAAATAAATTCTATTATTAAAAGTCTGAAAACAAAGGGTATAAGCATTATTATAAACATATGATCCCTTACAAATTTTAAATTCTTTAAAGCTCAATGCAATTGTCCAAATATCCTCTTGATGAACCCCTTCTAAATTCTGAGGAGGAGTAATCATTCCTCATCCTTACCAAATTATTGGATACTGAGATTTTATTTTATGAATATTATAATTTATATCCCATTTCAGGGTCTTATTAGGATCACAAAAGTAAGTTGCACAAGAACAATTTTGGACTGGGTACCTCTTGGGGGACCAGTCCACTACAATTCCATAAGAATCATTGAGTAAAGTCACATAATTAATTCCCCTGTAGTGACTTCAATGAATAATCTCCTCTGATGAAAACTGAACCTTATCCATAGTGCATACCAGATGATTAGGAGAATATAATTTGGTTAATTTTTTCTTCATACTAAAAATTTAATATAGAGAATAAATGGAGTTTTTTTTTTTTTTTTCTTTAGTAGAGTAAAAAGGGATCATGGACATCCTGGCCTGAATTCCTAACTTTAAACAGCCTGGGCTGGCTCCAGGACAGATAGGTTTATTTCTAAAACCCATAGTAATGTTACAGTTTAATCCTTCAGATGGAAAGAGAAGCAACCTACCATATTCTGCTCCTGGGACCCAGGAAGAGTCATTAACATAAATAGAAATAGAAGGCTCTCCCCAAACTACAGGTTGAGGCAAAGGGGGATTTGGTACGTAAGCCCAATATGTATGGTGTTCTCCATCTGTTAAAGGTATTATACTCATGGCAACAATAAGCAATATAAAACTAGCTGCCACCAAATTCGATGTGGTGACAGGCCTGTCTTGACCCTTCTATCACCCTGTCTGCCTCATGGCATGAAGCCTTAATTTGACCCCATGTGGGGAGGGCAGAAGTTTTGTTCTTCATGTTGGGGTTACCAGTTATGTGGTCTTCAAAGTCAGCCATTCCATCTGCATCACTGGAGGCTCCAGATAAGTGTAATACTTCCTATTAGCTCTGTTCATGGTACAGCTTGTCCTTTCAGCTGAGTAGTGAAATGGGCAAAGCCTTCTCCTGGAGAAACACAAGCATACCCTCATCCCCATGTTATCAACTTCCCTGGAGCCCAAGAATTGGAAGGGATATCTTGCCACCATACTAAAATTTGGAACTGTGTTTCCTTTTGTTCCATCAGTTTCTTGTGATGTTTCTCTCCTGGTGTCAATTTAGCATCATTTATATTTAAAACAATAGTGGTAAATAAGGCTTCCTTCAGTTTAGTATATACATTCCCTATATTTCCCCTCTTTGTTTCCCTAAAACTTGTCTCATATATAAATTTGTTCTTTCTACAATAGCTTGACCTTGTGGATTATATGGTATTCCCATTAGTTTCAAAAAATATTTTCATAGATCTACTAGTATAAGCAGGGCCATTATCAGTTCTAATGGTAATAGGAAGGCCCATAACTGCAAAACAGGAATATAAATATTGTCATGATGTGACATTTCACCTGTTTGTGCAGTGGCCCAAAGAAAATGGGAGAATCAACTGAAACATGAATAAAACGTAATTTGCCAAAAGAGGGAATATATGTAACATCCTTTTGCCATATATTATTTACAGTTAGTCCTCTGGATTTACTACCACAGAAAATTGATTCTGAGAAATCAGTGCCTGACAATTTGGGCATGTTTTAACAATATTTTTAGCTTGTTCTCAAGTAATGTGAAAATGGTTTTTTAGTCCTCTGGAATTAACCTGAGTCAAAACATGAAAATGTTGCTCTTCCTTAAGTGTGGTTAGCAATAATTTATCTGCCAAATCATTTCATTTTGCTAATTGCCCTGGTAGGCCAGTATGAGATCTAATATGGGTTATATAAAATTTAGATTTTCTTTGAATAATTACTTCCTGTATCACTAAAAAATTGATACAATAAAGTCTGTAAATCTTTTTTAATCAAGCCCTTTTCCATTTCCTAAGTAATGTTTACTACATAAGGTGAGTCAGACATAATGTTAATATCTTCAGTTATATCTCTCAGAGCTATTATTACAGCTATTAATTTGGCTTCTTGGGCTGACAGTCCATAAGTTTCAACTTTCTTTGCCTTATATCCCATATATTCTGCATACCCACAATTTGTGTCATCAGTAAATATAATAGGTGCACACACAAGAGAGTCATTTTGAGTAATTTTGCTGAGGACACACTGAGCTTTTTTTAATGAATTGCAATACTGTTTTTGTGGGGTAATTATCATCTATAACACCTACAATGTCTGCTAATGCTACTTACCAGACTATGGCATTTTGTAGGCAAGTTTTAATCTCCTTTATTGTTAAATCAATTAATATATGAGAAGGATCATAGCCAGACAATTCGAGGGAACATTTCCTGCCCTTTTCTATTAGTTATGCAATCATTTCTACATAAGGGGATAAAGATTTTACCATTGAATTAGGCAAAAATATCCATCCTAATATTGTATCCTCTTGAGTGAGTGATCCCATGGGAGAATATGCTGAATGAATGATTATTAAGCAGATAGACAATACGGATTAATGTGAGATAAAACTGAAGAAATTATTCTATTTTCCACTAATTGTAACTCCATTTCATCCTCCACATTCAATTTTCTAGGACTTTTTAAATTTGAATCTCCTCTCAATAAGGCAAACAAGTTAGATAAGTCATACATGGGAATTCTACTTATGGTTGTAGCTAATTTATATCTCTCAATTTTTGTAAATCATTCAAGTTAGTAATCTTATCCCTTCTTATCTCTACCTCATTTTTGTAGCCTTATTTTTGTTTTGTCTACTATAGTTCCCAAGTACTTAAATGGGGAAGCAGTTTGCATCTTTTGGGGGATTATTTTTAGGGCTGCACCCTCCAGACATTATTCCAAGTGGAAATACGCATTGCTGAGAAATACCTGATTGGGGGCCACCAACAAAATGTCATCCATATGTCATCCATGTAATGAATAATATAGCAAATGGAAATTCCTGTCTAAAATGTTCTATAGGTTTCCCCACAAAGGCTTGACATATTGTTGGGCTATTTAGCATTTCTTGAGGCAAAACTTTTCACTGATAACATTTCATAGGCTATTTATTATTCATAGAAGATACTGAAAAGGCAAATTTTTCTTTATCAGCCTCATGTAGAGGAATAGCAAAAAAAAAAAATCAATCAATCAATCAATAACAATAGCCAACTTTTTGGAATCATTGTGGGGGAGAGAAGTCTGGGTTGTAAAGCACCCAAAAGCTGAATTATTGCATTAATAGCTCTTAAACCTGTAAGAAGCCTTCATTTTCCAGACATCTTTTAATGGGAAAAATTGGGGAATTCTAGTGGCTATTGAACTCTTCTATATGCCCTTTATCTAAGTGTTTTTGGATAAGCTCTTTGACAGCTTCTAATTTTTCTATTTTTAAAGGTCATTGTTCAACCCAAACTGGTCTTTATGTAATCTATCTTAATTTTAAAAATTTGGGAGGATTCTCAATTTTACGAACAGTGGCCATCATGATAAAGGGTGGTGCCTTATACCAAGTCTTCCAACATTACTCTGAGGCTCCACAGGATGAATTATGGCATGATTTTCTTTTCCTAGCCCTAAGGATTGTATATACCCTTGTTGAACGATCATATTCTTACTTTGTTCACTATGCTGACCAGGCCCAAGGATATATATTTCTGCTTGTCATTGTTGTAACAAGTCCCTTCCCATTAGTTAATGGGTAGATCAGCAATATAAGGCTGAATATATGCAGTTTATCCATCGGGTTCCCTGACACATATATTTGAGTGTTTTTTTTTTTTTTTCCAATCCTTGAGCTCTTGCTAAACCAATAACATCAACATCAGAATCCTGGGTCAGTCAATTAGGGGGACAGTGCTGATGAATAAAATGGAAATATCAGAATCAGTATCTATTAATCCTTTGAATAATTTTCTCATAATTCTGACATTACATACGGGGTAGAACTCTTCTGTAAGAAAAATTCCAGCTGTTCCTGAACTGCTGATTCCCTTTTCTCCTCTGAAACTTTTTCCTGTCCTTACTGGAAAATAAGGCAATAATAAAAATCTGTGCTATATGATCGCCTGCACTTATGTTCCATGGTTTATCACTAGATAACATCACCTTAGTTTCTCCTGTATAATTGCTATTATTCCAGTATGAACCCAAATCCTTTGAGTAGTAAGGCCAGATTTTCCTAATATCAATCCCACAGGTCCTTTCTGGCAAGGAGCCATATATTCCCATATTCATAAATGTAGGCAATTCCCTTGGCCATATTATCATAGAGTGTTTTAGCAGGCTGCACTGCCTTTTGCTGTGGTGGATAATTCCATGACACTGCATGGTAAGGTGTATTGTTGGTTGAGTCTAAAAGGCAGCTTGAGCTGGATATACTCCCTTGTTTTGAGGGGTTAGGAGCTGGCCCCTCTGGGAGTTTCCCTTCAAGGGATTGCCATCCTTATGAAAAGCAGATCTACACTAATTGGCCCAATGATTACCCTTTACACATTTAGGACAAAGACCAGGTGACCTTTTCTTGTTCTTGTTTAACATTATTCATTGGTTCTTTTAAGTTGGCTTTCAACATTCCATTTTATAATGCCCAGGGAGGCCACAATTAAATCATTTTCCCATAAACTGTTTATTTATTTTTAAATTTAGCATAGCCTGAGCCATCATATAAGTTTTAAATGACTTGGTACCTACTCCTTGACATAACTTAATATAATCACTTAAGGAACCCTAGCCTTTAAAGGTCCCAGTCACCTTCTTACAGTCAGGATTGGCATTTTTCATATGAAAGCAGCTGGGGAAAGGTATCTACAGCCTCAGTATTGTTTACTTGTCTTTTATTAGATTCTCACAATCATGCAATCAATTCAGAAAAAAGGTTCCTTTGGTCCCTATAATATTTCTTGAAATGAAGTAGCTGCCTGTCCATTGGATTAATTTTTTTCCCAAGCTCTCAAATAGCATCAACTTAATAGCTCCATAGCCTGATCGTCCATCAGAAGCTGATCCTGGAATCATGCCCAGGCTTGAGGCCAATTAGCTGGTCAAAAGATATTGGAACATTCTAAGCTTGGTTATTCCTGGCTATAGTTTCAGCATGGTCAAGATATCAAATTCTGAATTGTAAAAATTCAGAAGGAACCAAAACTGTCCAGGCCAAAGTCTATCAATCAATGGGAATAAGTTGTGACCATTCAGCCATAGTTTGTATGAGTCCCATATTAAAATGGGAATTCACTCCACAATTTTGAACCACTTGTTTTAGTTCTTTTATCATTTTAAAGTGGAACTGTTCATAAGTAGCCTCATAAATGCCATTTGGATTATTTGGACCCACTCCAGGAGTCAAATGTTCTCTCACTATGACAGGTAGAATCAACTTAAGTGCCCTCTAAGTTGCCATGTTGTTTTGTTTCTAGAATTTCTTGCTGTATTGTGAAGATGGAAGTTGTCTTAATGAGTATGGTCACTTTCATAAGAGTCTGATGGCAAGTTGTTTGTTTTGGCAATGAAAAGTTAGGAGGAGGTGGCCATATATCTTCCTCCATTATTTCAAAAGCTGACAGCATAGCAGACTCCTGAGACATAGCCATGGCTGCTAATGGCTGTCCCTTTCCATCAGATAGGGTTTAATTAGAGGTCTCTTGGTTATATTCAGAACTAAAATTATCAAATTCTTCAGTTGTTTGCAATGGCTCCATAACTGATTTTATGAGACTCCATGTTAGTCAAACAGTGACCAGAATATGAATTCCTTTTGTATGTAATTTCTTTAATTCTGCTCCTACTCTTTCCCAGTCATGTAAAGTTAAGGAACCTAATGTTGGAAACCAGAAAATCAAGTATCTGGGCTTCACTATTCCTGGCTCTTCCTGCCACAGGGAGCTGCCTCAACAACTATATGGCTCATACTGTCCAGAGGTTGCAAGATTTCCCATTATAACGCTGAACATTTTCTGAAGATAATCTTCACAGGCAGCAGATTTTCAAGGTCTCTCTCTTCTGGGGGTACTGTAGCAATGTACTTTTGTTTTGAAGAAATTCCATCCTCAGTTCAGGCCACTGCTTGAGCTCCACTTGTTGCATCCAGTGCAGTTTTGGACTGTCTGAGGACAGGTGATACAAGATTTAAGAAACAAAGAGACAAAGTAAACAGCAAAGATGGGACCAGGAGACTCAAGAGCTCTTGCATCCAGAGTCCCAAAAGCCTGGTAGACATCATATTTATTAGGAGTATACAACTCAGAAATAAATGTGATCAAAGTGGTGGGGCTTTAGATATTCCAGGCAAAAAGCACTAAATTCTGCTTGCTGAATAACTGATTAATTTCAGGCCTACCCCTTCCAGGAACAATCGCCCTCTTTAAGGTATGGAAAAGTTCTAAATCTATCCTGTTATTGCCTCTGGGACATCTCAAGATAGCGATTATTTCCCTTGGGCTTAACCACATGTTGTCATGTCAGAACAAATTTCTGTTAAAGGATGATCTGGCTTTCCAGGACTGTCCATTATTTTACTCTAAGGAAATATTTCCCTCTTTTGTGCCCTTATGGTCAATCCTAGGAGTGCTCATAACAAATTTTCTTTAGCATAATACATGCTATAGGTCATTTACTGCATAAAATATTAAAACAAAGCAAGCTTGTGCATTTTAAGCAAGCAAGTGTGAATATAGTATTTTAAGCTCATGGAAATTTAGTTGTAATTTGCTTACCAGCTGTTCATTTTCCAGTGGCATGTTTTCCAGCAGCTTGTTTCCCAACAAGTCTACCAGACACTAATATCAAAAAGGTGCTAATAAAAAATAGTAATGTAATTAAGAAACATTATTGTTATAAACCCAGATCACTGCATCATGGAATGAGACACTATAAAGATGAAACACAAGCATAGATAACTAAATTTCTTAGGTAAAAATCAATATAGAAGTGATGAATAGCCAATTAAATAAAACAGAAAGCAAATAAGTATCTGGTTGAATGAGAAATGGAAATCCAATCAGAAGAGCAAAAAAAAAAAAAAATCAAGACAGTATACTGGATGTAGGCAATACTATAAAACATGCTAACCTACACATAATAGAAAGGAGGAAGGAGAAGAGAGAAGGGGACAAAATGTGTATTTGAAGAAATCATGGCTGAAAACTTTGCAAACTTAAAGAATTATATAGATATTCAGGTACAGGAAGCACAGAGTCCCCCTGATAAAATGAAACAAAAGTGATCCACATTGAGATATAACATAATTAAAATGGCAAAATGTTAAAGATAAAGAGATAATTCTAAAGGCAACAAGGGAAAAACAAAACATTATTTACAAGGAAGTCTCCAACAGATTATTGCCTGATTTCCTTACAAAAACAACTTTGCAGGCCAGAGAGGGTGGCATGATATATTCAACGCCCTAAAAGGGAAAACTTGCCATTCAAGATACTCTACCCAGAAAGATTATCATTCACAAGAGAAGATATAAAAATTTCTCAGAGAAGCAGAAACTAAAAGACTTTGGCATAAATAAACCTAGGTTAAAAGAAATAGTCCCTAAATGGAAAACAGGCAAGAATCTATAGGAGGGAATATCACAATGAGAAAGACAGATATATAGTAAGAATTGATCATCATTTAAGGAAGCCGGTACATAAATTAGAAAACAAATAAAAGTATGTAAAACAGATTATAACTACAAGAAAGAGTAGAAGGACAATCATAAAAGATACCTAAAATATGACACTGAAATCACATTTGGAGGGAAGGGGGTAAAAGATTAGATCTTTTAGAATATGTTTGAATTTGCATGACTATCATTTTAAAGCAAGTAGATACAGATATGAGTTAATACATATGAACCCCACGGTAAACAGAAAGCAAAATACACAATAGAATCTTGAAAACAAAAGAAAAGGAATTAAAGCATATTACAAAAGAAAATAATCAAACCATGATGGGAAAATCAAAAAGAAGAAAAGGACAGAGAAAGACTAGAAAACAACTAGAAAATAAGAAATAAAATGGCATAAATACATAGCTATCAAAATTACTTTATACGCTCCAACAAAAAGACATAGAGTAGCTGACTGGATTAAAAGGAAAAAGGAAAAAGAAAAAGAAAAAAAAAGAAAAGGAAAGAGGAGAAAAGAAAGAAAAGAAAAGAAACCATTCCCTGTGTTGCCTCCAAAAGTCTGACTTCAGGGTGGAATATATACACAGTCTGAGAATAGATGGGAAAGATACTTCATGAAAATGGAAATGACAAGAAAGTGCAGATAGCAATGTTCAAATCATACAAAATACACTTCAAAACTAGGGCCACAATGAAAGACAAGTGAAAATTATATAAAGAAAAAGAGATCAATATAAAAAATAGGGTATTACACTCATTAACATATATATAGACCCAACAACTTTGATCCTAAGTATAAAAAGAAATATTAGTAAACATGAAGGAATAAATTCATAATAAAACAATAATAGTAGGCAAATTTAGCACCTCACAGATACTGATGGCCAGATTATCCAGAAAGAAAACTCTGTAAGGGAACAGAGTTTTTAGTAACATAATAGACAAGATGAACCTAACTGATCTACAGGACACTACATCAAAAAAGCAGAACACATAACCTATTCAAGTGTTCACAGGCTGCTTTCTAAGGAATAGACTACATACTATGTTATAAAAAATGCTTCAGAAACTTTAAGAGAACAGAGATTATATCAAATATTTTTCCAAACACAAAGGTTTAAAATTACACATCAACTCTAGAAAGAAGAACAGAAAAAGCACAAATACAAGGTTAAATGATATGATGTTAATAAAATAAAATAAAAATAAAAAGGTCAATGATGAAATCAAAGAAGAAATAAAAAAAATCTGGAGACAAGTTAAAATGAAAACACAGCTTCATAAAATGTATGGGATGCAGCAAAGACAAATCTAAGAAGGAATTTTATAACAATGTAGGCCTTCTACAAGAAACAAGAAAAATCTCACATGAAAGACCAAGCCTACCAACCAAAATAACTACAAACAAGAACAAATAAAACCCAAAGTCAGTAGAAGGAGAAATCTTTAATGATTAGAGAGAAAATAAATTAAATAGAAATTGAAAACCATTAATAGAAAAAAATCATAAAATCAGGAGATTTTTTCCCCTCAAAAATATAAACAAATTGATAAGCATTTAGCCAGGCTTATCAAGAAGTACAGAGAGTGGACCCTAATAAAATAAGAAATGAAAGAGTAGAAATTACATTTAATATTACAGAAATACAAAAAGAAAAAAAATAAAGAAGACTATGAAGCCACTATGAGCAGTTACATGCCAATAAACTGGATGACCTAAAATAAATGGACAAATTTCTAGAAACATACAGCCTGCCAACACTGAGTAAAGAGAAAACTGAGAATTTGGAAAGACCAATCAGTAAAAGTTAAATAAAAGCTATGATTTTAAAAACTCCCTTTGAAGAAAATTCCTGGATGCCTTCACTAAAATCTCTTTCCCACCCCAACTATTTCAAAAAAATGAAGGAGGAAGGAACATTCCCAAAGTTATTCTATGAGGCCACCATTACCCTGATAACAAATCCAGTCAAAGACACTACAAAAAAAAAAAAAAAAAAGAAAATGAAAAGCCAATATCCTTGATGAATATACATTCAAAAATCCTCAGTAAAACATCAACAAATTAATCCAGCAATACATAGAAAGGATTATACTTGATGATCAGTTGGATTCCTTCCAGAGTCACAAGGATGGTTCAACATACACAAATCAATCAGCATGATACATATCTAATAAAGGAAGGACAAAATTCACAGGACCATGTCAATACACACAGAAAAAGCATTTGACAAAATTCAACATCCATTCATGATCAGAGCTCTCATGAAAGTGAGTACAATGGGAACATCTCTCAACATACTAAAGGCCATTTATAACAATTTATAATACTCAGTGGGAAAAGCTGAAAGCCTTTTGGGTAAATTCGGGAGCAAGACAAGGTTTCCTACTCTCACCACTTCTGTTTAATAGTAATAGAAGAAAGGAAAAGAAAAAGAAGTAAAAGAAATGCAAAATGGAAAGAAAGAGGCAAAATTGTCACCAGTACTGATGACATAACAATCTCCATAGAGAGTCCTAAGGGCTTCACACAGGCTATTATGAACAATAAATAATTTCAGCAAGGGAGCAGGGGACAAGATAAATGTAAAGAAGTCTCTTGCATTTCTACACATTAATCATGAGATACCATAAAATGGATGTTGAAAGCAATACTATTTAAAATCCCATCCCCCCAAATATCTTGGAATAAATGTAACCACATATGTGAAAGGTCTACACAATGAAAATTATAAAACATTAACAAAGAATTTAAAAATGATTCAAAGAAATGTAAAGATGTCTTGTGCTCTTGGATTGAGTTAATATTGTTAACATGGCCGTACTACACAAAGAAACCTACAGATTTAGTGCAATTCCTGTTACAAAGCTGTAGTATTTTCCACACAACAAGAAAAAACTAATTCTAAGTTTCACATGAAACCATTAAAAATTGCCAAAATGATCTTGAGGAAAAACAACAAATCTGGAGGTATAACCCTCCCAGATACCTTACTATACTACAAACCTACAGTAATAAAAATGGTATGGCATTGGCACAGAGGTATAATGTACACAGCAGCACTATTTATATATGCAAGGCAGAGAAGCAATCCAAGTATCCACAAAAGATTGTGGACTTGAGAAGATATGATGTATATATAAATACTCAATGGAATATTACTCAGCCATGAAAGAGTATAAAACATTGCCATTTCAGCATCATGAATGGACTTAGTAAATATTATGCTTAGTGATGTAACTTAGGCAAAGACAAAGGTATATAATATCATTTACATGTGGAATATAAAGAATAACAAATATTAGTGTACATTTATCTATAGCCATCTATCAATAGACAGATGATAGATAGATGATAGATAGATAGATAGATAGATAGATAGATAGATAGATACATAAGACTGAAACAGATTCAAAGATATAGGAAAATGTATGTTTACCAAAGGTGAAGGGAAAGACAATTTAGTGGTAGGACATTGACAGATACAAAACAGTATTCATAAAGGAGATAAGCAACAAGGATAATCTGTATGGACCAGGGAATTATACACAATAATTTATAATAATTGTATGTTACAAGTATTGTAATAATTTATAATGCAGTATAATCTGCAAAGAGGATGGAATCACTATGCTGTACACCTGAAACTTCACAATATAATACATCTATTATATTTCAATTAAAATTAAAATATCTCATGGATAATTTAGTACTTTTTCTGCTGATAGCACCTTTCTTTAATATTGTTTTATTTTTACTCTTTACCTTTAATATTTACTGTCTCAAATTATTTCTTTTACTGTTGTGAGTATGTTACAAGATCAATATATCAATATTTATTGCCCCGATTTTTTATTTTTCTGTCTTTAATCCATATAGTATTGTAGTCTTTAAAAACATATTCTAATAAACAGTTGCAACTTTCTCATGGTCTCTACTTAGCATTTTGGTCAATGTTTTGCATATTTTTGACATTTTATTTTTCTTAGAAGAGCTCTATTCTACATCTCTTATAAGGTGTCTCTTTTTTTTTAATCTCAGGTTTTATTTGTCTGATAAAGTCTTTATTTTCACTTTATATCTAAGTGGTAACTGTGCAAGGTAGAGTATTCTTGGGTGAGAGATTTTGTATTTCAGTAATTTGAGAATGTCATTTTATTTACGCTTGGCTTAATTTTTTTCTGCTGAGAAAACTGCCGATAGCCTAATGGGGGTTCCTTTTTAAATTATTATATCTTTTTTGGCTGCCTTTAAAATGTTAGTCTATCATTGACTTGCCAATTTACATATGACTTAACTTGAAGGAGGTCTCTTTGCCTTAAAGTAATTGGTGTTTTTTTGGCTTCACAGACTTGTATATCTAGTTCCCTACCCGGCTTGGGGAAGGCAACAACTATTACTTTTTAAATAAAGTGTCAGCTGCCTTTTATCTTTCTTCTCCCTCTAGAATTTCTGTTACTCTAATGTACCCTTCCTGAAACAGTCTGATGGCTACTGCAGAATTTCCTCACTTTTTAATATCTTGTATCTCTCCCCTCTCCTATCATTTATACTTTTGTATTGGTGAGTTTGCTAATTATCTCTTTCACAAAGACAGTCTACTTCCAATGCTTTCTAATGCATTCTTCATCTCATTTAAGATCTTCAGGTCCTGCAATCATGTTTGGTTATTGTATAGTTTCAGTCTCTTTGATAATGTATTCCTTCTGATCATTTAATTTATTCATAAGCTCACTAAACTGCTTTCTAAGTTTTCTTATATGTATTGAGTTTCTTTATGACAGCTATTTTGAATTGTCTGTTTGGAATATGATATGGAATTGTCATGGAATATGACAATATTCCATGATTTTGTTTGCTGCAGAGTTGTCATTGTGTTTGTGTATGTGTCTATGTGTGTGTGTTTTTGTCCTATAGTGTTAATGTGGTTGATCATGATCTTGGTAAATTATTCCTCTGATGAGACTAAATAACAGATTGGAAGTTTGAGTCCTTGCTTTTGTTTTCTGGTAGTTTGCAATATTGCACAATTTTTGGTTTTGCTTACCTGAGCTACCTCTGATAATGTTTCAAAATGGCACTTTCCAGTCTCTACTGTCTAGATAAAAGATATGCTTTCATTGTCACTTATTAGACGTCTCTGGTAATTACTGTCACTTTTGTCACTGGGACGGGGAAACCTTCCTTTTGTCTGAGATCCCTTGAGACTCAGTGTACACATTGAGGGAAAGTGTAAAGACAGGCTGGTAGTGGAATCAGGCAAGCATCTTTCCCATATCCAGTGTTGCAAGGATGCTTGTTTCTACCACTGTGAATAGGGAGTAGGGACAGTGTCATGAATGTCTGAGTGACTGAAGGATGGAATTTCAGTCTCCACCGAGGCTGCCTCCTGGTTACCTGTGACCATGAGTACTGGTGCAGTTGGAGGCTGAAGCTGTGTGCACCACTGACCCTGCTGCTACTGGGTTCTCTGAACCTCTGGGCTCAGATACCCTGGTCAGTGGGCCTTGGTTGCAGGCACCAACTCTGCTCTTCCCTCAATTCAGCCTCCTTTATGTGTTATAGTCCACCAAACTTCAGCTGTACACATCTTCTGGTTATTCTTTTGTGTGGTAGGTTTATGTTGTTGCGATGTGAATGTTTTACTGACTGTAGATTTAAGGGGAGAGACAAAAATACTTTTTAAAAGTATACAGTTTTTCATTTAAAAGCTTAAATTCTACTAAGAACATTATAAGAACACTAAAGAAATTGAACAAATCACCTCCCTTAATATCATAGAACTTCAAAATATTTTCAGTTTTTTCTGGGTTCTTTTCTTCAGTTTTTTCCACATACATGCACATTATACTATAATAAATGCCTATAATCTCTTCAAAATAATTTAAAATTATTAAAATATTTATCTGTGCTGTAAATATAGCCCTGTTGCTTCTCTAATTTATAACTAGTAGCTTGCATACTTCTGTCTTCTCCATCCTCCTTCCCTATCCCCACTGGAAACCACTACTTGTTACTCTTTCTGTATATATATATGTGAGTCTGTTCCTTTTTTTTTATGTTTATTTGTTTTATATTTTTAGTTTTCCCATATAAGTGATAATATAGTGTTTTTCTCTGTATGACTTATTTTCCTATGTGCAACAATTTCAGGGTTCAGTCACATTGCTCCAAATGGCAGAATTTTATTTTTTGTTATGACTATGTATTTATTATATTATACATGTCTCACATCTTCTTCAGCCAATCATCTGTTGATGGGCAGTTGAGTTGCTTCAACCCTTGCCTATTATAAATGATGTTGTTAAGAATATTGAGGGTATATATATCCTTTAAAGTTAATGTTTTCATTTTTTTCAGTTTTACACCAAAAAGTGGAATTGCTGCAACATATACTACTTCTATTTTAAGTTTTCTGAGGACTCTCCACACTGCTATAATAGTGGATGCACCAACTTATATTTCCATAAACAGTGTACATGCATTCCCTTTTACCAACATTCTTATTAATGTTTGTTATTTGTAGACTTTTTGTTAATAGTCATTTTGTTTGGTGAGGGATTATACCTCATTCTGGTTTTGATTTATGTTTTCCTAATGAATACCAACGTTATGTATCTTTTCATGTGCATGAAAATCATCCACATGTCTTTTTATGAAAAGTGCCCATGCAGGTCCTTCCACTTTTTTTTAAGTTGGGGTCTTTGTTTTTTAAATATTGAGTCTAATATGCTATTTATCTATTATGGATATTATCACCCTGTTGGTCTCATTGTCTGAAATATTTCCTTCCATTCTGTGTGTTGTCATTTGTTTTGTTGAAGGTTTCCTTTGCTGTGCAAAAGGTTTTGCATTTCACATTTATACCCAAAAGTGAAATTCCTGCATCACATAGTATGTCTATTTGTTTCCTCAGAAAATTAAAAAGTTATTGTTATTTTTCCTTTTATTTTTTTTTTTTTTGACTTAGGTGACAGATCCAAAATAAATATTGCTGATTTATCTCAAAGTCAGTTCTGCTCATGTCCTTGGTCAGAAATTGTATAGTTTCAGGTTTTACATTTAGGGCTTCAATCCATTTTTATCCTATTTTGTATACTATGGAAGGAAGTGCTCTTATCTCCTCCTTTTACATGTACCGTCCAGCTTTCACAGAAGCACTAGCTGAAGAGACTTTTTTTTTCCATTGTATATTCTTGCCTCCTACATTGTAGACTAATTGACCATATGTGTGTGGGTTTATTTCAGGATTTATTTTATTCCATTGATCTATGTCTGTTTTAGTGCCATATCTTGATATTTTGATTATTGTAGCTTTGTGTAGTATGTTCTAAAGTCAGGGAGGATAATATCCACAACTTTGTTCATTTTTCAAAGGTAATTTTAGAAAATTGGTGTCTTTCATATTTTTGTATACATTTTATTATTTTTCTTCTTGTTCTGTGAAGAAATCTATGGATTCTGTGAAACTAGAAATTAACTAGTAGAAAAAACTGAGAAAAACATTAAGAAGTAGAGGATAAATCATACAATATTAAACAACCAGTGGATTGCTGTATAAATCAAAGAAAAAAGAAAAATATATATAAAGAAAAATGACAAAATCAAAGTCCATGGGGTATAGCAAAAGCAGTTTTAATGGGGATGTTTATACCAAAATATCCCCACTTATAGAAATAAGAAACATCTGTCTCTTATAACATAATCTTACAAAGGATGTAACAAAATAATAAGGAAACTTGTTAGTTGAAGGAAAGACAGCTGAACGATTAGAGCATAAATAAATAAAATAGAGATTAAAAATGGAAATATTTAAACAAACTAAATAACTTTTCTGAAAGAAAAATAAGTTTGATAAATTTTAACCATACTCATGAAGAAAAAAGAGATTACAGATTAATAAACTCAGAAATAAAAGAGAAGTTACAGCTTTAGTCACAGAAATACAAAGCATCATAAGAGGATACAGCAAACAATTTATATGATAATAAAATGGAGATCCTAGAAGAAATGGACAAATTCTTAGAAAGATATAATCTCTAGAATGGAACTAGAAAGAAATAGAATATATGAAAAGATTGTCACTAATGAAATTGAACAAGTAATTAAATAAAATCTCCCAAGAAATAAAATTCTAGTCCCAATGGCTTCACAGGTGAGTACTGCCAAACATTTAGAGAAGAACTATCACCTATATTTCTCAAAGTATTCCAAAAATTTGCAGAGGAGGGAAGGTTTCCTACCCCACCTTTCAGTATCACACTACTACTAACACTAGAACAAATACCTCAGAAAATTACAAGTAAATATTACCTATAAGCATACATGCAAAAATCATCATTAAAATGTTAACAAATGAAACAGGGAATTAAAAGGATTATACATTATGATTAAGTTGGTTTTATTCCAGAGATTCAAAAATGATACAATATCCACAAATTAATCAATATGATACACCACACTAACAAATTGAAAAATAAAAACTATATGGCCATCTCATTAGAGTCATAAAAAGATTTGACAAAACCAGTATCTATTTATGATTATATTTTTTCTCATATTGGGCATGAGGGAAAATACTTCAACACAGTTAAAGTCATATATGACAAGAACTCAGCTAACATGACACTTACTGATTAAAAGCTGAAAGCATTTCCTATAAGAGCAGGAAGAAGGCAACAATGACCACTCTTATGACTTCGATTCAACATATTATTGGAAATTCTAGCCATAGTTATCCAAAAGAAAGTAAAATAAAATAAATAAGAAAAGAAATAAAACTATAAGTTTGCTGATGACATACTTTAATTATGGAACCACAAACCTACTAGGACTTACCAATGGATTGGGTACAATTTCAGAATGCAAAATTGATATACAAAGTTCTTGCATTTCTATTCACTAACAAGAAGCTATCAGATAGAGAAAGTGAGGGAATTGTCTCATTTACAGTTCCATTGCAAAGAATAGAATATCTAGAAATTTATCCAAAAAGGAGGTAAAAGACCTGTACTCAGAAAGCTATCATATGTTTATAAAATAAATTAAAGATAATACAAACAAATGAAAGGATACACTGTGTTCATAGATTAGAAAAATGGAATATTGTTTAAATGGCAATAATAGCCAAGGAAATAAATGGATTAAGTTCAATGGCTATCAAAATATCAAGGGCATTTTCAGACACCTACAATAAATAATTCTAAAATTTGTATGCAAACACAAAAGAGTTGAAATGTTCCGAGAAAGAACAAAGAGGAGGTATCACTGTCCCTGATTTTAAACTATATAACAAGGCTACAATAATCAAAATAATATGGTACTGGAGCAGAACAGATTAATGGAACACAACAGAATGCCCAGAAACAAAATCGGACAATTATGATAATTTAATTCATTATAAAAAATGAATACACAGTCAGGGAAAGACAACCAACAAGCACATGAAGAGATGGTCAACATAACTAACCATCAGAAAAATGCAAGTCCAAACCACAATGAGATTTTATGTCAGTCCTCTCAGAATTACTGTTACAAAAAGTTAACAAATAGCAAGTGTTGGTGAGGATGTAAGAAAAAGAACCCTGGTGCACTGTTGGTGTGAATGTAAATTTGTGCAGACACTGAGAAAAGCAGTATGGAATATTATCCAAAAATTAAAAGTGAAAATAACATATGATCCAGCAAGTCCATAAATGGAAACCTATTCTAAGGAAATAAAAACACTAATCAGAAAAAGTATATTAAAACTATATTCACTGAAGCATTATTTACAATAGCCAGGATATAGAAGCAAATTAATAGCCCATCAATAGATGATGGATAAAGAAGATATGTGTTTATAGTATATATATCTATCCATCTGCTAATATATATATACACACACATAAAAATACAATGGAAAAGCAGGAGGCCAAGATGGTGGAGTAGAAGGATGCTTGTAGCTCACCCTCTCCCACAAATACACCGAGACTCACATCCACAGACCCACTTAGCCAACCAGAGCACCTGCAGAACTCTGAAAGAACATTGTCCTCTTCAAAAGACAGATGCTAAAAATCTGGTAGGAGAAAAGGAAAACAGAAAGAAGAAAAGGCAAAACAGTGTTGGACAGGTCCTGTGGGGAGAAAGCGGCAAAGGAGTGCTGGCACTCGTTTGCTGGGTCTGCCTTCTCCAACCGAGAAGACAGTGGGATGGAGGGGGAGCCTCCTAGGCTCGGATCTGTACATTGCAGACCTTGACTGACAGAACTAAGTTAAACAAGCATAGAGGGTCACTGCAACACCTCACTCGAGATGCGGGCTGGCAGCTGCTTTTTGGGCCAAGCTGCCTGAGCCAGAAGAGGATGGGGATGGCTGCACGGAGGCAGCCCTGGGGGACTGCAGTGAGCTGTGTGCCCTGGGGGGGAGGGTGCATATTCCCATCTCTGAAAACCTGTGGAAAGTTTTTGGGTGAAGAGAGGTGAGGCTCAGGCACAGCTGCCATATCCTCCAGCTCTGAGCACTCAGGCGGGAGAGGAGTGAAACCTTCATCCACACCTAAGGACTTAGTAGCCTCAAAGGCCAGATGGAGACTTGTCTACAGCCCGAGGCAGATAGGATCCTTCTGTCCTAATCCCTCAGAGACCCTGCTAGGACACGACAAACAAGAAGATGGGTTTGGCCTGGAGCAGGGACAGGGCTGTTCCGACAAACAAGAAGATGGGTTTGGCCTGGAGCAGGGACAGGGCTGTTCCTCAGTCTTCTCCGAGACCACTTATGGAGAATGCAGTGGCACAGAGCTGCAGAGTGACTGGCGCTGGGAGAGAGAGGGTGGCCCCTCTCCTTTCTGGTAGGAACACAGTTCCTGGCTGTAGTTCTGTGAGGGGCACGACCCCCTCCAACCTGGCCAGTCTGCAACATCTGACTGCAGCATCAGAAGGGGCAGTGACCTCCCGCCCACAGCAAAGGAGAGCTGCACCTGACCCAGTGTTGTGAGGAGGCACAATCTGCTTCCTGACAGACACTGGGAGCAGCACAGATGAAGGGACCTGGAACAGATGAGGGCTTCTGGAAACAGCAGGCTGAACTTCCAAAACAGGATGAAGACAAAAAAACTTCACACTAAGACCACATAGTCTCCAGGAGAACACCACAACCACCTTTCTGTTTTTGCTTTTTGAAAAAAAATCTGTTTTTATCTGTTCTATTTTCTATAAAATATTTAATTTTTAACTTCTTAAATGATTATATATAGTCCCAGTTTTAATTCCTTTTAAATTCTTAAAAAAATATTTTTATTATTATTATTATTTTTAAAAATTCACATCATTTCATTTTTATTTCTACTGGTTTTGATGTCCTGTTATTGATTATACACAGGTTTCCAGATACATTTTTTCCCTTTTTTCTCCTTTTTTAAAGGTTTTTAATAGAGGTCTCAAGCTGATTGCTATTCTGCTTCAAATTGCTCTTCTATTATTCATTATACACTATTTTCAAAGCTTTTTCTCCCCTTCTTTCATAATTCTCTTTCTCTCTCTCTCTTTTTAAAATGTTATTTCTACATAGGGATTATATAGATAAATAAATAAGCTCCACGAGGACCACAATAGATAAAGGATACTCCATGAACCACAGTGCCAGAGAGACATGAACAAGATGAAGAAGCAGAGAAACCATTCCCAATTAAAAGAAAAAGAGAAATCCCCTGAAAGAATGATCAATGAAATAGACATCAATAGCCTACTAGATCAAGATTTCAAAAAAGGAGTGATCAAAGTACTGAAGGAACTGAAAGAGATACTGTTTAGACATATAAAACATGTCAAAAATGAAATTGAAGCTATAAAGAAGAGCCAAGTAGAATTGGTGAACTCATTGGCTGAGGTGAAAAATGATCTAAAAGCTGTGAAAAGCAGACTAGACAATGTAGAGGAAAGAATTAGTGATCTAGAACACAGGACAACAGAAAGCACCCAATCAGAACAGCTACAATATAAACAAATAAAAACAAATGAAAATAGCATAAGGGACCTATGAGATAATATAAAGCCTGCCAATCTTTGCTTAATAGGGGTCCCAGAAGGGGAAGAAATATCAAAGGGAATTGAAAAGGTTTTGGAAGAAATCATGACAGAAAACTTCCCAAACTTAAAGAAGGAATCAGATATCCAAGTACAGGAATCTCAGAGTGACCCAAACAGGAAGAAACCAAATAGACCCACATGAAGACATATCACAATCAAGATGACCAGAGTCAAGGATAAAGAACTGATCCTAAAGGCAGCAAGAGAAAAGCAAAGAGTGAGGTACAAGGGAACCCCCATAAGGCTCTCAGCTGATTTCTCTACAAACACTACAGACCAGAAGGGAGTCAGAAGATATAGTTAAATTCCTGAATGAAAAGAAATGCAGCCTAGGATACTTTATCCAGCCAGGCTATCCTTTAGGATAGAAGAAGACATAAAGAGTTTTACAGACAAGAAAAACTGCAAGAGTTCAGCAACACTAAACCCATGCTAAAAGAAATATTGAAGGTCTACTCTAAATAGAAAAGCATCAGGATGCTACAAAAATGAGAAAGTCACAACTGGAAACGTGATTACTCACGAGTTACAAATAAACATGGAATTGTAAAAGAAGATATCTAAATCATTGTGAGAGGGAGGCAGGAAAATATAGAATATTTTTTCCTTTTTAAAAATTTTTTTTTGTTCTTGGTAGGATGGGTTTCAGATCATGTTACTAACAGTTTAATAAAAACAGTTATAGTAATGGGCTGATAGACTTACAAAAAAGGGTAAGCACAAGCAAAAAAATTACGAGAGTCAAAACGTAAATAAAATCCATGATAATACAAAGGAAAATTATGAAACCAAAGAGAAGAAGGGAACAAAGAGCAAATACCAAATCAACTGCAAAGATAAGTTCAAAATGGCAATAAACACTCATCTATCATTAATTACTGTAAATGTTAATGGACTAAATGCTCCAGTCAAAAGACACAGAGTGGCAGACTGGTTAATAAAGCAAGAACCTTCAATATGCTGCATACAAGAGACCCACTTTAGGGAGAAGGACACATAAAGATTGAGAGTGAAAGGATGGAAAAGGATACTCCATGCAAATGAAAAACAAAGAAAAGCAGGTGTTGCAGTACTGATTTCACACAAAACATTCTTTAAAACAAAGTCCATAATGAAAGATGAAGAGGGACATATTATAATGATTAAAATAGTGATACAAGATGAGCATATTTCACATGTTAATAAATATGCACCCAATAGAGGAGCACATAAATACATGGAATAATTACTAACAGAGATTAAGGGGGATATTGATGGGAATACAATTATAGTCAGAGATTTTAACACAGCATTAACAACACTAGAGATATCTTCAAGACAGAAAATAAATCAGGCAACAGAGAAATTAAATAATACAATAGAAAAATTAGATTTGGTGGATATTTTCAGGGCATTACACCCCCTCAAAATAGGATATACAATCTTTTCAGTTGCACATGGTAGATTTTCTAAGATTAGCATGTATTTGGGCACAAATAAACATCAAGAATTTTAAGAAGGTAGAAATTATCTCAAGCATCTTTACTGACCATAATGCCATGAAACTAGAAATCAACAACAGAGAAACAAAGGAGAAAAAAAAGGAAACATGGATATTAAAAAATATGCTATTAAAAAACCAATGGGTCAATGAGGAAATTAAAGCTGAAATTAAAAAAAAAATACATTGAGAGAAATGAAAATGAAGCACAACTGCACAAAATTTATGGGACACAGTAAAGGCTGTGCTAAGAGATAAGTTTATAGCGATACAGACCTTCCTGAAAACAAAACATTCTCAAATAAACAATTTATCCCACAAGCTGAAAGAAGTAGAAAAACAATAAAAATTCTCAAAAGGCAGCAGAAGGAAGGAAATCATACAGATTAGGGAGGAAATAAATTAAAGAGATTAAATAAACCATAGAAAAATCAATCAATCCAAACACTGGCTTTTTGGAAAAGGAAATCAAATCAATGAACTTCTGGTCAAAGTCACAAAGAAGAAAAAAGAGAGGGCAGAAAATAGCAAAATAAGAATGGAAAATGGAGAAATTACAACAAATAAAATAGAAATACAGAATATCATATGAGAATATTATGAAAACCTATGGAAACAAACTGGATAACCTAGAGGAGATAGACAAGTTTCTGGAAGCATACAGTCCACCAAGACTGAATCAACAAGAAACTGACCACTTGAAAAAATCAATCACTGGAAATGAAATAGAAATAGCAATAAAAACCCTATCTGTAAATAAAATCCAGGACTGGACAGCTTCCCTGGGAAATTCTACCAAACATACAAAGAAGAACTCATACCAGTCCTTCTCAAACTCTTCCAGATGATTGAAAAGGAGGAAGTACTCCCAAACACATTCTATAAAGCCACCATCACCCTGATACCAAAACCAGGCAAAGACACTACCAAAAAAGAGAATTATAGGCCAATATCACTAGTGAACATAGATGCCAAAATTCTTACCAAAATATTAGCAAATAGAATCCAACAAAACATAAAAAAGATTATACATCATGATCAAGTGTGGTTCATCCCAGGGACACAAGGGTGGTTCAACGTACACAAATTAATCAATGTAATACATCACATAAACAAGGGAAAGGACAAGAACCACATGATCATCTCAGTAGATGCAGAAAAAACATTTGATAAAATTCAACACCCATTTATGATAAAAACTCTCACCAAAGTAGGTATAGAGGGAACATATCTCAACATAATAAAAGCTACATATGACAAACCTACAGCCAGCATAGTACTCAACAGTGAAAATCTCAAACATTTCTCCCTAAAATCTGGGACAAAAGAAGGATGCCCACTATTACCTTTCTTGTTCAACATAGTCTTGAAAGTTCTAGCCACAGTAATCAGTCAAGAGAGAAATAAAAGGGATCCAAATTGGAAAAGAAGAGGTAAAATATCACTATATGCTGATGACATGTTACTATATCTAGAAGACCCTAAAAGGTCCACATAAAAACTACTAGGGCTGATCAAAGAATTCAGCAAGGTAGCAGGTTACAAGATTAATGATCAAAAATCAGTTGCAGTTTTTACAGCAATTATGAATAAACAAAGAAAGTAAAGAAGCAATCCCCTTTAAAATAGCACTTAAAGTAATAAAATACCTAGAAATAAATCTAACCAAGGAGGTGAAAGAATTATACACAGAAAACTATAAACCATTGAAGGAAATTAAAGAAGACTTTAAAAAATGGAAAGATATCCCATGCTCTTGGATTGGAAGAATCAATATTGTTAAAATGGTCACATTACTCAAGGCAATATACAGATTTAATACAATCCCTATCAAATTACCCAGGACATATTTCACAGAATTAGAATGAATCATAATAAAATTTATATGGAATCATCAAAGACCTAGAATTGTCAAAGCATTACTGAAGGGAAAGGAAGAGGCTGGAGGAATAACTCTCCCAGGCTTCAGACAATACTATAGAGTTACAGTCATCAAGACAGCATGGTATTGGCACAAAAACAGACATATAGACCAATGGAACAGAATAGAGAGCCCAGAAATTAACCCACAAACTGTTGGTCAACTAATCTTCAATAAAGGAGGCAAGACTTTACAATAGAATAATGACAGACTCTTCAGCAAATGATGTTGGGAAAACTGGACAGCATCATGCAAAGGAATGAAACTAGACCACTCCTTTACACCACATACAAAAATCAACTCAAGATGGATCAAATTCTTAAACATAAGACAAGATACAATAAACCTCCTAGAGGAAAATATAAGCAAAACGTTATCTGACATATATCTTAAAAATTTTCTCCTAGAGTAAATAAAAGCAAGAATAAACAAATGGGACCTAATGAAACTTACAAGCTCTGCACAGGAAAGGAAACCATAAATAAAACAAAAAGACAACGTATGTAATGGGAGAAAATTTTTGCAAACGAAACCAACAAAGGCTTGATCTCCAGAATATATAAGCAGCTCATATGATTTAATAAGAAACAACCAAACAACCCAATCCACAAATAGGCAAAAGACCTAAACAAGCAATTCTCTAAGGAAGACAAACAAACGATCGATATGCACATGAAAAAATGCTCAATATCACTAATTGTCAGAGAAGTGCAAATCAAAACTACTATGAAGTATTACCTCACACCAGTCAGAATGGCCATTGCCATCATTCAAAAATCCACAAATGACAAATGCTGGAGAGTCTGTGGAGAAAAGAGAAATCTCTTTCATTGCTTGTGGGAATGCAGTTTGGTGCAGCCACTGTGGAAAACAGTATGGAGATTCCTCAAAAGACTAGGAATAGACATACCATGTGACCCAGGAATTCCCACTCCTGGGAATATATCCAGAAGGAATCCTACTTCAGGATGACACCTGCACCTCAATGTTCATACCAGCACTATTTACAATAACCAAGACATGGAAACAGCCTAAATGTCCATGAACAGATGACTGGATAAAGAAGTGGTATACCTATACAATGGAATACTACTCAGCCATAAAAACTGACAACATAATGCCATTTGCAGTAACATGGATGCTTCTGGAGAATGTCATTCTAAGTGAAGTAAGCCAGAAAGAGAAAGAAACATACAATATGAGATTGCTCATATGTGGAATCTAAAACAAACAAACAAGCAAAAAGAACATAAATACAAAACAGAAATAGAACATAAACAGTCATAGAATATAAACTTATGGTTGCCAGGGGGACAGGGGCTGGGAAGAGATAGACTTGGATTTCAAAATTGTAGAGTAGATAAACAAGATTATACTGTAGAGCACAGGGAAATATATACAAAATCTTATAGAAGCTCACTGAGAAAAAAATGTGACAATGAATATATATACATGTTCATGTATAACTGAAAAGTTGTGCTCTACATTGGAATTTGACACAACATGGTAAAGTGATTATAAATCAGTAAAAAAAAGTTAAAAAAAAAAGAAAAGAAACTCTTTCAGCTATTGATTACCTTAATCTGGCCAAAGTTCTCCTTCAGAGTTCTTTTATTTCATAATAACTATATGTACCATTTACGTGTAAAATTCAGAAGTACTTTGTGAATTCACAAGGTTGAAAGTTATCTCTATTTAGATCAAAACTATTTTTAGAACTCAGGAAGATTTGACCTTAATAGGTTACTACCCACCATGTTACCCCAGCTGCACTGATGTACTTTTTTCTCAGAATTCCCTATATTGGATATTTTATACAAAATGAGTTAAAACAAATATAAACCTTTGTATCTGTACTTTTTCACTGTGTGATAATAAGGATTATAAAAATTGTAGCAAAAATTATTTCTTCAATTATTCTTATATGTCACTAATATTAAAAATGTAGATATAGCATATATTAATCTTTTGTTTATTGATGGTTATATATATATTTTTTTTTATATTTCCACTTTGGAGTATAATTTAACTAGCTAACAAAAGTGTTTGTGAAAGAGTACTTCTTATCAATCTTTTGGTGTGTATTTTACAAGTGGAATTCCTGAGACATATGGCAATTACTCATTTAATTTTTCTTCAGAAACTTTTATATATTTTCCCATAGTAATTTTACAATTTTACACATCTTCTAGCACTATGAGTGTTTTAATTGCTTCACAATTTCACCACATTTCTTCTTTTTACCTTATCATATTTTAGCCATCATCCTAGTGTCTCATTTTGGTATTATGTTATGTTTCCCTTATGGTCAATGTTACTGAAGTCTATGGTAGATAATATTTTCATGTGTTCTGGCAACACAACACACCTTACTTAAAGAAGTATCTATTTAAATCCTCGGCCTATATTAAGATATTTCATTTTTTAGAGCTATAGTAATCTACAAAAAAAAAAACTGATTAGAAAGTTAGAAAGATTCCCTATCCTCTATCTCCCTATAAAAATATGGTCAATATATTCTACCAGAGCCATCTATTCATAACAATTAATAAACATCTTAGCACATTATTATCATCCAAATTCCATAGTTTAAATTAGTGTTAATTCTTAGCATTTTTTTGAAAAAAATAATGACATGTTCTTGCTGTTAGATCTAGCAGAGAGCTGGATACGATTAGAGAAAGGAGGAAATAGAACAAATGGTGAAACTTTGCAAAACAAAACAAAACAAAACAAAAAAGGAGGGGCCCAGGCAAAATGTAGAAAATTTTACACTATGTAATCATCAAGGGTCTTTGGGCAGAGAAAAGCAGGAAACTCTGGAATGATAAGTGGTCACATATTTTGGGGTAACAAGAGGCCTGGAGACTGACAAAGAAAGGTAGGGTAAAGGCAGGAATAACCAGTGTCAGAATGTAAACTTTTGCTCGTTATGCCTTCATTACAATAAAATTAGACTTTCAGTTTCCAAGTGCATTCAGTTTCAGTTTCATCATGCACTGACAGCATAACAATTCTGATCCAGACTAAATAAGGAGAAAAATCCGTCCTCCCTTCCGAATGGTGGAGTTGGGATTGAGAGATCAGGGAATACAACACCAAATTTATCCCTCCCCAATGAATATTCGATCCACTCATTTTTGCACCCTATGTAGCCAACCTGCCAAATAACCTCAGAGCAGCTCCTTCCCCGACCCTGTCCCCTCTCTCCTTGAGAACATACTATCTATCCCTTGATAAATCCTTACTTTACTTTCTTCACGTGAGACAAGGACCTAATCACAGGAAACATGATCACTATGGTATTATACAAAGTACTTTTACTGTCCTGAAAATTCTCTTATTTTCACCTGTTTATTCATCTCTGTCCAAAAGCTCTGATGACCATTGATCATTTACTGTCTCCAAAATTTTACATTTTTCAAGAACGTCATATGTTTGGAGCCAAATGGTATTTAGCTTCTTTAGAGTCACCTTTTACATTTAATGTACATTTAAAATTTCTTATATGTTTCTATAATTTTATCAGTTATTTCTTGATAACTAATGTCTCAATTTACTTTGTAAGGATAAGCATCACTTTAATTTACACACACAAATAGAAAGAAAAACTTCTATTTTGTTTATCATTTTTTATGTGTAGGTTTCAAAATTCTCTTAGGAATTAAGGTTCAACCTCCAACGTGAATCTTGGCAGGTAAGCTGCTGTATAGTCATGTAAATATAGGGAGGGGCCAAAGGTTCAGCCTCAACTGTGGATTTGATTTTGATGAAAACTAATACAAAGTCAGTGCTTCTCTGTGAACCTTAAGATAATTACAGTTGTAAAAGAGAGTGATAAGGTGGGGACAGTTCAGTCTAAAGACAAGGCTTACACAGAATTACTTATGGCAAGTTTCTCCCAATACCAATATTTGATGCATAAAGTCTTACTAAAATTTTATTTTAAAAAGTATTCCCTTTTTATTCTAGCAAGGTGCCATTGTAAAAACAAATCATTTTTATTTGTTTCTGAAAAGAGATGATTGCTTTCATATATTTATTCCTTTATTTATTTTGGATGATATTATATTTAATTATTTTTATGTGTTACTTATTGTGATGCTATATTTTTAAACTATTATTTATAAATACTTTAAAAGAGATTATGAGCTACTTAGGATCTTTAATGATTCCTTTTATTGTCAAACTTTCTGATGTAGCCCAACTGCTAATAACTTCCTTTTTTGTTTTCTACTATGTAAATTTGGCATCAACTTAATTGAACTCTGTAGCTAATTCTATTTTTATCAGTATAGATATTCTTTTCCCAGTTGGTATGAGAAAGTCATTTAGGATGGAGATTCTGTATTTTACAGTTTGGAAAATGTTTTTGGCAAAACTGATGTCTCTCAAGACTTGTGAAATACTTAATAAATAATTATTAGATTATCAATGTCTGTCTTTAGATTTTCTAGTACTTTAAATGTATCTATAAGTATTATGTGGACAGAATGATTTCCACTACAGTAATATTCATGGAAATTGCTAGCATTCATTTACCCTATATTTTTCCGGCAAAATGCCCACCAAAGATTCATCCCCATTAAAAAATCATTTTTATTTTCTCTACAAAACACTTTGCCTATCTAAAGCTCTACTATTTAGAGATTCAAAACAAGACACAGATCCAAGTCCTCTTATATTACCCTCATCTTAAATGAGTCAGAAATAGAGCTGATTTTTCTGTCTAGCCTACCAAGGAAGTAGGTTGATCTCTCAGGTTTTGCCTGGTACTAGAAACCAAAAAGACTTTTACATATCCTCAGACAGTGCTATCTTAAAATTATGATCTAAAAACAAAAATCAAAAACAGACTGAGAAATTGGTGAGTATTTTCTTCATGCTTTCAAGTTATTTGAACAGATTCACTTGCACAGATGTAGATTATAACACTGATTCCCACTTTTATGACAGCTATTATTTGAGCAAATATTATTCCTCAAAATTTTTTAAATTGTTGTTTCAGGTTTATTTTATTGACTCAGACTGGGAATCTTCTTTACAGGTTACTCTCTCACTCACACTGTGTACTCTAACAAATACTCCTTCGTATTCTCAATTTAAGATTTTTATGAGATCTGATAAATAGAAATCATACAGCAACTTTCTCACTTCTTTAATTCTATTTAAGACATTATAGCATGTTGACATACAGTTATATAATAGAATAATATGTGTGTGTGTATTTATCAGTGTTTATACTTTAAAACTTAACCTCTTCTTCAATACATGACTTGTGAGTCCTTTTTCTTTTATTTTCCACTTGATAGGTTGTCTTTTCATTTTGTTGATACGTTACTATGCAGAAGATTTTTGTTCTTTCTTTCTCTCTCTCTCTTTCTCTCTCTTTTTTTTCTCTCTCTCTCTTTCTCTCTTTCTTCTTTCTCTCTTTCTCTCTTTCTCTCTCTCTCTTTCTTCTTTCTCTCTCTCTTTCTTCTTTCTCTCTTTCTCTCTTTCTTTCTCTCTTTCTTTCTCTCTTTCTTTCTTTCTCTCTCTCTTTCTCTCTCTCTCTCTCTCTTTCTTTCTTTCTTTCTTTCTTTCTTTCTTTCTTTCTTTCTTTCTTTCTTTCTTTCTTTCTTTCCTTTCTTTCCTTTGTTCCTTACTTATTTTGATATTGCCCTATTTTATTTATTTTTGTTTTGGGGACCCTTCCCTGTGAAACATATTGTTTGAATTATGAAACATTGTTAAGATTGATGTTGAAGTGCTTTCCTCCTATGTTTTCTTAAAAGAGTTACGTTTTCAGGTCTTAACTAAAGTCTTTATTCTTGAATTGGTAGTTTTGTCTGGTGTGAGACAGCTGTCTAGTTTCTTTCTTCCTCCCTCCCCTACTCTACACTTCCCTCCTTCCCTCTATGTATTTGTCCAAGTTTTAAACACTACATATTGAAGACAATTTTTTGCATTTTATGTTTTTTGCTCTTTGTCATAAATTAATTGACCATGTATGTGTGTTTATTTCTGGCTTCGCAGCTTTTATCTATCTATCTATCTATCTATCTATCTATCTATCTATCTATCTATCATCTATCAATCATCTATCTATCGATCTATCATCTATCTATCGATCTCTATCTACATATTTCCAAGCCGATATTTAGGTTGTTTTGTTTACTATAGTTCTGTAATTACTTATAAAGAAGTACAGTACTTCCAGCATTTTTTCACAATCAATTTGTCCATTTTTTTTCTTTTTTTTTCTACACAATACTTTTAGAATTTTAAAATTATATTTCTGTAAAAAATGTCCTTGGTATAGAAAATGTGTGGAGTTTATAGATTGCTTTGGGTAATACTGACATTTTAACAATTTAATTTTTCCTATTTTTCAGCAGATAAAATCTTTACATTTGTTTATTTATTCCTTGATTTCTTTCAACACTGCCTTCTAGTTTTCAGTTACAGGTATTTCACTTTCTGTGTTAAATTTCATAGTATTTTATTCCACTTGTTACCACTGTAAATGTGATTTTATTTTCATGATTTCTGGGGATATTTTGCTAGTTCAATTTACTCTCTAGAAATGCAACTGTGCATTGCCACTTAAATATACTTTCTTTTTTTTCACTTTATTAGTTTTACTTTTAACTTCTGGTGGGATTGTAAGTGTTTACTATATTTAATTTTTGCCATTTGCAAATAATGATGGTTTTATTGCATCTTTGCAAAAGAGCTGTCTTTTCTTTTCTTTTCCAATTGCTCTGGTTGGAACTTTTAATATTATATTAAATAAGAGTGACAAAAGTGGGCATCCTTGCATTATTTCCAGTTAAAGAAAAGCTTCCAGTTTTCACAACTGAGTTTGCTTTGAGCTATGGGTTTCCATGCGTAGCACTTGTTATGCTAAGGTGCATTTCTTCTCTTCTCATTAAGAGTATTTAGTAGAAATTGGTGTTGAAGCTGTCAAATTATTTTTCTGCATTTATTGAGATAATTGTGTGGTTTTTATTCTTCATTTTGATACTGTACTATATCACATTAATTGATTTGCAATTATTTAACCAACCTTGTACACCTGGAATAAGTCTTATTTGATTATAATCTACAATTCTTTGAATGTATTGTATTCAGTTTGATGGTACTTTTGAGAAAATTTGCATTTATGTTTACCACAAATATTGGTCTATGTTTTTGTGTGAGTGTCCAATTTTTGAATTATAGCTGTTTATAACATTTTTTCATAATTTTTGTATTTCTCTGATACCTATTGTTACTTTGTATCTTCTGCTTTTTAACAAAGAATTTTCTATTTTTTTATAAACTTACTTAAAGTCTTGTCATGTTTTTAATAATTTAAAAAAATAATTCCTAAGTTTTATTGCTCTTCCTACTGTCACTTTCATTTCTTTTGTATTTTTCTATTCTGCTATTTCTTACAAATAATTCCTTTGTACTACTAATTTTGTCGTTTACTTGTTCTTATTTTTCTAATGCATTTTTATGTAAAGTTACATTTTATGTAAAGTTTTTTGAAATCTTTTGAAATAGTCCTACATTGCTGTAAACTGTCCTCTTAGTACCACTTTTGCTGCATCACATAGATAATAATATGTCTTATGTTAATTTATTTTGTCTTTAAGGGTTTTTTTGAGTTAGCTTTTTATTTCTTTTTTGAAACAAGAGTTGTTCAGTGGCATATTATTCAGTCTCTACATGTTTTTGTGATTTTTTTCAAATTTCTTGTTTTAGTAGTCTTCTAAATTTTTACACCTGTGATAAGAAAAGATGATTGATATAACTTCAATCTTCCTAAACTTATTGAGATTTATTTTGTGTCCAAATATATAGGTTGTCATTCAGAAAGTTTAGTTTACATTTGAGGAAAATATGTGTTCTGTGTTTTTCTAGGAAAATGTTTTGTGAAAGTCTATCAAATTCTTCTAATGTTTTATTTAAGAATGCTTTTTCTTGTTGACTTTCTGTCTAAGTGATATATTTATTGATATGAGGGTGATAGTAATGTCCTTTATTAATGATTTGGTGTTGCTAATTTCCCTACTATGTCTCAATAATTACTTTATTTTGATTTCTCTGTGTTGGGTGCACATATACTAATGACTGGTAAGTCTTCTTGATCTGTTATCACGTTTATTATTGTGAAATGTTCATCTCTGTTTCTTATTATCTTTTTTGTTTGATGAGCATGACTTCTTTCTTTTAACTGCCATCTGAATGAAATACATTCCACACCTCTGTTTAAGCCTATATTTTACTTTTATGCTAAGGTGTGTATCCTGGAGGCAGCATGTATTTGAATATCTTAAAAGTCTATCCAGGTACTCTGTGGCTTTTGATAGATAAATTCAATCCATGTTTGTTTAGAATGATTATTGATAGATGTAGACTAGGTTTTGACAATTTATCCTTTGTTTTCCAGTTTCACTATATCTTTACTGATTTTTGTTCCCTTGCATTCCTCTCTGCCTTTTTGATGATTTTTATAATTTTTTCTCAGTATCTCCTTTTTTATGTTTTGTGTCCCAAGATTAATTGGATATATTGTATGACTTTATTTCTAGGCTTTCTATTGTGTTCCATTGATCTATATGTCAAGTGGTCATTAGTTTATATCAAACAGATACAATTATGAGTCAATTTACATGAATGCCATTGTGACCACAAGTCAAAAATCTACCCAAGATACACAAAAAAAAAACAAAAAGAAATAAACTCAGGTATATAACAAAAGATTATCAACCAACAATGAGAGAAACTAAAACAAGATGAATGAACAGAGAATAACTACAAAACAACAACAAAAACAAACTGGAAAATAAGAAATTAAATGGCAGTAAGTATATACCTTTCAGTGACTAATTGTCAATAGGCTAAAGGCTCTAATCAAAACACAATGATGGCTAAAAGTTTATTAAAAATCATTTAATAAGCTGACAACTAGTGATTCACCTCAAAGCAAATAAATGACAAAACAGTCTGAGAGTGAAATGAAAGAAATAATTCCCATGAAAAAGGAAATGACAAAAAACCAAAAGTAGCAAAAGACAAAATACACTTTCATAGAAAAGTGATAACAAAAGACATATAATCAGAGAGGATATTACACAGGTTAACATATATGCATCCTATTAAGAAGTATTAAAATATCTAAGGTAAGTATTGATGGACATTAAAAAGAGAAATTGACAATTATACTATAATAGAAGACTTTGATTCTTCACTTACATCAGATGGAAAATTAATAAGAAAATAGTGACCTTAAATGACACAATAGACCAATGAGACTTACCACAAATCTACAGTACATAACATTAAATGTTAGTACAATGCAAATTTTTTTTAACATTTTTATTGATTTATAATCATTTTGCAATGTTTTGTCAAATTCCAGTGTAGAACACAATTTTTCAGTTATATATGAACATACATATATTCATTGTAACATTTTTTCTCTGTGAGCTACCATAAGATCTTGTATATATTTCCCTGTGCTATACAGTATAATCTTGTTTATCTATTCTACAATTTTGAAATCCCAGGCTATCTCTTCCCACACCCTGTCCCCTTGGCAACCACAAGTTTATATTCTATGTCTGTGAGTCTATTTCTGTTTTGTTTTATGCTTTGTTTGTTTATTTATTTATTTATTTTACATTCCACATATGAGCGATCTCATATGGTATTTTTCTTTCTCTTTCTGGCTTACTTCACTTAGAATGGCATTCTCCAGGAGCATCCATGTTACTGCTAATGGCATTATGTTGTCACTTTTTATGGCTGAGTAGTATTCCATTGTATAAATATACCACATCTTCTTTATCCAGTCATCTATTCCTAGTCTTTTGAGGACTCTCCATACAGTTTTCCACGGTGGCTGCACCAAACTGCATTCCCACCAGCAGTGAAAGAGGGTTCTCTTTTCTCAACAACCTCTCCAGAATTTGTCATTTGTGGACATTTGGATGATGTCCATTGTGACTGGTGTGAGGTGATACCTCATTGTAGTTTTGATTTACATTTCTCTAATAATTAGTGATATTGAGCATTTTTTCATGTGTCTATTGATCATGTGTATATCATTGCTTGTTTAGGTATTCAATACAAATCCTTTTTAAATCCATCATTGAAAAATATCTAGAATAGGTCACACAGTATCAAAAATTTAATATATACACATAAGACAAAGCATTTTTCCAACCTCATATATATAAAACTACAAATAATTTACAGCAAACAAGGAAAATTACAAAGACAGAAAATACACAACATGCTGCTAAAATAATCAGTAGTTCATGGAAGAAATCAAGGGTGGAATCTGAAGATACCTTGAGGCAAATGAAAATAAAAACACAACCTAATATAATCTATGGAATGCTTCAAAATCAAAGTGGGTATTGAATAAGGATATGAGCCTTCCTCAAGAAAGAAAGTTATTGAAAACAAAAAACACTTCATTTACCTTTTAAAAGAATTTGAAAATTGAATAAACAAAGCCCAAAGAAAGATTAGGAGAAAAATAATAAGAACTAGAGAATTAACAAGTAAATATAAACAGAAAAAGCTTAGAAAATAAAAGTCTAGTCAAGAGCTTTTCAGTGGGGGTACAAAATAAACCAAATTAATAAAACCTTAGTGAGGTGTATCAAGACCAAAAAAAACCCCATAAATGAACAAGAAATGAAATATTAAACATAATAATTTACACCAGAGACAAACACACACACATACACACAAATTTGTACAAAAAATTTATGAACAGGTATATGGAAATAATTAGAAAATTAGAGAACTTCAGAAAAATGAATTAATTCCTAAAGGTAAAACATTCAAAGACATAATCAGAAAAAATAAATCTGAACAAATTGCTAATAGTAAAAATGAAATTGTAATTTTAAAATATCTCTAGCAAACAACATTCCAGGACTATATAGCTCATAAAGGAATTCTGTAAAACTTATTAAGAACTAATTTGTTTCCTTCTCAAAATCTCCTCCCAAATTGAAGACAATGGAACACATCCAAATTCATCCTGTGAGGCCACCATTACTCAGACAGCAAAACTAAAGACACTAGAAAAAATTAGAAGTCAACATTTTTATGAAAATTATTGCAAATATCCTCAACTGGATATTAGTAAACTGTATCCAACAATATATAAGTAGGATCATACACATAACTCTAATGATAATCCTAACTCTAATGCCATATTTCAGCAGAATTTATTCAAGTGATACTAGGATGCTTCAATATTGTTAAATCAAGCAAGTGATATATTAAATTAACAAGAGAAGAATATAAATAGCATGATTATCTCAAAAGTTACAGAAGAATATTTAACAAGATTAATATAAAGAAAATATTGCTTTCTATGCATTAAAACAAATATCCAAAATAGAATGCAGATATATTTAAATCACTTAAATGAATAAAATTAATAGAAATAAAATTAATAAATGTGGTAAAGAGACTATACTTTAAAAACTATAAAGCACTGATAAAGAAAACTGAAGATAACACAAAGCTATAGAAATATATTCCATGTTCCTGCAATGGAAGAATTAAAATTGTTTAAATGACCATATACCAAAAGCAATCCACAGATTTAATAAAATCCCGATGAATATACCCATGATGTTTTTCACAGAATTGGAAGTAATAACCATAAAATTGAGATGGAACCATAAAAAACTCAAATTGCATAAGCAGTCTTGAGGAAGAATGTACAAAGTTGAAAATATAACTCTCTCAGACTTCAGAAGAGACTAGGAAGTTGTAATAATCAAAACATTTTACTGGCACTAAAACAGACACATATATCAAAAAAACAGAATAGAGAGCCCAGAAATGAACCAATGCAACTATGGTCAATTAATCTGCAACACAGGAGGTAATAATACAAAGGAGAACAGACAGTCTCTTCAATAAGTGATGCTGTTAAAATTGGACAGCTACAAGTAGAAGAATGCAATTAATTAAAATATTACACCATATTCAAAAATAAGCCCATTATAGATTAAAGATGTAATTATAGAAGCAGAAATTATAAAACACTTAGATAAGAACAAATCCAGAACTGTTTTGGATATAAACCATTGCAATAATTTTTCTCTATTCTAAAGCAAAATAAATAAAAGAAAGGTAAACAAGAGTAAACTAATTAAACTTAAAGGCTTTTGCTGAGCAAAGAAATCATCAGCAAAACAAAACATCACTAAATATTAGAGAAATTTACACAAAGCAACAATGAGATGTCATCTCACACCTGTCAGAGTGGCTAACATCAAAAATATCACAGATAAAAAATGGAGAGAATATGGAGAATAGGAAAGAGTTGTATAATGTTAGTGAAAATGTAAAGTCCTACAGACACTATGGTAAACACTATGGAAGTTATTAAAATATCTGAAAATAGGATTACCATAGTTTTTGCACTTCAATTCATCTACATATATTTGAACAAATAAAAACACTAACTTGAAAAGATATAGGCATCCCCATATCCATAGGGCTATTATTTATGATCATCAAGACATGGAAACAACTCAAGTGTCAGTCAAAATATTAATGGATAAAGATGTGTTATATATATGTACAATGTTATATATTCAGACATAATACAGTTTTAAATACTGTCCTTTGCAACCATGTGGATTGACCTAGAAAATATTATACTTAACAAAATATTAGACAGAGGAAGATTAATATTTTTTGTTACCACTTATACATGGAGGCTAAAATGTAAAACAAATAAGTGTACCTAATAAAGGAGAAACAGACTCATAGATGAAGAAAATCAACCAGAAAATGCCAGTGTTTAGATAAAAGCTGAGTTTCAGAGTAAGGATATGGTACTAAAGGATACAATCTACATGGACAAAATAGATAAGCAACAAGGTTATGCTCTACAATTGTTTATGGAAGCCTCATGGCAACAACAAAGCAATGATGGTTGTATAGACACACAATATATAAAGGGAAAGAAATCAAAGCATATCAATGAAGGAAATAATCAAATGACAAAGGAAAAGAGCAAGAAGAAAGAAACAGAGAAACCAGTAAACAAAGAGAAGACAATTTAAAAAGTGACAATAACTCCATATCCTTCAATAGTTACTCTAAATGTAAATGGAATTAATTCTCCAGTGAAAAGACAGAGAGTAACTGAATGGATAATAAAGCAAGACCAATTGTTATTCTGCCTATAATTAAATCACTTTATACTAAGGCTACCCACAGACTAAAATTAAAGGAAAGAAAATATATTCCATACAAATGGAAACCAAAATAAGCTGGGATGCTTACTTATATAGACAAAATAGACTGAAGACAAAGACTGTAATAAGTGAAAAACAAGGTTTTTATATGGTAATATAGATGCTAAGACAAGAAAATCTGGTATTCATAAGTCTTCATGCACTCAATTTAGGAATACAAAAATATTCAGCAAATATTTCACAACAGAAGGAGAAACAGAAATAAATATAATGGTAGTGAAAAGCTTAAATACCACACTTACAACAATGTACACGGCATTAACACAGATAATAAGGAAACACTGGCCTTAAATAACATATTAAACCACATAAATAATAGATATATACAAAATATTATATACAAAACCAGCAATATTTACATTATTTTCAACTGCTCAGGAAGTTTCCTTAGGGTAGATTACTTACAAGTTCACAAAACAAATTCTGATAAATTTGAGAAGGCTGAAATCATATCAAGAAACTTTTCCATCCAAAACTGTATGAAACTAAATATCAACTATTAAAAGAAAACTGGAAATAAATATAAATACATGGAGACTAAATGGCATGCTATTCAATAATCAATGGGCCAATAAGCAAATCAAATATAACATTTAAAAATTTAGAGAATTATAAAAAAGGAAAAAAATTTCCAAACTCTGCAAACTGCAGCAGAAGTAGTTCTAACAAGAAACTTTTAGTAATACATGACTCCATCAGAAACAATAAAAACACTCAAATAAACAGCCTACAATTACACTTAAGGATTTTTTTGAAAAGAAGAGCAAAAGCCAATGTCAGTTCACAACATAATAAAGATCAGGACGGAAAGAAGTAAAATACTGACAATAATAGAAAAGATTGGAGAAACTAAAAATGAATTCTTTGAAAATGGAAGGAAAATGGTAAAACAGCCTGATTTATCAGGAAAAGAAAAGAAAAAAAAAAAAGCCCAAATAAATAAAATGATAGATTATTTTAAAGTTACAACTAATACCAGAGAAGTACAAAGACTCATAGGAAATTTCTGCATAAAATTGTGTGCCAATAATGTGGACAATCTAGAAAAAATGAATTTATTCCTAGAAACCTACAATCATCAAGAAATAAATCAGAGAAAAAAAGAAGAGAAAATATAGCAACCAATTAACAGTAATAAAATTAAATCAGTAATACAATTCCAACAAAATTTCAGGACCAGACAGGGGAATTCTAACATGTAACTATTTTTCAACTATTTATTCTTGTACTTCTTAAACTACACAGAAAATTTGAGGAAGAAAATCCAAATAATATATTTGACCTTATTCTGTAGGGCCAACATTACTTTTATATCAAATACAGACACAGACCTCCACTCACTTTATAAGCCAATATCCTTGATTGACATGGATGAATAAATTCTCAACAAAATATCAGCAAACCAAATTATATACTAAATTAAAAAAGATTATAAAACACGATCAACTGTGATTTGTCATCAGCAACAAGGATGGTATATAATATTTAAATCAATCAACAGGATATACACATATACAAATCAAAGAATAAAAGTCCTATGATATCTTCATAAATGCAGGAAGACAATTTTTAAATTAAAGTATAGTTGACTTACAATATCATGTTAGTATCATGGTATTACCATATAGAAATTAAGGATTTTTGCAGATAGAAATTCATCATAGGTAATTACAAATAATGGTTATATATCTGTATGCTGTACAGCATACCCTTGTAGCTTATCTATGTTACATGTAGATTGTATCCGTTAATTCTATACCTTTATCTTTTCCTCCCCCTCCCATTTAGGAAACACAGCTTTGATTTCTATATCTATAAGGCTGTTTCTGTTTTGCATATACATTCATTCATATTATTTTTTATATTTTACATATAAAATTATCACATAGTTCTTGTCTTTTTCTGTACGACATTTTGCTGGGCATGATATTCACTAGTTAGATCCAAGTTGTTGGATAGGCAGTATTTCATAACTTTTTTTTTTAGCTGAGTAACAGTTCATTGTAAATATGTACCAAGTCTTTCTAATCCAGCTATCTGTTGATAGGCACTTAGGTTGCTTCCACATTTTGAATATTGTAAATAGTTCTAGTATGAAAAAAATTCAACATCCACTTGTAATAAAAAAATCTCTCAAAAGAGTGGCTAGAGTGGGAACATGCCTTAACATAATAAAGGCCATATAAATAACCCACAGTCAGTATCAAGATCAATAGTGAAAAGCTGAAATCATTTCCTCTAAGATCAAGAAAAAACAAAGGTTCACACTCTCATGACACTTAGTCATAATATTGGAAGTCCTAGCCAAGGAAATTACAGGCAAAAGGAAAAAAATTCCAAATCTGTAGGAAAAAAGTTCTCAATGTTTACAGATGACATGATGATATATAAAGAAAATTCTACCCCAAATCTATTGGAAATAATAAATAATCCAGAAAAAGGTAAGACATCAAGTTAACATGAAATTCTTGCATTTTTATACATTATTAACAAAAAAATAAGTTTATAAAATAATTCAATATGCATTTACATCTAAAAGAAAGATACCTAGAAATAAATATAAACAAAGTGCCAAAAGAATTGTAATGTGAAAGTACAAGACATTAATGAAAAAATTAAGGATGACACAAAGAAATAGGAAGATACACCATGCTCAAATTTGGAAGAATTAATATTGTGAAAATGATGACAACACTCAAAGCAATCTGCTGCTTAATGCAATCAAACTACCCATTTCAATTTTCACAGGGAATAAAAAAACCTGCGCAATTCCAATATTTCTTTGAAAAGAAACAAACAAACAAAAAATCCTTTATAGTCAAAGGAATCTTGAGAACAGTAAACCTCATTGGTGGTGTGATATGTACACATGAACACCATGTGGAGAGAAGTGAAACAGTTCTCTGTTTATTGATTCTTAGAAAAGGGCTTATATAGGACATGCATGATGTCTCACATATCATCTAAATTATAACAATGTTAATAATCTTAAGCTATTTATGTCCCCAAGCTCCTACAGTAAGCACAGAATGTTACAAGATCAAGGACAGTTGTTTTAAATTTCATCACGAAACTTCATTAAGTAGACCATCTCTTATCCATCCGGCTGTTCTTGGCTTAGGTTGTCCTCCTCTGAGGATCATACCTGTCATTGGCTATCCAGCCATCCAAATTGGGTACATTAAGTAGGCCATTTCTTATACAGCCTGGTTACATTCCTCACAGCTAGTTTATCAGTTCAGCCCATAGCTTATTCTCTAGAGCCTTCAGACAGGGGCCTACATTTCCTCCCTTTTTATTATTTAAAGCAAGGAAACAATCTTGTGCTGAAGCAAGAAATCCCATCATAACACGACTTTGTTGTTGAGCTTCCAGTTGCTTTTGCAAATTACATATCCATTTTAAAAGGTATAACAAGGCAATACAGATAAATATAAGCATGTCAATATCAATAAAAATGCATAAATTAAGCTCATTAAACTAATTTTCAGGCTTAGGCCAATGAAATCCATTTTCAACTTGCTCAAATATATTTTGTACAAAAGCATCATGGATATTATGTAATTAAGTCTCCAACTGATCTTGTAAAGAGTTAATATGTTCTCCAAAAAACTCATTAAATGCTCCTTGTAAATGTTGTCTAGTCTTATACCATAGTGTTTCTATTTCATTATATTGAATAGGAGTTACACATTGCATAGAGAATTGCCAGTCACATTTCAATTTTAATCTTTTTGATAATGCTTCTTGTTGTTCTCCAATCCATTCTACAGCAGCCTCAAGAGCCTATAGTCTAGCCATAATTCTGTGATCTATGTCAACCCATGTTTGCAGCTCTTGAGTTAAATTAGTCAAAATGTTCCAGACCATATGAGCAGTACTAATAGAGGATACTAGAGCTGTTAAAGCAGCAGCAGCCATGGCGATTATGATTACAGCTGATACAATAAAAGCAATGAGTGTAGCTATAAATCTTTTTGGCTTAACTTTCTTGAAAGACTCTAATAGTACGTATAAATTTACTCATTAGACCAAGTTCTGTTCAGGGTAACTGGTAGCCATACATGAGCTCATTGTTTTAGTAGCATAACATAAGATACATTATAGTCACTAATATTTTTATGAGTCAAACAATCAGAGTGCCAGAAAGGAGGAAATAAATTGGCGATATAAATATGGTCAGTAGTAAATAGGAGGGAAGGGATCCTAATAGAATAATTGCCTGAACCACTACCATAGTCTCCATGATAAAGAATTCTGTCAACAAAAGGCAGCCCAAGTCTCTATGAATAGGACTAAAAATAGTGTAGCCATCAAACAATTGTAAAATGGATCTGGAAAGTCGTTGTTCACTCCAAGTAATTTGTGCTGAAAAATTTTGTCCAAACTGAAGAGACATGTTGTTACTTAAATGTCTGTGGGGTCCCCAATCTAGGAGAGTTCCGTTGAAGAAGGAGCTATTAAAAGGACACTGTATCCTGCAGGGTGACCATTGAACAAAATAAAGCTTATTCATCTCCAATCAGTTTTCAGTTTACACATGGGGACAGGTGGTACCTGTGATACATTCATAATTTCATAAATAGTAGTTGATGCAGATGTAATAAAAGTTAAATTAGCTGCTTGATTTCCCTTCTTAGGTTGATAATACAAGTACAATTTCTTCTGTAGATTAATACAATCAGTATGTGACATTATATACAGCACATAAAGGTGGATTATGAGAGTATAGTGTCAATGTTTGGTTGCTGTACAGATATTCTTACATTGTTGCAGGAAATATCCATGTGCCACCTGTCCAAGCAGAATCATTAGAAGGAAGTGGGGGGTCTCCATGCCATCAAGTAACAGCTGTGAATAAAGGAGTGTTAAGAATATAAGCCCAATAAGATACATTAGATTCTCCAGAAATCAGAGAAGTGTAGCATGCAAAATGATAAAAAAAAAAAAAGATACTTATCCATCTTTTGAAGTGGTGACCACACAGACATAGTTCTGTGGTATCCATTGTAGCTCGTGACTGTATCAACACATAAAACACATTTCTTCCAGCATTTAACCTGATAAGGGCCTTCCCAATCATCAGTAAATTGCTTTTTCACCCAAACTCTAATTGGGCCACCTATCACAGGAGGATTATCATGTCTCTCTTGAGTGGTGTGAGCATCTTTTCCTTGATTTAAAAAATTAAGTGTATATAATGTGTGTGCTAGGATGTTATGACATTATTGGGGAGTATATTCCCCCCTTTAATTTTTGCAAGTAAGCCTTAAGAGTCTTATGACAATGATCCACTATAGCTTGTCCAGTGGAATTATAAGGTATACCAAAAGAATGTTGTATTTGTTCAATAATTTTTGCAGTAAATTCTGGGCTGTTATCTATTTTTATAATATGGGATTTCCAAGGACAGCAAAAACAGGAAGTCAATGTTTAATAACTTCCTTAGCTATATATTTAGTATTTAAAGTAGCTCAAATGGATAAATAGTAAGTGTCAACAGAAACAAGTATAATTTTAAGGCATCCAAAGGAAGGGAAAAAGGTAGTATCTGTTTGCCAAATCTGATTTTTGCTAGGTCCTCATTCATTAACTCCTTCATGTATAGTGTAATGACGTGAAAGAGTATGTATGTTGCATTGAGAGCAAGCAGCAATAATTTGTTGAGCTTCTCGTTTTGTGATGGGATAAATGGCTTTTAAGGCAGCGATATTACAGTGATGCATTTCATGAAATAATTGTGCTTTCTGAAAAAGAGAGAGATTGGTAGCTAACATAGAAACAGTAGAATCTACGTATTTCCTTCTGTAAGTGGACCCGGAAGATTAGTATGAGAATGAATATAAGCAATAAATAAGGGGTGTTCCCATTGAAAGATTAATTCTTTATGTTTAGAAAATGCTGCAAATGTTGTTTTGAGGGTGCTTTAGGTAAAATAACAGAAGGAATTAAGGGTATAGCATTGGCAACATATGTGAGTCAGTTAATAATATTTAATGGTTGAGAAGGCCAAGTCATTAATGCCAATTCAATAGCTGCAATTTCAGCTACTTGAGTACTAGTATGGCCATTTGTAAATTTTGATCACCATTGACCTTCGTTCATCCATGCAATAGCGGCTTTTGTGGTTTTTCCAGAGACATTAGTAAAAACAGTTAAGGCTTTATTTATAGGAGTTTGAGAAGTAAGTTCTGGGAATTGTAAAGGAAGCTGAGTACAAAATTGTAGCAAGGGATAGGAGAATTTTTTGAAAGTAATCTCTCCAAGAAAATCAGCCAAAGACAATTGTATTTCTTCATTTATTATAAAATTACCCAGAAATTTTTGGGAAGTACATGGAAGATTAAAAGAGTGTGGATATTCTCCTATTAATTGCAAGCAGTGTTGACGTCCTTTCATAATTAACTGGGATATCATGCCAAATTTAGTTGGGAGATCCCTTAAAGGCTTATGAGAGAGATAGATTCATTCTAATAGAAATAATTGATAACCTGATTCTTGAGTCAACACAGCAGTATGAGACAAAGGGTTAGAAAAAGTGAGCAAAATAATAGGTAAAGATAAAGAGATTCTATGTAAAAATTGCTGATTAATATCTTTAGCAATGTAAGGACTCGAAGAGATGCAGGATCTCTATGTGCTTCAAGCAAAGAAAATAAAGTATGCAATTGTGATGTGGGTATTCCTAAACATGGACGGATCCAATTTATGTAGCCTAATAATTGTAATTGGACCAGAGGCATTTGTTTGTTTACCTGAATTACAAATGGATGGTGATGAATAGTACATGCATCAATGGTCATTCCTAAAAACTCCCAAGGAGCCTGTTTTTGTACTTTATCTTGGGGAATAAGCAAACCAGTAGCTTGAAGAGTCATAAGTGTTCTGGTATATAATTCTTTTAATATGGTATCTGTTTCAGCAGCTAATACCATCCATATAATGAAAAATAATGCATTGAGGGAAAATATGCCACATAGTTTGTAAAATGTTACCAACTAATTGTTGACAAACTGCAGGGCTATTTTTTATCCCTTGATGTAAATATTCCCATTGATAGTGCAATGGTCTTTCCTGATTATTATAAATTGGGACAGTAAATGCAAATTTTTCTTTATCATCAGGATGTAAAGGTAAAGAGAAAAAAACTGTCTTTTATATCAATGACATATAAAGGCCAGTTTTCTGGGATTAATGCAGAGTTAGACAAGCCCTTTTGTAAGGGGCCCATAGCTTGCATAACAGCATTCATTGCTCTTAAGTCTTCTAAGAGGAGCCATTTTCCAGATTTTTTCTTAATAACAAAATCAGGTGTGTTCCAAGGACTAGTAGATAGTTCCAAATGACCCAGATTTAATTGCTTATCAACTAATTGCTTCAAAGCTTGTAATTTTTCTTTAGGAAGAGGCCACTGCTCTACCCATACAGGAGATTGCTGGGTCCAAGTGAGAGCAACAGGTGTTATTCCTGATGATAGTTGAGTGACCCATTTTGAAAAGGACCAGTGTTAAGTGTTAAGTTCCATTGAGTTGATAAATTTCTTGCCCATAATGTGTAGGGAGTGGGTAAAATAAATGGAGTAACAATTGCCACTTTGTTTTCTGACCCCTTAGCTCTCAACGGATGAGTAGTGATCTCTGTGGCCACAAGGACCCCCATACCTTGAACATTAGCATTAGAAGAAACCTTAGGCAATAAATTAGGCCACTGATGAGAAGCAATAATAGTTTTATCTGTTCCTGTATCTATCAAGCTAGTAAATTTTAACCCTTGTAAATAAATAGTTAATGAAGGACGTTGTCCAGATATCTCATGTGACCAAAAGGAAGCTTGGCCAGAGCGTCCAAACCCAGAAGCCTGTCTCTCTCTTGATAAAGTATTTTCAGCCTGTAAGTAAGGAATCAAGATAATCTGATCAATCCGAGAATTTTTTGATGTAATATAATGAGGAAGATAGAACCATAATTTTTATTTCCCCTGTATAATCATTGTCAATTACTCCAGGTAAAATAGTCAATCCTTTGAGCCCTACAGAGAAATGTCCAATTAAGAGACCGAAATATCTTGCAGGTAAGGGCCCATAAACTTCAGTAGATATCAAATAAGTTTTTGAATTATCATCTAACAATTCATCATTAATGGTAGCTAAATCAAATCCTGCATTCCCTGAGAGGTGTTGATAAGGTCGGTAATTAAGTATTGGGGCTTCAGCTGATTGTTCCCCATAACCTTGTTTTTGGTGGGCACCTGTGGGTGGGGTGTGCGCCATTTCAAGTTTCCTGATGGTTTTCCTCGAATCATATTACCATCAACATCAGTTTTAGGTTTCCGTTGATTTGTCCAGTGGTAATCATGGCGGCACCAGGGACATATTTTTGCAAGTTGTTTTGAGGAGGTTTATCTCCTTTACAATATTTGGCTATATGCCCTGGTTTTTCACATTTAAAACAGACTAAGGGTGGTTTAGCACTATCAGACTACTGGGAGAAAGCAGTAGCCATAATTTGGACAGTGTGAGTTTGTGTCCCTACTTCCTGACAAGCTTTTATCATCATCCCTAAATTATGATTACGATTTTGCAAATGAGCCATAGCAGCCTGACAGTCAGCATTTGCATTTTCAAAGGCACAATTTAATAATAATACTTGAGTAACCTCAGGATGAGGTATTTGTCGCTCAATGGCAACTTGTAGATGATCAACAATCTCAATATATGGTTCAGCAATGCTTTGTTTTATGTTCACAAAATAATTAGTGGCCCTATCCTCAGTGGACAGTGGGATAGCCTTCCAAGCTGCAAGGTCAAGCTCAGAGTTCTGACGTGGTAATAATCCATGAGCTTGGCATTGAGCATTAGGCATTGCATATTGCCCTGTTCCTTGTTACATGTCAGCACTGATTGGTATATTCTGAGTTAAATTATCCATAGATTTAGTAACAGCCAAATCTTTATATTCAGACTTCCATAAAATATATTCAGCATGACTTCATAAGGTCTTAGCCAATATACTCTAATCATAAGGAATTATGTGGTAACTTCCTCCTAATGCTTCTATCATACCCACAGTAAAGGGAGGTTGAATGCCATTCTCTCGAATACTCTTCTTCAATTTCTTATAAAGAGTAAAAGGCAATGACTCATGAGTACGTTGAACGTTTTGAACAATAACAGGGAAAGCTTTATGTATAGCATCAGCATCTCCTTTCAAAAGTCCTTCCCTCAAGCACCCATGCATTAAACTGTGATGAGATGGATCCTCAAAGGCAGGGGCATCAACAATAGGTGGAAAAGTAATTTTTCATTTTTATTTCTGATCAAAACTCAAAGGAGGACGAAAAACCTCTTCTGAGTCTGAATCCAAATCAAATACATTCCCAAAGATGAAGTCTCCTCTACAGGCTGCTTTATAGCTTCCCCAGCCAATGACACCGGGGGTGGTGGCAGTGGTGGCAGAGGAGGTAATTCATCCTCTGGAGGGGCTGATGACTCCAAAGTGTTAGCCCCAGCATTGTCATTAATGGGAGTATTCGTAGCTGAAACATCCTTAGTATATAATGGCCATAAAACCATTCTAATAATCCCCCATTCATTATTAGATGTATATCAGTTAAGAGGCCCTGTTTGAATTTAGTTTTTAAAACATGTCCAGCTTGTTCCCATAACTCTAAATCTAGGATGCCTTCCTGCGGAAACCAAGGGCAATTTTGGGCAGTGGCCAATAATAAATTTTGGAGCCCTGTAGGAGAAACCAAAACTGATATTGCTTTAAGCAGCTGCTGTAAATTTCAAAAGTACAGCTGCTGCTGCTTAGTAAGCTGTTGCCCCATGAATATTATTGGCATGCCTGTTAAGCTGAAAAATCCCCGAATATTTCCCTAGTTCCACTTATGTGTTGCCGAGTCTGATATCATGTCAGGGTCACCAAATGTTGGTGGCACGATATCATGTACACATGAACACCATGCAGAGAGAAGTGAAGCAGTTCTCTGTTTATTGGTTCTTAGAAAAGGGTTATAAAGGACATGTGCGATGCCTCATGTATCATCTAAGTTATAACAATGTTAATAATCTTAAGCTATTTAGGTCCCCAAGCTCCTACAGTAAGCACAGTAATTACATGATCAAGGACAGATTGTCTTAAAATTCATCATGAAACTTCATTAAGTAGGCCATCTCTTATGCAGCTGGCTGTGCCTGTCTTAGGTTGTCCTCCTCTGAGGATCTTACCCATCATTGGCTATCCAGCCATCCATACTGGATACATTAAGTAGGCCATTTCTTACCCAGCCTGGATACATGACATTCCTCATAGATTATCAGTTAAGTCCATGGCTTATTCTCTAGAGCCTTCAGACGGGGGTCTACCAACCTGGAGGCATCATATCTCAGACTTTAAACTACAAAGCTATGGTAATTAAAATATAAGATACTGGCACAAAACAGACATACAGACAAATAAAAATGCAAGAGAAGCCTGGATTCCTCTAGTGAGGAGTGAGTGGGTGACAGCTGGCCACTATTCAAGGCAGAAAAAGCTTTACCCTAGTGGCTGTTGGATTTCCTGTGACCAAAACATCACACTACCTAGTCTGAGCCAAGTGAATGCTGAACTCTGCTAAATCCACAGAAAAGCTCTAGATCTAGGAAAGACAGACACTGCAGAAAGACTAAACTAAGCTACAGAAGCAACCCAGTCCTGAGGTAACATTGGCCACTATCAGCCCTTACTAAAAGGATGCCCAGAGAAGCCCAGATATCTGATGGAAACATAGTTTCTAGGTTTCCCACAAAAGCTTTTTTGTACATGCCAATGCAAGCAAAGCAAATGCTCCAACCATTCTCATTTTACAACATAGTGTGGTTCTGGACCCAATGGACAGGATCTGGGAAAAACCACTGAACTACATCTAAGCAGAAACACATAAGACTAGGAAAGTACAGTGCTTATTTATACAAAATGTCTATGCATGCAGATCATAAATTCTCTGCAGTACACTAACACCACTTGCTTCAACACTTCTCTGCCTTTGAACTAAAGTCTGAAGACAAGGGACAGAAACAAAATTTATTAAAGGCAGCTCAAGACAGACTTTCTAGTCTTCCACCCCAACACATTTAGAGCAGACACTACCCCTGGCAGGATAGCAACAGCTACTGAGCAGAAATAAAGTCATAATGTATGACATGTTCAGACTCTAACATCTAGGGATGTTTCCTCATAAGACCACATAGGTGATAATTTTACCTACGTTTATAAATGCAGAGAAACTTAAGTTAAAGAAAAACACAGGGGAAATAATATCAATTAAAAGACACAGAGAAAACACCTGAAAAATAATACTATAAAGAGAAACAGTCAGATAAAGGATACAAAACACTGATAAGAAAAATGCTAAGTGAGTTGGGGAAACAATTTATCTAAACACAGACCATATTAAGAAGTATTTAGAACATAATTAGGTGATTATTAAAAGTATTCTTTTTTTTTGATTTCAAGAATTAATATTTTTTTCTTTTTCAGTTTTATTAGATGGAATTATTACAGTTTGCACATACACATTATATTACATATAAATACATGTATACTGTATAATTCAATTTTTTTACTTTATATATATATACTAATCATTGTTTCTAAGAACAGATTAGAGATTTAGGTTTTTTTTGATTACATAGTTATAAAAGGAATAAAGCTAACTACAAAGTAAAAATCAACAAAATGTAATTCAATCATAAATGACAGTCTAATATACTTACACATATTCAAGGAGTCAAACCACTTAGTTATAAATAATAAATATTTCTTTTGTATCTAATTATTATTCTTATTATTATTTAGATTCCTAATATAAATGATGTCATATGGCATTTTGCTTTCTCTTTCTGGCCCATGTCACTTAGAATGACAATATTCAGATCCTTCCATATTGCTGCAAATGACACTATTTTATTCTTTTTTATGGCTGAGTTGTGTTCCATTGTATATATTTGCTACATAATCTTTATCAAGTCATCTGTTGATGGACATTTGGGTTGTTTCCGTGTCTTGGCTTTTGTAAACAGTGCTGCTATGAACAAAGGTGTGCAGCAGTCTTTTTGAATTTTTTATCTGAATATATGCCCAGGAGTGGGATTGCTGGATCATGTGGTAAGTTTATTTTCACTTTTTTAAGAAACATCTATACTGTCCTCCATAGTGGCTGCACCAACCTACACTCCCACCAACACTGTAGGTGGATTTCCTTTTCTCCACACCTCCAGCATCTATCATTTATAACTTTTTAATGATGGTCATTCTGGCTGGTGTGAGATGAAATCTCATTGTGGTTTTGAAGCAATTCTCTGACAAAGTGATGCTGAAAATTTTTTCATGTGCTTGTTGGCCATTTGTATATCTTCATTGGAGAATTGCTTGTTTAGGTATTCTGCCAATTTTTGGATTGGGTTGCTTATTTTTTGATATTAAGGTGTATAAGTTATTTATATATTTTGGAAATTAGTCCCTTCTCAGTCACATCATTTGCCAATATTTTCTCCCATTCTGCAGGTTGTCTTTTCATTTTGTTGATTATATGTATCCTGAGCTGAGCAAAAGTTTTTAACTTTAATTTGATCCTTTTTTTAATTTTATTTTTGCTTTTATTTCCAATACTTCAGAAGCTGGTTCAAAAAACATATTGCTGTAATATATGTCTGTGCATGCTCTGCCTATGTTTTCCTCTAGTTTTATGGTATTTGGTCTTATATTTAAAATTTTAATCCATTTTGAGCTTATTTTTGTACATGGTGTAAAAGAATATTCAAATTTCAGTCTTTTACAGGTAGCTGTCCAGTTTTTCTGGCACCATTTATTGAAGAGACTGTATTTTCTTCATTGTATATTCTTGCCTCCTTTGTTTTAGTTTAGTTAACCATATATATGTGCGTTTCTTTCTGGTCATTATAAATAGAAAAGAAGCAGGATGCTGCAGAAATGAGAAAGCCATAACTGGAAAGGTGGTAATTACCATGAATTACAAACACCCTAGACATCCATTGAAATATGACTGGATAAAGAAGATGTGGTATATTTATATAATGGAATACTATTCAGCCATAAAATGACAATATAATGCCATTTGCAGCAACATGGATGTCCCTGGAGAATGCCATTCTAAGTGAAGCAAGCCAAAAACAGAAAGAAAAATATCATATGAGATCACATATATGTGGAATAAAAAAAACATAAATATGAAATAGAAACAGACTAATAGACATAAAATACAAACTTGTGGTTGCCAAAGGAGGAGGGTTGGCAAGTGACAGACTGGGATTTTGAAATTCATAGATACTGGTAGGCATATGCAGAATAGGTAAATAAGATTATAGTGTATAGCACAGGGAAATATATACAGGAAATTGTGGTAGCTCATGATGAAAAAGAATGTGGCAGGGAATATATGTATGTTCATGTACTACTGAAAAGTTGTGCTCTACACTGGAAATTGACACAATATTGTAAATTGACTATAACTCAATATAAAAAACTTAAAAAATACAAAAATAATACTATAGCTAATAAAATAATTCTAAAGGTAGCATGACACAAGTTTAACTTACAGAAATATGTGACATTTGTTTACTATAAAAACAAATTATCAAAAAAAGTAAAGAAACAATATATTTTAAAATTCCATCCAAAAAATAAAATATTTAGGGATAAATCTGACCAAAGAAGGGAAAGACACATACATAGAGACATATAAGCTGAGACCTACAAAACACTAAGAAAATTAAATATGACTTAACACAATGGAAAGAAAGCCCACAGTCTTGGATTGGAAGAATTAATATTGATAAAATTACCATAATATCCAAAGCAATTTTCAGATTTAATGAGATCACTATCATAGTACCCAGGATTTTTTTTTAAGTGTTAGAACAAATAATCCTAAAATTTACATGGAACCACAGAAGACCCAGAATTGTCAAAGCATTACTGAAGAAAAAGAATAAAGCTGGAGAAATAAACCTCCCAGATGTCAGAAAATACTACAAAGCTACAGTAATCAAAACTACATTGTCTTGGTAAAGAAACAGAAATATGGATCAAAGGAACAGAACAGACAGCCTAGAAATAAACCCACAAACTTTTGGTCAATTAATCTTTAACAAGAATAGAAACATATACAATGGAGTAAAGACAGTCTTCTCAGCAAATGATGTTGAGAAAACTGGATAGAAGCAGGTAAATAAATGAAGTTTGAATACTCCCTCACACCATACATGAAAATAAACTCAAAATTACAGACTTAAACATCAGACAAGACAAGATAAATCTCTTAGGAGAAAACATAGGAAACACATTTACTGACATAAATCTCAGGCAATGTTTTTCTAAGGCAGTTCAATCAAGCAATAGAAATAAAAGCAAAAATAAACAAATGGGATTTAATTAAACATATAAGCTTTTGCAGAGCAAAGGAAACCATAAGTAAAACAAAAATACAACCTATGGAATTAAAGAAAATATTTATAAAAGATGAGACTGACAAGGGTTTAATTTCCAGAATATATAAGCAGCTCATAAGACTTAATAAGAAAAAAAAAAGAAAGAAACCCAATCCAAAAATGTGCAGAAGACCTAAACAAGCAAGTATATAATGAAGACATATAAATGGTCAAGAGACACATTAAAATGCTCAATATTATCTGAGAAATGCAAATGAAAACCACAAGGAGGTATCACCTCACAACAGTCAGAATGGCCATCAATAAAAAGTCCACAAAAGTTATTCTGGAGAAGTTGTGGAGTAAATGAACCCTCCTACACTGTTGGTAGGAATGTAGTTTTATGCCAGCATTATGGAAAACAGTATGGAGATTTGTCAAAAAACTAAAAACTGACTTACAATATGATTTAGAATTCACACTTTTCTGCATATTTTCAGAAGTAACCTCAATTCAAAAAGACATATGCACCCCCAATGTTCATATCTGCACTATTTTCAATAGCCAAGACATGGGAACTACCTAAATGTCCATCAACAGATGACTGGAGAAAAATTGTGGTATATTTATATAATGGAATACTACTCAGTCATAAAAAATAATGAAATAATGATATTTGCAGCAACATGGATGAACTTGGAAAATGTGATTCTATGTGAAGTAAGCCAGAAATAGGAATATGATATCACTTATATGTGCAAACTTAAAAAAAATGAAACAAAAGAAATTATTTAAAAACTGAAACAGACTCAGCAGCATAGAAAACAAACTTATGGTCACCAGTGAGGGAAGAGGCTGAGAAGGGATAGATTGGGACTTCTAGATTTGCAGATACTAACTAGTATAGATAAAATATATAAGCAACAACTTTATACTATATAGGATAGGGAACTATATTCAATATCTTGTAGTAACCTCTGGTGAAAAGACATGAAAATGAGAATATGCATGTTTCTATATGACTGAAATATTGTGCTGTACACTAGAAATTGACACAAAACTGTAAACTAACTATATTTCTATAAAAAATAAAACTCAACAGCAAAAGAGAGCCATCAGGAGCCAATTATATTCTATCTACAGTGAATGTAATTTATTTTAAAAAGACACACATAGGTTGAAACTAAAAGTTGGGAAAAACCATACCATGGATAAAGTAATCAAAAAAGTACTGTGTTGACCAACTACTAGAAAACAAAATATATCTTAAAACAGAAATTTTTACTAAAGACAAAAAAGTACATTTTATAATGCTAAAAGAATCAATCTCTCAAAATGTAGGGATGGGGCATTATAACTCAGATTTAGTGTGCATATTTAGCATTAATGAGGACTTGGGTTCAATTCCCAGGATGTGCATTAAAACAAAAAATCAAAAAAAGTAGGCAGAACATTCTCTGACATCCATCTTGGCAATATTTTTTGGATCAATCTCCTAAAGTAAAAGAAATAAAAGCAAAAATATATAAATGGTACTAGATTAGCCATTAAAATTTTTGACAGATGGAAGAGAAAACATATGCAATGGTTGGACAGCTCTGCAAATTTTGTGTCTTACAAGAGCTTAATATCTAAAATATATAAATAGCTCTTACACCTGAGTATCAAAATCACAACTAAATCAAAAAGACTGGAATATATATCCAAAGATAACACAGAGATAGCAAATAGGTACTCCAAAATATACTCAACATTGTGAGTTATTAAGAGAAATAAAAATGAAAACAAGAATGATATATGCCTTCATACCTGTTAGAATGGTCATCAATAAATAGTTTAAAATAACAAATAGAGATAATCTAGAGAAAAGAAAATCCTCATATACTGTTGGTGGAAAGGTAAGTTGGTGCAGCTGCCATGAAAAACAGTATGGAATTTTCTTTAAAAATTAAAAATAGACATTCCATGTGATCCAGCAATTCCAATTCGGGGGTATATAACTGCAGAAATTAAAACACTAATTAGGGAAATACACCCCAATGTTCATATCAGCACTGTTTATAATAACTGAGACATTTAAACATTCTAAGTGCCTATTAATAGACATTTGGATTAAGAAGATGGGGCATATATATATGTAAAGATAGATAAGTGATAGATAGATATAGATAGATGATAGATAGATAGACAAATAGATAGATAGAAATAGACAGATAGATAGATAGATAGATAGATAGATAGATGATAGATAATTTAATTTATCACTCTCGTAATTGTTGTTTTTACCTATATGTCATTTTCTTATATATACATATAAGTAACTGTGCCATTTGTAGCAACATGGGTGGACCTAGAGAATATGATACTTTGTCAAAATCTCAGGCAGAGGAAGACTTGTATTGTTTGATATCATTTTATCTGTGGAAAATGAAAATAACACAAATGAATGTATATGGAAACAGAAAACTGCTCACACATATAAAGTATTATTTTGGTTTCCAAGGGGGTGAATAAAGGGAAAAGTGGTAAATTAAGGACATGAGATTAAGAGACACAAACTACTATATAAATAAATAAGTAAAAAGAATATAATGTATTGCACAGGGAATTAGAGCCATTATCTTATAATAACTTATACTGGGGTATAATCTGCAAAACTGGTGAGCCAATATGATATACACCAGAAACTAATATAATATTGTAAAACAATTATGCTTTAATAAAAATAATAACATAAAAATAGATAAAAATCTCCATTTATAAATTGAATAAGCCATAGAGATATAAAATTTAACATAAATTATATGGTCAGTAATATTGTAATAACTTTTTATAGGGACAGATTAATCATGGTAATTATCTTATAATATACATTGGTCAAATAAATATATAGTACACCTGAATCTATCATTGTATTTTACACTGAATATATTTCAACATCAAATGATGGGTCTGGAAGAGATATGTACTCCCATGATTTTTGCAGTATTTTAACAATTGCCAAAATGGAGACGCAACTAAGTGTCTGTCAAGAAATGAATAGGATGTATTCAATATATATAAAGTCACTTTAAAAAACAAATCCTGCCAATTTGACAACATGAATGGACTTTCAGGACATTATCCTAAGGGAAATACTTTAGGCAAAAGAAAATACTGCACAATCTCACTTATATATGGAATTTTTCAAAGCTGAACTCATAGAAACTTACAAGTTTAGTGATAATATTATCAGAAATGAAGAAATTGTCAAAATCTGCAAACAAATAATACTAGGATGTTATGTATATGTAGTGATAATATTTAAGCATTACTGTATCATTCTTGAATGTTGCTAACAGAGTAGATATTGAATGTTCTGAACTCCAAAACAAATAGCAATTATGTCATGTGATGGAACTCCATGAATCTAATCTAATACTTTTAAATATAGTTGTAATAATTTGTAAAATATCAGTGCATCAAATTAACATGCCCTAAACACTAAGTTAACACAACATTATATTTTAATAACATTTAATTAAGTTGTAAAATTTGAAAAGTCATACCATGAGTATACAGCCTTTCTTTTCTGGGATAAATCTTGATCATGGAGTATAATTCTTTTCATATGTTTCTGTATTTGATTAATTCATAATTATGAATTCCAGCATTTGTTTCCTGAAGACATATTCATCTGTGACTTTGGGGTTATGTTATTTTGTGCTTTGTTATTACTGTTGTTTTCATTGCTATTTTGTCATGTCCCAGCTTTGATGTTGGATAACACCAATTTTATATAAAATTTGTGGGGAAATGTTCATTTTTCTTTTGGAAGGGTTTTTCAAGAGTTGGCATTATTTATTTTATAAATGTATGTTAGAATCAGTGATAAAGTTATCTTGGCCAGAGTTTTACTTACAGGTACTTTTTTATTATTGTTTTAATTATACAAGTATTCCAATAACCTATTCTTAGTGAGCTTTGGTAATTTGTATTTTCCTAAGATTTTCTTATTTTTATCTAAGTGATCTGATTTGCCCATATATAATTGTTTTTTTTAAAAGTTATTAGTAACATTATAGCTTTAATTTATGACTCTAGCTATTGCAGCTTATGTTGGCTTTACCTTGGTTATATAACTAAATGTTTATTTGTTGTGTTCATCATTTTGAAGAAAAACTTTTGATTTCTTAAATTTTTGTACTACTTTCAAGTCTTGATTTCATTAATTCCTGATTTAATCTTCATTATTTTCTTCTTCTGTTTCCTATAAGTCTATGCCAAAAATAAGATAAGGATCTTGTATTTTATTCACTTCAAGACATTAAATTATTTTCATATCTTCTTTAACCCATTGGTCATTTTGGAGTATAAAATTTAATTTCCACGTAATTGTGATATAGCCTAATTATTTTCCTGCTATTGATTTCTAATTTTATTGACACCTTCTGTCAGAGAATATATTTTAGAAAAATATATATTGTTTGAAATTACTGATTTTTAAATGTGAGCTATATGGCTTCTTCTGGAAAATGTTCCATCTGTCCTTGGGAAGAATGTGTATTCCTTGGTTGCTGGGTGGAAATTAATGGGTTAGCTATATCTTATGCTTACTTAATTAATGGTGTTATTCAATGTTTTACTTTATAGGCCATCTTCTTTCTAGATATCTGACCCTTTACTGAAAGTTAAGCATTAATGTGGCCAAATATTATTCTTGTGCAATGTAAATGATGTCATATAGTTTCATGATGTGTTGTTATGCACAAACATGATTATAATTGCAATATCTTCCAGAATAGTTGCACTTGTTATTATTATGACTGTTTCTCTTTAACTCTAGCAGTATGCTCTTTTAAAGAATATTTTTTCCTGGTTTTAGCACAGCTACTCCCATGATTTTTCTGCTTGCCGTTTCAATACATATTTTATTCTGTTTTTGTCTTTCTGGTGTCACTCCTATAAGTTGCACATGATTTAATCATGGTAGTCATTTTTCCATCTAACAATACATGTCCTGATTTACATCTAAAGCTATTCTTTATATAAATAGCATTACATCTGCTGTTTTGCTTTTGGGTTTTCAATTTGTTACATTTCTTGTTATTGATTTTCCTTTATTCCTCAGTTACTCCTTTCATTGACAATAAGTGACTATTTTCTATTGTTCCAGTTTACTTTCTACAATTTTATTTAGTGGCTTCAGTTGTTGGTCTACTATTTGACATACATATACTAACCTGTCAAAATAAACATCAGTCTTATATTAATTAAACACGTTATACTGAGACATGTTCCTCATATATACTCTATTTGTATCAAATCCCTCTGTGTTATTACATTTATTTTTGTTGCAGATAAAACAGTAAATTTTTATAATTATTATTTTGCAAATTTTTTCCTTTCCTTATACAGTTGTGTGCCCACTCATTTCCCTTTATATATTAGTGGCTAATATATTTCACACATATAATCTATAAGTTATACTTTCAAAAATACATTATATAATACTGTTATACAACTGATTGTTATATTAAGAGAATGGAGAAATTGTTTTAAAATATTTTTATAATTATAAAGTTGTCTTAAGCACTGCTTTTGCTTTATCATATGCATTTAAATTACCCTCTGGATTTATTCACTTTCAGCCTCTTCCAGGAAATGTTTCCTCTAATGTTTCTCATAATTGATGTTTGCAAGCAATATATTTTCTCTTTGTTTACCTTGAAACAATTTATTGCACTGCTACTTTCAAGAGGTAGCTTTCTTAAACATAGGGTGCTTAGCTAACCATCTTTTTCCTTTGGACACTTTGGAAATGCTGTTTTAGTTTTCTCAATTCTTTTGGGTCTGATGAGAAGGCAGCTATTAACTTTATTATCATTTACCCATAATCAATAATTATTTTATATTTTGCTGCTTTCAGGGTTTTCTTCTTGTGTTTTGGGTACATTTATTAAATTTTCTCTGTTTTTGGACTCCTTTCTGTTTAACTGACTTGGAATTCATTGAGTTTTCTGGGCTATTGCTTATGTTTTTTACTGCTTTGTAAGTTTTATTTTATTTTTCCCCGTTTTCTCCCTCTCCTCTCCATTTAACATTCCAATCTCTTATATGCTTATGTGTTTCATAGTGTCCTATATGCCCAGAGGCTGATTTCATTTTTAAACATTTAAGAAAATTAACATAGAGGAATAGCAAAATAGCAGAGTAGTTCTAAGAGCTCACCCCTTCCACAGAATCACATTACATTTTCACGTGGAATAATTCTCCCAGAAAACCAACCAGAATCTGAGTATCTCTTATATCAAAACTGCAAGAAAGATTCACATGTAACCAGTTAAGAAAAATAAAAGGGGCATCAGAATGGGACCAGCACTTCTGGGATGATATGTAAAGGTGGGGTTATTCCTATGGGTAGGCTCTCACTCTGTGAAAAGCCTCATATTCTGGGATGCCCACCATAACAGAAATGAAGGTGGAGGGATCTAGATTATGCTCAAAATGAGTCTGCAAGTGCTGGCTTTCTAGAGACTAGAATACAGCAGAGATACTCTGGCTTTGGGAAGACTTAAAAACCAGCTTAAAAGTCAAGACTATTTTCTTAAATAGAATATACAAAAATAGCTTATGATCACACCATGCAAGCAGCAGATTAAAAACTGACTAAGGCTCTGGTCAGCTTAACAAAACAACCCCAGTTAGCTCCTCACTATTCCCCAGAAAACTGTTCCAATCCATCTTCCTCCAGTGCAGCTTTCAACTATGACAGAGGCTGCCATTGCCAAAGACCAATACACACATCTACAGGGAACAGAGACAGCATGGACCCAACCCTGCTTCTGATCAGGACAGGTTGGTCATTGTTATCATGTACAATTCTGTGCACATTTAGAAGGATGAAAACTAGCCCCAGGGCAGAGAATGATATTCATTGTGTGTGCAAAATCAACTGAGAAGTTTGCCAGCAACCACTCTTGTTCCAACCAATCCAATCTATTAAAGATGAAAACAATGGGGAGGGGACAGAAAATCAGCACAGAAGTCATCACAGAAATACAAATTCAAGTCTTCAGCTTTTAATCACATCTCAAACAAACAGTGAATTAGATATAATACCTGGGAGAAATGGAGCCTCCCAGGGCTTTTGCACATGACCCGGCACTTGACCCAACCCCTGACAGGTTAGTGATGGCAATTGTATATAGAAGCCCCAGGTTACACCTGGCTCACACTCTAGCAACAACAGCCCTAATTCACAGTATGGCAGTGATTTCCAGCACAGCCTAGGGAAACATGCAGGCAATGCTTACTTCCGATCTCTCTCTCCCACTAAAACCAACAGGTGCACTACCCTGATTATGGATGTTCATACACAAGAACATGAAATCAAAGCTGGAATAAGTTAATTTTAACATACTTTTGTCTACACTAATGAAAGATCAACAAAGTGTGAAGGCAGAGATGTTACAAGTGAAGAAATAATAAATACTATTGAAAAAGAAAAAATAGTATTCTGATAAAGAAATCAATATCACATAATAATTATGTTAACTAAATTTTGGAAAATAGATCAACACAGTAAGAATTTAAACAGAATTGGAAAATATTTTTAAAAATCAGAACTAAAGAATAACATAGATTAAATTTAAAAATTTGCTGAAGGGAGTAAGAGATTGAATGATACAGTTAATGCATAGTGATCTGGAAGATAAAGCAATGGAAATCACAAAATCAGAGACACAAAAGAAGAAATATATATTTCTTAATGAATATAGTTAATGGACCTCTGGGACAACATCAGGAGTACTACATTTTCACCATAAACTTCCCAGAAGGAGAAGAAAGAGAAAATAAATTGGTAAAATTATCACTGAAAACTCCCCAAACCTGAAATAGAAAAGAGATATCCAGGTACAGAAAGTACATATAGTTCCATACAAAATGCACTCAAAGACACCCACACTAAAAATAGCAGAATTAAAATAACAAAATATAAAGAAAAAATTCTTAAGTCACCAAAGTCACATACATAGGAATCCCATAAGACAATCAGTTGACTTTTCAGCAGAAATTTTGCAGTCCAGAGGGAGTGGAATGTTATATTAAAAGTGCCAAAAGAAAAAGACCTACAACAGAAAATACTCAGCCCTGTAGACTGTCTTTCAGAAATGATGGAAATAAAGAGATTTTTGCAGATAAGCAATACCCAAAAAGTTCATTAATACTAAACTGATCTTACAAGAAAGAAATGTTAAAAAGTATTTTTTAGTGAAAAAAAATCGTTACAGTAAGAAGTAAGAAATTATATATAGAAAGAGAAAACCCCATTTGTTAAAGCACATATACACAATTAAGGCTGTTGATTAAAAATTTAACCCAGTATGAAGATTTAAAAAATTGTAAAATCAACTGTAAATATAATAAACAATTAAGAGATAGATATAAACTCTATCAATTGGGGGGATAAAAAAGGCATTCAGAATGTATTTGAACTTAAATGATTATCAGTTAACACAAGTAGATATAGTAGTATGGTCAACATAAATGAACTATATAATACTCAAAAATTTAAACCTACAATAGATGTTCCAAATGAGAGAGAAAGGAAAATATAAACATACTCATGAAACAGGAGAAGAGACTGGAAAAGAAGAAAAACATAAAAGAATTACAAACATAATGAGAAAACAAGTAGCAAAATGGCAATAAGTACATACCTATCATGAACACTTTAATAACAATGAACTCAATATTACAATAAGAAATATAGGGTGGCTGAATGGATTTTAAAATGCCATCTGCAAACATATATATACACAGGATTATTACATAACCATAAAAAAGAATGAGATGATATCATTTTCAGCAACATGGATAGACCTAGACTTTACCACACTAAGTAAGAAAGAGAAAGAAAAGTATCATATGATATCACTTATAAGTGGAATTTAAAAAGCTGATACAAATGACCTTATTTTCAAAACAGAAATAGAATCATAGAAAACAAACATGATTATTAAAGAGGAAGGGAGATGGATAAATTAGGAATCTGGTGTTAACATATACACAGTGCTACATATAAAACAGACAAATAAGGAGCTACTTCATAGCACAAGGAACTATATTCAATATTTTGTAATCATCTATAATAAAAAAAACCAAAATGATTATATATATTATTCAATTGTATATATATAAGAAGGAGCTTCCTTGATCAAAGAATATTCATGGCTTCAAAAGAAAGAGAAGATTGAGCAACAACTTCCCCCAATCTTTCAGAGCATTGAACTAAAAATCTGCATTGGTTGCTTCCCACCCAGAGATCAGCAAGTCAGACATATAAAGACAATGGAATAAGGATAGAGGATACCAGTTTTTGCCACATAATAGGAGCAAAATTGTTCCCAAAGCTCTGATATTCCAAGGACCCCAGAATCTTCCTATGCTGAAGAAACCAATGGGAGCATTGTCACCAAGTCCACCTGCTGATTTTGACCCACAGAAGGTTTTTCATGTGGTTTTCCACCCTATTGTTCTTCATATTTGTAGGAGAAAGCTGTATGTTTACTTTATAACCGTCCCTCTTGCTCTTGACCCATCTAAGCTCAGAATTTCCATAGGTAAATAATTGTAGGAACAAAGAACACTAATCTAATCCCCTACAGAAAATAATCATCCATGTGTGTGTGCTTGGGAGTAAGCACTTTCAGCTATGCATCTGCACATCACTAGCTAGATTCCCATCACCAACATCTCAATGCCTGGCACAGAGCTATAGCAAGATCCTATAGCCATATAAAGGCACAATGATAGCTGAGAACTCACAATTGTTATGAACCAATATCCAGCTGTGTATGTCACTGGACATATTCATTACTGGCCTTCAAAACTGTATGTGTGTTTGAGCAAGACATTGCAGCCATACAAGTGTAAGTACATGTCAATAATCAGAGTCCTGGAAACTGATTGTGTACCCACAGTTGTCACCAGCTCTTGTTGCTTGCCCTAGTGCTCACTTGTACATAGATTCTGCAAGTGAGCCACCCTAACTACACAATTACCTGCAATTGGCCTCCACAGCCAACTGCGAGCACATCAGCCACTGCCACTGTCTATGCTGCTCCCTAACTACTGGACGTGGAGGCACTGTGGAAGACCCCAGCAGTCTTCATAGGACCTAATGACTATACAGTTATCAATATCAGGGGCCTGAAGGACTGAGGTGTTGAGACATCAAATCTTACTGATCTGGAACCATGTATGTCTTAACAATTGACATATTATAAAACTAGACACAGTGTCACAGCATAATGTACTATGCCCTTACCCACATATAGAAATCTTTCCTCATTAAAGCCAGTACATAAAATCAAGAAGAGTACAATTTCCTCAAATGTGCAGACACACATGTCTACATGGGTCAGAAAGAACCAGAAAGTCAGACATTATCAAGGGAATGTAGTAAGCCTACAGTAATCAACCCCTAAAATACAGAAATCCAATAACTGTCTGACAAAACATTCAAAATAATTGTCATAAGATTCTCAGAGAGTTACAAGAGGCTACAGGTAAACAATGCAATAAATAAGAAAAATAGTGTGATGAGTTATATAAAGAACAAAAGTTATTTTTAAAGGTATACACATAAGTATATAAGAAATCTTTACTTTAAATACAGAAATTTTGTAGCTAAAGAGTACATAGATTTAACTGAAGAATGTAATAGAGAACTTAATCAGCATAGTGATCTGTGCATGAGAAAGAATACATAAGTTTAAAGACAGCTTGTTTAAAAAATATCCTTTCAGAGAAATAAAAGGGGGAAATAAATGGAAAGGGGTGAAGGCTGTATGGAAATTTCCATATTCTACTCCATCCCCTGTGTGAAATATCAACTTGGACGATAATTTGGATATAAAAATATCATCAAAAGGACCAAGGATTCCTGGTGAAGGATTACAGAAAATGAGTGAAACACAGAAAATTTTTAAAGTCATATTAAGGATGGTAGGAAAGAAAAATTCTTGCTTCTCATATTACCCTTTCTCCAAGTTCAGACCACTCAGCAAAAGGAGAGATACCTTCCTCATGAAAAGTAAGTCAAGAGCCCCAGGATCACAATAGACATTAGAGCCAGGCTGCCCCAGCACCATGATTACTCCTGAAGTTCTGGCTTCCTGTGGGCTCCCATTAACAAAGAACACTTTTATCCCAATGACTGCTAGCTCCTTGGCCCCAAGTAACTTGTACAACACCAAGTTTTAGTGACTCCAACCAACATTCTAGACACCAGGTGGCCACCAGTGTCACGTAAACTACGCCGTGCCCACATCAGTGTCTGCCTACCTCAGTGTACCCAAGCATCTGACACAGACCAGGTAACTTCTCTTCAGGACTATCATAAACCTAGATGTCTGGCTAGCTCAGGCACAGGTTCCAATCATCCCACACTGCTATGGAAATTCTTATACTGCAATTTTTCTAATCTCATTCTTTATTCTTTTTCTTTCCCTTCCTCTGTCTGGATAATTCCAAGTGATCTGTCTTTGAATTCACTAATTTCTTCAGTCTGGATCCCATTGAAGGAGTATAAAGCAAACTAAGAAACTGACTTCCCTGGTGCAAAACTCTTTTCTGATTCATTTCTTACTGACAATAACTGTTACCCAGATGCTATGCTCCTGGAAGGAGATAACAGGCTGACAATCTCAGAAGAATGGACAGACCATCCTAAGTTCCTCCTGAAGATTCATTGAGATTAAGAGAAATGTAGCACTCTGATTTTTATCTCCTTTTCTGTTTCATCAAGTTTTTCTATAAAATCTCAAGACTTCAATCCTAAGATTGGCTAACAGCCCTTAAGGCATTAGCCTCCCGTGATTCAGTTTGCCAAGTAAAGCAATAAAGCACTCTTTTCCTTGCTCCCAAAACTCTGCATCTGAGTTTGAATTCACTTTTTGTGATGCAGACTAACTTTATTTTACCACCCTGGTTGCACCTTATGGCTTCCATGTCTCCAGGCTTCCATCAGGCTCCAAAAACTCAGGTTCTGACTTGCCCCAATGTATGCCAGAATAAGTAGCCCCAGATACTCCTGAAGTCACAGTCTGCATCTTTGGCATCATACTTCCATCACACTCCTATGAATCCAGACTGCAAATCATACCAGTGCCTACTGGTCCTATGGAACCAAGTACCTCAATGACATAAGGCTCCTGACATTTTCCCATGAGTTCAGATACTATATCTTGTAGGTCAAGAGTCCTGGGGATATCTGCTTTCCCAGACAGTGCCAATTGCATCTGATACCTAAAGAAGTTTTATAAATCCTGGCTTATGCCAGTGGCTGCAGGCCCGGTGAACCCATACATTTTTTTATAGCACCAGGTTTCCAATAGGCAGTTGTGAACTCTTCCAGTTGTTAGAGCAGGGAGATAGCTAGATATGAGGAGAGTAATGGGGACAACGCAGACCAAATTGCAGGAATTGGAGAAAAAGGAAGGATACAGATCAAATGCAGTAAACTACATATCATGTAAGCACTAGGGATCCCTGGGAAGAGAAAGAAAAGCAGGAGAATTTGGGCTGATAAGTGGTCACAGTATTAGGGGTGATGAGTGGCCTGGAGATCAACAAAGAGAGGTTAGAAAAGGCAGGAATTTCCAGTGTCCAAGTGTAACATTTTGCTCATTATGCCCTCATTTCAAAAAAATTAGCCTTGCAAATTAGAAATACCCATCATGAACCAATGCCATGACACTTCTGATCCAGACTAAATAAGGATAAAAATCTTTCCTCCTTTTAGGAAGGTGGAGTTGGGATGACAATCAGGGAATATGACCCCAAAGACTTCCCTCCCCAATGAATATTCCACTCATTTGTTTTTACACACTATGAAACTAATTTGCCAAATTAACACAAAGCGTCTGCTCACGTGAGCCTGTGCGCTCTCCCCTTGAGAGTGTATTATCCATCCTTTATTAAATTTTCACTTTACTTGTTTTAACTACTACATCTTGTCTTTGAATTCTTTCTGGGATGTTGCATGAACCTGGAACACTAGTTACATCCACCAGCAACACACTCACCCTAGCCCTTATCATTTCCTGCTACCCCAAACTTCCTACAGCACAAGGCTCCTGTGAAAACTAAACATTGGCTGACCTTTATACCTACCAGATGAAGGTAAAAGGGCAATTTTCATTGATCCAAACAGCTTCTTCTATTTCATGCTCCAAAGGGCCTCTGTGAATCTGGGCCTTCAATCAACTGCACATGTGTCAGCTCCCAATGCCTAAGTCAACACGTATGCCACATGTTCCCAAAGTATTCCTGTGAACCTAGGTTCCTAGACCAAGCCAGAAGAGAGCTGAATGATAAATTCAAATGACTGAAAGAAAAAAATCTCTTACAAATAATGTTTTACATGTCAAATTAGACTTTCAGAAATACTGGAGGTATAGAGACTTTCAGAAACAAACCTATTTTTATCAATACTAGACCTGCCTTATAATTCATGCTGACAACGAGAAGTAAAAAATACTAATTTGTGGCATAAAACATGAGACTATATTAAACAATGCCAGGCCAAAGAAATAGTGAATTTCAGAATACTCTTATACTTAATATGGCAGTTAAAATATTAATTCTGGTATAAATGTTTAAAGGACAAGAATTTAAAATAACTTTAGGTAAAATAGTTTGGTAATTAATGTCAATATAAAATGACATTAACACCACCAAATTTGAAGACAGAAGTAAAAAAGTATAATTTTTATAAGTGGTTGAAATTATCTTAAAGTACACTGTTATAATCATAGTTACTGCAGGTAAGCCTTGTGGTAATTACGAAGTTAAAAGCTACAATAGAAACATAAAAGAAAGACCAGGGTTTCAAAATATACTACTACAGAAAATTATTAATGTGCAAAGCAAGGCAGCAAAAGAGGAAGGAAGGAAGAGGAAAACTATAAAACAGTCAGAAAATCATATGTACGTATTCGTAAGTCATTCCATATTAATAAATGTTCTAATACAAATGGGTTGAATTCCCCAAAGGACATAAGGAAGTAAGAATGAAGTGGGAGGAAAAGGGATAGGGCACAGCCACTGAAGGAATGACACAGCAATTGAGGACAGGACAAACTAGTTCAAAACTAGATGGCAGAATATTTGACTTCCAGTAGACCTTGAGCCTCATGTCACACCGATAGGCACCATGACAGTTCCTAGGCTGACAATAGAAGGTCAAAAAGTGGGCAGGGGTTGTTTGCTGGAAATCCTCACACCTTTCCTAAAGTAGTTGGAATAAAACTCCTACCAATTAGCATGTGATATTGCCAAGCCCATAAATCCTAACAACCCCGCATCTCGTGGTCATGCTCAATCTTTTTCTTCTGCTATCGCTCTAACTCTGTCTCTTGCATTCTGAGATGGCCCACACTTTGTCTATCAATGTGTATCTACTTTCACTTTTAGCACCCCACACCTCTTGGCTTCTTTTCCTCTAAACTTTCTGAGATGGCCCAAATTTTCCTATGGAGTGTGTATCTCCTATGATTTTTTTCCCTTCTGAGAGACAGATTGCACTCCATCTATGGAATGTGTATCTCTCTAAATAACTTGCTTTCACTTTACCATGCTTTGCTCCTGAATTCTTTCCTGTGTGAGGCAAGAACATTTTCTTGCCCAACATAAGGACTGGAAAAAAGACTACTATATACAGCCTACAAAAATCTCATTTCAGGTCTAAGAATACCAATTAGCTCAAAGAGAAGAAGGGAAAAACTATATTCTATAAAAAAAATCATCAGGGATAGATATAATTATATCAGACAAAGTAAACTTTAAGTCAAAATGTATAATAAAAGTAGTCATTAAATAATGATAAAGAGTTCAATATACAAGAAAACATAACAATTGTAAAATATAACATCACATCACCAAAATATATTAAGCAAAAACTAACAGAAAATACAACAATAATATCAAAGGATTTCAGTAAATCATGTTCAACAAAAAATATATTCAAACAAAATGTGTAAGAAAGAAATGAAAGAAGTAAAAACCAGAAAGGAAACAACATGTAGTCATTAATAAGTAAACCCTGTAAGTTGAAAATACTGGCATTAATACATACTTAGAAGAATAGGGCTTATTAAGTATAAACTGAATATTACATTCAAGCACAGCAGAATACACATTCTTTTTAAGTGCACACAGATTATCTCCAGAATAAATAATATATTGTCAACAAACAGCCCTTATAAAATATTAAAATATTGCAATCATACAATTATATTTTCTGACTGGACTTGCCTGTAATTGTAAATTAATAAAAATAAGAGAAACTGGAATTTACAAGGGTAAATTATGCAAAAAACTCCTGAATAATCACTAAGTAAAAATAGAAATAAAAATATATAAAAATTTCTTGAAGTAAACAACAAGCATACAAAATATATCAAAACATATAGAAAGCAGCAAAATCTTTTTGAGCAAGGAAATTTATAAACACCCATATTAAGAAAAATCAGAAAATAGATAACATACCTTTACAACTTAAGGAACTAGACAGGAAAAAATCCAAATATCTCTACATCCAATATTACCGAAAGGAAAAAAACACAGATTAGAACAGAAATAAGGAAAATTCAACAAGAAAAATGAAAGAAAATATCACCAAAAAAGAGTTAGTTTTTGAAAGATCAAACAAAATGTTGCTGGGAGTAGGGGGGAAAAGATTCCTCAGTTCTTTATCTCCTGAGAAAAGTGAACTTTTAATGAAAAATAGAAAGTGTCATATGAACAGTCTATTATATTAGTAAAGTAAAGAGGTGATAAAATATAGTATAGCCTCAGAAATTAGGGGTAGGCCAAACCAAGAGAAGATAAAATGGCATCACTTCTTTTTCATTCTATTTTTTATACTGACTAAGGGGTATTTTCATGATTGATTGATGGCTCACATTCCTTGGGCTCAAGCACCTCATCTCTTTTGCTCATTTTACTCTTAAGGTGCACAGAGAATCCTACTGGAGGGGTTCAAACTGCAATATTAATTACATTATAATGAGCTTTGTGTGAAGTTAAGCCAGGTATCCATATCTACTGCCCAGATTCAATGTTTGATTCTATCAAGTTCTTTGTTGGCCCTCACTTAAAGTAAAAATGTTGGAGTATTTTTTCTTGAGCACAGGAATACTGTTATTTTACTCCCCCCAGCCTTCCTCTCCCATTGCCTGGTGCTCATTTCTAACTGCCTAAGAAAAAGAATAAACATTTTCTTATAGAAAGAAGAAAAGACAAATGAAATTAAAAATACCCATTGTAACTGGCAATAGAAATAGAAAATATTTTTAAATTATATTAGAACAATTATATGCCAACAAGTAGCTTAACTTAAAAGAAATTGGTGAATCCCTAAAAATATGCTTTTGCCAATGCTAGATACTAAATAGGAAAACTCTATATAGACAAGTTGAGTTCTCATTACTTTTAGCCAGTCCAGGAAATGAGAAAGAAAGGCAGAATCTGGAGGTGGCTTAGAGCAGTAAAAGCAAACTAGGGAATGATGGGAATAAGGTGACTAAATAAAGCAAGTAAAGTATAATTAACATGACTGAAAAATTATCAAATTTCAGAAATGGCTAAAGTCATCTTGGGGAACATAGGAAGCAGAATGCAGAAACATCTGGAACAAGAAATGTTATTAATCTTTTGGTCCATTCTATTTCTCTTTCATAGGAATAGATAATTCCAGAGAGAAATATTCTGCCAAAGTTGTTAAGGTTTAATCAGCAAAAATGGGTAAAACAATGACACCATCTCTTGCCTATGTCAGAGGGTTATCCTTCAGAAATAAAAGTTAACAGAAGGGAAGTTTTTCTGTCCCCATCAGCTGAATTGAAAGGAGCATATCTTCTTGTCCCTGGCAGCCATTCTATAAACATGAGGGGAATAGTTATAAGATGATATGTGCATCATCTAAAACAAAGCCAAGGGAAGAAAACCATTGAATAATAAAATATTGAATTGATGAATCAACTACTATGAAACTTCATCTAACTTTCTACGCCCTCTTAGTCTATGCATATCAGTTATTAATTGTTGTGTAACAGAACTTTCCCAAAGTTAATACATGAAACAAAACCACATTGTCATTATTTAGTTTATGAACCTGCAGTATGGGCTGGGCTTAGTGGAGAAGGCTTGTCTTCACCATATAAGGTGTCAGCTGCAGCAGCTCAACAAGGGATGGTATGTCCATTTCTAAGGTCCACATAGCTGGAAAATTTCTGCTGGCCCAGTCAGAAAAAAAAGGACTAAATAATGAACCTCAATACATAAAGCAAATATAAACAGTGGCAAAGTGAGAAATATACAGCAAAGCAATGTATAAATCATCTAGACAAAAATAATCAATAATATCACATTAGTCTTAAGTGACAAATTGGATCAGATGAGCCTAATAGATATATACAAAACATTCCATTTTTAAACCACCTACTACACATTCTTATCATATGCACGAAATATTCTGTAGAACAGATTATATATTAGGTCACAAGGCAAAGCTTCACAAATTGTAAAGCTTTGAAATCAGAACAAGTATCTTTTCCAGTCACATTGATGTGAAACTAGAAACCAATTATAAGAAGAAAACAACAACAACAAAAAAGTCACAAATATCTGAAGGTTAAACATGACTGAACAACAATTGGCTCAACAAAAAAGTCAAAAGGAAAATCAAAATATACCTTAAGACAAATAAAAATACAAATGCAACACACCAAAACTTATAGAATACAGCAAAAGCAAGCCTAAGAAAGAAATTCTACCTCAAAAAATAAGAAAAATCTGAAACAAACATAAGCTAAATTTATACCTGAAGGAACTAGAAACAAAGTTCCAAAGTTAGTAGAAGAAAGGAAATTTTAAAATATCAGAGATAAATTAGACACTAAAAATAAAAAAAATGAAAGCAAGAAATTTCTCTTCAAAAATGTAAATAAAATTGACAAATATTTTAGCCAGACTCACCAAGAAACAAAGGAGCAAGGACCCAAATAATGAAATCAGAAATAACAGAGATGTCACACTGATACAAAAGTACAGAGAATCATGAGATCAGCACAAGTATATTTTTACTAATAAATATGAAGATGAAAAAAAATTGTTAAATTTTTAGATGTGTACACCAGCTAAGACTGAATCATCAAGATATAGAAAATCTAATGAGAAAAATTAACAGTAAAATAATTAAATAAGTAATCAAAAATTTATCGAAAAAAAAAAAAAACCAAGAAAATTTTGAACTAGATAGCTTCACGGGTGAATTCTACCAAGTATTTAAGTAATGTCAATCCTCCTTAAATTATTCCAGAAAATAGAAAAGGAGAAACAACTTCTAAACTTATTTTACAAGTCAAAAATTACCCTGATGCCAAAACAAGATAAGAATGTCATGGGAAAATAAAAGTACAGGTCAATATCTATAATAAACTTAGTTGCAGAAATTCACAACAAAATATTAGCAAAACAAACTCAACAATACGTTAAAAGACTATAAATCATAACCAAGTGGAATTTATATCAGAGATTGAAGATTGGTTCACCATCTACAAATCAATATGATATGCTACATTTTTAAAAAGAAGAATATAAATTATATTATTATTTCAATAAATGCAGAAAAAGCCTTGAACAAAATCCGTTCATTTTTGATAAAAATTCAAAATTAGAGCATAGAGATAATGTACTTCAATATAATAAAGGAATCTGACAAGACTACAGGTAATATGATCAATGATGAAAAGCTTAAATATTTTTCCCTATGATTAAAAACAAGACAAAGTTGCCAACTCCTATTATTTTAATCAACATAGTGTTGGAATTCTGGTTGGAGGAATTAGGCAAGAGAAATATACAAAGGCATTCAAATCATAAATAAGCTGTAAAGTTGTCACTGTCTGCAGATGACACATATTATATATAGAAAATGCTAAAGACTGTACAAATATTTTAGAAATAATAAATAAATTTAGTAACATTGCAGGATATAAGATTAGTATAGAAAACTTTTTATATTTTACTGACAAATAAGGTACTATCAGAAAGAAAAATAAAGAAAATAATCCTATTTATGACTGCATTTACAGAATTAAATACCTAGGAATAAATTTAACTGAGGAGATAAAGGAGTTGTACACTGAAAACTGTGATATTGATGAAATATTTGATAAAGAGATAAATAAATTAAAAAGTTCTGTGCTCATGTATTTGCAAAATTAATATTAAAATAAATAGACATCGTACAAGTATTGGTTGAAAGATTTAATTTTCTGAAAATGCCAATCTGTCGTAATCAAAACAATGTACTGGCATAAATATACATATAGGCCAATAAAACAGAATAGACCGACTAGAAATAAACCTCAGATAAAAAGACAAATGATCTGAATGAAGACACCAAAATCACTCAATGAAGGAATGAACAGTCTGTTCAACAAATACTGTTTGATAACTATATATATGTATGCAATTCCAAAAACAAAGGTAACAAAGCAAAAATAAACAAATAGGATTATAACAAACTTTGAAACTCCTTCACATCAGTGGAAACAATCAGAAGAATAAAGAGACTATGAAATAGAATAAGACCGTATATTTGAAAGATGGAAAAAATATGTAGACTTGGCAAAGGATCTTAAACATGAACAACAATGTGGTGAAACTACTCTAGATTTTCTTTCCCTTATATATTCCCAGTTGGACATGAAGAAGCTTGCCACTTAGCAACACCAATGAGTGCAAACAAAAGAGAAAAAACAACAACAACAGAAAAAAACTCTTCCTTTTTTTTAAACCAAAGGACAAGTAAATGAACAGCCTAACAAGACAAATGTCTTGAAAATAACCATTCTACAGAAGACAAACATCAAAGAGGGGAAATAAAACTTTAGCTCCACTGATATCCAAACCAAAAATTCCTTGTAAGAGGCCTAGTCTTCTAACTTCTCCAACCTCTAAGTTTGTGTTTCAATTCCCACAACAGAGTGATGTTAAAGAATATTGAGAAGGGGGTCAACAATTTCAAATCTGCCGGTATGAAAAGACTACAAGAAATTTCTGGAAATTCACTTGAATTCTCCATGCTAGGAAAGCCTAAATGAGAGCAAGAATTTTCAAAATTGCTAGGCAATATTGAAGGGGCTGTTCTTCCTAGAGTTTCATTGGAGAACCAGTGGGAGCAGTAATTAGACATACCTACCTACCAAGCCAGGGAATTGTCAGTGAAACCCTATGAATAATTATAGTTCTCATTTCTGCTTGGCAGTGACAATGAGCTCCTATGCCAAATTCTTCAACTATGTCAGCTTTTATATCTCAGAGCAGTCACAGAGGAGAATTTACAGTCAATTATACAGTTATTGCCCCATATATAATTAATCCCTCTTTTCTGGCTACTTTGAAGATACCATATTTTCTGTTTTCATCTTCACTGATTTGACTATGATGTGTTACTAAATGGGCTTTATTAAATATATCATTTTTCTTTAGAAGAAAAAGCAGTAGATTATTAAATTAGCAGTAACTTTTTTGAATCAGAAGATACACATTTAGCTAATTTGAAAAATTTTTGCTCTGTAATTATTTTTTTCAGCATTTTGGTGTTACATTTTTGGGAAAAATCATTTTTTCCATGGAAAACCATTTTATTTTTAATATCCTGTGTGCAACAATTCAAGTAATACTTTTTTTCACGTTTAGTTTTAGGGTTAATTTTTAAAATGTATTTTGATACACTTTGATTATGATACATTTGCTTTTTCATTAACATGAAAAATAGAAGTCAACTAAAAATATTCCAAAGTAATTTGACAAAATTTGTAAATAGTATTTAAAATTTATTAGAAAGTTATACCTTAATCCAGTATATACAATCTGTAAGTAATGGTTAGAAAGATGATTAGCTCAGGAGGAATCTAGCCAGGATCAATAAAGAGGATTTTTTTTTCTTTTTTTCATCTTTTGAAGAATTGGAATGGAAGAACAAATATATTTATCTGATTTTTTCTCAGTTCTAAAATTTGCATACAATTATTATTTACATCTTGTTTCCTTGATAAAATATTCTTTTCTTTTTTTTTGGATTAGTTTTGCTAACTTTATTTTTTTAAACATTTTTTTATTGATTTGTAATCATTTTACAATGTTGTGTCAAATTCCAATGTTCAGCACAATTTTTCAGTCATTCATGGACATATACACACTCATTGTCACATTTTTTTTCTAGTGAGTTATCATAAAATTTTGTGTATATTTCCCTGTGCTGTACAGTGTAACCTTGTTTATCTATTCTACAATTTTGAAATCCCAGTCTATCCCTTCCCTTCCCACCCTCCACGCCCCTGGCAACCACAAGTCTGTATTCTCTGTCTGTGAGTCTATTTATGTCCTTTATTTATGCTTTGTTTTTGTTTATTTGTTTGTTTGTTTTTGTTTTTGTTTTTTAGATTCCACATATGAGCGATCTCATATGGTATTTTTCTTTCTCTTTCTGGCTTACTTCACTTACAATGACATTCTCCAGGAGCATCCATGTTGCTGCAAATGGCATTATGTTGTCAGTTTTTATTGCTGAGTAGTATTCCATTATATAAATATACCACATCTTCTTTATCCAGTCACCTGTTGATGGACATTTAGGCTGTCTCTATGTTTTGGCTATTGTATATAGTGCTGCTATGAACATTGGGGTACAGGTGTCATCCTGAAGTAGATTTCCTTCTGGATACAAGCTCAGGAGTGGGATTCCTGGGTCACATGGTAAGTCTATTCCTAGTCTTTTGAGGAATCTCTACACTGTTTTCCATAGTGGCTGCACCAAACTGCATTCCCACCAGCAGTGTAGGAGGGTTCCCCTTTCTCCACAGCCACTCCAGCATTTGTCATTTGTGGATTTTTGAATGACGGCCATTCTGACTGGTGTAAGGTAATAACTCCTTGTAGTTTTGATTTGCATTTCTCTGATAATTAGTGATATTGAGCATTTTTTCATGTGCCTATTGATCATTTGCATGTCTTCCTTGTAGAATTGCTTGTTTAGGTCTTCTGCCCATTTTTCGATTGGGTTGTTTATTCTTTTTGTATTGAGTCATATGAGCTGCTTATATATCCTGGAGATCAAGCCTTTGTCGGTTTCAATTGCAAAAATTTTCTCCCATTCCGTAGGTTTTCTTCTTGTTTTACTTCTGGTTTCCTTTGCTGTGCAGAAGCTTGTAAGTTTCATTTGGTCCCATTTGTTTATTCTTGCTTTATTTCTTCTAGGAGAAAATTTTTGAAATGTATGTCAGATAATGTTTTGCCAGGTTTTCCTCTAGGAGGTTTATTGTATCTTGTCTTATGTTTAAGTCTTTAACCCATTTTGAGTTGATTTTTGTATATGGTGTAAGGGAGTGTTCTAGCTTCATTGTTTTACATGCTGCTGTCCAGTTTTCCCAACACCAATTGCTGAAGAGACTGTCTTTATTCCATTGTATATTCTTGCCTCCTTTGTTGAAGATGAGTTGACCAAAAGTTTGTGGGTTCATTTCTGGGTTCTCTATTCTATTCCATTTGTCTATATGTCTGTTTAGGTACCAATACCATGCTGTCTTGATGACTGTAGCTCTATAGTATTGTCTGAAGTCTGGGAGAGTTATTCCTCTAGCCTCTTTCTTTCTCTTCAGTAATGCTTTGGCAATTCCAGGTCTTTGATGGTTCCATATAAATTTTACTATGATTTGTTCTAGTTCTGTGAAATATGTCCTGGGTAATTGGATAGGGATTGCATTAAATCTGTAGATTGCCTTAGGCAGTGTGACCATTTTAACATTATTGACTCTTCCAATCCGAAAGCATGGAATATCTTTCCATTTTTTAAAGTCTTCTTTAATTTCCTTCATCAATGGTTTATAGTTTTCTGCGTATAATTCTTTAACCTCCTTGGTTAGATTTATTCCCAGGTATTTTATTACTTTGGGTGCTATTTTAAAGGGGATTGTTTCTTTACTTTCTTCTTCTGTTGATTTTTCGTTAGTGTAAAGAAATGCAACTGATTTTTGAACGTTAATCTTGTAACCTGCTACCTTGCTGAATTCTTCAATCACCTCTAGTAGCTTTTGTGTGGACCTTTTAGGGTTTTCTATATATAGTAGCATGTCATCAGCATATAATGACAATTTTACCTCTTCTTTTCCAATTTGGATCCCTTTTATTTCTTTCTCTTGCCTGACTGCTGTGGCTAGGACTCCCAGAACTATGTTGAATAGGAGTGGTTATAGTAGGCATCCTTGTCCCAGATTTTAGTAGGAAGTTTTTGAGTTTTTCACCATTGAGTATTATGCCAGCTGTAGGTTTGTCATACATAGCTTTTATTATGTTGAGATATGTTCCCTCTATATCCACTTTGGTGAGAGTTTTTATCATAAATGGGTGTTGAATTTTATCAAATGCTTTTTCTGCATCGAGATGATCATGTGGTTTTTGTCCTTTCTCTTGTTGATGTGATGTATTACATTGATTGATTTGCGTATGTTGAACCAGCCTTGTGTCCCTGGGATGAACCCCACTTGGTCATGATGTGTAATCTTTTTTATATGTTGTTGGATTCTATTTGCTAAAATTTTGGTGAGGATTTTGGCATCTATGTTCATCAGTGATATTGGTCTATAATTCTCTTTTTTTCTAGTCTTTGCCTGGTTTTGTTATCAGGGTGGTGGTGGCTTCATAGAATGAGTTTGGGAGTATTCCCTCCTTTTCAATCATCTGGAAGAGTCTGAGAAGGACTGGTATGAGTTCTTCTTTGTATGTTTGGTAGAATTCCCTGGTGAAGCCATCTGGTCCTGGACTTTTATTTGTAGGGAGGTTTTTAATAGCTATTTCTATTTCCTTTCTAGTGATTAGATTGTTCAAGTGTTCATATTATTCTTGATTCAGTCTTGGAGGACAGTATGTTTCCAGAAACTTGTCCATCTCCTCTAGGTTATCCAGTTTGATTCCATATTGTTTTTCATAATATTCTCGTATGATATTCTGTATTTCTGTTTTGTTTGTTGCAATTTGTCCATTTTCCTTTCTTATTTTGCTAATTTGTGCTCTCTCTTTTTTCTTCTTTGTGAGTTTGGCCAGAGGTTTGTCGATTTTATTTACTTTTTCAAAAAACCATCTTTTGGTTTTGTTGATTTTTTTCTATGGCCTTGCTAATCTCTATTGTATTTAATTCCTCTCTGATTTTTATTATTTCCTTCCTTCTGCTGCTTTTTGGGGATTTTTTTTTTCTTCTTTTACTAATTCATTCAGGTGGTGGGTTAAATTGTTTATTTGAGATTTTTCTTCTTTTTTGAGGAAGGTCTGTATCACTATAAACTTCCCTCTTAGCCCTGACTTTCCTGTGTCCCGTAGGTTTTGAGTGGTTGTGCTTTCATTATCATTTGTCTCACAGTAATTTTTAATTTCAGCTTTGATTTCCTCATTGACCCATTGTTTTTTCAATAACATATTGTTTAATCTCCATGCTTTCCTTTTTTCTCCTTTGTTTCTCTGTTGTTGATTTCCAGTTTCATGGCATTGTGGTCAGTAAAGATGTTTGAGATAATTTCTATCTTCTTAAAATTGTTGAGGTTTCTTTTCTGCCCAAGTACATGATTGATCCTGGAAAATATTCCATGTGCACTTGAAAAGAATGTATATCCTATTTTTGGGGGGTGTAACGTTCTGAAAATATCCACCAAATCTAGTTTTTCTATTGTAGTATTTAATTTCTATGTTGCCTTGTTTATTTTCTGTCTGGAAGATCTGTCTAGTGATGTTAATGTAGTGTTAAAATCTCCAACTATGATTGTATTCCCATCAATATCTCCCTTTATCTCTGTTAATAATTCTTGTATGTACTTAGGTGCTCCTATATTGAGTGCATATATATTAATGAGTGTAATATCCTCATCTTGTATCACTCCTTTAATCATTATAAAATGTCCTTCTTTATCTTTATGGCCTTTGTTTTAAAGTCTATTTTGTCTGAAATCAGTACTGCAACACTGCATTTTTGGCTTTTCCATTTGCATGGAATATCCTTTTCCATCCTTTCACTCTCAATCTATACGTGTCCTTCTCCCTAAAGTGGGTCTCTTGTATGCAGCATATTGAAGGTTCTTGCTTTATTATCCAGTCTGCCACTCTATGTCTGGAGCATTAAGTCCATTAACATTTACAGTAATTAATGATAGATGTGTGTTTATTGCCATTTTGAACTTATCTTTGCAGTTGATTTGGTATTTCCTCCTTGTTCCTTTCTTCTTCCTTTTGTGGTTTGGTTATTTTCCTTTGTATTATCATGGATTTTATTTAATTTTTGTGACTCCCTTGTAAGTTTTTTGCTTGTGGTTACCCTTTTTTGTAAATCTATTAGTCCATTAATATAACTGTTTTCATTATACTGATAGTAACATGATCTCAAACCCATCCTACTCTTAAAAATATTTAAAAAAGAAAGAAAATATATTCTATATTTCCCTGCCTCCATCTCCCACTCTCAGTGATTTGTATGTCTTCTTTTATAATTTCGTGTTTACTTTATTTGTAATTCATGAGTTATCACCTTTCCAGTTGTGAGTTTCTCATTTCTGTAGCATCCTGCTGCTTTTTTATTTAGAATAGCCCTTTGAATATTTCTTTTAACATGGGTTTAGTGTTGCTAAACTCCTGCAGCTTTTTCTTGTCTGTGAAATTCTTTGTCTCTCCTTCTGACCTAAAGGATAGCCTTGCTGGATAAAGTATCCTAGGCTACATCGTTTTTACATTCAGGGCTTTGAATATATCTTGCCACTCCCTTCTGGCTTGTAGTGTTTGCGTAGATAAATCAGCTAAGATCCTTATGGGGGTTCCCTTGTAACTTACTCTTTGCTTTTGTCTTGCTGCCTTTAGAATCATTTCTTTATCCTTGACTCTGGCCATCTTGATTATGATATGTTTTGGTGTGGGTCTGTTTGGGTTTTTCCTGTTTGGGATCCTCTGAGCTTCCTGTACTTGGATATCTGATTCCTTTAAATTTGGGAAGTTTTCAGTCATGATTTCTTCAAACACTTTTTCAATGCCCTTTGATCTTTTTTCCCCTTCTGGGACCCCTATTATGTGAATATTGGGGTGCTTTATATTATCCCATAGGTCCCTTATGCAATTTTCATTATTTTTTATTTGCTTATCTTTTAGTTCTTCTGAATGGGTTCTTTGTATTGCCCTGTCTTCTAGATCACTAATTCATTCCTCTGCATTATCTAGTCAGCTTTGCACAGCTATTAAATCATTCCTCATCTCTGTCAATGAGTTTACCCATTCTACCTGGCTCTTCTTTATAGCTTCAATTTCCTTTTTGACATATTTTATATCTCTAAACACTATCTCTTTTAATTCCTTCAGCAATTCGATCACTCCTTTTTTGAAATCTTGATCTAGTAGGCTATAGATGTCTATTTCGTTGATCTTTCTTTCAGGGGATTTCTCTTGTTCTTTTAATTGGGAAAGGTTTTTCTGCTTCCTCATCTTGCTCATACCTCTCTGGCACTGTGGTTTATGGAGTATCAGTTGTCTATTTTGGTCCTTAAGGATTTTATCTATTTCATGCCTATTTAGGAATAGAACTTAGGAAAAAAAGAAAAAAAATAAGAGAGAGAGAGAAAGAATCTTAAAAGAAGGGAGAAAGAGGGTTTGAAAGCAGTGTATAATGAATAATAGAAGAGCAAGTTGAAGCAGAGTATTAATTGGGTTGAGACGTCTTTTTAAAACCTTTTAAAAAAAAGAGGGGGGAAGATGAATAGATGTATTTGAAACCTGTGTCTAATCAATAGCAGGACATCAAAATCCAAGAGAAATAGAAATCAATTAAGAAGTAAAAATTAAGAGGGTAATCGAAAATAGAACAGGTAAAAACAGATTAAAAAAAAGGGGGGGTTGTCAGTGTTCTCCTGAAGTCTGTGTGCTTTTAGTGTGAAGTCTTTCTGTCTTCATCCTGTTTTGGAAGCTCAGCCTGCTGTTTTCAGAGGCCCTCCGTTGGCGCCCTATTCTGTGCTGCTCCCAGTACCTGTCAGCAAGCAGATCATGCTTCCTCCTAACACTGGGTCAGGTGCAGCTCTCCTCTGCTGTTGGTGGGCGGGTCACTGCCCTACCTGATGCCACAGTCAGATGTTACATACTGGCTGGGTAGGAGGGCGGGTCATGCCCCCTCCCAGCACCTCGGTCAGGGGCTGGGTTCCTGCCCTAAATGTGGGGGCCTCTCTCCCTCTACCTGCACTGGTAGCTCTGCTGCTCTGTGCAGCTGCATGCTTTATCCTGGTTGGCACTTTGCAGGTGGGCTCGGGGAAGACCGAGGGACAGCCTTGTCCCTGTTTTGAGCCAAAACCCAGCTCCTTGTTTGTCTTTCTGGAGCAAGTTCTCTGAGGGACCAGGATGGGAGGATCCTATCTGCCCCGGGCTGTAGGGCAGTCTCAGTCTGGCCTTTGAGGCTGCTAAGCCCTTTGGTGCGGATGCAGGCTTCATCCCCGATACCACCTGGATGCTAAGCACCGGAGGATATGGTGGCTGTGTCTGAGCCCCACCTCTCTTCCCCCAAAAAGTTTCCATGGGTTTTCAGAGATGGGGTTATGCACCCTTCCCCTGAGAGCACATCAACCTTGCTGTTTTATGGAGGGCCCAGATTGTTCTCCCATGTACACCCACAGACATGGCATGCATCCCCTTGTGTTTCCCTTGGGCTGCCTCCATGCAGCCACCCCCATCCTCTGCTGGGCTTGTGCAGCCTGGTCCTGCCCGCTGCTGCTGGCCCACGTCTCAGGCTGTGTATCAGGGGTACCCTCTGTGCCCGTTCAACTTAGTTCTGTCTGTCAAGGGCTGCTCCATATAAATCCGAGCCTCGGAGGCTTCCCCTCCTTCCCACTGGCCTCTCAGTTGGAAAGGGGAGACCGAGCGAGCGAGCATCAGTCCTCCTTTGCCACTCCCTCCCCACGGGACCCGTCCCACTCTGCTTTGCCTTTGTTCCTTCTTATTTCTTTTTCTCCTACCAGATTTTTGGCGTATTTATCTTTTGAAGAGGGTGATGTTCTGTCAGAGTTCTGCAGGTGCTATGGTTGGCTGAGTGGGTCCGTAAATGTGGGTCTTGGTGTATCTGTGGGAGAGGGTGAGCTGTGAATGCCCTTCTACTCTGCCATCTTCTGTGAGTCCAAAATATTCTATTTCTCCATTTGTTTTTTGTTTAGGATTGCTTGTTAAAGCACTTATGTAACAGCTGCTGTAAAGCCTTTGTCAGAAAAGGCACATTTGTATCATTTTTGCCTATTGTATTTATTTTGCTCTGTATGATGAAAATTTCCCTAGCTCTTTGCATTCTTGGGTAATTTGGGGTTGTATCCTGGGCATTTTTATTATTAGATTTGGAGACTTTCAGCATCAATTAACTTCTGTGAAGAATATTGACATTTTTGTTTTAGTAAGTAGCTGATCTGAATAGTTTTAGGTTACAGCCCACAGCTGTGCCAAGACCTGATCCTTATACTAATGGTCTAATGACAGAACCCTATGCACTAGTGCAATGGCAGTATTCCTGTGACTGCAAGCATCCCAAAACCAGCAATTAAGACATGTCTCCACCTAGCAGTGGGGCCAACACTTCAACTTTGAAAGACCTCAATTCTGGCTATTTCAGCCAGAGATCCAAAAATGTGATGCCACACACCAGAGGGTTGGCACTGGCATTAGGGCCAGCTTCACCAACCAGCAGACCAATACACCACACTGAGGCCTGCAGAGCCCTGCAGCCAGAGACCTCGAGCCAGCTCTACACAGCAGAGTCCAGCACTAGCCACAAAACCCCTGGGTCTAAGGCCTACTGACATGATCTGGAACTCCTGATCCCATAACTATCCATCCTTAAGTTTGGCTCCATTGCCAGTGGGTCATCCCTAACCACTGAATCCCCAGGGTCTCTACAGCCATCCAATTTGTAATCAAACCCTACTGTCCCCAGTGGATAGCAGCCTTCACACAAAGCTGGGCCTGACAAGCAATGAGACTGTTATGAGTTTGGTCATGTCTACCAGACAGCCAATATTAATCAGGCCACCACAACAAAAAGACCAATACAGCCACACACAGGGAATACCCCTAAAACACATAGGGTAGTGTACTACTAGAACATATAGGACAGCTCCTATATAAGGCTATTTCTCCAAGTTAAGTTTGGAAAACTTAACCAAAGTACCAAATACGTAGAAATTAAAAAAGCAAATTAGGAAAAATGAGGCATCAAAGAAATGTGTTCCAAACAAAAGAACAAGATAAAAACCTCTGAAAGACTAAGTGAAATGGAAATAGACAATATACTTGATAAAGTGTTTAAGGTAATAATATTAAAATGATTCAAAGAATATTGGAAAGATCGGATAAACAGAATGAGAAGATAAACGTTTTAGAAAAGAGTTAAAAAATATAAAGAAGAACCAAACAGAAATGAAGAATACAATAACTGAAATGAAAAACCCTCTAGAGGGAATAAACTATAGATTAGATGGTACAGATGGATGGACCAGCAATTCAGAAGAAAGATATTGGAAATCACTGAAGCTGAACAGAAAAAGAGAGAGAGAGAAAAAAGAATAAAAAGAAATGAGAAAAATTTAAGAGACCTCTGGCACAACTAACAGCAAGTTTACTAACCTTGGCAATTTAGAGGTTCTAAAAGGAGACTAGAGAAAGAAAGAAGCAGGGAAAATATTTGAAGACATAATGGTTAAAAAGTTTGTAAACTAGGATAGAAAATATCAAGGTCCAGGAAGGACACAGAACACTAAACAACATTAATCCAAAGATCACACCAAGACACATTATAATTAAAATAAAGACCATTAAACATAAAAAGACGATATTAAATTAGATAAGGAAAAGTGACAATTTACATAAAAGGGAACTCCCATAAGGTTATCAGCAGACTTAAAGTCTGCAGACCAGAAAACAGTCCACAGTATATTTAAATTGATGAAAGGGGAAAAGAATCTACAACCAATAATAGTCTATCTGGCAATACTTCCTTTGAGATTTTTTTGGGGGAGATAAAAAGATTTACAGAGAAGTAAAAGGCAAAAAAATCAACAAAACTAAAACAGCTTTACAAGAATGGTGAAAGGGAATTCTGTAATCAGAAAAAAAAAAAAAAGGCCACAAGTAGAAACAAAAATCAGAAAAGGAAAAATATCATTGACAAAGGCAAATACAGTAAATATAGTAAGCCAGTAATATATAAAGCTAGTAGGCATGTTTAAAGACAAAAAGTGATCAAAGAATCTAAATCAAAAAAAGCAATTAAGGGATACACAAAAGAAAAAGAGATATAGGAGGTCTATATAAGGTTCAAAGAAAGTAATAAGGCATGTAATATGCAGGCTTACTAAAACATGTTGAATTTAGATTAGCAAATTGAAATAATTAAACACATATGTATGTATGTATACTTACATGTATACATATATAACACACACATATGTATATATATATAACACATAAAATAATCATATATATAGTTGCATATAAATATCTTGATAATCACAGGCTAAAAATGAATAAAGTCACACACACACACAATAAAAATATCCAAATATTACATTAAAGATAGACATTAATATATAGGAAAAAGAACAAAGGAGGAATGGGGGAAAGAACTAAAAAACTAAATTAATAAAGTGCATAAGTACAAACCTGTCAGTATTAAAAGTAAATGACCTAATTGCTTCAATCAAAAGACATAGAGGTAGTAAATAAATTATTTAAAAACCTCACATACATGTTCCTACAAGAGGCTCATTTTAGCTCTAAAGATGCACTCAGACTGAAAGAGAAAGGATTAAAAAGTATTTCATGCAAAAAAAAAAAAAGAAAAGAAAACTTGATTAGCAATACTTGTATCAGACAAAATGAACATTACTACAAAGAAGATAACAATAGACAAAGATGATCTTACATGATAATCAAAGTATCAAACCAAAAAAGTAAACAATACAAATATATATGCACCCAACATAGAAGCAGAAAAAATATATTAACAGACATAAAGAAAGAAATTTACAGTAATATAATTATAGTAAAGAATTGTAATACCTCACTTATATCAGCAAGCAGATTATCCAGATAGAAAATCAATAACACAACTCTGGCCTTAAATGATACAGTAAACAAAATGGACTTAATAGATATATAGAGAGCATTCCATTTGAAAACAGCAGAATATTCATTCTTTTCAAGTGTACTTGACACATTCCCCTGAATAGATCACAGCCTAGGCCAAAGCAAATCTCAGCATGTTTAAGAAAATTGAAATAGGTGAGAAATTAAGATGACAGAGTAGGAGGACTTGGAGCTCGCCTCCTTCAAAAGACACATAAAAATTACATCTTTCTGTGCAAGAATTCTCACAGAAAATCAGCTGGAAACTGGCAGATCTCCTATATAATCAAATTTTCAAGGAGTATCCTCATATAATACATAACTGGGTAGAAGGGGGATAAAGGAATGGTGCACATGAGTGGAATCTATAAAGAAGGAAAGTCCTTAAATGAGAAGATTCTCACCCTGGCAGGCCAACTGACATGCTGAAAAATCTGCTGAGACTAATCAAGAGACTGAAGAAGCCTAGAGGCCACTCATGAGGAGTGTGCATGTATTGCCTTCTAAAGGGCAGAGAAAGTATAATGCTGGTGGCCACCATGTTTTGACTTTCTCAATCTGAAGAGGCAAAGACCCTCACCTCACTTGCTCCACATCATTAGGCTGGTGTGATATCAGGGAAGAAATTTCATACAGTTGTGCAGAGATAGACTGGGGTAACTAGGATGTGTTTTGTGCAGAACCATGGAGGCCACTGACAGTGCAAACATGAGGGTACAAAAGTGAACAAGGCAAACATTGCCAGCATACACACTGAGTAAGGGGGTATGCTGGGCAAATACTGTCAACAAGCACAACTGGGAATATCACAATTACTTGCAATAATTAAGTGTTGAATCTCAGGCAGACATGTCCTCTGAGAGAAAAAATCTAGCTGCATGGAGACAGCCTACAAGACCTGGGATATGGCCTGGGGGAACTAGGGAGTCCAATGGCAGCACGCACATGGTAGTACAGGCTCTGCTTATGGATTCCATTGTTAGCAGGGAGTAATTCAGCCATTCAGACATTGTAAGTGCAGACAGCAGGTGACCCAAAATGAATTCTGTTGTCATTCACTCTGGACCATGTAGGACCTGGGTAGGAGTATGTGGTGGTTTATTTCCTGGTGACAGTGCTTTGGCCCCCACTGACTCCACACTTCAGCTTAGCACAAGAACTGAAGTAGACATGTCCTGGAAGACCTCTGCCCCAGTTAGCCCAGAGACCAGGCAGCAGCATAGTCACTTTGATTCCTGGCAGCCACATTGCCCCAGCCTTAAGCACCAGCTTGCTCCATGTCACAACTGAGCATGAGGTCTGGGATGAACATAAAGGAGAAAGTGATGTAAACCTGGACTAATTCTGGGAAGAACTGTGGATTCCTGCCTGGTGGCACAAAGGCTGCTGTGACCACATAAGTCTCTCTTGCTTCAGCAGTCATCTCCTTTGGGGCAGGGCATGCACTCAAGGGCAACAGAGCCTGAGCAAACACAATACTCAGGGATTCTACTCCAAAAGCTGGGGAGTAGACGCCCTCCAACAAAGTAGTGACAGCAATAGGGCAATGAGGATATCCCACCACAGATTGAGACCAGACACTAGGCACCAAAAATCAAGTACACCCTCTATTAAGGGAATAATGGCCAGTACAGATGAAATATATTTTATCTAAACTAGCCCTCACACCAAAAATATTTGACTCAAACATTGACTCAAGCAGTCTACACAGGGACAGTCCCATGTAAAACACACTTCAAGGTCATACTAGACAAAATTTATCTTAAAAACACAAAAGAGAAAGTTAAGTAAAATGAAAAGACAAAGGAACTTAACCCACTTGAAAAAATAAGAGAAATACCTTGAAAGGATAAAGAAAATCCCTCAAAATTCTACTAGAAACAAGGTTCAGAAAGAATGTAGTAAATATGTGAAATAAACTTTAAAAACCTTATCAATAGAAATGCTGATCACTTTAACAATAAACTATTAAGAGGAACTAATCAAAATTAGACAATTCAATCACTTCCATAAAAGCCAGTCTACAAGCAAGGAATAGCAGAATAAATAACACAGAAGAACAAATAAATGATCTGGAAAACAGAATAAGGGAAACTACTTTTTCAGAACAGTAGCTAGAAAAACAAGTTAAAAATAAATAAAAGCAAAATCTGAGGTCTATGGAATAATATAAACTTGCCAACTTGTGCATAATAAATGTCACAGGAGGAGAAGAGAGGGCAGGGGTATAGAAAATATATTTGAAGAATTACCACAGAAAAGTTCCCAAACTTAAAAAAGGAAATAGACTTCCAGGTATAGGAATAAAGTTCCTCTCCAGGTATAGTGTTCTAAAAAAGATGATCCCAAAGAGACTGACACTAAGACACTTATCATACAAGCAAAAAAGAAAAAAGAAAAAAAGAACTCAACTGTACAAACTATTAAAACTAATGAATAAATGTTGTAAGGTAGCATGATATATGATTAATGTACAATAACTATCACATTCCTTTACACTAACAATGAAACTTCAGAAAGGGAAAGTTTTAAAAATCCATATGTAATCACATGAAATAATGAAATATCTATGAATAAACAAATATACTAAAAACTATAAAACACTGATAAAGAAAATTGAAGACAATGAACAGAAATGGAAAGAAATCTCAAGTTCACAGTTTAGGGGAATTAACATTGTTAAAACGTGCATATGCAAAAGTAGCTTACAGAGATAATATTATTCAGATCAAATTATCATGACATTTTTCTCAGAATTAAAACCAATCCTAAAATTTGTAAGGAAACACACACACACGCAAACACACATACACACACATACACACACACACAGAGAAATGTAAAGTAAACAATGAGGAAAAAGAACAAATTTGGAGACATAACTCTCCCAGACTTCAGAAAGTACTACAAATATACAGTAATCAAAACAGCACAATATTGGGAAAACAAACTAACAGATTGATCACAGGAACAGAATTCAGAGCCAGAAATAAATCCATCACATCTATTGTCGATTAATCTATGACAAAAGAAGTAAAAATATACAATGGAGAAGAGACCTCTTCAGCAAGTTTTGTTGAGAAAGCTAGACAGCTACATGTAAATCAATGAAATTAGAACACTCCCTTACACCATACAAAAATCAACTCAAGAGGTTTTTAGAACTAAATATATGACACAAAAAACTCCTAGAAACAAACATAGGCAAAACATTATCTGACATAAGCTGTAGCAAAGTTTTCTTATGTCATTTTCCAAATCTAATAGCAATAAAAGAAAAATAACCAAATAGGTCCTAATTAAACTTAAAAGCTTTTACACAGCAATGGAAACTATGACAAAATGAAAAGACAAACTTTCAAATGGGAGAAAATATTTGGAAACAATGCAACCAATAAAAGGCTAATTTCCAAAATAGACAAATATCTCATACAACTCAATATTAAAAATTATAAGCAACTGAACCAGAAATGAGCATAAGGCATAAATGGTTCTCTAAAGAAGACACACAGATGGCAAACAGGAACATAAAAACATGCTCAAAATTACTAATTATTATACAAATGTAAAACAAATGTAAAATAATGTATTACCTCACACCAGTGAGAAATGCTATCATCAAAATGTCTGCAAATAATAAATGTGGGAGTGATTGTGGAGAAAAAGGAGCTCTTCTACACTGTTGGTGGGAATGTAAATTGGTGCAACCACTTTGGAAAACTGTATGGAGATTCCTTTAAGAAATAAAAATAGACCTATCATATGATTCAGCAATCCTACTCCTGGGAATATAAAACATATAAAACCTGAAAACAAAGAATCCTAGCATAAAACATAAGCAGTACACTCTTTGACGTTGGACTTAATATGCTTCTACATATGTCTCATCTGACAAGGGAAACAGAAGCAAAACTAAAGAAATATGATTATATCACATTAAACAGATTTACACTGTAGAGAAAATGATCAAGAAAATGAAAAGACAACCAAACCAGTGGGAGAATATATTTGCAAATGATATTATCCAATATATCCAATTAATATCCAAAAATATGGCAAGCTAATATCCCCACAACAACAAAAACTATACAACCCAATTAAAAAATGGCCAGAGGAAATTAATAGATTTGAATCCATTTTCCAAAGAAAATGTACAATTGGCTAAAAGACACATGAAAACATGTTCAGAGTTATGAAATACTAGAAAACTGTAAACCAAAAATGAGATATAACCTCAGATCTGTTAGCATGGCTACCATCAAAAAGAAAAGAAATACATACTGGTGAGAACGTGGAGAAAAAGGAACCCTTTGGACACTGTTGATGGGAATGTAAACTTTCGGTTCAATTGCATACATAATATTTTCTTTATTTATCTATTAAGGGATGTTGCATTGATTTAATTTGTTGGAGATATCATAAAAGAATTTTGCTTTATATAAAATGTTTTTCCTGCATCTATTGAGATGATCATTTGGTTTTATTTGTCACTCTGTTTGGGTGGCCTGTCACATTCATTGACTTGAATACTTTAAAACATTCTTACATTCAAGGGGTAAATTCCCTTGCTTATGCTGTATGATCATTTAAATGTGTTGAATTCATTTTGCTTGTATTTTGTTGAGAATTTTTTAATATATCTTCATCAGGAATATTATCCTGTATGTTTCATTTAGTGTCTTTTCTAGCTTTGTTATGTAAGTAAAACTGGCATCATAAAGCAACTTTGGAGTCTTTCCTCCTCTTTAAATTCTTGGAAGATTTGGGGAAGAACTAGTGTTAAATTACCTTCAAATTTTTGATTACTGATTTACTCATACACACTATTGGTCTATTTAACTTCTTTATTTCTTCGTGATTCAGTCTTAGTAGATGTAATTTTCTAGGAAGCTATCTTTTGTTCTAGCTCATCTGAATTGTTGAACAATAATTGTTCATAGTAATTTCTTATGATCGAATGTATCTCTTCAATATCAGTGTTGATGTCTCCTCCCATTTCTAATTTTATTTGTATCTTCATTTTCCTAGTCAACCGAAATATTTGTCAATTTTTTGTTAAAAAAATAACAGGTGATTTTTAACTTCACCATTGTTTCTCTGATCTCTATGTTATTTACTCTGCTCTCATTCATTTAATTTTCTTCTTTATTATTTTTGTTTTTCTCCTTGTTCATTGAGGTATAAAGTTAAGTGGAGTTAAACTTTTATATCTTATTCATTTATTTACCTATCTATATGTTATTGAAGTACCATCAATTACAATGTGTCAATCTCTGGTATATACCGTATTCTTACATATGTTTCCTGCTTTTTCCATTAAAGTTTATTAAGAGACATTTAGCATAGCTCCCTGTGCCATTCAAAAAACTTTTTTAAAATCTATTTTTATATATAGTGGCTAACATTTGTAAATCTCAAAATCCCAAATTTATCCCTTTCCATCTCTTTTTCTCAGTAACTGTATGATTATTTACCAAGTCTGCTAGTATGTTTCTGTATTTTAGATGAATTTATTTTGTCCTTTTCAAAAAAAATTTAGATTGCACTTATTGGTCATTTTATGTGGTATATTTCTTTCTCTTGGTGATTTAATTCACTTAGAATGACATTCTTCAGGTTCATCCATGTTTCTGCAAATGGTATTGTTTTATTCTTTTTTATGGAAGAGTAGTATTCCATTGTGTAGATATATCACAACTTCTTTATCCAGTCATCTATCAATGGACATTTAGGTTGCTTCCATGTCTGGGCTGTTGTATGTATTGCTATTAATAACATTGGGGTGTGTGTATCTTTACATATTAAGTTTCCTTCTGAATATACAACCAGAAATGGGATTATTGGATCCTATGGTAAATCTATTTTTAGTTTTTTCAGGAATCCCCGTGCTGGTTTTTGTTTTGTTTTGTTTTGTTTTGTTTTGGTGGGATAGGGGAGGAATAATTAGGTTTATTTATTGTGTGAAGACTCAAAGTGTAATTCCTCCAGCTTCATTTTCTTTTCTTCAATATTGCTTTCATAATTCTCAGTCTTTTGTGATTCCATATAAATCTTAGGACTCTTTTTTCCAGTTCTGGAAAAAATATTATGGGGAACTTGATAGAGACTCACATTAAATCTGCAGATTGCCTTGGGCAGTATGGACACTTAAACAATATTGATCTTTCAATACCAAAGCATGGGCTATCTTTCCGTTTCTTTAATTTTTCTTTAATTTCCTTAATCAATGTTTTGTAGTTCTACATGTATAAGTCTTTCACTTTCTTGGTCAGCTCTATTTTTAATTATTTTATTGTTTTGGGTGCAATTTTAAAATGATCATTTTCTTTACTTTCTTTTCCTGTTGATTCAATGTTTGTGTAAAAAGCTGCAACTGATTTTTGTACGTTACTCTTGCTATATTGCCTATTCTTTTATTAGCTCAAGTAGATTTTTTTTTTTTTGTGAGGCTTTTATGTTTTCCTATATATAGTATCATGTCTGCATATAGTGACAATTTTATGTCTTTTTTCCAATTTGAATCCTTTTATTTCTTTTACTTGCCTGGTTGCTGTGACTAGGATGTCCAAGACAATGTTGAATAGACATGGTGAGAGTGAAACCTTGTCTTCTCTTAGACATCAGTGGGAATGTTTTCAGATTTTTTACACTGGGTATTATGTTGGCTGTGGGTTGGTCATAAATAGCTTTTATTATATTGAGATATATTCCCTCTATAACCATTTTGGTAAGAGTATTTATCATAAATTGGTGTTGAATTTTATCAAATGCATTTTCTACATCTATCGAGATGATCATTTGGTTTTGTCTATTCTTTTGTTGATGTGATGTATCACATTGATTGATTTGCATATGTTGAACCATCCTGGTGTTCCTGGGATGAACCCAACTTGATCATGGTGTATGATCTGTTTTATGTGCTGTTGGATCTGATTGCTAATATTTTGTTGAGGATTTTTCAGCAATTGTATTGCTGGTAATTGTCTCTTTTGGTAGTGTCTTTGTCTGGTGTTGGTACCAGGGTGATTGTGGCTTTGTAGAATGATTTCAGGAGTATTCCCTAGTTTTCAATATTTTGGAAGAGTTTGAGAAGGACTGGTATGAGCTCTTCTTTTTATATTTTTTAAAATTTCCCTACTGAAGCTATCTGGTCTTTGAATTAGTTTGCAGGGAGTTATTTTTGTTGAAAATTCTATTTTATTTCTGGTGATAACATTGGTCAAGTGTTCAATTTCTTCATGATTCAGTTTTGGTGGACTCTACCTTTCCAGAAATATGTCCATTTTTTTCTAGGTTATATTGTTTGTTTCCAAGAATTTTTCATAATATTCTCATATGATATTTTATATTTCTGTGGTAATGGTTGTTGTAGATTCTCTATTTTCCTTTATTACATTGTTTATTTGTATTCTCTCTCTTTCCTTCTTGGTGAGCCTAGTCAGATTTTGTCAATTTTATTCAGTCTTACAAAAAAAAAAAAAAACCAGCTCTTGGTTTTATTGATTTTTTAAATCACTATTGTATTGATTTCCTCATGAATATTTATTATTTCCTTCATTCTGCTGATTTTGATTTTCTTTGCTCTTCTATTCCTGATTATTTTAGGTAGTAAGGTAGATTGTCTATTTAAGATTGTTCTTTTCGAAGAAAACCTGTATCACTATGAACTTCCTTCTTAGGACTGCTTTGCTGTATAGCACAGGTTTTGTGTGGTTGTGTTTTTGTTGTCTTTATTTAAAGGCTATTTTTAAAATTTCTTCTTTGATTTCATCATTGGCCTATTGTGTTTTTTGTGACATGTTGTTTAATCTTCATGCTGTCATTTTTTTCTCCTTTGTTTCTCTGAAGTTGATCTCTCATTCCATGATAATGTGGTCAGAAAAGATTCTTCAAATTTATTTCCTCTTAAATTTTTCATGGCTTCTTTTGTGCCTGAATATATGGTCTAGCCTAGAAAATGTTCCATGTGCACTTGAAAAGAATGTATATTTTATTTTGGGGGGAATGCATGTTTTGAAAATGTCAAAGAAATCCAATTATTCAATTGTGTTTTTAATTTCTCTGTTGCCTTATTAATTTTCTGTCTGGAAATCAGCCCAAGAATTTTAATGGGGCATAGAAATCCTCTACTATTATTGTGTTGCCATTAATTCTCTCTTTATATCCATTAGTATTTGCTTTATGTATTTAGGTGTTGCTATTTTGGGTGCATGTATCTTAATGAGTGTATACCCTCAATTCTTATTTTTCCTATAATTTTTACTGTTTATCTATATCTTTCTTTATGTACTTTGTTTTCAAGAATATTTTGTCTGAAATCAATATTGCTATTCCTGCTTTCTTATCATTTTCACTTGCATGAAATAACTTTTTCCATTCTCTACTTTCAATCTGAGTTCTTCTCCCTAAATTTGGTCTCTTGCTTGCAGTATACTGTAGATTCTTGTTTTATTATTCATACTACCACTCTATATATTTAGATTAAAGCATTTGTACATTGACATTTAAGGTAATTATTATTTTTAACAGTTTTTTTTTTATTGAGTTATAGTCATTTTACAATGTTGTGTCAAATTCCAGTGTGGAGCAAAATATTTCATTTATACATGAACATACATTTATTCACTGTAATATTCTTTTCCCTGTGAGCTAGCACAAGATCTTGTATATATTTCCCTGTGCTATACAGTATAATCTTGTTTATCTATTATACATATGCCTGTCAGCATCTACAAATTTTGAAATCCCCATCAGTCCCTTTCCAACACTGAACCCTGGGTAACCAAAAGTTTGTATTCTATATCTATGAGTCTGTTTCTGTTTTGTATTTATGTTTTGCTTTTTTTCTTTTTTTGAATCCACATATAAGTGATCTCTTATGGTATTTTTCTTTCTCTTCCTGGCTTACTTCACTTAGAATGACATTCTCCAGGGACATCCATGTTGCTGCAAATAGCATTATGTTGTCATATTTTATGTCTGAATAGTAGTCCAATGTATAAGTATACCACATCTTCTTTATGCAGTCATCTTTTGATAGAACTTTAGGTTGTTTCCATGTCTTGGCTACTGGAAATAGTGCTGCTATAAACATTGGGATGCATGTGTTTTTTTGAAGTAGGATTCCTTCTGGATATACGCCCAGGAGCGGGATTCCTGGATCATGTGTTAAGTGTATCCAAGTCTTTTAAGGAATCTCCAAACTGTTTTCCACAATGGCTGCACGAAACTGAATTCCCACCAACACTGTAGAAGTGCTCCCTTTTCTCCACAGCCTCTCCAGCATTTGTCATTTGTGGACATTTTAAGGATGGTAGTTCTGACTACTGTGAGATGATAACTCATCATAGTTTTGATTTGCATTTCTCTGATAATTAGTGATATTGAACATTTTTATGTGCTTATTGATCATTTATACTTCTCCCCTGTAGAATTGCTGGTTGAGATCTGCTCATTTTTAGACTGGGTTGTATTTTTTTTCTTATTATTTATATGAGTTGCCTATATATTCTGGAGATCAAGCTTTTGTCTGTTTCATCATTTGCAAAAAATTTCTCCCATTCTATATGTTGTCATTTTGTTTTACTTATGGTTTACTTTGTTGTGCAGAAGCTTGTAAGTTTCATTAAGTTCCATTTGTTTATTCTTGCTTTTATTTCTATTGCTAGGGTAGACTGCCCTAGGAAAATATTTTTGAGATTTATCTCATATAAAATTTTGCCTATGTTTTCTTCTAGGAGGTTTAATATATCTTGTCTTATGTTTAAATCTTTGATCCATTTTGAGTTTATTTTTGTGTATGGTGTAAGGGAGTGTTCTAGCTTCATTAATTTACATGCTGCTGTCCAGTTTTCCCAACACCATTTGCTGAAGAAACTGTCATTTTTCTGTTGTATATTCTTGCCCCCTTTGTCGAAGATTAGTTGAAAAAAAAAGTTTGTGGGTTCAATTCTCGGCTCTCTATTAGTTTCCATTGGTCTATATGTCTATTTTTGTACCAATACAATGTTGTCTTGATTACTGTAACTTTATAATATTTTCTGAAGCCTGAGAGAGTTATTCCTCCAGCCTCTTTCTTTTTCTTCAGTAATGCTTTTGTAATTCTAGGTCTTTGTGGTTCCTTATAAATTTTATTATTATTTGCTCTAGTTCTGTGAAATATGTCCTGAGTCACTAGATAGGGATTGCATTAAATCTGTAGATTACTTTGGGCAGTGTGGTGATTTTAACAGTATTGATTCCTCCAATCCAGGAGCATGTGATATCTTTCCTTTTTATAGGTCTTCTTTAATTTCCTTCATCAACGGTTTATTGTTCTCCATGTATAAGTCTTTCACTTCCTTAATTAGATTTGCTCCTAGGTATTTTATTATTTTGGGTGTTATTTTAAAAAGTATTTCCTGTTGATTCATCATTGGTGTAAAGAAATGTAACTGATTTTTGAACATTAATCTTGTAAACTGCTACCTTGCCAGATTTTTAGATTAGTTCTAGCAGTTTTTTGTGGCCCTTTTTAGTATTTTCTATCTGTAGTATCATGTCATCAGCATATAGTGACACTTTTACCTCTTTTCCAATTTAGATCACTTTTATTTCTCTCTCTTGTCTGATTGCTACAGCTAGGACTTCCAAGACTGTTGAATAGGAGTGGTGATAGTGGGCACCCTTGTCTTGTCCCAGATTTTAGTGGGAAGATTTTGAGTTTTTCACCACTGAGTACTATTCTGGTTATATGTTTGTCATATGTAGCTTTTATTATGTTGAGATATGTTCCCTCTATATCCATTTTGGTGACAATTTTTATCATAAATGGGTGTTGAATTTTATCAAATGCTTTCTCTGTGTCTGTTGAGATGATCATGTGATTTTTGTCCTTTCTCTTGTTGATGTGATTTGTTACATTGACTGATGTATGTTGAAATACTCTTGTGTCCTTGGGATGAACCCCACTTGATCATGATGTATAATCTTTCTTGTGTGTTGTTGATTCTACTTGCTAATATTTCAGTAAGGATTTTTATATCTATGTTCATCAGTGATATTGGCTAACAATTCTCTTTTTTGGAGGCTTTTTTGCCTGGTTTTGGTATCAGGGTGATGATGGCTTCATAGAATGAGTTTGTGAGTATTCCCTCCTTTTCAATCTTCTGGAAGAATTTCAGAAGTACTCGTATGAGTTCTTATTAATATGTTTGATAGAATTCCCTTGTAAAGCCGTCTGGTCCTGGACTTTATTTGTACAGAGGTTTTTTATTGCTAATTCAATTTCATTTCTAGTAATTGGTTTGTTCAAGTGGTCAGTTTCTTCTTGATTCAGTCTTGGTAGAATGTATGTTTCCAGAAATTTGTCCATCTCCTCTAGGTTATCCATTTTGGTTCCATATAGTTTTTCATAATATTCTCATATGATATTCTGTAGTTCTATGTTATTTGCTGTAATTTCTCCATTTTCCTTTCTTATTTTGCTCATTTGTGCTCTCTCTTTTTTCTTCTCTGTGAGTTTAGCCAGAGGATGGTCGATTTTATTTTCTTTTTCAAAAACCACTTTTGGTTTGATTGACTTTTTTCTATTGCTTTTTAAATCACTATTTTATTTATTTCCTCCCTGATCTGTATTATTTCCTTCCTTCTGCTGACTTTTGGGCTTTTTTTGTTTGCTTGTTTGTTTCATTTTCACGTTTCTTTTTCTAATTCTTTTAGCTGGTGGGTTAGATTTTTTATTTGAGATTGTTCATCTTTATTGAGGAAGGCCTGTATTGCTATAAACTTCTGTCTAGCATTGTCTTTGCTTCATCCTATAAATTTAGTGTTGTTGTGTTTTCATATTTATTTGTCTCAAGGTATTTTTTATCTTTAATTTTGATTTCATCATTGGCCGTTTGGCTTTTTTAATGGCATGTTTTTGAATCTTAACACTTTCCTCTTTTTCTCCTTTGTTTCTCTGTTGTTGATTTCTAGTTTCATAGCATTGTGGTCAGTAAAATTGCTTGAGATAAATTCTATCTTCCTAAAATTGTTGAGGCTTCTTTTGTGCCCATGTACAAAATGTGATCAATCCTTGAAAATGTTCCATGTGCACTTGCAAAGAATGTTTGTCCTATTTGGATGGGGTTTATAATGCTATTAAAATATCCACCTAATCTAATTTTCTATTGTGTCATTTCTCTGTTGCCTTATGTATTTTCTGTGTGGAAAATTTGTCTAGTGATGTTATTGACATGTTAAAATCTCCAACAATAACTCTATTCCCATCAATTTACCGCTTTATCTCTATTAGTAATTGTTTTATGTACTTAGGTACTCCTATATTGGGTGCATATATATTTATTAGTGTAATATCTTCAACTTGTTTTACTCCTTTGATGATTATAAAATGTCTTTCTTTGTCTGTATTTATGGTCTTTGCCTGAAATCTGTACTGCTACACCTGCTTTCCTGGATTTTCCATTTGCATTGAATATACTATTCCACCCTTTCACTCTCATTCTTTATGTGTCCTTCTCCCTAAAGTCAATATCTTTTATGCAGCATATTGAAGGTTCTTGTTTTATTACCCAGTCTGCAACAATCTGTCTTTTGACTGGAGCATTTAGTCCATTAAAATTTACAGTAATTAACGATAGATGTGGGTTTATTCCCGTTTCAAACTTATTTTTGCAGTTGATTTAATATTTCCTCTTTTTTTACTTTCTTGTCTCTTTTGTGGTTTGGTAGTTTTTCTTTGTATTGTCTTGGATTATATTTAGTTTTTGTGACTCACTTGTAAGTTTTTGGCTTGTGGTTACCCTTTTTCCTAAGTCTATTATCTCATTATTATAACTGTTTGTATTAAACAGATAGCAATATAATCTCAAACCCATCCTACCAAGAACAAAAAATTTAAAAAGAAAGAAAAACAAAATACTCTTTTTGCTTGCTTCCCTCTCCTACTCTTAATGATTTAGATGTCTTCTTTTATGGTTTCATGTTTATTATATTTCAAATTCATGGTAGTTATCATCTTTCCAGTTATGAGTTTCTCATTTCTGTAGCATCCTGCTTCTTATCTATTTAGAGTAGACCTTCCAATATTTCTTTTAGCATGGGTTTAGTGTTGTTAAACTCTTCTAGTTTTTGCTTGTCTGTGAAGATTTTTTAATCTGTCATTCTACTCTAAAGCATAGACTTGCTGGATAAAATATCCTAGGCTGCATTTTTTTTTTTCATTCAGGACTTTGAATATGTCTTACCACTCCCTTCTGGCCTGTAGTGTTAGTGTGGAGAAATCAGCTGAGAGCCTTTTTGGGATTCCCTTATTACTCACTGTTTGCTTTTCTCTTGCTGGCTTTAGGATCATTTCTTTATCCTTGACTCTGGCCATTTTGATTATGATACATCTTTGTGTGGGTCTGTTTGGGTTCTTCCTGTTTGGGACCCTCTGAGCTTCCTGTACTTGGATATCTGATTCCTTTTTAAGTCTTGGGAATTTTCAGGCATGATTTCTTCCAATACCTTTTCAACCCCTTTTGCTCTTTCTTCTATTTCTGGGAACCCTAATATGCATAGATTTGTATGCTTTATATTATCCCATATGCCCCTTTGTTTTCACTGTTTTTTTTTTTCTCAGTCTTTCTGATTGAGTGCTTTCTGTTGTCCTGTATTCTGGGTCACTTATTTGTTCCTCTGCATTAGCTAGTCTGCTTTGCACAGCCTTTAGATCAGATCTTACCTCAGCAAATGAGTTTGTCAGTTCTACTTGGATCTCCTTTATAGCTTCAATTTCATTTTGGACATGATTTATGTCTCTAAACACAATCTCTTTTGGTTACTTCAGTATTTTGATCAATTCTTTTTTGAGATCTTGATCTAGTAGGACATCAATTTCTATTCCATTGGTCATTCTTTCAGGGGATTTCTCTTCCTGTTTTAAATGAGGGTGGTTCCTCTGCTTCTTCATCTTGCTCACATCTCTCTGCATGGTGCCTTATGGAGTGTCACTTGTCTTTTGTGGTCCCTAAGGAGTTAATTTACTTTTAAATGGAAAGAGAAAGAAGTTTTTAAAAGGGTGGAAACAAGATTTGAAAAGTGTACATTCAATAACAGAAGAGCAAGTTGAAGCAGAATAACAATAGAGTTGAGATGTCTTTTTAAAACCTTTTTTAAAAAAGAGAAAATAGCAAAAATCAATATTTGAAACCTCTGTATAATCAATAACAGGAGATCAAAACCAACAGAAATGAAAATGAAACCAGTTGGATTTTTAAAAATAATAATAAAAATACTTTAAAAGAAAAAATTTAAAGAGATTAAAACTAGAGACATATACAATTATTTAAAAAGTTAAAAAATTAAAAAAGTAATAGAGAATTGAACAAATTAAAAAAATTTAAAAAGAATTTTAGAAGAATGGAGGGAAAAAGTTTTTAAAGCAGGGTATAATCTTTAATAGAAGAGCAAGTTGAAGCAGAGTAGGAATAGACTTGAGACGTCTTTTAAATACCTTAAGAAAAGGTGAAAGTAACCATACAATTTGAAATCTGTGAATAATCAATAACAGGAGATCAAAACCAAGAGAAATAAAAATGAAATGAAGTGGATTTTTAAAAATAATAATAATAAAATATTTTAAAAGAAAGATTTCAAAGGATTAAAACTGGAAGCAGATACAATTGTTTAATAAGTAAAAGTTAAAAACATAATAGAAATATAATAGATTATAAAAAGGGGGGTAGATTTGTTCTAGGGGAGACTGTGCACTCTTAATGATTTTATCAAGGGGTCTTTCTGTCTTTGCCCTGTTTCGTGAACTCATCTTGCTATTTCCAGAGTCCCTCCATTGGTGCCCTTTGTGCTGCTCCCAGTGCTTGCTGGCAAGCAGATCACACCCCCTCCCTACACCGCTTTCAGCTGCTGTGCTCTTACACAGTGGTTGCAGACAGGTCATTTCCCCTTCCTGTGCTGCATTCTGTTGCTGAGCTCGTGCAAGTTAGGTGGGCAGGTCATGCCCCCTCCCAACACTGACCAGGTGCTGGGCTCATGTCAGGAAGTTGGGTGGCCTCCAGCCCTCTCCCAGCACCAGTTGCTCCATTTCTCTGTGCAGCTACCAGCTCCAACCTGGGTCCATGCTCCATAAGTGGGCTCAGGGAAGATGGTGGAACTATCTGACCCCTGCTCCATGCCAAATCTTGGCAGCTTGTTTGTCTTGGTGGCACAAGTTCTCTGAAGTACAGGACAGAAATATCCTATCTGCATCAGGCTGTAAACAAGTCTGGCCTTTGAGGCTGCTAAGCCCTTAGGTATGGATTCAGGTTTCAATACCATTCATGCCTGGGTGCTAAGTGCTGGAACACATGGCAGCTGTGGCTTAGCCCACCTATCTTCTCCTGAAAACCTATGGTGGGTTTTCAGAGATAGGGTTATGTCATCCTTCCTCCCAGGGCACACCAGCCATGTTGTCATATGGAGGATGCAGTAGTTCTGCCTTATGTACACACTTATCCACAAGTGCAGTACACTGTAGCCCCCTTGGATTGCCTGTGTGCAACCTCTCCAGTCCTCCATCTGGCTCAGGCAGCCAGTCCTGTCTCCCACCTGCTGTTTTGCCTCTAGGGCTTGGAGTTGTGGAAATCTTCTATGCCCATTTAACTTAGATCTGTTGGTCAAGGGGCACTCCATACAGATCTGAGCCTTGAAGGCTCACCCTCCATACTGCTGATCTCTCCATTGGAGGGGGGAGATTCAGTGAATTAATGCTACTCTCCCTTTGCAGCTCCCTCCCTGTGGGACTGGTACCTCACTGTTTTGCTTTTTCTTTCTCTTTCCCTTTTATCCTACCAGATTCATTGTGTCTTTGTCTTTTGAAGAGGATGAAGTTCTGTCAGAGTTCAGTATGTGCCCTGGCTGGCTGGGTGGGTCCGTGAGTATGAGTTTTGGTGTATTCATGGGAGATGGTGAGCTACGAGCATCCTTCTACTCTCCATCTTGGCCCCTCCTCTAAGGTAATTATTGATAAATGTTTGTTAATTTCCATTTTGAAGTTCATTTTACAGTTGACTTGGTATATCATCTTTGTTCCTTTTTTTCTGCTCCATTTTGAAGATTAATATTCTTTCTTGTGTTATCTTGGTTTTTTTGTTAGTTTGATTTTGTGAATTATTTGAACATTTTGACTTGTGGTTACTTTGTTTTTTAACTATATTAAGCCATTACTCTATCTGGTTGTTTTAAACTGATCATCATATAAGCTCATATTCATCCTAGAAGAACGAAAATGAAAGAAAGAAAATTTATATTTCCTTGTTCCCTCTCCCACCCTTCATGAGCTTACAATTTGCACTTGAATATTAATATTTATTCTATTGTAACTCATTGTAGTTATTGCTTTTAAATTATGGTTTTCTCCTTTCTATAGCATCTGGCTTCTTTTCTATTTTGAGTAGGCTTTTCAATATACTTTTTAGCATAGGTTCAGTATTGCTGAATTGTTTCTATTTTTGCTTGTGTGTGAAGATTTTATCTCTCCTTCTATTCTAAAGAATAGCATTACTGAAAAAATTATCCAAAATTGCAGCTTTTTCACACTCATGACTTGAATTTATCTTGCCACTCAATTCTAGCCTACATTATTTGTATTAATAAATCAGCTGAAAATCTTATGGGTTTTCCCTTGAAATGAACATACTGTTTTTCTCTTGCTGTCTTTTGAATAATTTATCTTTAATCTGGGCAATGCTGATTATGTCTTGGTGTGGGTCTGCTTGGGTTCTTCTTCTTTGGGACCTTCTGTGCTCCCTGTACTTAAATATCTGATTCCCTATTTAGGTTTGGAAAATTTTCACCCATGATCTCTTCAAATCCTTTTTCAATTCCCTTTCTATTTCTCCTCCTTCTGGGATCCTGTTATGTTTGGTTATGCATGTTTTATATTATCACATAAGTACGTCAGAGTGTTTTAAAAATGATATTCATTTGTTTTTCTGTCTGATGATCTGATTGGGAAACATCTGTGATCTGGATTTCTAACACAATTATTCATTACTTTGCATTGTAGTCTGCTTTGGGCACAATTTATCTGGGTTCTTCTCTAAGCAATTGAGATACTGTTCCCTAAATTGTAGTTTTACAATTTCAATTTCCATTTTTAAAAACTTAAATGTTGTTCAAATGCCTCTGAACAATTACAATATGTTCAGTAAACATGTATAAATTTTTCATTCTGTGTAACTAATGTGCAAGGACAAATTCCTTCATTAGACTTGTTGGAAAAACAGAGGATTTGTGTTTGAGAAATAAACTATTGTACAGGGTCTGAGAGGCCTTCACTCAAAGTCTCCTTCAGAACACCAACTTAATTCCACTTGACAATGCCACTTGGAAGAATATAGAAAGATGAAAAGAGTGTTATTAAAATGTCTCTTCAAATTTTAGCCAGATGTATCAAATTTTTCACATGTTTCACTGTGGGTATTAAATAATTGTTGGAAATAACCTAAATCTGCCTTGTTGGGAACACATCAATTTTTGGTTTGGGAGAAAAGTGTATTAGCATTTGCTTAAAGGTCTTTGTTGAAAATCACCCATAGATCATTAAGCTCAACACACAAGAAATATAGTCTAGGAATAATAGCAATAAAATTGGAAATTTTGAGAACAGAAACTCCTTAAGCATTATGTGAGGTCCAATAAACCATATAACATTCCACAACACAGGAGAATGAATGTGGGAAATTTCTTTTCTTTGCTTCATTGGAATCATATATTTTTTGTAATTGAGAAAGAGACCTATTTCAATGTTCCATAAAGCTTTCACTTCAACTCTAAATGAAAACACAGATTTCTTCTATGTTGAACTCTTTTTATGAAACAAAGAAATGTGAAAACACAGTTGTAGGAAAATCTCAGTAACCATAGGTTAAATGCACAGAATTTTGAACACATTTTCAATCCTGGCAATACAATGGGCATGGATAATTTCTTTATTATGCTTTCCTTAGTAGACATGGTTTTTGTATTTGGGAAATAGGCCTGTCTCCAGGTTCTGAAACAAATTTGCTGAAATATGTCTTGAGTTGTCTAAGATCACACACCTTGAAAAAGGTTTCTAGAGAGCATGACAAGAAAGGTGATAAAAGTGGGAGAATATTGCTTACCAGGTAGGCTATGTGTGCAGAGTCAAATACAAACATAACAACCTGGGAATCAAACGTGAAAGGAAAAGCTACTTCACTTGTCTCATTGGGAACAGAGTTCTGGTGTTTGGGAAAGTAGTCTATGAGCCTGTTCTGAAAAGAATTTGTTCAAACTCATCTTTGGAATGCCATCTGCCCCTAACTTGACACTTCTTGCAGGAAGCATACAAAGGAAGGTGAAAAAAACTTGTTCAAATGGGTCTTCTTATTTCTGTCATATGCACCAAAATGTTGAGATAGGTTTCATCCTGGGAATAAAGTAAGTGCAGAAAAATCACTTAACTTGCATTGTAGACATCACATAGTTTTTGTTTGAAAAGAAATTCTAACTACAAGTTCTGATAGGCCTTCTCACACACTCACATTAAGACCACTCACTTCATCTATTATTTGTCTTTTGGAAAGACAATCAGAAAGTTGAAAAAATTGCATTGAGATTATTTCCTGAGCATTAGGCTATTTGCAATTCATCTTGTAGATATTTTTCATTAGAGGAAAGATGCTGTGTAGGAAACTTCCTTCATCTGCCTTGTGATCACAAAGGTTTTGTGATTGTGAAACCATTCTATATTTATGTTCTGAATAGTCTGTATTAAAACTCCCTGTGAAATCACGAATTTCCCCTCATTGAAACTCTCTATGAAGCAAATTTAGAAATGGTGAAGAGAACTTCTTATACAGGATGATCAACTTTGGCTTGGATGCACACAATCTTATACTCATGTTCCACTTTTGGAAACTAACACTATTGGATGATTATATTAATATGCATTTAATGAAGTTATGGCTTTTGTCTTTGCAAAACAAGCCTAGCTCCACGTTCTAAAAGACAGTCACACCAACTTGACTTTAGATACTTAAATTCACACATCTTGAAATGGTTTCAAGGAAATATGAAGGAAAGATTTAAAAAAAAGTGTGAGCATATCTTTTCCATATTTAGCTCTGTGTGCCTTATCTTCTACAAATGGATCACTCTGGGACACAATTGGGTAGAAAGTTTACGTCATATGCTGTGAAGGGAGCCAGAGTATTTCTGTGTGGGGAAGTAGTCTTTGTGTGTACTCTGAAAGGCCTTTGCTCAAACTCAGTTTTAGAACACCAACTTCCCCTCTCTCTACACTGTCCATAGAATTATACTTGGAAAGATGAAAAAATATTGCTAGAAAAACTCTTAAAATTCACATAAAGTGCACATATAGTTTGGACATAGGTTTCATTCTGGGAACAGAATGTGGAAAATTTCCTTCATCTGTTGGGAACAATGTTGGAAGTGCAAGGATTTGATTTTTGAACAGTAGCCTAACTGCATATTATGAAGGAACTTCTGGCCAATTCACATTTAGACAATTCATTTCAACTAAACTAAAATTACATTTACAGAAAGATAAGAGATGCATTGAAATACTGATGGAGAGAAGTGTTCTTCAGGATTAGTATAGGTGCCATTCACCTTCTATATCTTGCCAATTCTGGGGAAGAATATGTGTGGAAATTTTCCTCCCTCTGCCTTTTTGGGGACATAAGGATTTTCGATTTGGGAGACTAGCCTATTTGCATATTCTTATAGGACTTTGTTCAAAATCACCTGTAGATCGTTCACTTCACCTCTCCTGAAATTTTTCTATAAAGAATAGCTGGAAAGTAGAAAACTGATTTAAGAAACCCTTTTAAGCACGGAGTTAGGTTCAATATATCATATATCTCTTCTTAGTTCAGAGAGATGAATATTTGTGGGAAATTCACTCCATCAGCTTGGTTGGAATCACATACTTTTTCCTTTTGGGAAAGGGCCCTATATCAATGTTCCAAAAAGCCTTTGTTCAACTCCCCATGAAATTACAGATTTCTCCTATGTTGAACTCTCTTTGTGTAATAAAGAACTATGGAAAGATAGATGTAGAAAATTCTATGCCATCTTAGGTTACATGCGTGAAATCTTGTACAAATGTTCCTGTCTGGGAATCTAATAAACATGGATAATTTCTTTATTGTCCCATCCATGCAAGACAAGGTTTTCAGTATTTGAGAAACAAGCCTATCTCCGGGTTCTGCCAGAAGTTTTCTAAAACATCTCTTGAGCTATCTGTCAACCCAACTTGAAAATATTTCTAGAAATCATGCCAGGAAGTGATAGAAGTGAGAAAACATCTCTACCAAAGAAGGCTATGTGTGCCAAGACTTATACAATCATACTACCCTGGGAATCAAACATGAAAAGAAAACATACTTCACTGGACTCATTGGGAGCACAGATTTCTGGGGTTTGGAATATACGTCTATGTACCTGTTCTGAACAGCTTTCCCTCAAACTCATCTTAGGAACACCAACAGCCCCTCAGGTGACACTGCTTATAGGAAGCATATTAAGGAAGGTGAAAATAGTATTGTTTGAATGGGTCTTCTAACTTAGAGAGGACATAACAAAACATTAACAGTTGATTCATCCTGGGAACACAATGAGTACAGATATTATTCTTCATCTGCTTTGTACAATCACATAGATTTTGTGCTTGGGAAACAAGCTTAACTGCATGTTATGATAGGCCTCCTCACACACTCGCATTAAGATCACTCACTTCATCAATTCTTTGATCGTCTTTTGGAAAGACACCCAGAAAGTTGGAAACAATGCAGATAGAATGTATCTTCAGCATTAGGCTATCTATACTGCAATTTTTTTGATATTTTTCATTAGAGGAAGGTTGTGTATGGGAAACTTCCTTAATCTGCCTTGTTGGGAGCACAAAGTTTGTGGGACTGAGAAATAATCCTGTCTCTATGCTCTGAATTGCCTCTCTTAAAACTCCCTGTGAAATCACGACTTTCACTTCACTGAAACTCTATTGAGAATACTTTGAAATGGTGAAAAGAACTTCTTGGACAGGATGAAGTACTTTGTGTTAGATGCGCCCAGTATTGTAAACATGTTCTTTTCTTGGAAATTATAAAAATTTGGATGTTTTCCCTATTCTAACTTTTTTTTGAAGACATGGCTTTTGTTTATGGCATACAAGCCTCTCCATATTCTGTAACATTTTGCAATTTAGTTCCTCAACTTCACCCATCTTGAAAAGCCTTCTAGGTAGCATGCAGTCAAAGGTGAAAAAAAGACAGTGTGAAAATATCTTCTATGTAGGAAGCTCTGTGTGACTCTTCTTATAAAATATAGAAACTCTAGGATACATGGGAGAAGTAGAATTGATCCAAACTCTTGGAAGTGCAGAGATTTCTCTATGGGGAAGAACTCACTGTGCATACTCTGAAAGGCCTTTGTTTAAACTTTCCCTTAGAACACCATCTTTTCCAGGATCTACACCTTACACAGAAAGTATACAAGGAAAGGTGCAAAGAATATTGTTACAAAGTGTCTTGCAATTCATGCTAGCTGCAAACAAAACATTAACGTAGGTTTCATTCTGGAAACAAAATGGCTGTTCCCTCTGATTTGTTGGGAAATCAGGGATTTTCATATTTGGGCTGTAGCCTCCCTACACGTGAAGGAACATCTGGCCAACTCACATTTAGACGCTTCATTTCAGAAAGCCTAATAGTGTCTCTTTGGAAAGATATAAGCAATGGTGAAATGCTGGTGGAGAGGAACAGACTTCAGCATTAGTCTAGGTGTAATTCATCTTCTGGATCTCCCTCATTCTGAGGAATAAGATTTGTGCAAATTTTCCTTTCCACTTCCTTGTTAGGGACACATTGATTTTCTGTTAGAGAGATAACAATATCTGCCTATACTGAAAGGCTTTTATGCATAATCAAATGTAGATCAATTATGTCAGCTCTCATGAACGATTTTCTATGAAGAATAAAAAAAGAAATATTTGATTTTGGATTCTATCCTAAATTTGAAGTTAAGTTCAATAGCTCATATACGCCTTGTCAATTCTAGGGAAGAAAAGTTTGGGAAATTTGCTCCAGCTCCTTGGTTGGAAATAAAATAACTTTTTCATTTGAGAAACAGCTCTAATACAATGCTTCACAAGGCCTTCACATCTGCTCCACTAGGAATCACGGTTTTCTCATATGTTGCACAGCCTTTATGAAACAAACAAAAAATGAGGAAAGACAATTGTAGGAAAGTCTCTACTACCTTTGGCTACTGGCATGGAATCTTGAAAAAGACTTCCTTTTGGAAATCTAATAGGTATGGATAATCTCTTTGTTGTGCCTTCTTTGGAAGAAATTGTTTCTGTGTCTCGGAAAGAAGCCTATGTCCAGGTTCTGAAATAAGGTCACTGAAACATGTCTTGAGATGTCGAATTTCACACACCATGAAAATATTTCTGGAGATCAAGTCAAGAATGTTGATACATGTGGGAGAGTAGTTCTTCCCAGGAAGTTTATTGTGATGAATCCTAGAATAATACATAACCCTGGGAATCAAATGAAAAGACTATAGCTACTTCAGGTGCCTCAAAGGGAGTAGAGATTTCTGTGGTTTCCAAAAGTAGTCTATGTGCTGGTCCTGAACAGTTTTCATAAAACTCATCTTAGGAACACAAAGAGACCCTCCTTTGACACTGCGTTATAGGAAGCATACTGAGGAAGGTGAAAAAAGTATTGTTTGAATGGGTCTTCTAATTTTGGCCAGATGATGAAAATGTTCACAGATTATTCATCCTGGGAAAACTGAGTGCAGAAAATGTCCTTGATCTGCGTTGTTGGGATAACACAATTATGTGTTCAGGATGCAAGTGTGACTACAAGTTCTGACTGACCTTCTAATATACTCACATTAAGGCCACTAACTTCAGCTCTTCTTTGATTGTCTTTTGGAAAGACACACAGAAAAGTGGAAACATATCCAATAGAATGTCTCTTGAGTATTAGGCACTGTGAAAAGATATTACAAATATGTTTCATTAAAGGAAGTATTATGTGTCAAAAAATTCCTTCCACTGCCTTCTTGTGATTACAAAGGATGTAGGAAAGAGAAACCATCTTATCTCTATCTTCTGCATGGCCCAAATTAAACTCCCTGTGAAATCATGATTTTCCTAAAATTAAAAGTTTCAATCAAGCTAATATCTAAAGGCTTAAAGGAAATACTTGGACAAGATGAAGCACATTGTGTTAGATGCATCAAATCTAGGAAAAATGTTCCCATCTTGGTATTGAATGCATTTGGAAGTTTTCAGTCTTCTGCCATCTTTTGAATATGTGGCTTTTGTCTTTGGCACACAAGCCTATTTGGATATTCAGAAAGATGCCACTGCAACATGACTTTAATTCCTTAACTTCAGTCATCTTTAAATGCATACTAGGTACCATGCAGTTAATGGTAAAAAAAAAAAAAAAAGATTTGTGTGAGAATATGTCATAAATAGGATGCTCTGTGTGCCTTATGTTATAAAATCTTGCAACTCGGGGACACATTTGGAGGAGAAGTTGATTTGATCCAAAATTTTGGACGCATACACATTTGAATATAGGGAAGAACTCACTGTGTGTACTCAGAAAGGCCTTTGCTCCAGCTAGGCTAAATGTACACCAGCTTCTCGAGGATCTACACAGTCCACAGAAAGCATAGAGGAAAAGATGCAAAAAATGCTGTTAGAAAGTCTCTTGCAATTCAAGCTACCTGTGCACAAAATTTTGATGTAGCTTTCCATCTGGGAAAAAAAGGGCCATGGAAAATTTCCCCCTACTACTTGTTGGCAGAGAAAAGATATTCATATTTGGCCTGTAGCTTCCTAAGTATTATGAAGGATCACATAGGAAAACTCACATTAAGACACCACATTTCAGCCAACATAACACTGACTCTTTGGAAAGCTATGAGGAATGTTGGAATATTGGTGCCGAGAAAGTCTCTACAACATTACCCTAGGTTCAATTCACTTTGTGTATCTTCCCTATATTGAGAAATAATATGTGGGCCACATTTCATTCATCTGCCTTGTTGGGGACACATTGATTTTCAGGTAGGGAGGTGAGTCCATTTGCATATTCTGAAAGGCCTTTGTACATCGTTCAACATAGATCATTTACTTCAGCTGTCATGAACGTTTCTTTAGGAAGAATAGCAAGAAAGTAGACAGCTTTGAAGATAATCTCTCCTCAACGAGTGCTTTGATTTAATATATCCTATAACTCTTCTCAATTCTGGAGAAGGCATATTTGAAGGAAATTCACTCCATCTCCTTGGTTGCAGGTCCGAGAAATTTGGCATTTCCAAAAGGGCTCTATTTCAGTGTTCTATAAGTCCTTGGCTTCTACTCCACATGGAATCATGGTTTTCTCGTATGTTGAACTGTCTTTATGAAACAAAGAAAAAATGTGGAAAGCCATTTGTAGGAAAGTATCAATGAAGTTCCGCTGCTTGAATGGAATCTTCTAAACATGTTCACTTGAGGAAATGAAAGGGGTAAAGATGATTTATTTGTTGTGTCTTCTTGGGGAAAAATGTTTCCTTTGACTTAGAAAGAAGTCTATATCCCATTTCTGAAATAATTTCACCCAACATTAGCTGAGATGTCAAATTGAACCCAGATTGAAAATGTTTCTGGAGACCATGCCAAGAAAGGTGATAGAAGTGGGAGACTATCTCTTCCTATCAAGCTTATTGTGCCAAATCCAAGACAATCATCCCAACCTGGGAATCAAATGTAAAAAGTGGAGATTCTTCAAAGGACTCATCAAGAGCCATCAATTTCCGTGGTTTCAAAATGTAGTCTATGTAACTGTCCTGAACAGCCTTAGCTCAAACTCATCTTAGGAACACCAACAGCCCCTCACTTGGCACTGCTTATAGTAAGCATTCTAAGGAAGGTGAAAAGAGTGTTGTTTAAAAGGATCTGCTACTTTTGGTCAGTTCAACACAAATGTTTATAGATGATTCATCCTGGGAACACAATGACTGTGGAAAATATCCTTAATCTGCATTGTTGGGATAAGAGAGTTTCTGTGTTGGGGAATCAAGCTTAACTACAAGTTCTGATAGGCCTTCTCACACTCTCACAGTAAGGCTGTTCACTTCATCTCTTCTTTGATTCTCTTTAGGAAATTCACCCACAAAGATGGAAACACTCTCGACATAATGTCTCTTAAGGATGAGGTGCTGTGCAATGCATCATGTAGGTGTTTGTCATTAGAGGAAAGACTGTGTGTGAAGGAAAACTTTCTTCTGCCTTGTTGGGATCACAAATGTCAGATTGAGAAAACATCCTATGTCTAACTTGTGAGTGGGGCCATGCATTTAGAAAACAGGAAGCTGTATGTGCCTCATATTTTAAATTTTTGCAAGTCTGAGATACACTTCATATGGGAGTTGACTTGTTCCAAAACTTTGGAAGCACAGAATTTTGCCTATGTGGAAGAACTATCTGTGTGTACTCTGAAAGGCTTTTGCTTGAACTCCGCTTAATTACAACACAATCTCCAGGATCTACACTGTCCTCAGAAAGGATACAAGGAAACGTTATAATAATGGTGTTAGAAAAACTCTTGAACTCATGCTAGCTGTACAAATAGCTTGACGTCTGTTTCATTCTGGAAACAGAGGGTCATGGAAAATGCCCTTCATGTGAATTGATGGCAAAAGCAAAGATCTTCACAATTGGCTTGAAGTATACCTACACGTTGTGAAGGAACATCTGGCCAAGTGATATTAAGACATCTCATTTCAGCTCAGCTAACATTGTCTCTTTGGAATGTATAAGGAATCTTGTATTGTGGGTGAAGAGAGATCCTCCTCAGCATTAGTCTAGGTAAAATTCACTTTGGATCTTTCCTACTTGGAGGAATGTGATGTGGGCCAATTTTCATTGTTCTGCCTTGTTGGAGACACATTGATTTTCAGGGAGAGAGGTGAGCTTATCTGCAAATTCTAAAAGGCCTTTGATCACCATCCAACGTATATCATTTATGTTAACCGTCATGAACATTTCTGTCAGAAAAAGCAAAAAAAAAAAAAAAAAAAAGACAGCTTTGAGGGTAATCTCTCCTAAAGTAGTGCTTCAGTTTAATATATCCTATAACTATTCTGAATTGTGGAGAAGGCATTTTGGAGGGAAATTTGCTCCATCTCCTTCATTGCAAGTCAGAGAATTTTGGCATTTGGGAAAAGGCTCTATTTAAGAGTTCTACAAAGCCTTGACCTCTACTCCACATGGAATCATGGTTTTATCATATGTTGAATTGTCTTTACAAAACAAAGAAAAGTGGTTAAAACCATTTGTAGGAAAGTCTTTATGACCTTCTGCTACATGCAAGGTATCTTCCAACATGTTCCCTTCTGGAATAGAGACAGGTATGGATGATTTCTTTTTTTCACCCTCTTAGGAAAAACTAGTTTCTGTGACTGGGAAAGAAGCCTATATGCCAGTTCTGAAACAATTGCAGTCAGCATTATCTCGAGATATCAAATTGAACCCAGCTTGAAAATGTTTCTAGACAGCATGCCAAGAAAGGTGATAGAAGTGGCAGAATATCTCTTCATAACTTGCTTATTTTGCCAAATGTTTGACAACCATTCCATCATGGGAATCAAACCAAAAATGTGGCGCAACATCACGAGCTTCATTGGGAGCCCTATGTTTCCACAGTACCCTGAAGTAATACCCTGAAGTAGTCCATGTTCCTGTCCTGAAGAGCCTTGGTTCAAGCTCAGTTTAGGAACACCAACAACCCCTCATTTGACACTGCTTACAGGAGGCATACTAAGGAAGGTGATAAGAGGATTGTTTGAATGGCTCTTCTAAATTAGTTTAGATCAACCCAAACATTGAAAGATGACTCATCCTGGGAATACAATGAGTGCAGAAAATGTTCTTCATCTGCGTTGTCGGGATAAGAGAGTTCATGTGTTGGGGAAGCAAGCCTAACTACCAATTATGATAGGCCTTCTCACACTCTTGCATTAAGGTCGCTCCCTCATCTCTTCATTGATTTTCTTTAGGAAAGTCTCTCCCAAAGTTGTAAACATTGCCAAAAGGATGTCTCTTGAGAATGATGTGCTGTGCAATGCATCTTATAGGTATTTGTCACTAGAAGAAAGATTGTGTGAGGGAAATTTCCTACTACATTATTGGGATCACAAAGTATATGAGATTGAGGAACCATCTTATGTGTTACTTGTGAGTGAGGCCATGCATTAAACCCCTTGTGTTTCCATCACTGAATGTCTCGATAGAGGAAACTTCCAAATGCTGAAAGGACTACTTGAAGAGGATGAAGCACTTTGTGTTAGATGCACCCAGTCTTGGAAACCTGTTCCCAATGGAATCCAACTCATGTGGAAGTTTTCAGTCTTCTGCCATTTTTCAAATATATGGCTATTGTCTTTGGCATACAAGCCTGTCTCCATGTTCCATAAGATTTCAGTGCAACCTGACTTTCATTCCTCAACTTCAGCCATCTTGAAATGCATTATAGATGGCATGTAGTCAACAGTGAGACAAAGATTCATGTTAGACTATTTCCTACATAGGATGCTCTGTGTGCATCATGTTTTAAAATATTCCAACACTGGGGTACAATTTGTGTGGCGGGAGATGACTTGATTCACAATTTTGGACATGCACAATTTTGCATAAGGGGAAGAATTGTCTGAGCATACTCTGAAAAGCCTTTGTTGAAATTCGGCCTCAGTACACCACCTTCTTTAGGATCTAAACTGTTTGCAAAAATAATCCAAGGAAATGTGCAAAAAATGCTGTCTGAAAGCCACTTGTAATTTATGCCAGCTGCACACAAAACTTGACATATGTTTCACTCTCAGAACAGAAGGGCTGTGGAACTTTCCCTTCTTGTGACTTGATGGAAAATTAGGGATTTTCATATTTGGCTGGAGGTATCCCTCTATGATCTGAAGGTACATTTGGAAAAGTGATATTAAGACAACCCATTTCAGCTCACTGAAATTGCCTCTTTGAAAAGCTATGAGGAATATTGAACTATTGATGCAGAGAAATCTTCAGCATTTGTCTAGGTGAATATCACTTTCTGGATCTTCCGTATTTGGAGGAACACGGTAGCCAATTTTAAATGCTCTGCCTTGTGGGAGAAACATTGATTTTCAGGGATGGGGTTGAGCCTATCTGCATATTCTGAAAGATCTTTGTTCATCATCCAGTGTAGATCATTTACTTCAGCTATCATGACCATTTCTCCAGGAAGAATAGCAGGAAAAAAGACAGCTTTCAGGTTAATCTCTCCTAAATGAGTGCTTCCATTCAACATATCCTATAACAGTTCTCAAATTTAGAGAAGGCATGTTTGAGGGAAATTCACTCCATCTGCTTGGTTGCAAGGCAGAAAATTATGACATTTGGGAAACAGCTCTATCTCAGTGTTCTACAAGGCCTTGGCATCTTCTCAACATGAAATCACGGTTTTCTCATATGTTGAACTGTGTTAACAAAACAAAGAAAAAATGCAGAAATCCATTTTGAGGAAAGTCTCTATGAAATTCTGCTACATGCAGACATTCTCCCACCATGTTCCCTTCTGGAAGTGAAACGGGTAAGGATGCTTTCTGTGTAGTGCCTTCTTGGGAAAAAAAAAACATGTTTCTGTGACTATGAAAGAAGCCTACCTCCAGGCACTGAAAGAACTTTGCTCCACACTACTTGAGATGTCTACTTTAACCCACCTTGAAAATGTTTCTGGAGAGCATGCCAAGAAAGGTGATAGAAGTGGGAGAAGATGTCTTCCTACCCAGCTTATTGTGCTGAATATTTGACAATCATCCCACCCTGGGAATTGAATGGAAAATGTGGAGCAACTTCATGGGCCTCCTCAGGAGCCATGACTTTCCATGATTTTCCAAAGCATTCTAGTTCCTGTCTTAAATGGCCTTGGCCCCAACTCACCTTAGAAACACAAACAACCCCTCAATTGACACTGCTTTGAGGAAGCAATCTATCAAGGTGGGAAGAGGATTCTTTGAATTGGTCTTCTAATTTTGATCAAATCAACCCAAACATTGACAGATGACTCATCCTGGGAATACAATGAGTCTGGAAACTGTCCTTCATCTGCATTGTTGGGATAAGAGAGTTTCTGCATTGGAGAAGCAAGCCGAATTCCAAGTTCTGTTAAGACTTCTCACACTCCCTCATGAATCTGCTCACTTCATCTCATCTTTGACTGTCCTTAGGAAAGTCACCTGCAAAGTTGGAAACTTTGACAAGAGAATGCCTTCTGAAAATGAGGGGCTGTGCAATGCATCTTGTAGGTATTTGTCACTAGAGGAAAATGGTGTGTGGGAAACTTCGTTCTGCCCTGTTGGATCACAAAGGTTGTGTGATTGAGGACCCACAGTATGTCTAACTTGTGAGTTGGCCATGAATTAAAACACCCTGTGAAGTACCAGTGTTCCCATCACTGAACGTCTCAATCGAGCAACTTCCACATGCTGAAAGGGCTACTAGGACAGGATGAAGCACTTTGTGTCAGATGCATCCATTCTTCTTTTACCATTAATTCACAAGAAGGGAATTTGCCTAGGCCCTTCTGATCCCACTTTATAATTGAACACATGTGGAACTTTTCAGTCTTCTGCAATTTTTCAAATATTTGGCTTCTGTCTTTAGCACATGAGCCTTTCTCTATGTTCTGTAAGATTTCACTGCAACCTCACTTTTGTTTCTCAACTTCAGCCATTTTCCAATGCATTCTAGGTAGCATCAGTTGATGTAGAGACCAAGATTCATGTGAGAATACCTCCGAGATACGATGCTCTACGTGCCACAGATTTTAAAATCTTGCAAATCTGGCATAAACTTGGGGAGGGGTGAAGTTGACTTTATCCAAGATTTTGGAATCACAGAGTTTTGTATATGGGGAAGAACTGTCTATTTGTACTCTGAAAGGCTTTTGCTCAAGTTTGTCACTAGTACACAAGCTTCTCGAGGATCTTCACTGTCCACATAAAGGATACAAGGAAAAGCACAAAGAATGTTGTTAAAAAGTCTCTTGCAATTCAGGTAAGCTGCACAGAAATACTTGACATATACTTCATTCTGGGAACTGAAGGGCCATGGGAAATTCCCTTCTTGGGAATTTATGGCAGAAGCAGGGATTTTCATAATTAGAATGAGGTATCCCAACATGTGGTGAAGGTACATCTTGCAAAAGTGTCATTCAGACACCTCATTTCAGCTCAGAAACAGTGCCTCTACGGAAAGCTATGAGGAATGTTGAATTATTGGTGCAGAGAAACACTTTTAAGTGTTTGTTTAGGTGCAGATCACATTTGGATCTTCCCTATTTGGAGAAATATGATGTGGGTCAATTTTCATTGCTCTGCCTTGTAGGGGGCACATTGATTTTCAGGGGTGGAGGTGAGCTTATCTGCATGTTCTGAAAGGCCTTTGTTCATCATCCAATGTAGATCACTTAGTTATGCTGTCCAGAACATTTCTCTAGGAAGAAGAGCAAGAAAGAAGACAGCTTTGAGGATATTCTCTCCTAAACAAGTGCTTCAGTTCAATATATCCTATAACATTTCTCAATTCTGGAAAAGGAATATTTGAGGGAAATTCACTCCATCTACTTGGTGGCATGTCAGAAAATTTTGGCATTTGTGAAACGGCTCTTATTCAGAGTTCCACAGGGCCTTAACGTCTACTACACATGCAATAATGGTTTTCTCATATGTTGAACTGTCCTTACGAGTCATAGAAAAAATGCCAAAAGCCATTTGTAGGAAAGTCTCTATGACCTTCAGCTACATGCACAGAGTCTTTCAAAATTTTCCCTTCTGGGAATGAAACTGGTAAGACCAGTTTCTGTGTTGTGCCTTCTTGTGAAAAAGTGGTTTCTGTGAATGGGTAAAAAGCCTATATCCCAGTTCTGAAATAATTATGCTCAGCAATTATATCGAGATATCAAATTGAACCCATCTTGGAAATGTTTCTGGAGAGAATGCCAAGAAAGGTGGTAGATGTGAGAGAAGATCTCTTCCTACACAGCTTATTGTGGTGAATTTAGACAATCTTACCACCCTGAGAATCAAACAGTAAAAGTCGAGAAACTTCGGAGGCATTGTTGGGAGCCCTCAGTTTCTGTGATTTCCCTAATTAGCCTATGTTCCTTTCCTGAATGGCCTTGTCTCCAACTCATCTTAGGAATACCAACAGCTCCTCACTTATGCTGCTTATAGGAAACATCCACAGGAAGGTGCAAAGATGATTGTGTGAATGGGTCTTCTAATTTCAGTTACATCAACCCAAACTTCAACAGTTGACACAACCTGGGAATACAATGAAAGCAGGTAGTGTCCATCATCTGCATTTTCAGGATAAGAGAGTTTTTGTATTGGGGGAAAAAGCCTAACTATAAGTTCTCATAGGCCTTCTGACACTCACACATTAAGGACGCTCACTTCATCTAATCTTTGTCTTCAAGATATTCACCTGCAAATTTGGAAATATTGAAGACAGAGTGTCTCTTTAGGAAGAGGTGCTGTGCAATGCATCTTGTAGGTATTTGTCACTAAAGGAAAGATTGTGTGTGGGAAAGTTCCTTCTGCTTTGTTGGGGTCACACAGTTTGAGGGATTCAGAAACCATCCAAGGTTTAACTTGTGAGTGAGGCAGTGAGTTCAAACCCCCAGGGAAGTTTAAATATTCGCTTCACTGAACGTATCTATTGATCAAACTTCCACATGCTGAAAGGACTACATGGAGAGGATGAAGTACTTTGTGTTATATGCACCCAGTCTTGGAAACCTGCTCCCATCTGGGAATCAAAAACATGTGGAAGTTTTCGGTCTTCTGCCATTTATTGAATATGAGGCTTTTGCATTGTCACACGAGCCTGTCTCCAAGTTCTGTAAGATTTCACTACAACCTGACTTTCTCTCTTCAACTTCAGATATCTTGAAATGCATTATAGGAGGCAAGCTGTCAAGGGCGAGACCAAGACTCATGTGAGAATACATCCTAGAAAGGACGCTCTGTGTGCTTCATGTTTTAAAATCATGCATATATGGGATCCACTAGTGGTGGAGGAAGCAGAGTTGTTCCAAGATTTTGGAAGTGCAGAATTTTGCATAGGGGGAAGAACTGTCCATTTGTATTCTAAAAGCCCCTTGCTCAACCACAGTGTCAGCACACCAGCTTCTCCATGATCTGCACTGTCCACAGAAAGCATCAGAGAAAAGGTGAAAAGAATGATGGTACAAAGCCTCTTGTAATTCATATCATCTGCCCCAAAATGCTTGATGTAAATTTCATTCCAGGAACAGAAGGGCCGTAGGAAATTCCCTTCCTGGAAATTCATGATGAAAGCAGGGGTTTTCATATTTGGCCTGTGGTTCCCTCCACGTTATTAAGGTCTATCTGGCAAAGGTACATTAAGTACCTCATTTCACCTCATCCAACAGCAGCTATTTGGAAAACTATGAGGAATGTGGATATATTGGTGCAGAGAAACCCTCTACAGCATTAGTTTAGGTGAAATTCACCTTCTGAAACTTCCGTATTTATAGGAATATGATGTGGGCCAATTTTCATTGTGCTGTCTTGTAGACGACACACTGATTTTCAGGGATGGAGGTGAGCATATCTGCACATTCTGAAAGGCCTTTTTCCATCATCCAATGTAGTTCATTTACTTCAGCTTTCATGAGCTTTTCTCTAGGAAGAATAGCAAGAAAGAAGACAGATTTGAAGGTAATCACTACTAAATGAGTGCTTTGGTTTAATATATCCTATAACACTTCTCAATTCTGGAGAAGACATATTTGAAGGAAATTCGCTCTGATTTCTTGGCAAGTCCGAGAAATTTGGCATTCGTGAAAGAGCTGTATTTCAGTGTTCCACATAGCCTTGGCCTCTGCTCCACATGGAATCATAATTTTCTTGCATGCTAAACTGTCTTTATGAAAGAGAGATAAGCTGCAAAAAGCCATTTGTAAGAAAATCTCAACCTTCATCTACATGCATGGAGTCTTCCAAAATGTTCCCTTGTGGAAGTGAAACACGTAATGATGATTTCTGTGTTGTACCTTCTGCAGAGAAAGATGGATTCCGTGACTGAGAAAGAAGCTGATATCCCAGTTCTGAAACAAAATCTCTCAACATGATCTCGAGATGTCGAATAAAACCCACTTTCAAACGTTTTTTGTAGATCATAAGAAAGGTGATAAAAGTGAGAGAAGATCTCTTCCTACCTAGCTTCTTTTGCTGAATGTTAGACAATCATTTCTCTCTGCAAATCAACAGGAAAAAGTGGAACAACTTCACAGGCCTTGTAGGGAGCCCTTAGTACCCATGATCTCCCAAAGTTTTCTGTGTTCCTGCCCTGAATTTCCTTGCATCTAACTCATCGTATAAACTCCAAAAACCCCTCCTTGAAACTGCCAAAAGAAAACATCATAAGCTAGGTGAAAAGAGATTTGTTTGAAGGGGGTCATACACTTTTGATCAGATCAACCCAAACATTGACAGATGATTCAGCATGGGAATAATATAATTAGTGCAGATAATGTCTTTCATAAGCATGGTCGGAATAAGAGAGTTTTTGTGTTGGGGAAGCAAGCATAACTATAAGCTGTGATAGGCCTTCACACACTCTCACATTAAGTCTGCTCACTTCATCTCTTCTTTATTTGTCTTTGGGAAATTCACACACACAGTTGGAAACATTAACAAAATGTCTCTTCAGGATGAGGGGCTATGCAATGCATCTTGTAAGTATTTGACATGAGAAGAAAGATTGTGTGTGGAAAACTTCCTTCTGCCTTGTTGGGATCATGTAAATTGTGGGACTGAGGACCTATCCTATGTCTAACTTCTGAGTGAAGGCATGCATTAAACCCCCCTGTGAATTTTCAAACTTTCCCTCACTGAACATCTTTATCAAGCAAACTTAAAGATGCTGAAGGACTACTTGGACAGAATGAAGCATTTTGTGTTAGCTGCACCCAGTCTTGGAAACCTGTTTCCATCTTGGAATTGAACACATGTGGAAGTTTTAGATCTTCTGCCATTTTTCAAATATGAGGCTTTTGTCTTTGGCGTAAGAGCCTATCTTCATGTTCTGTAAGATTTCACTGCAACCTGACTTTCATTCCTCAACTTTAGCCATCTTGAAATACATTCTAGCTGGCATGAAGTTATGGTGAGACAAAGAACCTTGTGAAAATATCTCCTAGATACAACACTCTGTGTTTCTCAGGTTTTAGAATCTCTCACTCTTAGATAACAATTTGGGGTCGGGGGAGATAAATTGATCCAAGAATATGGTAGAGCAAAGCACAATGGCAAGAATTGTTCATGCATAGTTTGAAAGGACTTTTCAGAAATTTGGCCTCAGTACACCAGCTTCTTCCAGATTTTGCAATGTACACAGAAGGCATCTGAGGGAAGAAGCAAAGAATGCTGCAAGCAATCCTCTTGCAATTAAGGTCTGCTTCAAACAAATGCTTGCCCTGTGTTTCATTTTGGGAACAGAAGGGCCGTGGGATACACCTTTATTGGGAATTGATGGCAAAGGAGGAATTTTCATATTTGGCCAGAGATACACTTATATGTTGTGAATGTACATCTGGCAAAGTGGTATTAAGACATAAATTCCAGCTTACATGAAAGTGCCTGTTCAGAAAACTATGAGGAATGTTGAATTATTGATGCAAAGAAATATTCTTCAGCATTTGTCTATCTGAATTTCATTTCTGCATCTTTCCTATTTAGAGGAATACAATGTGGCCAATTTTCATTGCACTGCCTTGAGGGGACACATTGATTTTCAGGGACTTAGGTGAGCCTATCTGCACATTCTGAAAGTACTTTGTTCATTATTCAAGTAGATTATTTACTTCAGATGTCATGAACATTTCTCTGTGAAGACTAGCAAGAAAGAAGACAGCTTTAAAGGTAGTCGATACTACATGAGTGCTTCGGTTCAATTAAGGTTAAAACACATTTCAATTCTAGAGGGAGCATGTTTCAGGGAAATTCACTCCATCTCCTTGGTAGCAAGATAGAGAATCTTGGCAGTTGGGAAACGGCTGTGTGTCAGTGTTCCAAAGGGACTTGGCCCCTATTCCACATGGAATCACAGGTTTATCTTATGTTGAACTAACTTTATGAAAGAGAGAGAGAATGCGGAAATCCATTTGAAGAAGAGTCTCTACGATCTTCGGCTACATGCACGGGTCTTTCCAACATGTTTGCTGCTCGAAATGAAAGGAGTAAGGATGATTTCTGTCTTGAGCCTTTTTGGGAAAAATGGGTTTCTGTGAATGGGAAAGAAGCCTATGTTTTGGTTCTGAAACAGTTTCTCTCAACGTGATCTTGAGATGTCAAACTGAACCCAGCTTGAAACCATTCCTGGAGACCATGCCAACAATGGTGGCAGAGTAGGAGAAGAACACTTCCTACCCAGCTTATTGTTCCGAATCTTAGACAATCATCCCACCCAGAAAAATCAAGTGGAAAATGTGCAGCAACATCATGGGCCTCATCATGAGCACTGAGTTCCATGGTTTCCCAAATTAATCTATGTACCTGCCCTGAATGACCTGGGCGCCAGCTCCTCTTTGGAACAGCCACAGCTCCTCACTTGACATTGCTTACTGGAAGCATCTGAATGAAGGTGCAAAGAAGATTGTTTGAATGGGTCTTGTAATTTTGCTCAGATCAACCCAAACTTTGACACTTGACTTGTACCGGGAATACAATGAGTGCAATCAACCTCATCTGAGCTGTCATGATAAAGGAGTGTTTGTGTTGTTGGGAAGCAAGTATAACTATGAGATCTGATAGGACTTCTCACTCTCTTATTGTAAGGTAGCTCACTTCATCTCTGCTTCAGTTGTCTTCAGGCAATTGTCCACTAAGTTGGAATCATTGACGACAGAGTGTCCCTTAAGGAAGAGTTGCTGCAATGAATATTGTTGGTTTTTGTCACTAGGGGAAAGATTGTGTGTGGGAAACTTCCTTCTGTCTTGTTGGGATCACAATGTTTGAGGGATTGAGAAACAATCCTGTGTCATACTTGTGATTGAGGCCATGCATTCAAACCCCCAGTGAAATCTCAATGTTCACCTCACTGAATGTGTCGATCAAGCAAACTTCCACTTGCTGAAAGGACTACTTGGACAGGAAAAGCACTTCATGTTAGATGCATCCAGTGTTACTTTTGCCACTAATGCACAAGAAGGGAAATCCCCACAGCCATTCTTTTCCCAACTTATGCTCAAACATTTGAGGAAGTTTTCAGTATTCTGCCATTTTTCAAATATGTGTCTTCTTTCTCTGGCACATGACCCTATCAGCATGTTCTGTAAAATTTCACTGCAACCTGCCTTTCATTCCTCAACTTCAGCCATCTTAGAATGCATTCTCATTAGCATCATTTGACAGCGAGATCAAGAATCGTGTAAAAATTCCTCCTAGATAGGATGCTCTGTACACCTCAGATTTTAAAATCTTGCAAATATGGGATACACTTGAAGAGAGTTTAAGTTGACTTAATCGCAGAATTTGGAAGTGCAAAATTTTGCCTAAGTGGAAGAACGGTCCGTCCATTCTCTTAGAGGCTTCTGCTCAAGTTCATTCTTAGTACATCAGTTTCTCCTTCATCTTCACTGTGCACAGAGAGAATCCAAGGAAGGTGCAAAGAATGGTCTTTTGAAAGTCATCTTCAGTTCATATCGACTGCACACAAATGCTTCACATATGGTTATTTAGGGGAACAGAAGGGACTTGTAAATTTCTCGTCTTAGGAACTGCTGATAAAAGCAGGATTTCCATGTTTGGCCTGAGGTTCCCTGCATGTTATGAAGGTATATCTGAGAAGGTGACATTAAGGACTGCATTTCAGCTCAGCCAACAGCAGCTCTTCTGATATCTATTAGGAGTGCTGAATTTTGTTGCAAACAAACACTCTTCAGTGTTACATTATGTAAAATTCACCTTCAGAAACATCCCTATTTGGGGGAATACAGTATGGGCCAATTTTAATTGCACTGCCTCTTCAGGGACTTATTGATTTTCAGGGATGGAAGTGAGCCCATCTGCACATTCTCATAGGCCTCTGTTCTTCATCAAACCCAGATAATTTACTGCAGCTCTCATGAACTTTTCTGTAGGAAAAATAGCATAGAATAAGACAGCCTTGAGTGTACTGTCTCCTGAATGAGTCGTGCTTCATTTCAATATATCCTGTAACTATTCTCAAATTTGGAGAAGGCACATTGGAAGAAAATTCGTCCCATCACTTTCATTGCAAACAGAGTATTTACGTATTTGGGAAATGGCTCTTTTTCAGTGTTCCACAAAACCTTGGCCCCTACTGCACATGGAATCAAGGTCTTCTCATATGTTGAACTGTCTTTACAAAAGTGAGAAAAACTGTGGCAAGCCGTTTGCAGGAAAGTCCCTGTGACCTTAAGCTACATGCTAGGAATCTTAAAACATGTTCCCTTATGGAAATGAAAAGGGTAAGGATGATTTCTGTCTTGTGCTGTCATGGGTAAAAACAGTTTCTGTGACTTGGAAGGAGGCCTATATCCCAGTTATGAAACAATTTTTCTCAACTTTGACTCAAGTTGTCAAATTGAACCCAGCTTGAAAGTTTTCCTGTACAGTAAGCCAAAAGAGGTGATAGAAATGTGAGAAGATCTCTCCCTACCCAAATTCTTGTGGTGAATCTAGGAAAATCATTCCACTCTGTGAACAAAATGGAAAAATTGGAGCAAATTTACAGGCCTCTGGGGAGCCCTGTGTTTCCACAGTTTCCCTATGTTGCCTGTGTTCCTGTCCTGAACGGCCTTGGCTCCAACTCATCATAGAAACACAAACAGCCCCTCAGCAGACCCAGCTTTTACAAAGCATTCTCAGCAAGGTTGAAAGAGGATTGTTTGAATGGGTCTTCTAATTTCCATCAGATCAACCCTAACGTTCCCAGATGATGCATCTTGGGAATAAATTGTGTGCAAAAAATTTTCCTTCATCTGCATTGTCCGGATAAGAGAAATTTAGTTGGGGAAGCAACCCAAAATACAAGTTCTGATAGGTCTTCTGACACACTTGCATCAAGTCTGTTCCCCTCATCTCCTCTTTTATTTTCTTTAGGAAAGTCACTTTTGAAGTTGGAAACATTGTCGACAGAATGTCTCTTGAAAATGAGGGGCTGTGCAATGCATCCAGTAGGTATTTGTCACTAGAGGAAAGAGTGTGTTTGGGAAACCTCCTTCTGCCTTTTTGGGATCATGTAAGTGGTGGGAAATAGGACCCATCCTATGTCTAACTTGTGAGAGAGGCCATGCATTAAAACACACTGTGAATTTTGGAAGTTCTCCCCATGGAACATCTCAATTGAGCAAATGTTCACATGCTGAAAGGACTACTTGGACAGAATGAAGCACATTGTGTTAGCTGCACCCAGTCATGGGAACCTGTTAACAACTTGGAATTGAGCACATGTGGAAGTTTTCGGTCTTCTGCAAGTTTACAAACTTGAGGCTTTTGTCTTTGGAGTATGAGTCTTCCTTCATATTCGGTAAGATTTCACTGCAACCTGATATTCATCCTCAACTTCAGCCATCTTCGAATGCATTCTAGCTGGCATGAAGTTCTGGCGAGACAAAGATTCTTGTGAGACTATCTCCTATATAGGACACCCTGTGTTCCACAGGTTTTAGAATATTTCTCTCTTGGGAAACAATTTGTGGTTGGGTGAGTTGATGTGATCCAAGATTTTGGTGGAGCACAGCACGCTGGCAAGAACTGTCCATGTGTACTTGGAAAAGCCTTTTCACAACTTTGGCCTCAGTACCCCAGCTTCTCCAGAATTTTCAATGCCCAAAGAAGGTATCAAAGGGTAGAAGCAAAGAATGCTGCTAGCAATCCTCTTGCAATTCGGGTCTGCTTCAAACAAATGCTTGCCCTGAGATTCATTTTGGGAGCAGAAGAGCCTTGGGATACTCCCTTCTTGGGAATTGATGGCAAAATCAGGGATTTTCATGTTTTGCCTGAAGTATTCCTCAAAGTTGTGAAGGTATATCTGGCAATGAGACATTAAGACACCTCATCTCACCTGAGTCAACTGCAGCTCTTTCAAAATCTATGAGGAATGCTGAATGTTTCATGCAGAGAAACCCTCTTGAGCATTATTTCAGATGAAATTCACTTTCTGTAACTTCACTATTTGGAGGAATACGACGTGGGCCAGTTTTCATTGCACTGCCTTGTAGGGGACACACTGATTTTCAAGGATGGAAGTGAGACAATTTGCACATTTGAGAAGGCCACTTTTCATCATCCAATGTAGATATTACTTCAGCTGTTATGAAGATTTCTGTAGGAAGACTAGAAAGAAAGAGACAGCTTGGAGGGTCATCTCTCCTAAATGAGTGCTTGGGTTCAATATATCCTATAAGACTTCTTAAATTTGAATAAGGCATGTTTGAAGGAAATTCACAACATCAACTTGGTCACAAGTCAGAGAATTTTGGAAGTTGGGAAATGGATTTGTGTCAGTGTTCCACAAGGTCTTGGCTCCTATTCCACATGGAATCAATGTTTATCCCTGATGTTGAACTAATTTTCTGAAAGGGAATGTGGAAGCCATTTGTAGGAGAGTCTCTATGACCTTCAGCTACATGCATGGGAACTTCCAACAAGTTCATGCTTGAAAAGAAATGGGTAAGGATGATTTTTGTCTTGTCCCTTTTTGGGAAAAATAAGTTTCTGTGAATGAGTAAGAAGTCTATGTCTCTCTTCTGAAACATTTTCTCTCAAAATGATCTTGAGATATCAAATTGAACCCATCTTTTAACAGTTTCTGGAAAGCATGCCAACAACATTGGCAGAAATGGAAGAAGATCTCCTCCTACCCAGCTTATTGTTCCAAATCTTAGACAATTGTCCCACCCAGGGAATCAAGTCAAAAATGTGAAGCAAACTCACAGGCCTTGCATGAGCATTGAGTTCAAAGTTTTCCCAAGTTAATCTATGTTCCTTCCCAGAAAGACCTGGGTGCCAGCTCCTTTTTGGAAGAGCCACAGCCCCTCATTTGATTCTGCTTACTGGAAGCATCCAAATGAAGGTGCAAAGACTGTTTGAATAGGTCTTGTAATTTCACTCAGATCAGCCCAAATTTTGACACTTGACTCATACTGGGAATAAAATGAGTGCAGAGAGTGTCCCTCATCTGTGCTGTTGTGATAACAGAGTGTGTGTGTTGTTAGGAAGCAAGTGTAACTATGAGTTCTGATAGGCTTTCTCACACTCTCGCTGTAAGTTAGCTCAATACATCTCTGCTTTGGTTGTATTAGACAATTGCCTGCATAGTTGGAAACAATGCCGACAGAGTGTCTCTAGAGGAAGAGGTGCTGTGAAATGCATCTTGTTGGTTGTTGTCACTAGAGGAAAGATTGTGTGTGGGAAACTTCCTTCTTCCTTGCTGCCTTGTTGGGATCACCAAGTTTGAGGGATTGAGAAACAACTTATGTCATACTTGTGATTGAGGCCATGCATTCAAACCCCCAGTGAAATCTCAATGTTCACCACACTGAATGTGTCAATCGAGCAAACTTCCACTTGCTGAAAGGACTACTTGGACAGGAGAAAGCACTTCATGTTAGATGCAGTCTTACTTTTGCCACTAATTCACAAGAAGGGGATCTCACACAGCCATTCTTTTCCCACCTTAGTCTCAAACATATGAGAAAGCTTTCAGTCTTCTGCCGGTTTTTGAATATGTGGCTTCTCTCCTTGGCACACGAGTCTATCACCATCTTCTGTAAGATTTCACTGCAACTTGCCTTTTGTTCCTCATCTTAAGCCATCTTTGAGTGCATTCTCATTGGCATCAGTTGATGGCGAGTTCAAGAATCATGTGAAAATATCTCCTTCATAGGAAGCTCTGTGTGCCTCATATTTTAAAATCTCACAATATAGGATAAACTTGGGGAGAAGTTAAGTTGACTTTATCCCGGACTTTGGAAGTGTAGAGTTTTGCCTAAGGGGAAGAACGGTCCGTCCATACTCTGAAAGGCTTCTGCTCAAGTTCATACTTTGTACATCAGCTTCTCCTTGATCTTCACTGTCCACAGATAGAATCCAAAGTAAGGTGCAAGAATGCTCTATAGAAAGTCATCTTCAGTACATATCTGATGCTCCCAAATGCTTCAAATATGTTTTAATGGGGAACAGAAGGGACTTGGGAAATTGCCTTCTTGCAATTTGATGATAAAAGCAGGATTTCCATGTTTGCCCTGAGGTTCCATGCATGTTATGAAAGAGCCACTTGAAAGGTTACTTTAAGGACCACATTTCAGCTCAACTAACAGAAGCATATTGGAAAGCTATTAGGAATGCTGAAATTATGGTGAAAAGAAACCTTATTCAGCATGACTTTAGGCAAAATTCACCTTCAGAAACATCCCTATTTGGAGGAATATGTTGTGGGCCAATTTTCTGCACTGACTTTTTGGGGATACATTGATTTTCAGGGATTGAATTGAGCCCATCTGCACATTCTCATAGGCCTCAGTTCTTCATCGAACTCAGATAATTTATTTCAGCTCTTATGAAATTTTCTGCAGGGAGGATAGTAAAAAGAAGACAGCTTTGTGTGTACTCTCTCCTGAATGAGTTGTGCTTTGGATCAATATATCCTGTAACAATTCTTAATTTTGTAGAAGGCACAGTGGAAAAAAATTCGCCCCATCACTTTCATTGCAAACAAGTATTTAGGAATTTGGGAAATGGGTCTATTTCAGTGTTCCACAAAATCTTGGCCCCTACTGCACATGGAATCAAGCTTTTCTCAGATGTTGAACTGTCTTTACAAAACAAAAGTGAGAAAAACTGTGGCAAGCCGTTTGCAGGAAAGTCCCTGTGACCTTCGGCTAAATGTACAGAATCTTCCAACACATTCCCTTATGGAAATGAAAAGGGTACTGATGATTTCTGCCTTGTGCCATCATGGGGAAAAATGGTTTCTGTGACTTGGAAAGAGGCCTATATCACGGTTCTGAAATGATTTTTCTCAACTTTGACTTGAGATGTCAAATTGAACCCAGATTGAAAATGTTCCTTTACAGCATGCCAAGAAAGGTGATAGAAATGTGAGAAGATCTTTCCCTACCCAGCTCCTTGAACTGAAACTTAGACAATAATTCAACTCTGGGGACCAATCAGAAAAATTAGAGCAAATTCATAGGCCTTAGGTGAGGCTTGTGTTTCCACGGTTTCCCTAAATATCCTGTGTTCCTGTCCTGAATGGCCTTGGCTGTAACTCATCATAAAAAAACACAAGCAGCCCCTCAGCAGACCCAGCTGTTATGAAGCATTCTAAGCAAGTTTGAAAGAGGATTGTTTGAACGGGTCTTCTAATTTCCTTCAGATCAACCCTAACATTAGCAGATGAATGTGAAAAAGTTTCCTTCCTCTGTCCGGATAAGATAATTTTGGCATTGGGGAAGCAAGCCAAAATATGAGTTCTAATAGGCCTTCTCACACACCTGCATTAAGTCTGCTCCCTTCATCTCCTCTTTAATTGTATTTATGAAAGTCAACTGCAAAGTTGGAATCATTGTCGACAGAATGTCTCTTGAAAGTGAGGGGCTGTGCATTGCATCTTGTAGGTATTTGTCACTAGAGGAAGAGTGTTTGTGGGAAACCTTCTTCTGCCTTGTTGGGATCATGTAAGTGGTGGGATTGAGGTCCCATCCTATGTCTAATTTGTGAGTGAGGCCATGCATTAAAACACCCTGTGAATTCATGAAGATCTCCCTACTGAAAGTCTTAATTGAGCAAATATCCACATGCTGAAAGGACTACTTGTACAGAATGAAGCACATTGTGTTAGCTGCACCCAGTCTTGGAAAACTGTTCCCATCTTGGAATTGAGCACCTGTGGAAGTTTTCAGTCTTCTGCCAGTTGGCAAATGTGAGGCTATTGTCTTTGGAGTATGAGCCTGTCTTCCTTTTCTGTAAGATTTCACTGCAACCTGACTTTACTTCCTCAACTTCAGCTATCTTCAAAAGCATTAGAGTTGGCATAAATTTATGGAAACACAAAGTTTTTTTGTGAGAATATCTCCTAGATAGGATGCCCTGTGTCCCACAGGTTTTAGAATCTTTCACTCTTGGGAAACAATTTGGGGTTGGGCGAGTTGAAGTGACCCAAGATTTTGGTAGAGCACAGCACGCTGGCAAGAAATGTCTGTGCTTGCCTTGAAAGGGCTTTCCAAAAGTTTGGCCTCAGCACCCCAGCTTATCCAGATTTTGCAATGTGCACAGTAGGTGTACAGCTGAAAAAGCAAACAATATTGTTAGCAATCCTCTTGCAATTGGAGTCCACTTCAAACAAATGCTTGCCCTCTGACTCATTTTGGGAAGAAAATAGCCGTGGGATACTTCCTTCTTGGGAATTGATGGCAAAAGCAGGATTTTCATGATTGGCCTGAGGCATCCCTCCATATTGTGAAGGTACATCTGGCAATGTGACATTAAGACACCTCATCTCGTCTGAGTCAACAGCAGCTTTTCCAAAAATCTATGAGGTATTCTGAATGTTTGGTACAGAGAACCCTTCTTCAGCGTTATTTCTGTTGAAATACAACTTCTGTAACTTCCCTATTTGAGGAATACGATGTGGGCCAGTTTTCACTGCACTGCATTGTTGGGGACTCATTGATTTTCAAGGACAGAAGTGAGCCCATTTGCACTTTCAGAAAGGACTCTTTTCAACATGAAATGTAGATAATTTACTTCAGCTCTTATGAAGATTTCTGTTGGAAGAATAGCAAGAAAGAAGACAGCATGCAGGGTAATATCTCCTAAATGAGGGCTTGGGTTCAATATATCCTATAACACTTCTTAATTTTGGATAAGGCATGTTTGAAGGAAGTTCACTCCATCACATTGGTTCTAAGTCAGATAATTTTAGCAGTTGGGAGACGTCTGTATGTCAGTGTTCCACAAGGTCTTGGACCCTATTCCACATGGAATCACAGTTATTCTTTTATGTTGAACTAACTTTATGAAAGAGAGAAGGAATGCAGAAAGCCAATTTTAGGAGTGTCTCTATGACATTTGGCTACATGCACGGGTCTTTCCAGCATGTTTATTGCTCAAAATAAAACTGGTGAGGATGATTTCTGCCTTTTTCCTTTTTAGGTAAAATGGGTTTCTGTTAATGGGAAAGAAGCCTATGTCTCAGTTCTGAAACAGTTCTCTCAACATGATTTTGAGATGTCAAATTGAACCCAGCTTGAAACCACTTCTGGAGAGCCTGACAACAACGGTGGCAGAAGTGGGAGAAGATCTCTTCCTACACAGCTTATTGTTCTGAATCTTAAACAATCATCCCACATAGGGAATCAAGTGGAAAATGTGCAGCAACTTCACGGGGCTTGGTGTGAGCACTGAGTTCCAACGTTTCCACAATTAATCTATGTTCCTGCACTGAACAACCTGGGCCCCAGCTCCTCTTTGAAACAGCAACAGCCCCTTTGGCTCACATGCATGGAATCACATGTCATTGCTTACTTGAAGCATCTGAATGAATGTGCAAAGAAGATTATTTGAATGGGACATGCAATTTCGCTCAGAACAACATTGAAACTTGACTCATACTGGGAATACAATAAGGGCAAATGTGTACCTAATCTGCACTGTCATGATAATGGAGTGTTTGTGTTGCTGGGAAGCAAGCATAACTACTAGTTCTGATAGGTCTCACACTATCACAGCGACTTAGCTCACTTCATCTTTGCTTTGGTTCTTTAGGCATTTGCCCATGAAGTTGGAAACATTGAGGATTTTCTCTTGAGGAAGTAGTGCCGTGCAATGCATCTTATTGGTTTTTGTCACTAAAGGATTTTCTTTGGGAAACATCCTTCTGCCTTGATGGGATCACCAAGCTTGAGAGATTGAGAAACAATCCTGTGTATTATTGTGATTGAGGCCATGCATTCAAACATCCACTGAAATCTCAAAGTTCACACCACTGAACGTGTTGATCGAGCAACCTTCCACTTGCTGAAAGGACTACTAGGACAGGAGAAAGCACTTGTTGTGAGATGAATCCAATCTTACGTTTGCCACTAACCAACAAGAAGGGAATCTCCCACAGCCCTTCTAATCCCACCTTAGCTCATACATATATGGAAGTTTTCAGTTTCTGCCACTTTTCAAATATGTGCCTTCTCTCTTTGGCACACGAGCCTATAACCATATTCTGTAACATTTCACTGCAACCTGCCTTTCATTCCTCAACTTCAGCCAACTTTGAATATATTCTAGTTAGCATTAGTTGATGGAAAGCTCTGGAATCGTGTGAAAATATCTCCTAGATAGGGTGCTCTGTGGGCCTCAGATTATAAAATCTTGCAAATCTGTGGTACACTTGGAGAGAGGTTAAGTTGACTTTATCCCAGACTTTGGAAGTGCAGACTTTTACTTAAGTGGATGAACAGTCTGTCCATACTCTGAAAGGCTTCTACTCAAGTTCATCCTTAGTACATCAGCTTCTCCTTGATCTTCACTGTCCACAGAGAAAATACAAGGTAAGGTGCAAAGAATGCTGTTTAGAAAGTCATTTTCAGTTCATATCAGCTGCACACAAATGCTTCACATATGGTTCTTTTGGGAAAAAGAAGGGACTTGGGAAATTCCCTTCTTGGGAATTGATGATAAAAGCAGGGATTTTCATGTTTGGCCAGACGTTCCCTTCATGTTATGAAGGTGTATCTGGGAAGGTGACATTAAGGACCACATTTCAGCTCAGCTAACAGCAGCTCTTTTGATATCTATTAGGGATGCTAAATTTTGTTGCAAATAAACCCTTTTCAGCATTACTTTAGGTGAAATTCACCTTCTGAAACGTCTCTATTTGGAGGAACATGGTGTGGGCCAATTTTCACTCCACTGAATTTTTGGTGACACTTTGATTTTCAGGGATGGATGTGAGTCCATCTGCACATTTTCATAGGCCTCTGTTCTTCATCAAATTCAGATAATTTACTTCAGCTCTCATGAACTTTTCTGTAGGAAGAACAACACAGAAGAAGACAGCTTAGAGTGTACTCTCTCCTGAATGAGTCTTGCTTCAGTTCAATACATCCTGTATCAACTCTGAATTTTGGAGAAGTCACATTTGAAGAGAATTTGCCCCATCTCCTTCATTGCAAATAGAGTATTTAAGCATTTGGGAAACAGGTCTTCTTCAGTGATCCACAAAATCATGGCCCCTACTGCACATGGAATCATGGTTTTCTTATATATTGAACTGTCTTTACAAGAGGGACAGAAGCTGTGGCAAGCCGTTTGCAGGATAGTCACTGTGACCTTCGGCTCACATGCATCGAATCTTCCAACATGTTAACTTATGGAAATTAAATGGGTAAGGATGATTTCTGCCTTGTGCCGTCATGGGGAAAAACTGTTTCTGTGACTTGGAAGGAGGCTTATATCCTGGTTCTGAAACAATTTTTCTCAACTTTAACTCAAGATGTCAAATTGAACACAGCTTGAAAATGTTCCTGTACAGCACGCCCTGAGAGGTGATAGAAGTGGTAGAATATGTCTCCCTTCCCAGCTTATTGTGTCAAATCTAAGAAAATCATTCCACTCTTGGAACCAAATGAAAAAATTGGAGCAAATTCGCAGGCCTCTGGAGAGCCCTATGTTTCATGGTTTCCCTAAGTAGCCTGTGTTCCTGTTATGAATGGACTTGGCTCCAACTCATCATAGAAACACAAACAGTCTCTCAGCACACCCAGTTGTTACAAAGCATTCTGAGCAAGGTGGAAAGAGCATTGTTTTAATGGGTCTTCTTATTTCTGTCAGATCAACTTTAACAGTCACAGATGACGCAACTTGGGAATAAAATTTGTGCGAAAAGTTTTTCTTCATCTGTGTTGTCTGGATAAGAGAAATTTTGTGTTGGGAAAGCAAGCCAAGTTGTGATAGGCCTTCTCACACACTCGCATTAAGTCCATTCCCTATATCTCCTCTTTTAGAGTCTTTAGGAAAGTCACCTGCAAAGTTGGAAAATTTTCGACAGAATGTCTCTTGAAAATGAGGGTCTGTGTAATGCATATTGTAGTTATTTGTCACTAGAGGAAAGAATGTGTGTGGGAAACTTCCTTCTGCCTTTTTGGGATCATGTAAGTGGTGGGATTGAGAACCTATCCTATCTCTAATTTGAGTGAGGCCATACATTAAAACCCACTGTGAATTCTCAAAGTTTTCCCCGCTGAACATCTCAATTGAGCAAATTTCCACATGCTGAAAAAACTACTTGGACCAAAAGAAGCAACTTGTTTTAGCTGCAGCCAGTCTTGGAAACCTATTCCCATCTTGGAATTGAGCAAATCTGGTAGTTTTCGGTCTTCTATAAGTTTACAAAATTAAGGCTTTTGTCTTTGGCATATGAGCCTGCCTTCATATTATGTACAATTTCACTGCAACCTGACTTTCCTTCCTCAAATCCTGCCATCTTGAAATTCATTCTAGCTGGCATGAAGTTATTGTGAGACAAAGTTTCTTGTAAGAGTATCTCCTAGATAGGACACTGTGTGTGCCACAGGTTTTAGAATGTTTCACTCTTGTGAAAAAATTTGTGTTTGGGCCATTTGATGTGATCCAAAATTCTGGTAGAGCACAGCATGTTTGCAAGTACTTTCTGTGCATGCTTGGACAGGCTTTTTCACAAGTTCAGCCTCAGTACCCTAGCTTCACCAGAATTTGCAATGTCCACAGATGGCATCACAGGGAAGAAGCAAAGAATTCTGCTGGCAATCCTTTTGCAATTTGGGTCAGCTTCATAGAAATTCTAGCTCTGTGTTTCATTTTGTGAAAAGAAGGGCCATTGTATACTCCCTTCTTCTGAATTGATGGCAAAAGCAGCGAATTTCATGTTTGGCCTGAGGTATCCCTCCATGTTGTGAAGGTACATCTGGCAAAGTGACATTAAGGCACCTCATCTCAGCTGATTCAACAGCAGCTCTTTTAAAATCTGTGAGGGATGCAGAATGTTTGGTGCAGAGAAAAACTCTTCACATCATATTCCTCCAAAAAGTGATGTTTCTGAAGGTGAATTTTGCCTAAAGTAAAGCTGAAGAGTGTTTTTTTTTTGCACAAATAAATTCATCATTCGTAATAGCTTTCCAAACAGCTGCTGTTGGCTTAGCTGAAATGCAGCCCTT